>NC_064616.1:975083615-975708615 GCF_023898315.1 Schistocerca nitens
ACGTCTCTTTAATATGATAACATCATTTTCCTAGAACAGAGGGATAAAAATTAAATTGGATGTATTACCATCATAAATACTGTATATCTCATTGTTTCACTTGGACAGCATATGCCATTTTTTAATATTTTACATGTAATATAATATTTTATAATGCTGTAATGCATGTTAATGCTGCAAGATAAGAGCCCGCGTACTTAAATATGTGCCATTATTGTCTGTACTGGCAGCAATTTGACCACATACTCAGTGCAGTCTTAACAGCAAAATTGTATCGCTTTACCATCCGATGATGATGATGATGATGATGAGCAAAACTATTTTGTCAGCTACGTGTAGCTATATCTGTGCTGACACACCATCAAGATCTTTGTTGGGAAGTGAATGAGTCAAAGTAATTCAGGAATTACCTGCTGTCTCTGAGGAAAGAAACAAAAACGTGTAAAGTTCTGCATGAATATATTTAGAATGTTATTAAAATGTTACACTGCATGACGTTTTCATTGTTTATGAAGTCACTGAAAAAGGCTAAGATAGATGCAAATATAAATTTCAGGCTTTGTCTAATAACAGCACTGTTGAAAACTTGTGGAAAGAGACTACTGTGCAGGACTTGTTTTTGACGTGTAATTGGAGTACTATAGCAATTAGAATGAAATACTGGATCCTGTACCAGTCAGCTGAATAAACTGCCATCAGTATGTTAGCCATGAGGACAGAAACTACCAGCTTGAAGGATTGAAGTAGCATTTTTATGTGGAACTAGCACAGTTTTAATGTTATCTCAATTCCAGAAGTGTCAACTGGACCAGAAATGAGAATTTATAAACACAAGCTTTTTCAACCTATGTATCAATAAAATTCTCATAAAAATAAAACTAATAAAAAATAAACTGCAGCTAACTTCCGAGATTTTCTGACTGAATGCAACTTTTACAATTTGTGAATACTTTTGAAGTTCTTTCTTATTCCCTTTTTTTACATTTCTGCTATAATTTTATTTTCTACTTAAGTTTTATTACAAATTGAGCACGGGACCATTTTGGCAAAGGAGGTGGCTGTTATCAACATCTAAGCTGTGTATGTGCTTAAATACATAAGAAGATGCAAATTAACTAACACAATAATGATTTGTTTTCTGTGTCTAATAAAGGTCCCAGTATTATTGAGTATTTTCTAAGCAGATTATATGTTGTGATGATCGTAGCTCATATGTTAAAATTGTGTACTAGAGCAGGATACAAATCAGGGTCTCCACCTTTTATGAGTAATTCACAACCAAAAGAGGAGGAGCCAGTGATGCGTTGAAGCTTTGAGTCTGTCAGTGAGGAATGCTTGGAGGGCTTAATTGGTAGCACACTGCCTGCAAATGGTAGGGATCTGGGTTGAAGGCCTGGTTTGGCACACAGTTTCAACTGATTACATACAGTCACTCCGATATTGTGTTGTTACATATTACATAGCTGATGAATATTATACTTTACAGGACATGTGACAAATCTACACATGATGTAACATGCAAATGTATGCTTATTTGTTGTTCTAGCGAAGTTATTACATACAAATGCACCTTGGCAAGTTATGGGAAGAGGGAGGGGTGTACACAGAAGTTGCTCAATATTTTAATGCTGTCCACATCTGCAAATATACGTGCAGGAAAGCATTCATACATGGACTTCTTACTTTGATGGCAGCTGCTCTAACTGAGTTAAAAACAATCAAATGTAAAATTAAAAAATTTTTGAAAACTCTCTGTAAAACTTTTTAAAACTCTCAAAAAATGTCCTATATATTGTCTCAATTGCATTACACATTATTATTATTTCTTTCCTTTCTCAGACGTTATGTCTGGTTAAAAATGGAAAGTGACGCGGACCTTGATCAAGCGTGACTTCCTTTTAAATGTACGATATATGTTACATTGCATTTAGGAAATTTTGGGTAGTTGAACATGTATCAATAATTACAGATTTCTGTAGTTGTATATATACGTTTGTAGTGTTGATGTACTGGTGGATATTGTGTGGTATGACTCCTGTAGTTGATAGTATAATTGGTATAATGTCAACTTTATCCTGATGCCACATGTCCTTGACTTCCTCAGCCAGTAGGATGTATTTTTCAATTTTTTCTCCTATTTTCGTCTGTATATTTGTTGTATTGGGTATGGATATTTCGATTAGTTGTGTTGATTTCTTCTTTTTATTGGTGAGTATGATGTCAGGTTTGTTATGTGGTGTTGTTTTATCTGTTATAATGGTTCTGTTCCAGTATAATTTGTATTCATCATTCTCCAGTACATTTTGTGGTGCATACTTGTATGTGGGAACGTGTTGTTTTATTAATTTATGTTGTATGGCAAGTTCTTGATGTATTATTTTTGCTACATTGTCATGTCTTCTGGTGTATTCTGTATTTGCTAGTATTGTACATCCGCTTGTGATGTGATCTACTGTTTCTATTTGTTGTTTGCAAAATCTGCAATTATCTGTTGTGGTATTGGGATCTTTAATAATATGCTTGCTGTAATATCTGGTGTTTATTGTTTGATCCTGTATTGCAATCATGAATTCTTCCGTCTCACTGTATATATTGCCTTTTCTTAGTCATGTGTTGGATGCGTCTTGATCGATTTGTGGCTGTGTTAGATGATACGGGTGCTTGCCATGTTGTGTTTTCTTTTTCCAATTTACTTTCTTTGTATCTGTTGATGTTATGTGATCTAAAGGGTTGTAGAAATGGTTATGAAATTGCAATGGTGTAGCCGATGTATTTATATGAGTGATTGCTTTGTGTATTTTGCTAGTTTCTGCTTGTTCTATAAAGAATTTTCTTAAATTGTCTACCTATCCATAATGTAGGTTCTTTATATCGATAAATCCCCTTCCTCCTTCCTTTCTGCTTAATGTGAATCTTTCAGTTGCTGAATGTATGTGATGTATTCTATATTTGTGGCATTGTGATCGTGTAAGTGTATTGAGTGCTTCTAGGTCTGTGTTACTCCATTTCACTACTCCAAATGAGTAGGTCAATATTGGTATAGCATAAGTATTTATAGCTTTTGTCTTGTTTCTTGCTGTCAATTCTGTTTTCAGTATTTTTGTTAGTCTTTGTCTATATTTTTCTTTTAGTTATTCTTTAATATTTGTATTATCTATTCCTATTTTTTGTCTGTATCCTAGATATTTATAGGCATCTGTTTTTTTCCATTGCTTCTATGCAGTCACTGTGGTTATCCAATACGTAATCTTCTTGTTTAGTGTGTTTTCCCTTGACTATGCTATTTTTCTTACATTTGCCTGTTCCAAAAGCCATATTTATATCATTGCTGAATACTTTTGTTATCTTTAGTAATTGGTTGAGTTGCTGATTTGTTGCTGCCAGTAGTTTTAGATCATCCATGTATAGCAAATGTGTGATTTTGTGTTGGTATGTTCCAGTAATATTATATCCATAATTTGTGTTATTTAGCTTGTCGGATAGTGGGTTCAGAGCAAGGCAGAACCTGAAAGGACTTAATGAGTCTCCTTGGTATATTCCACATTTAATCTGTATTGGCTGTGATGTGATATTATTTGAATTTGTTTGGATATTAAGTGTGGTTTTCCAATGTTTCACTACTATGTTTAGGAACTGTATCAATTTAGGATCTACTTTGTATATTTACAATATGTGTAGTAACCATGAGTGGGGTACACTATCAAAAGCTTTTTGGTAATCAATGTATGCATAGTGTAGCGACCTTTGTTTAGTTTTAGCTTGATATGTCACCCCTGCATCTATTATCAGTTGCTCTTTACATCCTCATGCTCCTTTGTAGCAGCCTTTTTGTTCTTCATTTGTAATTTTGTTCTGTGTTGTATGTGTCATTAATTTCTGTGTAATGACTGAAGTTAATATTTTGTATATTGTTGGTAGGCATGTTATGGGGCGATATTTTGCTGGGTTTGCTGCGTCTGCTTGATATTTAGGTTTCAGATAAGTTATTCCTTGTGTACGTGTATCAGGGATTGTGTATGGGTCTGCAATGTAACTGTTAAATAATTTAGTTAGATGTGAATGTGTTGAGGTGAACTTCTTTAGCCAGAAATTTGCTATTTTATTTTTTCCAGGGGCTTTCCAATTGTGCGTAGAATTAATTGCTCGGGTGACTTCATATTGCAAAATTATCACTTAGGCATTTGTGGTATCATCTCATATGTGTCTGTTTCTGCTTGCATCCACCATGCATGCCTGTTATGCTGTACCGGGTTTGACCATATGTTGCTCCAGAAGTGTTCCATGTCTGTTATGTTTGGTGGATAGTCTATTTTAATGAGTGCGTTATCTATTGTCTGGTAAAATTTCTTTTGGTTTGTGTTGAATGTTTGGTTTTGTTTCCTTCTATTTTCACTTTTTTTGTATCTTCTAAGTCGTTTGGCCAATGCTTGTAATTTCTGCTTCTTTTCATCTAATTGCTCTATCACTTCTTGTTGTGAGATTTTACCTAACCTTTTTCGTTTTTTGTCTGATATTTCATTTCTTATAAATTGTGTTAGCTGTCTGATGTCTTTTCTCAGTTTTTCTATTCTGATCTGTAGCCTGTGTTGCCATGCTGGTTTTGAGAGGTTTATTCCTGTGTGTTGGTTGGTTCTGATCTCTGCCTAGTGTGTATATTTAGTGTAGTGAGTGCTCCTATATAAACCAGTAGTTGTAACTCTTCCATAGTTGTATTTTCATTTATTTTGTTGTGTATGGTTATGTTGATAGTTGTTATTGTTGTTTCGACTTGTGGGTTATTTGGTGGTCTATGCAAGAATGGTCCAATGTCTGTATTTGTGTTTTTGTATTCTATGTATGTCAGCTGAAATTTTTCTTCTATATCTAACATGTGTGTCACTTCGTGTTCTATTTGTGCTTGTTCTGGTGGCTGTCTTAAGATTTCGTTTTCCTCTGACTGTTTAATTGATGCGTGTTGTTCTTTGTTTGTTTTCTCTGGGATGTTTGAGTCCATTACTGTATTTTCTTCTTCCTCTGATTGCACATTATTTTGTTTCAGTATTTGTTGTACTTGTTGTTTGATGTTTTCTAATTCTGACTGGAGTATCCTGTTATTTTTTATTATTACACGGATCTGATCAGCTAGTCGTCATTCTGTTAAAAATTTTAATTCTGGGTATCTGGTATTAAATGTTGTATATACTTATGTTGTGATCTGTATCCAGTTGTGTTGGTTCCTAAGTTTGTTGCTTGGTAATAACAGAATATGAGGTGTTGGTTAACTTCATCTGACCATCTCATCCTCTGTCTTTGTTTTCCTTCTAGAGTGGTTGCAGGAAGCATATCCTGCAAAACACCTCTATTTGGATTTAGATCATTCTCCATGTGGCTAGCAGTGTCGTAACCATTGTGGACAGGCATAGGGTTGGAGCGTCGTCCCCAACCATAAAAGCGCTTGTCCGAGGCTTCATTAGTTCTGTCCTGAACCAACTAATCACACTAAAAGGGGGGTTAAACCCTATTATTATTATTATTATTATTATTATTATTATTATTATTACTATTATTGTTATTTACGAAGTAACGACTAGTTTTGGTAGCTTACATACCATCTTCAGGTCTTGTAGGGCGGCGGGTTGAAATTTTTGATTTCTATTGTATTGTAGCCGTTCTCAACACAAGCTCTCTAACTACAATGTTGGCAACCAGAAAGTGATTAGCAAAAATGTGATGCCTGTAATTAAAGTTCACTGTGCCCACTCTGACAGAGAAATAAAGTTATTGATCATTGAAGTTCATTACGCCGAGGATTTAGGATGATGTCTGGGATTCATAGAAAATGCAGTTTACTATAACAATTTTCACTATATTCTAAAAACGATAAAGCGTAAAGTTTCAAATAAATGTTTAAGCAAGCAATGCTACTATCAGCTATTGTACTATCAGAGCTGTTGAGAGTCTCTTGCACGGATCCTATTATCCCTAGATAAAACTGTTCAATAATCGTTATCGATGTAAATGTTCGAAGTGAATGCTCACCAAAATTTGATGTTAATACTCACCAAATGCCATGCTAGTAATGATAGATGGTCTGTCCTGCGGCGACACATGAAAATACGACATACGCAAACTGAGAGTAAATCACTGGAGTCGTTCCGCAATTAACACTTTACCCCCATGCGAACTCAACGTTACGTGCATACCGAGTTACGTAATATGGCATCCAAGGCTGTTCTTTGCAACTGCACAAGCGTGACGCGGCTTCCGACACGGAGTGCGCACTGATGCGAATCTAGAAGAGAACTGGGGCCTGACTCTAGCTCGCACGCTCTTATTTATATAGGCGTGGTGCGGACCGCCGAAGGTGCAGCCAACAAAATTTGCCTTCCTAACTAGCCGCTTGGGCTAGTAGAGCACCACTTCAAGTTACTGAATAATTAATTGCTTCATTCACTGACGGCCAATGAAGCTCACAATTTAATTGTGCAATCAGCATACAGGTAAGTATTTGTAATAAAATTATGATGTGGCTAGGTTAAATACTTTTGGTGAGAGAATTATTTTAGTTGCACTGCATGCAATAGATGAGCTCTGAACTTGCCCTTTGGAGAGATGCTACAGCTATAGTTTTATAGCTAACTTTTGGAAACTTCTCACATCTTTCTTATTAATCTTTCTTATTATAGCATATCTCCATTCTACCTAAATCTAAACATCCTAGCTATAGATAATCACTTACTTAATCTATCTTGCTTCCGTACTTTTAGGACACAAAAACAGAAAATCATGAATTTCAACCAAAATACTACTTTGTGAGATCCAGCATACTGTTTCCATTAAATTACAATGAAAAAGGAATCCAAATATAAATTTTGAAGTTTCTAGCTCCTTCCTGTAGTGCTGATGATTTTTACTTAAACCATCCACATTTCAAAAACTGTTAAAGTTACTAAACTGAAACTTAACACATTATCATTCCTGACATGCTATTAACTTTTCAGATTGTTTACTTTACTTTTAAGGTATTGCGCAATATTCGTGACGTCACAGCTAGTTACAGTGGACTAGGCTGGCACACAATGGAAAGCATATGAATTCTATAATGGCATGAGTATGCTGCTTCCCTACAGTCTGAGAACAGAAAACCCGAAAGAATAATTGCCTTAAGTAACAAAGTTATGTAAAACCCACTATCGGCTTACTTTTAAAAAAATGTACAGAAAATTAACATATGTAACGTAGTATTATACATGCACTCAGAGTGTACAATACTGTTGCATCATCCATAACATTCTTATTTTACATCTTCAGGTAAAATGGACTATGTACAGCGTAAACCAATGTAAGGGCAAATATATTATGTACTGGCAAACAAGTAAGAATAAGAAATAATTATTTAGAGGAAAGACTAGTTCATTGAACACACCACACTACCTGAGACAGCACTAAAAGCCTGTACAGCACTGTTACAATTTTTACACAGGTCCATATAATTATTGTCATTAAAAGTCAGTAATAAAAGTCATAAAAGTAATATGATTACTGAAAATAGTAAAATATTCGCACAGCAATATACCATGTAAGCTGTACTTGAAGTCAAAAGTAAAACATAAAATACATATACACTAAAAATATTTTACTACTTTGAATAGTCAGATTACTTTTATGCACTGTCAACTAAGAGCAAGCACTTGCGACTTGGTTCTTCCTTTTCATCAGTAAATCTTTGATTGTAGTTACTGACTGTAAAGACAATAATTACACGGACATTTCAATGTATAAAAATTTTTACGATGTTGTACAGGCTTTTTGTGCTCCCACATATAGTGTGGTATGTCCAAAAAAACTAGTCTTTCCTCTAAATCATCATTTCTTGTGCTGCACATCACACATTTTACCTGAAGCTTTACAATAAGAATGTCATGGCTGGTGCAACATTGTTCTGCATTACAAGTGTATTGATAATACTACATGTGGTATGTTAACTACCTGTACATTTTTTGAAAGTAAGCCAATAGCAATTTTTACACAACTTTGTTACTTAAGGCAGTTTTTCTTTTGGTTTGTCTGTCCTCAGTTCTGAAGATGGTAGACCTAGTTAAGCTACCAAAATTGGTCATCACTTGGTAAAAAAAATTGTTGAATGTGACAGACAATATATAGAACATTTTTGAAAGTTTTAAAAAGTTTTACAGAAGGTTTTTAAAATTTTTATAATTTTATGTTTCATTATCTGCTTACCATTGCTTTCCCCTATACTGACAATGTCCAATATATTGAGTTAAAAATGTCAGCATACTCCAGTTTCTTGTTAATCAATAACATGTTCTCAAGGCAATAGTAACAATGGTGATGATACAGCCTTGGCCATGAAAGCAGAGGGGGGAGGGGGGAGGGGGGAGGGGGAGAGGGGGGAGGGAGGGGAGAGAGGGGGGAGAGAGAGAGAGAGAGAGAGAGAGAGAGAGAGAGAGAGAGAGAGCTGATTTTATTCTTGCTATAACTTTACACACTGTGTTATCAATTATCCATCATATTTGTCTTCCCAGAGGTCCCACCTGTGTACAGTGTGAAGTTGCTACTGTTCAGTTCAAACTAAGAAACATGTGTTCCTACATTCAACTCAATACCATTAGCTGCAGCTAAAAGGGAAAGAAGTATCTGATTATTATGTAGTAGTAAGGGAGACATTTGTAACTAACAATTACTATAACAATGGAACATACTAGATAGAAGACAACTCTTGGTATCGCTAGACACGATAATTCACTACATGGAAGAAGTGTTTAGTCATGGAAGCTTCAGTAAAACACTAAAGCTGAGCACTCACATTTTTGTTTACTTTTACAAACAGAGGTTCAAAAGTAGATGTAACAGTTGTCCTAAGCTTTTATGTGACTATCCACTACACCAGGGGTGCTCAACCTGTCAAAAGCGATCGACTAGTCGATCTTCATGGCTTTATGAGCCAATCTTTCAAAACCTTTACCATAATCTGTTTAAATGAGCTGTTTTTGTAAAATACCAGTTTGTTGACCACCAGTGCAGTTAAAAAAAAAACATAGTATCCTATGATTATAAATCAATGAGTCACAGTTGGAATCAGCCAACTCATACAAATACCTGGGTGTAACACTCTGTAGGGATATGAAATGGAATGATCATACAGGCTCAGTAGCAGGTAGAATGGATGGTAGACTTTGGTTTACTAGTAGAATATTGGGGCAGTGCAATCAGTCTCCAAAGGAGATTGCTTATAAATCACTTGTGTGACTGGTTCTAGAATATTGCTCAAAAGTGTGGGGAAAAAAAATTGGACTAACAGGGGACACTGAGCATATACAGAGAAGGGTAGCACAAATGGTCATAGGTTTGTTTGATCAGTGGGAGAGTGTCACAGAGGTACTGAAGCAACTGAACTGGAAAACTCTTGAAGATAGACATAAGCTATATTGAGAAAGTCTGTTAACAAAGTTTCAAAATCCAGCTTTAAATGATGACTCTAGGAATATACAACAACCCCTACATATTGCTCACATAGGGATCAAGAGGATAAGATAAGAATAATCACCGCACGTATGGAAGCATTCAAACAACCTTTCTTCCCGCACTCCAATTGTGAATGGAATGGGAAGAAACACTAATAACTGGTACAATGAGATGTACCCTCTCCCATGCCCCTCACGGTGGTTTGCATAGTATAGATGTAGATGTAGATAGATGTAGCGTTTCGCAAAGTACTTGTAGGTGGTAAATCTAACAACATTGTTCACTGCAGACAACATGAACCTCTGTTTTTTGTGCTTCCACGAAACAACAATGTGCAGTTAAACAATTCATGTTATCAAAACTGAGATTGATGTTTGTATTGAAATATCAAATAACAGCACCATCACTCATTTTCAACACAATCGTGATCAAAATAGCACAACAGTACACACCACAGCACCAGTACAGCTCAGTAAAACGCAAATGGTATGCTGGACAGCTGGCAATGAATATCTCCTACCCACTATGGTGTGAAGTCTCCTGACCACTGCCGAGCGCTCCCCATCAGAACCAGGGAGGCCACATGACATCTGACAGTTCTCACTTAGTAATGTATTTGTGGAAAATGAGTGCAGCTAAACACAGGAAAACATTCTACTTCCATGGTCAGTGGGAAAAATAGTTTTTTATGACAATGCATAAAGATGGGTGTATATGTATGATGTATAAGGCTATTTTAGCCGAACCTAAAAAAAAAAGGAAATACTGAACACCATTTAAGAACAGTTCACAAAGAACTTAAATTGGAAACAGCTGTTAGTACTGAGTTGAGGAGAAAGAAACTTTCTACTCTTAAAATTAAATTACAATCACACCATTGGTTTTTGTAAGACCTGTACAAAAAAAGTCTTTCATTAAACATAAAATAATTTCGTCTCTTAATCAAACATAGTATCATTAAATGTATCAGAAGTACTGATGAAACATGCAACACCAACTGATGAAGACACAGTTGTTAACAAGTGCTTTCTGGAAACTAGTGACTCCTTGTTTTCCACATGTAAAAACAAGTCAGAGATATATCAGTGGCTGGCCACTGTGGCTGAGCGCTTCTAGGCGCTTCAGTCTGGAACTGCGCTGCTGCTATGGTCGCAGGTTCGAATCGTGCCTCGGGCATGGGTGTGTGTGTGTGTGTGTGTGTGTGTGTGTGTGTGTGTGTGTGTGTGTGTGTGTGTGTGTGTTGTCCTTAGGTTAGTTAGGTTTAAGTAATTCTAAGTGTAGGGGACTGATGACCTAAGATGTTAAGTCCCATAATGCTTAGAACCATTTGAACCATTTTGATATATCAGTCACCGGAGACATGCCTCTATTGAGTCTACTATAACAATAAAAGTGGAATTAATGGCAGCAAATATGAAAGGTCAGTTGAAAACAGACTTGCAATCCTGCTTGTGTTTCTCGGTGCAGTTAGACGAGCCTGTAGATCGAGTCATTTCACCTCAAGTTATGCTTTTTGTTGAGATAGATCTTTTCAGACTTCAGTGTAAAATAAGATTCGCTTAAAAATTTGACCTTAAAAAGACACTGCATGAGGAGAAGATTTTTACAATGCATTCAAATCATTTCTCAATATGATTTGCCAGTACAGAAACTTGCACCCATGGAGCACCTTCAATCATAGGCAAACACAAAGGATTTGTTATCTTGAGAATGAACAACACATCTTTCCTACCTTTCTTCACTATATTGTGCCTCAGTAAGTGCTTCATCAACATATTTTGAAAATAGCACACGTTACAAATATTTTCACAAAATTTGTTTCTTTAATTCGTTCACAATCACTACAGAGTAGAAACTTTAGAGTGCTATTAGAAGAAATGAAAAGCAAATATGGAAATCTGCTACTGCACGCCGAAGTTTGATGGCTGAGTAGAGGTGTGACTTAGAGAATTTCTGACAGGAGAGGCAGAGCTGGTTGTTGGATCTGGCATTTGTAACTGATATGACAGTTGAATTAAAGGAGTTAAGCAAATAACTTCCACGAAAAAAAACCAAACCATCATAGCTCTTACATCTTCTGCTTTGGATAGCATAGTTACATAAATTAAATGTGAAACACTTTCCTCAAATACAGTCAGAACTGTCAGATCAACAAGCATCATTGGATCAAGAAGCTGCAAAGAAGTGTACAGTCAACCTGACAGCACTGAAGACAGAGTCTGAAACACCTTTCCAAAAGGTGGACGTGGAAGATATTTCAGATACAATGAACACTCTTTTCTCTTGTAGTGAGACTGAACTTGAAGAAGAAATACTTTGATTTCAAAATTACATTTGCTTAAAGTTAGAATGCAATGAAGATAACTTTTGGAAATTAGTCAGTGAAAAAATCTACCCTATCACTGTAAAAGGTTTTATCGTTTTTTGGATCGACTTATCTATGTGAGACATTTTTCAAAGACAAACGTAGTGAAATCTAAGTGCAGAAATAAACTGACTGATCCTCATCTCTCCAGGCTGATTAAAGTTGTCTCTGACAAGTTATTCACAAGATTAGAATGAACTTGCCAATGATATGCAAAGTCCAGTAACTCACTAAACTTTTTTCATCATTTATGATGGTGCATATCTGAATATTTTCAGTTGTGTAGTATCTTGAAAATTTAGTAGTAAGCCTACAACTTTTGATGGGCAGGAAATTACCTTTTATATATTTCATGTAATTAAAAAGGTAAATTTTGGCTCTGGTGTTCTCTTGTGGTTAAACCTTTATGATTTTTTTTTTAAGTCAGTAGCTCTTACCAGACTAAACTGCATGTAGTAGATCTCAAGCCTACAAAAGTTGAGCACTCGTGCACTACCCATTACTTACTCTTTACAGTGAGCAGTCTATCCACTGGTGGTGTTCATTAGTCGACCAGTTTGGAGACCTGCCACTCTGCTACCATCTGCAGGAGTACCAAACAATGTACAAGGTACGACTCTGTAGGCTTTCCCAGCATAATAAGCCTTGAAGGTCTTTTCGAGTTTGCTGCCGGATATTAAAATCAACTTGATTCAATTTTTCGGCAATCCAACTGGTTGCCATCTTCTGGAGAACACTGCTTCTGCTGCTGAGTCCCACAGAGAACTGATACCGAGGCTGCAAATCGACATCCTATATAGGCCTCTGTACTGTACATGGTGCATGCGTTGTTCATCACAGTTGCTGCCCTCCAAGACTGGGCAGGTAACTATGGGCGGTGCTACCTGCCATATTGTTCTCCACCATTTTTGTGGCAAGAAGCTGCTCTCAAGTGGGAGTTTAAAAAATATCTGGTGATCCTTATCTCCCTATACATGAGGACATTCCAGCACTCAATAAAAGCAGACTTTGCTCCCATCATCCACCTCTACAATGTGCAAAATTTTTGGCGGACAACAGAGTAACTATAACAGACAATGCCCCATGTCTTGTCCAGGCTCCTACGTTTCGAAGAGCAGCACAAGAACTGGCCCACACTCAACAAAATATGGACAAATAGTGGAATATGTGCTTACTCACTGTAAAAATGGGGGTTAACAACACTGCCCAGCTACAACTGTGGTGCAGAATGACAAAATGTTCTGCATATCATACATATGCGCCCGAAACCAGTTCCTGGTGATCCAGAGGAGTTCCTGATGGGAACAAACACATCAACTGAATATATTCAGCAGTTGGATGTATGCCTGTGACCTCCTGTGTTTTATAAATACTGTAAATTTCATTAACCCATAATTATGAATTTTTTTCTTGTGTTGAATATGTGCATATATATTTTAAAAAAATATATGTGTTATTAAAGAAAAAGTTTGAGATACTTTCTAATGCTCTGCTCAATTATATTTATTTTGTCACGAACTGGTCTTCTCAGGCCATCTTTAGGTAGCAAGTGAATGTCACAAATACAGATAAACATGACATGCGACTTACACATATATTATTTGTACAGAAGATACAAAAACGACAAAGTGTTTAATAGGAAAACATTACAATAATTACACTAACTAAAAAAGTGATAAAGTTTTTATGTGGAGATACATTTAACAAATGATAAGGGAGAAGATGAATTTACAATTTTAGTCTGGTATTTTTAATGAAAACTAATTTAACAAAGGGGAAAATGGAAATTGAGTCTGATAATTTAATACTAGGCTGGCATTCTGTGTCATGTGTTTGTTTATTTCCACCAGTGTCATCTTCCTGCTTTTCTTGGCAGAATGTAAAACTTCACATTCTACATCTTACGAATGGTTTTCTGCTAAAAGATGATCAACAAAGTTCAAATCTTTCTTCCTTCATTGCCAGATTCTCTCATGTTCACACAGCCTAATTGGCACAGCTTTGCCTGACAGATCAATATACACTTTTGCACACTGCTAGCACACGATTTTATACACTGATCAGCCGGAATATTATGACCAACTACCAAACAGCCAGTATGTCCACCTTTGGAACAGATAATAGTGGTGATGCATCATGGCACAGAAGCAATGAGGCTTTGGTAGGTCGCTGGAGGGAGTTGGCACAACATCTGCAAACACAAATCACCTAATTCCTATAAATTCTGAAATTCTGGGAAGGGGGCAATGAGCTCAGATGCCACGTTCAATCCCAAATGTGTTCGATCAGGTTCCAATCTAATGAGTTGGGGGGGGGGGGGGGAGGTCAGCACATCAATTCATCAATTTGAACTTGCCACCATGTTCTTCGAATGACTCCATCACACTCCTGGCCTGGTGACATCGTGTACTATGATGTTGAAAAATGCCACTGCTGTTGGAAACATGATCATCATGAAAGGGGTGCATGTGATCTGCAACCATTGTACAACACTCCTTGGCCATCATGGTGTTTTGCATGAGCTCCACTAGACCCATGGATGCCCATGTGAATGTTCCCCTAGAGCATAACAGAGCTGCTGCCAGCTTGTCACCATCCCTCAGTACAGGTGTTAAGGAGCAGTTCACGATGACAGATTCACACTCTCCCAGCATAATCAAGAAGGTATTGGGATTCATCAGACTGTGCAACACTCTGCCACTGCACCGATGTCCAGTGCCGACGGTTATGTGCCCATTTTTGTCGTACTTGCCAATGTTGTGGTGTTAACATTGGCATACACATGGGTCATTAGCAGCGGAGGCCCATCATTAAGAGTGTTCAATGCACTGTGTTTTCAGGCATTCTTGTACTCTGCATAGCATTAAAGTCTGATGTTAGTTCCACCACAATTCCCTGCCTGCCCCGTTTTACCTGTCTTCACGGCCTACGACGTGCAACATCTGCAATGAGGGGTGGCCGCCCAACCCCACATCATCTGGATGTGGTTTTACCTCGGTTTCATCACGTGTCGAGGACACTCACCGTAGCACTCCTCGAACACCCGACAGGTCATGCAGTTTCCGAAACGTTCATGCCGAGTCTCTGGGCCGTCACAATCTGTCCTCGAGCAAACACCAATAGATTGTGCAACTTCTCCATTCTACACACAGACAGGCACCATGCGTGTGTCCAACTAGCAGGCATTCTTCATGAGGTGACACTGCTATCGCGTGGACAGGTTTATATCGATACAAGGTCAGTGGTTATAATAGAGTCTGATCAGTGTATACACCAATCTCTGCCAACGATTGAAATTTGTCTTTACTATTTAATAAAAACTTTGATATGTTATTGGTACTATAAAATTCAGGTCTGTAGTTGCGAGACTTTAAATTTTTTGCAAGACTGTCTGAAATGTTGCCAGTATATGGAATTTTGCAACAGGCTCTGTAGCTACGGGGTGATTACCGTTGGCCGGCGTACAAAAATAGTGTAACTTATATCATTTTCTTTTTTAGAAGAGTATTGTCAGTCAGGGCAGAGCTATAATCATTGCTGGAAGTGATTTGTTTGTTGGTTTTTAGTTCTGTTTGCCTCATGTTGTGAATTTAAATGTTGTAGTAATGTATCTAATTGTCTAGTGGTACCAGTCCACAAACACAGCACATCATTGACATATCTGAACCGTACTTAATTTTGCAATTCAATGACTCTTTCTGTAAGAAAATTTATTCAAAATTGTCCATGAAAATTTCAGATACTATAGTACTAAGAGGTGAACCCAGAGCTAGGCCATCAGACTGAGGGTAGTACTTGTTTTGAAACTGGAAGTAATTCTGTTTCATACACATTTGAGTAGCATCAATTATGTCCTTTGGATTCATGCAAAATATCTGTTAATACAGTTATAGATTCATCAGTAGGAACATTTCTAAATAACCTAGCAACATCAAATGATACTACTTTAGAAGTGGGTGGGATATGCGTATTTTTAATTTTGTCAACAAGAACCATAGAATTTTTTATGCCAAACTTAAGTTTAAAACTGTTCTTCTTTTTAATCATATAACCAGATTCTTCTACTAATGTTAGTTCCACCACAATTCCCTGCCTGTCCTGTATTACCAGTCTTCCCAGTCTACTGGTAACATTGACTTTTTGTAGATGTCTGAAGTTGGAACTGTCAAGGAACTAGTTCAGAGGAACTAAACTATTTGATTTATTAGTTTTGATATAGATGACACTGTGGAGATTATTTTCACCTTGAACTTGCTTAATGTATTGATATCACTGCATGAGAGTTTGTCACTAACAGCAGCAGCAGTTTTTAAATCATGGGCTCACAAATGTTTCAGAGAAACATCACTACCTAACATGAGCTCAACATCACTTTTAGCACAAGTAGCTATTTTTCAGAAATTTTGCATGGTGGAGCATATTTAGTACCTTTAACACTTTGAGCTCATCCATAGTAATTGTTATATTTGATAAGTTTGTTATTCGATCAGCAAACTGTTGATTGTGAACAAGTGCTATCAACAATTCATATGTTGTTAACTGTAATAATTTTCTTTGTGGCGTAGATACACACAGATAACGCAAGTTTCGCATTTCTTCTGTTGCCCATGTTCTCTCGCCAATCTAGATAGCTTTCATTGCAGCTGGACTCCGATGTACACACTCCCTGTTGAACGAACTATGTTGTGTGGCCATTAGCTTCTCCTTTGATAATTTCCTGTAATGACGGTTAACGGCACTTTGTTACCACACTTTATAACATAATATTCAGTTTACAATGGAGCTGGGAGGCCCTTCTGTAAGGTTCTTGGTCCTTATATAGATTTTAGTATAAGGAAACACATGGTAAACATTTACAGAAAAAACACAGCACATCCCCATAGGCACTAACATCTAGGATTCCATTTAATGGTGCATTGCCTCATATTGGTTCCATTATCCAAATCAGTCTTTCAAACAGGACTACAAATCATCAAACAAATAACTTCCAGCAATGGTTATAGCTCTGCCCTGATCGACAGTTCTATGTGGCCGTTAGCTTCTCCTTTGATAATTTCCTGTAATTATGGTTAACGGCACTTTGTTACCACACTTTATAACATAACACAATTCTATGAAAAAAAGAAAATGATTTAAATTACACCACTTCTGTACACTAGCCAGCAGCGATCACGGAGTAATTACAAAGCCTGGTGCAAAATTATATATACTGCAACATTTCAGACAATCTTGCAAAAAATTTAAAGTCTTGCGACTGTAGACCCGCATTTTATAGTACCAATAATACATCAAAATTTCTATTCAATAGCAGAGACAAACTGCAACCCTTGGCACAGAGTGGTGTATATAAAATCACTTGCAAGCAGTGTGAAAAATTGTATATTGGTCAGTCAGGCACAGCTGTGGCAATTAGGCTATGTGAACATGAGAGACGCTTGCAATTAAGGAAGATAGATTCGACCTTTGCTGATCAGCAAACGTCAAATCTTTTACCAGAAAATCATTCATATGATGTAGGATGCAAAGTTTTACATTCTGCCAAGCAAAAACATGACACAGAGTGCCAGCCTAGTATCAAATTATCAGACACAATTTTCATTTTCCCCTTTGTTAAATTAAGTTTTTATTACAAATACTAGGTTCAAACTGTAAATTCATCTTATCTCTTGTCATTTGTTAAATGTATCTCCACATAAAAACTTTCTTTATCCCTTTTTTAGTTAGTGTAATTACTGTAATGTTTTCCTGTGTCAACACTTTTGTCATTTTTGTATCTTCTGTACAAATAATATACAAGTCAGTCACACATTACGTTTATCTTGTGTTTGCGACATTCACTTGCTACCTAAAGATTGTCTGAGAAGCCAAAAGCTGGTTTGTGACCAATTAAATAGAATTTTACACAACATTAGGCAGCGTTTTCTTTTTTAATATTATCATCATGTTCTGCCAAGCACCAACAGAAAATTCAGTTAATGGAAAAAGTTTTCTTATGTGATGTGATACTAACCACATGTTAAATAAATACACTGTTTAAGTTGCACTCTTGAGAAGACTTTTCTGCTTGTGCCAAGCCGAGATTTTCCACAGATAGGCTACCATCCAAAGAATCATTTTTCTCATGGAAATAGACCAACCAAAATATAAAATAATCAGGAATTAGCTTTCTCATCCACATACCAAGATGCCTGCCGTATGATGCTACAGCATTCATCCCCATTAAATTTCAAAGTTTCTCCAGGATATCCATTTTCACCAAGGTCTTTTTCACAACTATGTGCAGTGTTGGTAACTAATTTGTACTTTCAACCACTTCAAGATCAGGCAGTCATTATGTAGTCTATATTAGCATTATTTTCTGTATTATGAAGCATAGTAAAGTGTACTGTCCATCTACTGAGGATTTCATTTGGCTCTGGAAATCACACTGCTCCATCTTGTGGTTTGAGAGGTGCTGCACTGGATCACTTGGACCTTGTAACCTCCCAACTGCTTGCAAGAATGGACCAACACCAACTTGGTTTGCAAGAATCTGAATCCTATTTACCTCACTTTTCCCCCCCATTTGTTTTTCTCGTTTCAGGTCGACATTCAGAGTTTCACATTGTTTGGTGCTAACTTGTGCTTCAGTTCTTGCTGGTTACAATTTAACTACCATGGCTTGAGCTGCTGACACTGATAGTACACAGCAGCTACGAGTACATCACTGTCACGGTCAAATTAGTCTTTGTGCACACATTTGTAAATTCCGTAAGTATATTTCGCAGCTGAAAAGATCCACATGTGAAATGAGGGCAGTTTTGTTCAACATTACTTTACCCATTCCAATCTATTTCACCAATGGCTTTTAACAACTCTTCCTGTATCCCCTACCTCTCCCACCCCATGATCCTGACTGGTATATTTTTGTAATTCAAGGATGACTGGTTTCTTTGGAGGTAATCAACTCTCTCAGCACATTCAGATGTTCAACTTAACTACAAAGATCTGTCCAACATGGGCCACCACACACAGCTCATGTGATATTCACACAACTTATTTACATATGCCTAACAAGTGCATAGTCTATGAAATGTCTTAATCATATACACTACTGGTAAGAAAAATTAGTAGACCCGGAAGCACGATGTTGATATTGATCTGATGATGGCATATGGCACCTAGGGGATAGTAGATGTAGTGACAATGGTTTCAACATCATCTGTCTACAGATAGCGTAGTGGCATTGCAACCAGAGCTCCATATGTGTCTACCCTTTAAAAGATAAGGCTCACAGCCTGAAGGCTCAGTGTGGTGCAAATGTGTGAAGTAAGTAGGCAACTATGTCCCAGAGACTCTCACGTGCTTCCTACAGCCAACTGAACGCATATGAGAAGGGTCAAATTGTGCCCTTCAGAGTGGTGGGATGGTCCTGTTGGAAAATTGCCACACAAGATGGGTGTGCCGAGTCAGTTGCACTGGTATCAGTGGTCACGTGAACATTGTCACAACTACAGACAAGGTTCTGGACGTCTATGCGGCACAGATGCCCACCACGACTGGCGTATTGTAATTAAGGGCAGCTGTGGCAGATCGTACAGCAACCACAGCACAGATAACAGAGCATGTGAGCTCAGATGTGTCAACATGAACTGCTGTGAACCTGTTATTAGCAGTGCAGCTACGGGCATGCAAACTTCTAGTCCACCTTCAACTCACGCCACAGCATCAACGTGCACGGCTCGAATGATGCCCTCAGATGATCACTTGGAAAATTGAATGGTGTGCCACGGTCTTCAGCGACGAAAGCTTTTTGCCGTTCTTGCAACAGGAAGGTGCCATACTGTTCCAACAGGATAAAGCTCGCACACAAACTGCCTGTGAAACTAGACGTGCTGTGCAAGACGTGCAGCAACATCCCTGGCTAGCACAATCTTTCAACTTGCCTCCAGTTGAGATCATGTGGGATACGATGGGACAAGAAGTGACTTGTGCGACTTGGGAACCAACAACTCTTACAGAACTATGTGAACAGTCAAGCAGGTGTGGCATAATGTATACCAGGACAGTATTCGCCATCTGTAGGATGAACTGGATGCCAGTGTCAGTGCCTGCATTGCCACCACGTACAATATGGGTGTTTCAGCAAGGGTTGATACCTGGTGCCTCAGAACTGCTTGGGTTATTTATCTGTAAATGTAATCATTGCACGTACTCTATATCCAAGGTTGCAACAATGAATCTTGAGTGAACTGGAAACCTCTAAAAGGGTTGACTCTTTTTTCCGGCAGTATATATGGATGCTATTAGGCTGTTTTACATTGGTATGCAAAACTTGAGAGTGAAAAAGACTTTCACATTTGGACCATACACAGAAAGAACTGCTACGGTATAGTACACAAAGTAACAAAGAAATACGCTACGAGATGGACAGAAATGAAACTTTTATTCGAAGAAAACGATTACAAAGAAACCACCACGATTTACGATGGCTTCCTGGACGTTACAAAAGGTAGAACATAGCTCCAGATAGGTTGTGAGATCACCGAGGATGGCAATGCGTGCTCTGCAATGTGCTCCCATGCTGGCTACGAGATTGGTTCTTCTAATCGGGAATTCCATTCCTCCACGGCTGTTGCTGACAACTGCAGGACGGTCGGCACGTGTGGACATACTTCGACACATCTCGCCAACGCATCCTACACGTGCACGATGGGATTTAAGTCACAGAAAATGGAAAACCAGTCCATCTGCCCAATATCCTCTCATTGCAAGAGCTGCTCCACCTGCGCTGTTTGATGCAGTCCCGCATTTTCATCCATAAAATTACGTCAGAGCCACACATACCCACGAAAAGATGTAAATGGGGAAGGAGTACACTGTCAGAATAACTCTGACCAGTGAGTGTACCACGTTTAAAGATCTGGAGGTCAGTAAGCCCATGAAAGGGTTTGTCCAGAATCACTACTCAGACTGCACTGTTCTCATCCCAAACAGTGCCCTGTGGGTGTCAACAGGACACAACGTACGGGTTGTCAAGGAAAGAGACCAACCACCTGCAGTCACTGTGCCACTGTGGAGCATGATATTGTGTGTCTTGCAGTCCTGTTCAATGTGGCTGCAATTGCACCCACAGTTTGATGTGCATCCCTTCTTGTCTGTTGCACAATGTAGTGGTCATTCGCTGGTGCAGTTGACAGTTGCCAACCATCTCTTCTCCTTCGGGCAGCAGTGCCTGTGGTTCAGAATGGTCTCATGCACATGGGCTACACTTATCACACTTCTACCTCCTCCCAGTTTCCCAATGATTCTTCCTTGTGTGAACTCATCCAAATGTTGTTTCCAGACCAAATTGTGACAAAAAACACCACTACAGTACACCATAACCGTTGGCTAATTGACAAACACTATATTTTCCTGTCCCTTCAACAACTTCACTTTATGAGGCCAGCCCCATTTGGCACTATGGTCATGCTGACTTCATGCCACATCATGTCCAGCTTTCTGTGAACAGGGAGACCTGTGGCAACATGCTCTTGCACTTGCATTCCTTTTCACCTAAATTGTTAATATGTCATTTTATTTTATTTTATTCACCCTGTTCTTAAGTTTTGCACAGCAGTGTATACTTTCAGACTGCCTAAACCGAGTGTCTGTAATGCAACAACTGGATAGTGTATTGGTCCATTGTCATTTACTGAGCCTGTCACATCTTCCAATCACTCTTATGATATTTCATAATCTTTCCCCAACCTAATCAACAGGAAGCAGGATTTTATCATCGTTGGGAACTTTCAGAATCACAGTATCAAGATCTGAATAAAAGTGGACCTTCTCCTTATAAAAGTGGATCTTTTCCTTTCAGTGCTGATTACTGTTGGCAGGCACACATTTAGAAGGGTCATGAAACTTTTGTTCTCAGGTTCAAAAGGAATGTCACAGCATAAAGAGATATTTCTTGAGAGACCACACACTATTTCCACCAAGACTATACAGGATTTATCAAAAAGAATTATCTAATTTCGCACGCCTATATTTATGAAACTAATAAACATGTACAACGAATTTTGTTTTTTGATGAACGGCGAACTCAAAAAAGTTCGTTCCCCCCCCCCCCCCCCATACCTTTTCATAAGTATTAAATATGTCTCTCTTGAGATGCACAGCATATGCCAATGTGCTATTCAAGTTGTTCCCACATTACAGTGAGAATATCCTGAGTTACAGCCTTTATAGCTGCTGTTATGTGATATCTCAGTTCATTCATTGTTGTTGGTAACGGATGCATATAAACAGTCTTTTATAAACCCCCACATGAAAGAATCACATACAGTCAGGTCCGGTGACACTGGAGGCCAGTAATGTAATGAGAATCATTTGGTGCAGTGTGACAGAGTCATTGTTCAGTAATCCTTTGATTTAAAAATTCCCGCAATTCCAAATGCCAGTGTGGCAGTGCTCCATCCTGTTGGTAAATGAAGTCTTTTAAATCGGTCCCCAACTGTGGAAAAATAAAGTTCTCAAGCACATCAAGATATGTGCTTCCTGTAACAGTGTTCTCAACAAAGAAAAATGGACCATACACCTTTTCCTGTGAAACTGTACAAAACACATTAAATTTTGGAGTCTCTCATGTTGTACAACTTCATGTGGTTATACTGTAACCCATATTCTCACATTATGACAGTTTTCACCTTTCCGTTTAAATGGAATGTTGCCTTGTCACTAAACACTAAGCATGGAAGAAAACTGTCATCCTCCATCTTGCCAAGAATGAAATTTTTCACATTAACAAAGAGCTTGCAGTAGCTGAATTTTGTATGGTTTTATATGTACACATCGGCGCAACACGTGCGAGATGGACATCGGCGGCAGCTGTCTAGCTGCATGGCAAACTGATTTTGCGAACTCCTTGTGAAACTATGGCGGATGCATTTGACGACTGTGTCAGACACTCTGAGATGACCTGGTAATTTGCCTTTACACATACAACCTGTTTCTCGGAATTGTTCATGCCGCTGTGTAATGCTGTGTGCTGTAGGAGGATCCACAGTATACCTAGTACAACAGTCACACTAAACAGTTATTACTGACCTGCACTGCTCAAAACATAGAACACAAAACGCTTTCTGTTGTTCCGACATCATTTTTACTAGAACTGAAGTGGCGGACACTGCTGCTACCTAGTGGGAACCTTGTAAAACTTGAGAGTTTTCTCTTTCCAACAGCACATTGTTCATGCACATATCTCAAATAACATAATAGTTTTTTTTTTTTAATTGAACAATTCTTTTTGATACACTCTGTATTTTCATAAAGAAGTATTGTTTATATTGCTATACTCATCACTACAAGTGAAAAGTAATATTATGCTCAGTTTTGCAGGATACGTGCTTACAAGGTTAACAAAAATGGCAAAAAAAATTATTGCATTTCAATTTGGACCGTTCATTCATCAATATGCATGTCTCCTTTAACTTCCATTTATATACTTCCCATTCTTCAAGTATATCTTACCTCATTCCTCTGGGTTTTACATGCAAAATGTTCATAGTATTTTTAACACTACCGGCTGTATGTTTTGTCTTCGCAAACGACTGTCTAAAGCAGTCTTGTTGTTTGGGTCGACATGTTCCCTGTATCTGGATATAAAATTCTGACCAGTTTGGCCTGTATAAAAACAATCACATGTTCCACATTGTAATCTATACACAGCAGATGCATAATACTTTTTCCAGTTTTATGTCTTAGTTTAAGCCTAAATTGACCTGCAGTTTGAAAAGCTTTTTTGTACTGCTTAGGGAAAGTGTGTGCTAACTTCTCCATAACACTGCCACTATATTTCACTGTCATAACGGAAGGCTTGAACCACCCACCACAGTATTAAAAAAAGTATTTCTTTGCTATGGTAGCTTACCTATGTAAGTTTCCATAAGATGAAGCCTCAAACAAGTTGTTGTTGTTGTTGTTGTTGTTGTTGTTGTGGTCTTCAGTCCTGAGACTGGTTCGATGCAGCTCTCCATGCTACTCTATTCTGTGCAAGCTTCTTCATCTCCCAGTACCTACTGCAGCCCACATCCTTCTGAATCTGCTTAGTGTATTCATCTCTTGGTCTCCCTCTACGATTTTTACCCTCCACACTGCCCTCCAGTACTAAATTGGTGATCCCTTGATGCCTCAGAACATGTCCCACCAACCTATCCCTTCTTCTAGTCAAGTCGTGCCACAAACTCCTCTTCTCCCCAATTCTATTCATCAGTACTTCCTCATTAGTTATGTGATCTACCCATCTAATCTTCAGCATTCTTCTCTAGCACCACATTTCGAAAGCTTCTATTCTCTTCTTGTCTAAACTATTTATCGTCCATGTTTCACTTCCACACATGGCTACACTCCATACAAATACTTTCAGAAACGACTTCCTGACACTTAAATCAATATTCGATGTTAACAAATTTCTCTTCTTCAGAAACGCTTTCCTTGCCATTGCCAGTCTACATTTTATATCCTCTCTACTTCGACCATCATCAGTTACTTTCCGCTCCCCAAATAGCAAAACTCCTTTACTACTTTAAGTGTCTCATTTACTAACCTAATTCCCTCAGTATCATCCGACTTAATTCGACTACATTCCATTATCCTCGTTTTGCTTTTTTTGATGTTCATCTTATACCCTCCTTTCAAGACATTGTCCATTCCGTTCAACTGCTCTTCCAAGTCCTTTGCTGTCTACGACAGAATTACAATGTCATTGGCGAACCTCAAATTTTTTATTTCTTCTCTATGGATTTTAATTCCTACTCCGAACTTTTCTTTTGTTTCCTTTACTGCTTGCTCAATATACAGATTGAATAACATCGGGGAGAGGCTACAACCCTATCTCAATCCCTTCCCAACTACTGCTTCCCTTTCATGTCCCTCAACTCATATAACTGCCATCTGGTTTCTGTACTAATTGTAAATAGCCTTTTGCTCCCTGTATTTTACCCCTGCCACCTTCAGCGTTTGAAAGAGAGTATTCCAGTCAACATTGTCAAAAGCTTTCTCTAAGTCTACAAATGCTAGAAACGTAGGTTTGCCTTTCCTTAATCTTTCTTCTAAGATAAGTCGTAGGGTTAGTATTGCCTCACGTGTTCCAACATTCCTACGGAATCCAAACTGATCTTCCCCGAGGTCAGCTTCTACCAGTTTTTCCATTCGTCTGTAAATAATTCGTGTTAGTATTTTGGAGCTGTGACTCATTAAACTGATAGTTCGGTAATTTTCACATCTGTCAACACCTGCTTTCTTTGGGATTGGAATTATTATATTCTTCTTGAAGTCTGAGGGTATTTCGCCTGTCTCATACATCTTTCTCACCAGATGGTAGAGTTTTGTCAGGACTGGCTCTCCCAAGGCCGTCAGTAGTTCTAATGGAATGTTGTCTACTCCCGGGGCCTTGTTTCGACTTAGGTCTTTCAGTGCTCTGTCAAACTCTTCACGCAGTATCATATCCCCCATTTCATCTTCATCTACATCCTCTTCCATTTCCATAATATTCCGCTCAAGAACATTGCCCCTGTATAGACCTTCTATATACTCTTTCCACCTTTCTGCTTTCCCTTCTTTGCTTAGAACTGGGTTTCCATCTGAGTTCTTGATATTCATGCAAGTGGTTCTCTTTTCTCCAAAGGTCTCTCTAATTTTCCTGTAGGCAGTATCTATCTTACCCCTCGTGAGATAAGCCTCTACATCCTTACATTTGTCCTCTAGCCATCCCTGTTTAGCCATTTTGCACTTCCTGTCAATCTCATTTTTTAGACGTATGTATTCCTTTTTGCCTGCCTCATTTACTGCATTTTTACATTTCCTCCTTTCATCAATTAAATTCAGTATCTCTTCTGTTACCCAAGGATTTCTACTAGCCCTCGTCTTTTTACCTACTTGATCGTCTGCTGCCTTCACTATTTTCTCCCTCAAAGCTACCCATTCGTCTTCTGCTGTATTTCTTTCCCCCATTCCTGTCAATTGTTCCCTCATGCTCTCCCTGAAACTCTGTACAACCTCTGGTTCTTTCAGTTTATCCAGGTCCCATCTCCTTAAATTCCCACCTTTTTGCAGTTTCTTCACTTTTAATCTACAGTTCATAACCAATATATTGTGGTCAGAGTCCACATCTGCCCCTGCAAATGTCTTACAATTTAAAACCTTGTTCCTAAATCTCTGTCTTACCATTATATAATCTATCTGATACCTTCTAGCATCTCCAGGATTCTTCCATGTATACAACCTTCTTTCATGATTCTTGAACGAAGTGTTAGCTATGATTAAGTTATTCTCTGTGCAAAATTCTATCAGGCGGCTTCCTCTTTCATTTCTTGCCCCCAATCCATATTCACCTACTATGTTTCCTTCTCTCCCTTTTCCTATTGACGAATTCCAGTCACCCATGACTATTAAATTTTCGTCTCCCTTCACTACTTGAATAATTTCTTTTATCTCGTCATACATTTCATCAATTTCTTCATCATCTGCAGAGCTAGTTGGCATATAAACTTGTACTACTGTAGTAGGTGTGGGTTTCGTGTCTATCTTGGGCACAATAATGCGTTCACTATGCTGTTTGTAGTAGCTTACCCGCACTCCTATTTTTTTATTCATCATTAAACCTACTCATGCATTACCCCTATTTGATTTTGTATTTATAACCCTGTATTTACCTGACCAGAAGTCTTGTTCCTCCTGCAACCAAACTTCACTAATTCCCACTATATCTTACTTTAACCTATCCATTTCCCTTTTTAAATTTTCCAACCTACCTGCCCGATTAAGGGATCTGACATTCCACGCTCTGATCCGTAGAAAGCCAGTTTTCTTTCTCCTGATAACGACGTCCTCTTGAGTAGTCCCTGCCCAGAGATCCGAATGGGGGACTATTTTACCTCTGGAATATTTTACCCAAGAGGATGCCATCATCATTTAATCATACAGTAAAGCTGCATGCCCTCAGGAAAAATTACGGCTGTAGTTTCCCCTTGCTTTCAGCTGTTCGCAGTACCACAAAAGCAAGGCCGTTTTGGTTAGTGTTACAAGGCCAGAACAGTCAATCATCCAGACTGTTGCCCCTGCAACTACTGAAAAGGCTGCTGCCCCTCTTCAGGAACCACATGTTTGTCTGGCCTCTCAACAGATACCCCTCCGTTGTGGTTGCACCTACTGTACGGCTATCTGTGTCGTTGAGGCACGCAAGCCTCCCCACCAGCGGCAAGGTCTATGGTTAATGGGGGGGGCTCAAACAAGTAGCAGTAGCAAATAGTTTTAAGAGAATCTTTATTACTCACATTCTAACATTCTATATTTAAATAAATATATAAAAAAATACCAACACCATCACATAAAGAAGTAAAAAAATTAATTTAGAAATATTACAATGAAAGAAATAGAAGACATTATATTATCACTAAAAAATAAAAATTCGGTGGGTTGGGATGGGATACCTGTGAAAGTAATTAAATCAGTGTACAAAATAGTAAGTCCTCCACCAGCTGAATTAATCAACAAATCATTTGAAGAAGGTTGTTTTCCAGAATCATTAAAATACGGGGAAATAAAACCACTTTTTAAGAAAGGGTCAAGAGAAGATATGGGGAATTATCGTCCTACAGGGTGTATACGGGGACAAAGAAAAAAAATTCCCGGATATCCCGTTTAAAAAATATGCTTTTTCCCGGGCGAAAATACACTTTTTCTGTGCTAAGTGACAGTAGGTTTTCCGTAGATTTTCCCTCAGAACTGTAAAACTTATCAATCCTTTGAATGGTTAACGTGTTATATAACTGCGTAGAACTTCCCAAAAAAGAAAAAAAGAAAAAGAAAAGATGGAGCAGAGAAGTTTTGGAGAGACTTTTAATAAAAAAAAGGAGAGAAGTTTTGGAAAGACCTTTGATTTGCAGCAACATATACGCTGCATATTTTCGTATTACGAAAGTATAAATTCGAATTGCACCAAACACAGCGCGTTAGTTTCCGGAATGTTGCAACCGATGTTGCGATGTCCTTTTGTAAGCGAGTCATATCTCAAGCCACGAGATCTTGCCAGCCGATGACAGCAGCTATTCATAGCATAGAACACATGTTATAGTCAACCAATAGCAAGATTACTGGTTACATAGCGCGAACACACAAGAGGAAAAGTTAACGGTTTACATTAATGTACACAGTACCGTATATCTACAAGAAAAGCTAAGCTTTCACATATAATATTGGTCTCTAAGATTAACACGCTACAATAGAAGCTAAACTTCCACATGTAATATTGATCTTTTTTTGCGTGTGTTATATTTTAAGATACATCACGCAAATGTGTCAGTAAATTTAAAATTATGACATAAATGCCTCGGCTCGAAATTCTTGTAAGTGGCTGGTCCTCAAACTGTTCAGTTTCGAACACTCTGTGATTTAGATATCCATCCCACTTTCTCACACGTAACATAATTCATCATGCGTGAAAAGAAATTTACTTTGAAAGTAACGCTTTTCTAACCACCGTTCGCAATACTGTTAGAAATAGGTTCGATTTACCAGTTGCCAGAGAGCTCCAGAAAAAGCATTATTGTGCATGTGCAACTGCAGTGGTGTAGGAAGCCCGCATGTTCGTGGGTATAAAGCACTAAGAGAGCTTACATTGCACCATAAAAGAAACAGGGCATCAGAGGATACTCCAACGAGCATCGAAATTTCGTAAACCATACTAAAATGCATAATTCGGCTTGAAGTTTTGGAACTAGCCAATACTGTAGAATGAAACACTTCGTTTCAAATAAAATGATTGCCTCAGCGGAATTTCTTTAGCAAACTTGCAAAAATAAATTCATTCTTCTGCAAGGCGATTGATGCTTGACTGCTACTAACTTGGAAAGAAAATAAAATCAGAAACTGAAATTAATAATATATTTTTGCCTTCCGGAATTATGTGAATGTATTTTAATTCACTTGACAGCTCCCGACCACAGAAATCCATTTTGTTTTCATTTGACGTGGGAGCTGTACATGAAGAGAAGCATCGAAATCACTTTACGTAAACACAGGTCACGTAGGACTAACCCCCTCCCCACTACAACTCTGTGCAAGCGCTAATCTGGCAGCTAGGGCGCGCGAGAAAAATTTTTCTCGTTTGCATCTGGCTGCTTGCTGCTACTACCGATACAGCTAACAGCCAAACTTCAAGTAGCGGGAAGCGGGAGAAGGTACTGCTTATACGCTAGTCAAATGCGCATGTGCAACAGACCACTGGCAACTGGTCAAACGAACCTAATGTGAACAGTTGTTACGTCATGCTCATAGCAAGCAGTTTATTGTTAAGAAGAATTACAGCCTTTGACATATTTTTGCTATCTGCAAACGCTTGTGTGTGCACGGTGTTTTGTTGTCGTAAATTGCACATTTCCTTTGCCACTAAATTTTTTCCCCCTCTCGTTTATATTTTATTGCTGCAGTACCAGTAGCAGGATACAATAACATTCTTTGCTAGTGAATCAATTCTGCAGTCAAAATTACAAAAATTTAACTGAAAGCTAAAACAATGAAAACTTCCCGGAATTCCGAAAAATTCCCGGGTTTTTCCCGGTTTTCTCCCGGATGAAAAACTTCCCGGGTTTTTCCCGGATTTCCCGGGTCGTATACACCCTGTCCTATCTCCCTCCTTCCAGTGCTGTCAAAAATTTTCGATAAAGTAGCTGCTATCCAAATCCAAAACTTCAGTGTATCACAGGGGATTATTTTGTGCAATCAGTTTGGCTTCCAGCAAGGGAAAATTACACAGATGCCATAAATAATTTAACAGAAAAATTTAGCACAGCTCTAGACAAAAACAGTAAAGAAGCCAGAATTTTCTGCGACCTGACAAACTAGAAAACTATGGGATTAAGGGTGCAGTACTTCAATGGCTTACTTTTTACTTATCTAATAGAAAACAAAGAACAGAAAACAAAGAATGACCATTCAGACTGGAAAACAATAACACAGGGTGTCCCACAAGGTTCGATCCTCGGTCCAATTCTCTTTCTATTGTATGTCAATGCCTTACCATTAAACATAAATTCACCATCCGTTCTGTTTGCTGATGACACGTCTGTCTTGATAGAAAGCGAAGAAACAGAAACGATTCCTTATAGAGTCACTGGTACATTAGACAGGCTAGAGTCATGGTGACAGTTAAATGGTCTGAAGCTTAACATATCAAAAACAAACTTGATTCAATTCAGAACCAAACAGTCAAAAGACCAGGAAATTAGTATAAATCATAGAAGTGAAGAATTAACGGAAGTGAATTCTGCTGAATTTCTAGGTCTACACCTCGATAAGAATTTAAACTGGAACACACATATTGAGTACCTGTGCAGCAAACTGGGTAGCTTTGCATATGCCATGCATATATCAAGTGCTACTAACATGTCCACTCACAAAGTAGCATATCTAAGTTAGTTTGAAGCAGTGATAAGATACGGCATTATTGTCTGGGGGAGCTCCAATAATATATCTCGTGTACTGAAGCACCAGAAGAAAATTATCAGAAATATGTGCACTGCACAGCAAAGAAAGTCATGCTGTCCATTATTACAGAAACTAAAAATTTTGACTGTCCCCTCCCTATACATATACGAGCTAATGATATTTTTACACAACAAAGCGGAACTGTTCATTAAAAACCAATTTGATCATCCATACAGTACAAGGAAAAAAAAATAATTTTATGCTTCCTGCCCATAGATTGAATATATGCGAATGAAGGTCTACAACAAACTTAAAGGCAAAAACATTCTAAACAAGGAACTAGGGATACTAAAAAAGTTACAGGATATTCTTATCCAATTCTTATCCACAAATGTTATTACTCGTTAGAAGAGTTCATGGAAGATGAACTGATAATTTGAGCAGAATCCAACTGCAAATTAGCATTATATTGTGGGGAAAAAAAAGTCCATTATCAAGAAAGATATTTACCTATGCTGGAAAATAAGAAAATATAGATACTGCTACATAGACTAAATATAGTTTTAAAAATTAATATTAGATTCTAGATTGTAATTTTTGACGTGTCTCCTGTACCATAATCACATGATTTGTAAGTGCATGTTATGAGACTAATAAATCACAATTCACACTTCTAGTCAGAATTTTATAACTAGATACAAGGAACATATAAGACCAAACAAGAAAGACTGCTTTTGGCCATCATTTGCGAAGCACAAAACCTACAGCAGGTAGTACTGACAATACTACAAAAATCTCTCAGTATATAAACACCAATACATTACTTTTCATAGTTTAGGATAAAAAATATACAAAATATGGAAGTCTTACCTTGAATGATAAATCATCTGGATGGGGAGAGTCATAGTCAAACAAAGCTACTCCATGTGGTTTGTTTTGATTGTCAATCTGAAACACACAAATAGACGTTACCACTTTTCTGCAGCCAAAATTTCCCTAAATCCAAATATAACAGCAATGCTGCAAATGAATAACAAGATATATCAAAGAGAGGAAATATCATGACACACACTAAAAACAAAAGTCATAAGCAATCTGATAATGTGGGCTTTACTTTATCTACTGTTCAATAAGTACTTGTTTCATTACACTAGTTTTTGGCTTGTTATACCACTTTCAGCTTACAATAGTGTCAGAAACTCCAAGTAGTTTTGTGAGTCACACTAGGTTACAATTTAATAGCATTAGTGAAATGGTTTAGTTACTTTCAAGTAGCAAGTTCATTACCAGTGCAAAATGTGTGGGCCCAAAATTACAGAGTAGAGAATCAGTTAACAAAATGTTTCAGCTTACAGAATCCAAGAAAAATAACATCATAGTATAAAAAACAGCCTGACACCAGTATATATGTTAGCCAGCTGTGGGCTACCACACTGCCAGATGCAATAGACAGAGTGAGTTCACATCCATCTGAAATATGTAGAAAAGCTAAAAGTGTCGAAAGAGTTAATAATGGCAGGTTGTGGAGGTAGACACACACCATCCCACATCAATGAGGTAAGACACTTTAAAGCTGACTACTGGACACCACCAAATTACCCAGCAGCACTGCATGTTCAACACTCTAGTTTCCTCCAAGAAACCACATTCCCTGGTCAGTACAAGGGTGCAAAACTCCTTTAAATGCTTATCCACACAGAGCAATGCCATATAGTTATTATCTGGGCTCAAGGCAGCCTGTAGTTGTCACTGAAAAGGGGAGTTAGAAGAATGGTAGTGCCAAAAGCTACCAGCCTCAGGAGAGGGTACAGTGTGAAGTCGCTGTATTGGTTGGTGATGCCAGTCATTTAGGAGAAGTAACATAAGCTGTTACCATTATCTGTCAATCATCCTTGTGTCTCACTAAAATACTAGAGTAGTGCTTCCATGTGGTGAAACCACGTCAATGGCACTCATTCCTCATATCTCGCTTTTCCATATAGCTCCATTCCACATGGACAGAAGTCCCCCCCCCCCCCCCCCCCCACCACCACCACCACCACCACCACCACCATCATGTGGACAAACACTTGTCGAGTGCAAGCCAAGCGGTGCTTGGCCATACCATGTGGCTAAGGAAACATGGCAGTGAGAAATATGACAATGCAGTGTGAAGTGTAATGGTGAGTAAAGGCAGTGCTCTGCTATGCGTAAATGGGCTCAGCTGCATGGCCATACCTGCCAATCTGCAAATGTCACCATGTGAGGCATTATTGGTCATCTTCGACAACTTCCATTGACATATTTAAAGTTGTTTGTTTCTCTCTCTCTCTCTCTCTCTCTCTCTCTCTCTCTCTCACTCTGACCAGCATGCACGCCCTTGGTGCAACATACAGCCTCTACGCATGAGAAATGAGACTGCTTCCATTACTAAGGAACAATCTGTTGTGGCATATTAGTGCATGACTGTTTATGACTGGTCTGCATCCTAACAGTCCGAAAATGTTTATCTACATCGATCAACACAACTGGAATGGAGAACAGCTTGCAACACATTTCTGAATTTCATTTTTCATGACACTGCACAGAAGCTCTGTTGGAATACTAGAACACATAAATAATAAACAGCTCATCCATTATCATAGGGTTGGTTGGGCAAGCTGAAAATTGTCTCAGCATACAATACAGTTCAAGGATAGAGACAGGCATGAAAAATTATTGCTTAATAATACATTTTGTCTAATTTCACTTATGTTGATGTGGTACATACCTGTATTAGAGGGTACAATAAAATGAAAATAAGTATGCTTTAACCCAAGTGTCATCATTGTATCCATGTTCTTCCCCTTTCCTAATGCTGGGTCTGCCTCTAATGACTGCAGCAATTACTCAGTCACAGTCTATCGCTCCAGTTGCTATTCTCTCTCCCCATGAAATCCCACTAGCATTTCTTGTCACAACACTGCATATAACTTGCATAGGGAGTTGAAGTAGTAGTAGTAGTAGTAGTAGTAGTAGTAGTAGTAGTAGAAGTATGCAGACACTTTAAGGTGGCAGTTTCAAGTGAGGGTATTTCGAACTACGCTGCATAAGATACAGGGTGACAATTATTGAACTATATGAAATAAAATCACCATAACTTCTGAACAGTTTGCGTTAGGACGTTCAAACTGCATTTTGTATTAGGATGTTCAAACTGCATGGTTGGTAGCAGGGCATGATGGGAATTATTATGGATTGGCTCAGCAACAATGTCCACTTTCATTGGGATGGGTTTGTCAATAAGCAAAATTGGTGCATTTGGGGGACTGAGCATCCACATTTCACGATTGAGAAATCTCTTCACCCTCAATGGGTGACTGTGTAGTGTCCAATGTCCAGTCATGGAATAATCGGTGCGATATTCCTTGATGGCATGGTGACTACCAAACGGTACACGAAGGCTTTGGAAGACGATTTCATCCCCGTTATCCAAAGTGACCCTGATTTTGACAATATGTGGTTCATGCAAAACTGAGCTCGACCCCATCAAAGCAGGTGGTGTGTTTGATGTCCTGGAGGAGCACTTGGAGGACCGCATCCTGGCTCTGGGGTACCCAGAGGCCACTGGCATGGGCCTTGACCGGCCACCATATCCTCCGGATCTGAACACATCCGACTTCTTTTTGTGGGGCTATATTAAAGATAAGGTGTATGCTAATAACCCAAAACCATTGCTGTGCTGAAAACAGCTATTCAGGAGATCATCGACAACATCAAGTTTTTTTTCTTCCCCATATAGTTCAATGATTTTCACCCTGTACCAACAGAGGTTGCACCTGAACTATAATGTTTCCAACATTGCCCACCTCAGCAAACGATTGCACTGTAGCCATTACCACATGTAAATTTGCATTTCAGTCACTATAACGTGTAGATTTGCACAATCTACAGTGCAGTTGTCATTTGTTTGTTTTGAACAGGCAGCAACCATTTGTCTCAGCCTAGTTAGTTTCCAGTACCCACATTAGATGTACCAGCAGAGCAGCAAGTTACATATTTACCTTTTTTTTTAATTTTTACTTCTTAAATCAGGTGCAAGTTTTCGTATTTAACAAGTGTAATCTCACCTTTTAGTAACTGTAAACTATAGATTCACACAGGATGTAACATACTGGTCATTTCTTTTGTACAACCAGCAACACTATTCAGTAAGGCAGCAGCCTCCCTCATTGACATGTCACAAAGGTAGCAAGTTTCCTATTTTCCTGTCTGTGTGTGCTTTTATAGTTAATTCTTAAGTTAGTAGTACTAGGATGAATAGCATGTGTGCATGATGCACGCAGACACATGAAGAGCTGGCCACAGTTTGCAATACCTGAAGACTATTTTGGCCACAGTCAGTCAACTTCGGGCTGCTGTCTCAGGGTATAGTGAGGTTAGGAATCTGGCAAGTTCCACAGGACATCTAAGGTGTCACTTATTTCGCCCACAGGCTCTGCCGCCAAGGCTTCTTGCAGTGTACCTTACACAGTGGATCCGCCCTCACCACACGGTGAGTGGCAGGTCGTAACACGTTTCTGTTGCTCTAGGTGGAGGCTGGCTGTCTGGCCTTGCCCATTCACCTTGTGAGTGCACAGGTGGCCACTTCTTCAGCAGGATCCGAGCATGTACACAAGGAAAGGAGCTTGCTAGTTATCGGGAGCAAAAATGTTAGGCACGTTATGGAGCCCATTATGGAAATAGTGTCCAAGGCCAGAAAGAAATCCAATGTACACTCTGTATGTCTGCCAGGGGGCCTCATCCGAGATGTGGAGGGGCCCCTGCCAGCAGCTATCAAGAAGCTGGGTGCAGTCCTCTGCAAGTTGCTGCTCACATCTGCACAAATTACGTCTCTCACTTGGGTTCTGAGGCTATCCTCAACTCATATGAGCAGCTGGTTCAAGTGGTGAAGGCTGCTGGCCTCATGCATGAGGTGCAAGTAGAGCTCACAATTTGCAGCATCAGTCTTTGAACTGATCGGGGTCCTTTGGTTAGCAGCCAAGTGGAGGGCCTCAACAAAAGGTTCACTGATTCTGGACCTGTGCTATAGTGGATTGTTGTTGAACTTCCCTCTTTAGGCCACGGGTCCACTATATAAAAAAAGCAGCTACTCAAATAGCAGAGTACTTGTGAAGTGCACTACCTCTCCCAGGTGGTAGTTTGAGGCCCTCTGATGAATGCTTGACAGTCAATAAGCACAGAGGGAAATCAGACCATGTAAAATGCAAACTTCAAAAGTACTTCACAAGACTGTACTTTCTGTCCGTACCACCTGCAATGAATCCATATACATATCAGTCTGTACTCAGTAGATTAAACTGCCTCCAACTAATAGTTCTGTGCTACTCTGAGTGTAAACTTTCTTTGTATGATTCTAAAACTGTCAATGTGGAATTGGGTGGCTGGTAAAAACATCTGAAAATTAACTTGAGTTTACATGCATCCAGGTAACCTCACAGTCAGGCTCAACTTTGACCTGAACAGACACAATATTTTTATTGACTGCAGTGAACACTCCCCCTTCTATGGCATCTAATCTTTCTTTTTGATATATGGTCCATGTCTCACTCAATATTTCAGAGCTTTTTACTTCAGGTTTCAGCCAGCTCTCGATCCCAAGAATAATTTGAGCACGAGAACTTTTCTAGAGGGCAGTAAATTCAAGAAATTTGTTACAAATACTTCGGCAATTTATTGTTAAAATTGTCTTGCGAAGCTAGTTTGACAGCCCACACACAATGGGGAAAAAAGCACATAAACAGTTGTTAGCATCCCACTTACAAAATGAATGCACATCATTTAGCTCCAGTATGATGGATGTACAGGAATTACTGGTAAAGTTTATATGGATTTCAAATCAGGTCCTGGAGAAGCATGGGCCAGGCAAGTGGATTATGGATGGAAAAGACCCACCATGGTTTAAAAACAAAATTCAGAAATTCTGTCCACAAATCAGCACAGATTTAGAAAGCATTGCAGAATTCCACTTGCCCCTTCCTCACGTGATATCATGCAAATCGTGGATGAAGAGCAACAGGCACATTCCATATTTCCGGAAAGTGTTTGAGACTGTGCCCCACCACAGACTGTTAATGAAGGTACGAGCATACGGAATAGGTTCCCAGATATATGAGTGGTTCAAAACCTTCTAAAGTAATAAAACCTAGTACACTGACCTTTACAGCGAGTGTTCATCAGAGACAAAGGTACTGCCAGGAATGCCCCAGGGAAGTGTGATAGGGCCATTCGTATTTGCTGTATATAAATGAATGATCTGACAGGCAGGGTGAGCAACAATCTGCAGCTATTTGCTGGTGACATGGCATGTGGGAAGTGTCATTGTTGAGTGACTGTAGGATGATACAAGATGACTTAGACAAAATTTCTAGCTGGTGTGATGAATGGCAGTTCGCTCTAAATGTAGAGAAATAAAGTTAATGCAGAAGAGTAGGAAAAACAATCCTGTGATGTTCAAAGGAAGACACCAAAGCAAATCAGAGGCAGGCTGCTGGATTTGTTACTGGTAGGTTCAATCAACATAGAAGTATTACAGAGATGCTTTGGGAACTCAAGTTGGAATTCCTAGAGGGAAGACAAGAAGAATTTTTCCACGAGTGTTATGGGGACATGTGTTCATAAAAATAGTAGAAATAACTGTATAGTCTACTAATCATGAATTATGATTGAAACTGAGTCTGTTTTCTGAGACTCTGCCTGCTAGAGTTTACTTAAATAACTAATGCCACTTCTACAACTGTTTTTCAGTGAATAATCTACTGAAGTTCAAAGTATTCATTATGTCATCTAGCTTATTTGTTCTGAACAACTCCAGTACATTTTTTTAAATTTATGCTGTAGTTAAAAGTCTGCAAAGGACTTGTAGAATTGTTACCTTTTTAAGTACGAAGTGTTTTGCAGCAGTGAGTGACCAGGCTCTACACTACATCTGACTGGTCTAAATCAGGTAAACACAATTGTGCATTTATGTTCCCCTTCAGAGAAACTTATCAAAACAGGATGGTAGCTAGGTTGGTTGGTTTGTGGGATTAAAGGGACCAGACTGCAACGGTCATCGGTCCCTTGTTCCAAAACTTAAAAACTACCACACAGAGTAAAAAAACGGATAATAGAGACAACAGACAACACAGGACAAGAAAAACTCAGACGAATAACAGACATAACAAATTAAAATCACACGGAGTATGGCGGTGGTTGGCCGACCATAGAATAAAAAAGGAAAAGCCAACCACCGAGAACACATTAAAAACTCAGTTCAAAACCGTAGGCCAAAGGTCAGAATCAACACAAAACAATAAAATAAAACATAAACACTCAAATTAAATAATAAAAACTCCCTGCCCGAATAAAACTTAAAACTAAGCCAGCCATAGCAGGGTCATCAGTTAAAAGGGCAGGGAGCGTATCAGGCAGCGCAAATGTCTGCCTGACCACGGCTAAAACGGGGCAGGCCAACAAAATGTGGGCCACTGTCAAAGCCGCCCCGCAGTGACACAGAGGAGGGTCCTCCTGACGCTGTAAGTAACTGTGTGTCAGCCAAGAGTGGGCAATGTGGAGCCGACAAAGGACGACTGAGTCCCTGCGGTTGGCTCACATGGATGACCGCCACACAGTCGTCGTCTCCTTAATGGCACGGAGTTTATTGGGTGTGATCCGATCGCACCATTCAGCGTCCCAAAGCGCAAAAATGTTTCGGCAGAGGACTGCTCGCAAATCAGTCTCTGGGAGGCCAATGTAAATAGATGGTTTACTGATGGCTTCTTTCGCCAGGCGGTCAACATATTAATTGCCCGGGATACCGACATGACCGGGGGTCCACACAAAGACCACAGAGCGGCCGCAATGGGCAAGAGTATGCAGGGACTCCTGGATAGCCATCACCAGACGAAAACGAGGGAAACACTGGTCGAGAGCTCGTAAATCGCTCAGGGAATCGCTACAGATCACGAAGGACTCACCTGAGCAGGAGCGGATATACTCTAGGGCACGAAAGATGGCGACCAGCTCAGCAGTGTAAACGCTGCAGCCATCCAGCAATGAACGTTGTTCGGAATGGTCCCCTGGAGTAAGCGCATAACCGGCACGACCAGCAACCATCGAGCCGTCAGTGTACGCAATGCCAGAGCCCTGATACATTGCAAGGAGGGAAAGAAAGCGGTGGCGGAAGGCCTCCGGAGGGACTGAGTCCTTCGGGCCCTGTGCCAATTCCAGCTGAAGGCGAGGGCGAGGCACACACCATGGGGGTGTACGCAGAGGTGCCCTGAAAGGAGGTGCAAGAAGTAAGGCCCCAAGCCCAAAGAGAAGCTCTCAGACGCGGACCGCGATCATACTGCCAGCCCTGGGTCGACGTTCTGGAAGATGGACGTGCGACTCTGGGAATAGTAGCCAATAGTTAGGATGCCCGGGCAAGCTGAAAACATGGGCAGCATAAGCGACCAGCAAACGGCGCCGTAACCGCAGTGGAGGGACACCTGCCTCCACTAGTATGCTGTCCACAGGGCTGGTACGGAAAGCACCAGTGGCAAGGCGTATCCCGCTGTGGAGAATTGGGTCCAGCACCTGCAACGCAGATGGGGATGCTGAGCCATAAGCCAGGCTCCCATAAACCAGACAGGACTGGATTAACGCCTGGTAGAGCCGTAACAGGGTAGAGCGGTCGGCGCCCCAGCGGGTGTGGCTCAAGCATCTGAGAGCATTTAGATGCCGCCAACACGCCTGTTTAAGCTGCCGAATATGAGGCAGCCAAGTCGGCCGGGCATCAAAAACTACACCCAAAAACCTGTGGGTCTCCACCACAGCAAGGAGTTCGTCGGCAAGATAAAGCCGCGGCTCAGGATGGACCGTTCGGCGCCGGCAGAAATGCATAACGTGGGTCTTGGCAGCCGAAAACTGAAAACCATGCGCTACAGCCCAAGACTGCGCCTTGCGGATAGCGCCCTGTAGCTGACGTTCAACAGCTGCAATGCCAGTAGAGCTGTAGTAAAGGCAGAAGTCGTCAGCATACAGGGAAGCGGAGACAGAATTTCCCCACCGCTGCAGCGAGCCCGTTTATTACGATTAAAAACAGGCAGACACTGAGGACAGATCCCTGTGGTACCCCGTTCTCCTGGACTCGGGAGGAACTATGAGAGGCCGCGACTTGCACACGGAAGGTACGATACGACAGAAAATTTCGGATAAAGAGCAGCAGAGGGCCCCGAAGACCCCATCCATGAAGCGTAGAAAGTATGTAATGACGCCATGTCGTATCATACGCCTTCCGCATGTCGAAAAAGACAGCGACCAGGTGCTGATGGCGGGCAAAAGCAGTACGGATGGCCGACTCCAGACTCACCAGATTGTCGGTGGCGGAGCGGCCTTTACGGAATCCACCCCGAGACAGAGCCAGAAGGCCCCGAGACTCCAGTACCCAATTCAAGCGCCGGCTCACCACCCGTTCAAGAAGCTTGCAAAAAACGTTGGTTAGGCTAATGGGGCGGTAGCTGTCCACCTCCAAAGGGCTCTTGCCCGGTTTCAAAACGGGGATGACAATGCTTTCCCCCCATTGCGACGGAAACTCACCCTCGACCCAGAGACGGTTGTAAAGGTCGAGGAGGCGTCGCTTGCAGTCCACTGAAAGGTGTTTCAGCATCTGACAGTGAATGCGATCTGGCCCAGGAGCGGTATCAGGGCAAGCGGCAAGGGCGCTGTGAAATTCCCACTCACTGAATGGAGCATTGTAGGATTCAGAATGGTGGGTGCAAAAAGAAAGGCTCCGACGTTCCATCCGCTCTTTAATGGAGAGGAAGGCCAGTGGGTAATTGGAAGAAGCGGAACTAAGAGCAAAATGCTCTGCCAAGCTGTTGGCAATTTCGTTGGAGTCTGTACAAACTGCTCCATTCAGTGAGAGCGCAGGGACGCTGACAGGGGTCCGATACCCATAGAGGCGTTGGATCTTGGCCCAGACCTGCGATGGAGAGACATGGAGGCCAATGGTGGACACATACCGCTCCCAGCACTCCTGCTTGCTTTGGCGGATAAGGCGGCGGGCCCGCGCACGCAGCCGTTTGAAGGTGATGAGGTGTTCAATGCAGGGATGTCGCTTGTGATGCTGTAGCGCCCGCCGGCGATGTTTAATCGCCTCAGCGATCTCAGGCGACCACCAAGGCACAGTCCGCCGCCGAGGGGACCCAGAAGAACTGGGAATGGCAGATTCTGTGGCAGTAACGATGCTGGTGGTGACTGAGTGAACCACCGCATCAATGTCGTCACTAGAGAGAGGCTCAATAGCGGCAATGGAGGAGAACAATTCCCAGTCAGCCTTATTCATAGCCCATCTGCTGGGGCGCCCAGAAGAGTGACGCCGTGGCAGTGACAGAAAGATTGGAAAATGGTCACTACCACACAGGTCGTCATGCACACTCCATTGGACAGACGGTAAGAGGCTAGGGCTACAGATCGATAGGTCAATGGCGGAGTATGTGCCATGCGCCACACTGAAGTGTGTGGAGGCACCATCATTTAAAATCAAGAGATCAAGCTGCGCCAATAAATGCTCAACGGTGGCGCCTCGACCTGTTGCCACTGACCCACCCCACAGAGGGTTATGGGCGTTAAAGTCACCCAGTAACAAGAAAGGTGGCGGGAATTGGGCTATCAGCGCAGCCAGGACATGCTGCGCAACATCACCATCCGGTGGAAGGTAAACACTGCAAACAGTAACAGCCTGTGGCATCCACACCCGAACATCGACAGCCTCTAAAGCTTTATGTAGAGGGACACACTCACTGTGAAGAGAGTTAAGGACATATATGCAGACGCTACCAGACACCCTTTCATAAGCTGCCCGGTTCTTATAATAACCCCGATAGCCACGGAGGGCGGGGGTTCGCATTGCTGGAAACCAAGTTTCCTGAAGTGCAATGCAGAAGAAAGGGTGAAGGCTGATAAGTTGGCGGAGCTCAGCTAGATGGTGGAAGAAACCGCTGCAGTTCCACTGGAGGATGGTATTGTCCATCTCTGAGAAAGGCGTGATGGGACTGGGAAGGCAGATTGCGCCACTGGGTCACCTGCTGCCTCCGAATGAGCACCTGTGCTAGTGCTTTCCATGGCGTCTGAGGCACCGGCGAGATCGAGGTCCTCAGCGGATGCCAGAATCTCCACCTCGTCCTCAGACGCAGTGCTTGTAAGAAGCGGTGAGATGGGTGCCACCGCAATGTCGTTAGCCTTGGGGACTTTCTTCTTCTTCTGTTTCTCTCGCTGTGCCTTCGGTGGTTCAGGCTTGGAGGGCTTCACTGGGTCAGTCTCAGGGACGGACGACGACCGTGAGGCCCCATGGCCAGGGACTGGTGGTTGTTTCAGCCACTTGCGGGTGTCCGCTTTTCCACTGGTCGGAACTTGCGAAGGTATGTCCCCAAGGGACCCCTTCCTGGCGAGAGTAGCCAAAGAAGTCTTACTCTTCTCCGGCTGGGAAGGGGGAACTGATGTCCCCGATAGTTGGGGGGGTGTTGCTCCTGAAGAAGATGGAGCAGGAGCAACAGGTAGTGAAGTGGCCCCCACAACAAGGTTGATGCTGACAGATCTTAGAGCCAATGATAAGTGACGATGGGAGAACCGTTACTGCAGCAGTGGCGTAGGTCGACGTCATTGCCACAGGATGGAGCCGCTCATACTTCCGTTTAGCCTCGGTGTAGGTCAGGCGGTCCAGGGTCTTATATTCCATTATCTTTCGTTCCTTCTGGAATATCCCTACAGTCCGGCGAGCAGGGGGAATGGTGTTCTCCGCAGTTAACACAGATGGGAGGCGGAGCACATGGAGTATTGGGATGCGAAGGACGTCCACAATCTCGACGTGTGATGCCGGAAGTACAGCGAGATGATATGTGCCCGAACTCCCAGCATTTAAAACACCGCATCGGAGGAGGGATATATGGCTTCACATCACAGCGGTAAACCATCACCTTGAACTTTTCGGGTAAAACATCACCTTCGAAGGCCAAGATGAAGGCACCGGTGGCTACCTGATTATCCCTCGGACCCCGATGGACGCGCCGGACGAAGTGAACACCTCGTCGTTCTAGATTGGCGCGTAGTTCATCGTTGGACTGCAGAAGAAGATCCCTGTGGAATATAATACCCTGGACCATGTTTAAACTCTTATGGGGAGTGATGGTGACGGAAACATCCCCCAACCTGTCGCAAGTGAGCAACCTCCGTGACTGGACAGAGGATGCTGTTTTGATGAGAACTGACCCAGAGCGCATTTTGGACAAGCCCTCCACCTCCCCGAACTTGTCCTCTAAATGCTCCACAAAAAACTGGGGCTTGGTCGACATAAATGATTCCCCATCTACTCGCGTACACACGAGGTACCTGGGTGAATAATCTCCACTGCCTTCTTTGGACAAACGTTCCTCCCATGGAGTGGCCAGGGAGGGAAATATTCTCTGATCAAATTTCTTTCCATTGAGGTTAGACCTCGATCGCTTAGAGACTGCTGGTGGAGGCCCACCAGTGAGAGATGATGTACCACGCTTCATTGCGGGTCATCCGCCCTGATGCCACCCACTCCGACCAGGGGCTCTCCCCACGGGCGCCACCCAGCCGCAGCAAAGACCACCTGGCAGGATGGCCTTTGCCGGGAGTCCCGATGCCCCAAAGGGATAGGCATCTACTCCTCGGCATACGAGGGGAGGTAGCAGCTCAGGCATCAGCAGTGCGATCCCTGTGTAGTCAGGGGGCTACCACCGAGAGGGTACATGACGACCCCACCACAACGGACAGGCTACCGTGCTGGATGTCGGGTGTCGAAATATCCATGTACATCACGAGGGCAAAGATGGAAGTGCACAGTGGAGGGAACGGATGCTATCCGGAACACACTGCAGCGGATGTGGCCGGAAGCTCGATGTAAGTCCACCTCCATGAAAATATCAGGTGTGCCAGATCTTAGGGCAAGATGGATTTAAGATGCACCATGTAAGGTGTCCTTCCCCAAATGGTACGCACTAACGGAAAAATTTGGAAATAGAGTGATTAAACCCCTCAGGGGACCATCACATTAAAGGCCGAAACAGTTGAGACTCCTTTTAGTCGCCTCTTACGACAGGCAGGAATACCGCAGGCCTATTCTTACCCCCGAACCCGCAGGGGGGAGGATGGTAGCTAGTAAATGGTGGTTCGACCCAGATTAATTGAAATTTAGCAAGCAGACTCATGGACAGTACCACCAGGACAATTTTAGAGAAAATAACTGAGCAGCAGCAAACATCACTCAGCACCTGAGACATTGCAATGCCGCAGGCAACGCATCCACCGTCTGAGAGTTCAGATCATTCCAGTCATCACTTCAGCAGTATGAGACAACACTTCACTGCAGCCATCAATCGAAAACTTCATGTCGTTTCCAGCCTACAGAGTTGTCCGTGATGTCGTACCTCATCAAACTAGTGCCATGATCACATCAATGCCCAAGTTCGAGGTACTGCATTGGTACACAATGGAGGTGACTTCGAGACTGTCTAAATAAGTTAAGTAGAGCTACTACCATACTTTTGTGTACCATGAGTAGTGTTGTCAGCCATAGAAGACCAGATTAAGAAATCACAGAGTGACTGATTCGGAGAAGGCAGCTGGTGAGCCAGTAAGCCCATTTTGAGTTAATTAGGGGAATTAAACTCACAATTTTAAAACAAATTAGGATAGTTAAATTCACAATATGGAGCTGTAAAGTCGCACTCACCAAATCTGAATTCCTAGACTCAGAATAAATTCAAGGCTGTGGACTCAAAATTTAAAAATAAGTTGGGGTGTTAAATGATAAATTCATCATAATTGAAAGCAGCATGACTGATAAATTGAAGGGGCTGGAAGTTAAGTTTGTAAAAGTTGAAAAGATGTTTGCTCCCAAGTTGGAAGTGCTGAAGGAGAATTTAAGGGAGGACAGGAGAAAGAATAAGTTGCAGTGCGACGACGAGGAGAAAGAAGTTAAATCTCCTCATGACAAATTTAGTGGCAATGTTAGGCATATGAATTCTGAATTATAATGTTCTATGGAAACTTAAGATAATTAATAACAATAATGAAAATTCCTGGATAGAGTAAAATAAGAGGCAACCACTCATATATAGTGGACCAAACCATAGAGCACAATAACACTTAACAGAAAACAGCATTCACACTAGCTTTTGAGCACCAGCTCTTTTTCCAGCAATAACACACACACACACACACACACACACACACACACACACTATGGTTGCCTTTCCCTCATTTTAAGTTTTGATTCATATTTAGTGGAAGTGGCAAGCCACCTTGAAATTGTTGAATGTAATAAAAAAGTCTTGCATGCCTTACATTCAGCCTGTCTTGCAGCAACCTGTGTTGAAACCATTTTCAGTGACAACAGGTATCATCGATGTGGGACAACACAAAAATTAAGTTCATAGGATTCTGCGCAAACTTCGGCAAACCAAAACTCTAATGTGATTTAGTTATAGTGTGCTAAAGAAGTATCTCCTCAATAAATATTAGAGCAAGACCAAGCAGATAAGTTTACAAAACTAATTTTTGAATGCACCGGCATACAGAAATAGCAAGGAGACAATAAGATGTTTACCCGAGTCACTTCAGTGAAATTTAGTTTACAGTCGTACTGATTCAACTGAATCATCCTTGGTCTATGTGGAAAAGTTTGACAATACCTTATGAACTAGCAATGAACAAAACAGGCAGTGCAAATGGTGAGAGCTATAATTTACAGGTAATGGAAGAAAACAGAAGATGAAGTGGAAACAACTGTAACTAGCGTGGACGCCAAGGCAAGTACACTGAAGAGCCAAAGAAACTGGTACACCTGCCTAATATCGTGTACGGCCCCCGCGAGCATGCAGAAGTGCCGCAACACAATGTGGCATGGACTCCACCGATGTCTGAAGCAGTGCTGGAGGGAACTGACACCATGAATCTCACAGGGCTATCCATAAATCTGTAAGAGTATGAAGGAGGTGGAGATCTCTTCTGAACAGCACATTGCAAGGCATTCCAGATATGCGCAATAATATACATGTCTGAGGAGTTTGATGGCCAGCGGAAGTCCTTAAACTCGAAAGTGTTCCTGGTGCCACTCTGTAGCAATTCTAGACGTTTGGGGTGTCACATTGTCCTGCTGGAATTGCCCAAGTTTGTCAGAATGCACAATGGACATGAATGGAATCAGGTGCTACAGGATGCTTATGAACATGTCCCCTGTCAGAGTCATACCTAGACGTATCAGGGGTTCCATATCACTTCAACTGACTGCACACACCCCACACCATTACAGAGCCTCCACTAGCTTGAACAGTTCTCTGCTGACATGCAGCCTCTCTGGTTTCATAAGGCTGTCTCCATACCCGTACACATCCATCTGCTTGATACAATTTGAAACAAGACTTGTCCAACCAGGCAACACGTTTCCAGTCATCAATAGTCCAATGTCAGTTTTGACGGACCCAGGTGAGGAGTAAAGCTTTGTGTCTTGCACTCATCAAGGGTACACGAGAGGGCCTTCAGCTCTAAAAGCCCATATCGATGATGTTTTGTTGAATGGTTCGCACACTGACAGTTGTTGTTGACCCAGCACAGAAATATGCAGCGATTTGCAGAAGGGTTGCACTTCTGTCATGTTTAATGATTTTCTTCAATTGTTGTTGGTCCTGTTCTTGCAGGATCTTTCTCAGGCCCCAGCAGTGTAGGAGATTTGATGTTTTATGGATTCCTGGTATTCATGGTACATGGGAAAAGCCCCACTTCATCTCTACCCCAGAGATGCTGTGTCCGATCGCTTGTGCACAGACTATAGCACCGTGTTCAAACTCACTTAAATTTTGATAACTGGTCATTGTAGCAGCAGTAACTGATCTAACAACTGTGCCAGACACTTGGGGTCTTATATAGGCATTGCCAATCACAGTGCCATATTCTGCCTGTTTACAAACCTCTGTATTTGAATACGCATGCCTATACCAGCTTCTTTGACACTTCAGTGTATATTAATCGAAAGCATCAGCAATTTCCTGATAAGAGAAACCAAGGTCATTTTCAAGAAAATTGGCAATGGTTTGATTGGTAAAACAACCAAATTCTTATGAGAGGGAAAGGCAGAATGAAGCTATATGCAATGTTCACTGGTCCACAGAAAGGGGAAATGGCTTGCAATCAAACAAAAAAAACTAGGATGGGTCCCAACTATGGCCTGAGGCGGGACATGAATATTGGAGAATGGACCAAAAATAAAACTAATGGATCTGATGGTAGAGGGGGGGGGGGGGGGGGGGGGGGGGGGGGGAGGAGGTGGGGAATAATATATGCTCCATGGTCAGCATTCGCAGTAACACAGAGCTGCGGGATGGTGTAAATAAACATAACAGCAAGCAAAATATGGGCAAAGGTAATAGAATTAAAAATGATGCAATGAATGACAATTTTTACATTGGAAGACTGTTTGAACAGATTGAATCTAAAAGAATTGCAACTCAAGTGGTAGTAGCATTACTGTGTTCAATACCATAAACATGTGCAGGTGTGATGAAGGAAACTCCTATAAATGAATATGTGTGCTCTAATTATGATGACAGGATCAGCAGAAACAAAGAGGTTGATGATGTAGTTGTGGAAACAAGCAAGTCTGTTTTTGTGGGTAATAATTATGATGGGTTTGGTGTGAAGGCTGGTGATAAGGTGTACAAAGTGTCACAGCAACCAGTAATGTTTATGTTTTAGAGGTACCAGAGAAAGCGCAAAGTGGTATTGTGGATTCTGTGGAGCCCAATACATGTGGTGTTTTATTAATTGTTGTTGCTAATCATATATATGAGGAGAACGAAGTATAGGCACATCTGTCTATGGAAGACGGAAGCTACATTATACTGTACAGTGACTTTTGTAATGACTGGAAGGAAAGGGATGAATTTCAGGATATTGTGAAAGACTGGGTGGATAAACATAAATTTTATAAATACATTAATGTTATGCATATGAGGAAGATGCAAAATTTGAGTCTGCCAGGGGCATGCTACGGATTAATAACCCTGAATAATATAATTAATGCTGCCTATATGAAAGTTTTTGAGAATGACAAAATTGTATGTTTTACAAATGTTAATGCTATGCAGAGTGAATGTGTGATCAATGTGGAGAATGATTTACTGTATGACATGCAATTAGTCAGAAATAGTTTAGAGAAAGTGCACCCAGTTATTAATGTGAATGGATATGATAAGTGTGTGGAAGCTTTAGTGGACAGTGGGCGTAAATATTTGTAGCTTAAAATTTTATAAATATACTAAGGAACTGTATGGTAAGACAATGGTATGGTTTCCTGTGAAATATAAAAACAAAAAATGTTACATGCTAGTACAGTAAGTCAATCAAAAGAGAACTTGTGCTCAAGTTTGTGGTAGACGGGGAACCTACTGAGGAGAATTTCCTAATGACACCAGGTTGAACTGTAAATGCAACACTTGAGATGGACTTCCTGACCAAGAAATATGTAACTACAAATTGTATGGAAGAAAGTCACAGAGTTTGACCCAGGGTTGAAGAGGAAGGGGGTTAGATTTAGGAGTAAGATGTCTGGGGATGATATACTTTGGAGTGGGGCACTGTGTAATCTATTATGTACGTATATTATGTTGTCAACTGAATAGATGGTGTATTTATGATTTTGGGGTTTTTATTAGGTTCATTTTTATAAATCATGTCTTGTACCACAGTAGTGAAAATGTGTGTGATGAATTAAGTATGACTGACAAAGGTTTTCCTTTAATTATTTTTATTATTATAAGGCTTCATGCAGTCAAGAGTGTGGAAAATCAACCTTAATTTTCAATGTAACCACTACTTGCAGGTTTATAAAATGATATGAATGGTTTTAATTGTGCTAGCAATCATCTTCAGACATAAAATAGAAAAAAATGTTGTTCATGAAAAATTCTACCTATTTACAATATCAAAAATTCTACCTACTTACAATGTGCAGAATATAAAAAAAAAAAAGATGACAAAGAACACACCATAAAATAGTGTTACACGGTGTAAAAAGTCACACTTTTACAATCAAGTATCAATTCATTAAATCTGTGTGTTTTGTGATACTGCTATTTAAAATAAAAACAATCTTATATCTGCTGGAGGGCACTGCCGTATGTACGATTATAGGATTTAAAACAATAATTCTAATGAGCAGGCTGATAATAGATAATGGGAGGTGCACCTTGGCAACTTATAAAGTATAGCAAATAAAATGCAAGGTACAAGAAAGGAATGTTATACTGTCAAAGAGGAAGGTAGGAAGATTAGGCTTTAACATCCCATTGTCATCGAGATCATTAAAGATGGGGCACAAGCTCGCATTGTTTCAGGAATGGGGAGGAAAATCAGCTGTGCCTTTTCGAAGAAACCATCCTGACATTGGCCTGGTGCAATTTAGGGAGATCATAGAAAACCTAAATCTGGATGATCAGATGCAGATTGGAACCGCCGTTATCCTAAATGTGAATCCAATGTCCTAACTACTGTGCTACCTGGCTTGGTTGCACTGACAAAAAGTTCATTGCCCATCAGTAAATTATGAAATAATTTAACAAATAAAATGTGAAATACAGGAGGGAAGAGAGAGAACATTGTGCCACCAATTAGTTCATTGCAGCCAGCAGGGTTTGCTCCCTTCTGGCACGACGTATCCCGTTGCTGCCCCCAGTTGTTGATGAACTGTGTATTATTGCAGAAGGGCCTATGCAGAAACAATCTTGCCATCTTCCACCTCCATACAAAGCAGTAACCATGACAATCACTTATTTCTGCATATCACTGTATCATATTTTTTGATATACAATGTCCAAATATCAGCTCAATAGCGCTGCTCCTTGAAAAATGATAAAATATGCATTCTGATTAAACTCGCATGGTCCATTCAAAATTTGTTCTGTAGAGCACTTTTTGCTACTCAAGGTTTCAATTACCTCCAGCACATCAAGTAATCTTCCTTTAGTTACCGATGTATCACCTTCATGTTCCATTCTATGTTAGTTCTACAGTTCTTATTTTCAACAATACTTTTACCAGAAGCTGTTTTATTTTGAGAATACGTATATCTCTAAAACACGTTTCAACAATACTGTCTGACCTATGTAATACCGATGACAGTCATTTCAATTCATTTTGTACACAGCAGAATTCACAAACTTGTCATGTTTAGGTCTAGTTTTATGCTATAGATGTAACCTCAAACTGAAAACCTATTTTAATGTTTGATTTTCAAAACATTGCTTTTTGTGATATTTTACCATTATATGTCATAGCAATATACACAGTTTTTTCTTTCTGGGCCTTGTTCATGACTGGTCTACCAAGAAGTGATTCACATCATTTCTTGATTTTTCTATTAGGTTGGTAACAATGATGATATCATAACTGTTTGGTGCAGTAATCTGCTTCAGTATATTGAGTTCTTTATGCATTTCACTTTGTTGCAATGGTGGGCATACTAGACAGTAAACTACAGGGTTGAAAAACAAAATGAATTGGTATTTATTATAACACCAGTTCAAGTTGGTTTTCTGCAACCTCTGGATACATGTTTATCTTGTTTTCTGATTATAATTAAGTGCAGGAAGTTAATGCAGTTACCATTACTTTCCTTTTCCCTTTCTCTTCCCAACAAGAAGAACCTGCTAGATCCAATATGCAATGTGAGGATCTAACTGGTTCCCTCAGACAAGTGTACCACTGCAGAGTTTCCATAGACCTATCACAATCATGTGAATACACCACAGTTATATCTTCAGATGGCTTTGACCAACTTCTTTGGTCTTTGCTTTTTACTAACTTGTCTTTCCTACATTTGTGGTGGTGATGAATTCACTGCTGAAGATACTTTCATGTTTCTTAACTTTTGTCTGTCTGTTGGAATACGACTGTAGTTTGTGTATCACTTGTATGTTTGATGGGTTGTCTGACATGATCTGCAGGCATAAGGATTAGCAACGACAAGTGTTTATGTCAGCATTATTTACTTGTACCTCTGTCAGAGTAGCAACTTTTTGATTTGGGCACCAAGAGCTGATACAAATGAGGCTGTGAAACCTTGATGTTGCACAGTGTGATGTAATCAAGCCTGATACACACTTTAAACCTTTCGATACCAATGGGTAACAATATTTTCACTTGTAAGTGGAAAAGTTAATATTAATCTATCTTTACTAAAATTCATTATTTCATTCATGACCGTTTATACTTCACAATACGATACTGCAGTGCCTGTGTTCTGAACAACACATGCACTGCAACAGCATATTCATTCACCGACACTGGGCAAGTTACTTCCAATTAAAATTTTTGTATGTCCATCCTTCTGATTGAAGGTATTAGGTCTCATCCATTCACTTATGTAATAAAATGGAACACCATCAGCTGTCCTTTTGATGTTATTTTTGTGTGGTTGCCAGTTTCGGTGATTCAGTACACCATCTTCAGGCCGTAACTGCTGCTGATGGGGTTAACTCCAATCATATACATGATTTTATTAGTGGCCAACATCTATGACCTGGTTTCTGTAGACTGTAACAACGATGTTGTGTCTCCAACCATTTGGGATCCGAAATTCCTGGATCCCATATCGCACACTGAAATTCTTGCCCTCCAGGAATGAGAACAGCATGCACAACACCACCTCAAAAATCTCTCCACCCTGTTAACTCCTTATTCCCGATTTGGACTACAACTATCCACCACCTATACAACAACCTCCCAACCTCCCCACATACCCTGATAGCTGACAATTCCTGCCTTGCAGATCTACAACATTTATCCCATGCTCAAAAATTCCCTCCCAACATCATACAGTATCCAGAACCTAAACAGACTCTTAAACACAGTCATGAACCTTTCCTACAAAAGCCTTAGCCTCACAGAAGTATCAGTCCTCTCCAAAAGCCTCACCTATTGCTTCACTCCCAAATACAATCATGCAGGACTTGTTAAAGACCTTCTCTCCTCCCGGACCTTACAGTGGAAACACATCTTCGCCACCAACCCTCCCAATCAGCCTCAATCAAAGACCAATGCTGAATCCTGCCTGACTCAGTTCATTGCTCCATCCAACCATGGTCCACCACCACTGCCCTCAAATCACCCCATTAACTTTCCTGAATTTCTTAACCTTGAACCTTGCGTCACTATCATTCCCCAAATCCGTCAATATGTAAGCTAATCTTACATCTGCAGAAATAACCGCAATCCACCATCTAAAAACTGATCCCAATCTTATAATCCCACCTACTGACAAAGCCTGTATCACTGTTGTTTTGAACCACAAGGACTGCCTGGCAGGCAGACTCTGCAAGCTGTCAGATTCATCCACTTACAAACCCTGCCACAATGACTCCATTCTGGAAATCCACCAAGATTTCCAGCCTCTCGTTAAATCCTTAGGCCCATCCCAGAACCTCTTCCCAGAGTCCATCTCTCTCCTCACTCCTACCTCTCCCCACACACCTACCTCCTACATGCTTCCTAAAGTCCACAAACCCACAAAAGACGCCCCACTGTGGCTGCTTACTGTGTCCCCACTGAGAGAATCTCTGCTCCCATAGACCAGCCTATTACCTGCAACCTACCCACATATATAAAAGATACCAACTATTTCCTCTACTGAGTCTTCATAGTTTCTGTTCCTTTACTACGTGGTGTCCTGCTTGTCACTATTGATGCCACATACCTTTATATAACATTCCTAATGCACATGGCCTTGCCACTACTGAACACTACCTTTCCTAATACCACTCCTGTGAAAGCATCACCTACAAACAAATCCGGGGTACAGCTATGGACACCAACATGGAACCATTTTATGCCAACGAATTCATGGGCCATCTAGGGGAATCCCAAACCCCTCACCTGGTTCAGATTCATTGATGACATCTTCGCGATCTGGATCGAGGATGAGGAGACCTTATCCACATTCCTCCAGAACCTCAACACTTTCTCCCCCATTCGCTTCACCTGGTCCTACTCAATTCAACAAGCCACCTTACTAAGTGAGGTGGTGCAGTGATTAGCACACTTCACTCACATTCAGGATGACGATTCAAACATGTGTCTGGGCATCCTGATTTAGGTTTTCTGTGATTTTGCTAAATCGCTTCACACAAATGCCAAAATGGTTCCTTTGAAAGGGGATGACCAACTTCCTTCCCCATCCTTCCCTAATTTGATGGGACTGATGACCTCGCTGTTTTATCCCCTTTCCCAAACCAACCAACAAACCAACCAACCAAGCCACCTTTTCTCAACATTGACCTCCACCTCAAAGATGGCTACATCAGTACCTTCCCCCATATCAAACCTACTAATCACCAGCAATACCTCCACTTTGGCAGCTGCCACCCATTCCACACCAAGAAGTCCCTTCCATACAGCCTAGTCACCCATGACCGCTGCATATGTAGTGACAAGCAGTCCCTCTCAAAATACACCAAGGGTCTCACTGAGACCTTCACAGACTGTAATTACCCTCCCAACCTTGTACAGAAACATATCTCCCACGCCTTATCTCTTCAGTCAACAACCACCTCCCAAAGTCTCACTGGCCAGCCACAGAGAAGCATTACCGTCACGACTTAAAACAACCTGGACTGGAGCAACTGAATCATATTCTCTGCCAGGGTTTTGACTATCTCTCATCATGCCCTGAAATCAGGCATGTCTTATCCACCACCCTTCTCACCTCTCCCACAGTGGCATTCTGCTGTCCCACCGAACACAATATTCTTGTTCATCCCTACACAACCTATGCTCCCAAACCCTTGCCTCAAGGCTCATATTCTTGCAATAGACCTAGATGCAAAATCCATCCCCTACATTCTCCCAACACCTACTCCAGTCCGGTCACAAGCATCATCTAACCCACAAAGGCAGAGCTACCTGTGAAACCAGTCCTGTGGTCGACAAGCTAAGCTGCAACCACTGTGCTGCATTCTATGTGGACATGACAACCAACAAGCTGTCTGTCCATATGAATTGTCACCAACAAACTGTAGCCAAGAAAAAGCTGGACCACCCAGTTGCTGAGCAAGATGTCCAACACGACATTCTTCATTTCAATGACTGCTTCACAGCCTGTGACATGGATCCTCCCCATCAACATGAGCTTATCTGAAATGTGCAGATAGGAACTCTCCCTACAATATATCCTATGTTCCCATAACCCTCCTGGCCTCAACCTTTGTTAGTCATTGTCCTTACCAGCCTATCCCTTTCCCTGTTCCCATTCCAGCATTACACAGCCTTCTATTCCACCAACACACCTACAGTATTTTTACTTCTCTCCTTTTCTGTCTCCCCCCCCCCCCCCCCTCGTGCCTTCCATCTAAGTTCCCAACTGCATCTAGTTGCTCTACCCTCTCCCCACCTCATATCTGTATGCTCCGACAAGCAGCACTTTACTGTCCCTGACCCCTGTCCTGTCATCCCTCCCTCTTCCTGCTCCAGCCTCCTCCTCACCCACACCACCCAGTTGCTTCTGCTGTCATGTGCTACCGCTTGCAGTCTGGTCTTGGCAGCCAGAGACTGCAGTCGTGTGTGTGAGTTGCATTTGAGAGAGAGAGAGAGAGAGAGAGAGAGAGAGAGAGAGAGAGAGAGTGTGTGTGTATTGTCTGTTTTGATGGTCTGTTTGTCCGAATGCTTTGTTTGACAGTCTTCTTGTTGTGCCTATCTGTGACTTAGTCATTAATAATATATTCTCCTTCACTATGTACAACTGTCTGCCAATGCTGGGTAACTTTTCAATCTATAACTCTAGAAATCACATGGTTTCAAGGTGAAGAACTCATCACACCATGTTTGGAGTGCATTTTCATCTAGAAAGAAAGTTCCTTGAAGGTTGTTAAACAAAGAGCGGAAAAGGCAAAAATCTGAGGGCATAGATGAGGTGAATGGGTGCGGAATGACTTCCCAACCCAACTCCTGTGTAGTGTTTTTTGTCAGTCTAGCACAATGCAAGTGGGCATTATCATGGAGCACCATACACAGTTGGTGTTCCACTAAATGCATAACGTTATCTTTTGTGGATGCGTGGGTTTTTTTGTATGTGGAGTTGCTGCCTTGTTTTGGGTCTGCCATAACTTTCTTTTCCTTATGTTAGCATAAAGACACCATCTGTCCTCAGCAGTAATGATGCAGGACAGGAATGATCAGTGTTATTCATGATCCAATTGATGACAAGCAAGCAGAGATGCACACCCGCTAATTTTGGTTATTTTGACTTACAGCATACACCCAATTTTTTAACCTTCCCTATGCAGGTGTTGCACGACGATGGAATGATCAGAGTTCATCACATTTGCCAGTTCTCTAGTACACTGATGTGGATCATTGTGGATTAATGTGTTTAAATGATCATCAGCAAACCCCAGAGGTCTTCCTGAATGCGGAGAGTCACTAATGTCAAAACAATTCTCCTTAAAATGAGGAAACTATTTTCTCGCCATGCTCTGTCCAATAACATTATTCCCGTACATGGCACAAATGTTTCTGAATGTCTCCACTGCTGTCATCCCTCTACTGGACTCAAGCAGAATAAGTGAGTTTTCAATAATAAAAATATGAGACGTATCATGCTGTACTTCAAGATTTTACTGACTTAGAAGCTTTTTTTTTTGTACGGAATGAAGAGACCGAATACATTAGTACGTGACACCAAATTCCTGTCGCTACCTGTAACCATTCCCAAGAGAAAGCCGAGCAATGTGATATTCTGGCATTACGAGAGTACAGACACAAATGACAAACACAGAATGTTTCTTAAGATTTTATTACAAATTAATACTTGTCTCGTTTTCTCTTGGCACTCCATTCTCTAGTGCCCATAGCTCCCCTCACTATCTCCAAATGACAATATGTAAACTCAAACAGCAACAGTGAACTACAATTAAAAATTACAATCAATACATAAATAAACCCATAGCCACCAGAATACCATCATGCAAAACAAAAATGCTACGAGGGTGAGTCAAATGAAAACCTTAAATATTTTTTTAAATATTATTTATTGTGCAGAAGTGGTACAAAGCTGTATCACTTTTCAACATAATCTCCCCCAGGCTCAATTCAATTCCTCCAACACTTACAAAGTTCATAAATTCCTTTAGAAAAAAATTATTTTGGTAGTCTGCACAACCACTCGTGCACCATGTGGCATACTTCTTAATCAGAACGGAACTTATTTCCTCCCATTGCATCTCTGAGTGGTCCAAACATTTGTGGCAAGGTCTGGTGAGTATGGTGGATGAGGAAGACACTCAACTCAAAATGCAGGTCTGTGATTGTTGCAACTGTTGCACGGGCAGTGTGGGGCCTTGCATTGTCATGTTGCAAAAGGATACCTGCTGACAGCAATCCCCGTAGCTTTGATTTGATTGCAGGCCGAAGATGATTTTTTAGGAGATCTGTGTATGATGCACTGGTGACAGTGGTCCCTCTAGGCATGTAATGCTTCAAAATGACGCCTTTTTCGTCCCAAAAGAGAGTCAGCATAACCTTCCCTGCTAATGGTTCTGTTTAAAACTTCATTGGTTTTGGTGATAAGGAATGGCGCCATTCCTTGCTCGCTCTCTTTGTTTCCAGTTGGTGGATTTGAACCCAGGTTTCATCCACAGTAACGATTCTTGCAAGGAAGCCATCACCTTCTCGTTCAAAGCACCGAAGAAGTTCTTCACAAGCATCAACACGTCATTCTCTCATTTCAAGAGTCAGCTGCCGTGGCACCCATCCTGCAAACACTTTGTGAAACTGGAGCACATCATGCACAATGTGTTGTGCTGACCCATGACTAATCTGTAAACATGCTGCAATGTCATTCAGTGTCACTCGGTGGTTTTCCTTCACTATGGCTTTGACTGCTGCAATGTTCTGTGGAGTCACAATTCATTGTGCCTGACCTGGACGAGGAGCATCTTCCACTGAAGTCACACTATTTGCGAACTTCCTACTCCATTCGTAGACTTGCTGCTGTGACAAACATGCATCAGCGTACTGAACCTTCATTCGTCGATGAATGCTGTTCTTCCCTGGTGCAAGTCGCAAGTGGGGCGGCCACCTTTATACTGATACCGCGACGGTATGTGTGCATCTGCACTATGCTGCCACCTACAGGCTATTCTGCACGCTGTTTGTAGCACGCTTACCAACTTAGGCCTACAGGATAATGGCGCGAAATTTCAATTTGTTATTACAAATTTATGATTTTCATTTGACTCATCCTTGTACAAAATTATGCGCCAACCTAATACACAATAAAAAAAGGGCAAGCACTAATTGTCTCTGCAATTTGCACACATTGTATATATTGCATTTTTACAATTACATGGTCATATAAAAGTTTCTATAGAAAAATAAATTTGACTTACATTCATAAAAGGTTCTGTCTCATCTCATTATTTGGCAGCAAACCAAAATTAATGCTTCATTTCACGACATACTGGTGGAGGACATTAATGGATATAAAACTGACTGTGGGTTGATGCAGTCTTCTCGGGCTGGGATTTATTTTTCTTTCTCGACAGGCTGATTTTACCTGCAGTGGGAACAGACTGTTTGTGTGCAGCTGCTGAGGGCTGCTCAAAGGTCAAAAAGAAATTAATGGAATATGAAGTCCTGTATGATTTACCAACAATCCCTTCTTAGAAAGTTATCTAGGCAGTCCACATGGACACTGTAAGCACAATCCTTTCTTGGAAATTTATTTGCAATCCCAAATTTTCCTTTGTCTTTCTTTTCATGCCTTTATGTTCGTCACAGACAAAGGTATCGTCAAAGAGTGTCCCAGGAATGTGTGACAGGGCCACTGTTATTTTCTATATACATAAATGATCTGGCAGACAGGGTAAGCAGCAGTCTCCAGCTATTTGCTGCTGATGCTGTGATGTATGGGACGGTGGCATCATTTAGTGACTGTAGAAGGCTACAAGAGGACTTGAAAAAAAATTCTAACTGGAGTGATGAATGGCAGCTAGCTCTAAATGTAGAGAAATGTAAGTTAATGCAGATGAGTAGGAAAAACAAACCTACTATGCTCAAATACAGTATTAGTAGTGTGCTGCTCGGCACAGTCGTCTCAATTAATATAGGAGTAACATAGCAGAGCAATATGAAATGGAATGAGTATGTACACCAAGGTGACGAAAGTGATGGGATAGTGAAATGCTCTTACATACATAGGGGTAGTACGAGGGTGGTTTGAAAAGTTCTCGGAACGGAATAGGAAAAAAGTACTTACATCACTGAAGCTTTTTTTTTATTTTTCAATGTAGTCTCCTTGTAGATTAATGCACTTGGTCCAACGACATTCCAATGCCTCGATCTCAGCTCGAAAATTAGTTTCATCCAGGCCTGCAAAACAGTTGTCAACTCCGGCTATCAATTCTTCGTTTGAAGTGAATCTTCATCCATTGAGGAAAATTTTCAGTTTTGGGAAGAGATGGAAGTCTGATGCAGCCATATCAGATCAATAAAGCAGATGTGGCAACAATGCATACCTTAGTTCACGTAATTTTGCCATGGCGACGGCACACGTGTGCGGACACACACCAAGAGTCACGGCACTCGTCTTGAAGATAATTTTTTCATTTCTAATTCTTCAGTTAAAATGTGATATACCTTTCAGATGACATCTGGCAAGCATGAGCAATTTCACGCACTTTCAATCAGCTATCGCCCACGACCATTTTGTGCACTTTAGCAGTGATTTCTAGAGTAGTGACACATCTCGGCTGACCACTGTGCGAATCATTACCTAAGCTCTCCCGACCAAATTTAAATTCATTTGTCCACTTGGCAACAGTTGAATACGAAGGAGCACAGTCCCCCAGTGTATTCTGGAAATCGGCACAAATGTCTTTTGCTTTCATACCTTTCTTTATGAAGTACTTAATCACTGCTCGAATCTCGATTTTTCCATCATCGCTAATCACTACGCGGGAACAACAACAGAGCCACATCACTGCCACAGCTCTCTTCCAAGAGCACTGACGTGGCTTATATTTACAGGCAGCAGCCCAATGAATATCACACAGAGAACTCGTCGCGCAAGCGCTGACCTATCGTGGTGATTCCGAGAACTTTTCAAACCACCCTAGTATCACATACACAAGATATGAATGGATGGTGCATTGGCAGAGCTGTCATTTTTACTCGGACGATTCACGTGAAAAGGTTGCTGGCACGATTATGCGCACACGACAGGAATTAACGGACTCTGAATGCGGAATGGTAGTTGGAGGTAGACACGTGGGACATTCCATTTCAGAAATCGTCGGTGAATTCAACACTCCGAGATACAAAGTGTGAAGAGTGTGCCGAAAATACAAAATTTCAAGCATTACCTCTCACCACAGACAACGGCAATGGCCAACGGCCTTCACTTAACGACAGAGAGCAGTGGCATTTGTGTAGAGTTGTCAGTGCTAACAGGTAATCGACACTGCACGAATTAGGCTCGAAAACTATGGCCTGGTCAGATGAGTCCAGATTTCAGTTGGTAAGAGCTGATGGTAGGGTTCAAGAGTGGTGCAGCCCCCACAAAGTCATGGACCCGAGTTGTCAACGAGGCACTGTGCAAGCTGGTGGTGGCTCCATAATGGTGTCGGTTGTATTTCCACAGAATGGACTGGGTCTCTGGTTCAACTGAAGTGATCATTGACTGGAAATGAATGTGTTCAGCTACTTGGAGACCATTTACACCCATTCATGGACTCCGCGTTCCCAAACAACAATGGAATTTTTATGAATGACAATGTGCCATGTCACCAGGCCACACTTTTTTACAATTGATCTGAAGAACATTCTAAGACTATTCAAGTGAATGACATGGCCACCCACATTGCCCGATGTGAGACCCAGTGAACATAATCGGGACGACCATTCGTGCACAAAATATTGTGCTGGCAACACTTTCGCAATTATGGATGGCTATAGAGGCAGCACAGCTCAGTTTTTCTGCAGGGGACTTCCAATGACTTGTTGAGTACATGCCACATCGAGTTGCTGCACTATGCTGAGGAAAAGAAGGTCCGACACAATATTAGGAGGTATCCTGTTACTTTTGTCACCTCAGTGTAAGGACTGTAGTAGGGAAGACGAATGGTTGACTTCGGTTTATTGGGAGAATTTTAGGAAAGTATGGTCCATCTGTAAAGGAGACAGCACATAGGACACTTAGTGTGCCTCACTGTGCAATACTGTTCGAAAATTTGGGATTCACACCAGGTCAGTTTAAACAAAGATGTCAAAGCAATTGAGAGGCGGGCTGCCAGATTTGTTACCAGTAGGTTTGAACTACATGCAAGTATTATGGAGATGCTTCAGGGACTCGAATAGGAATCATTGGAGAGAAGACAACAGTCTTTTTGAGGAACACTATTGAAAACATTTACACAACCAGAATTTGAGGCTGACTCCAGAAAGATTCTACTGCCACCTACATACATTTCATGTAAGGACCACTAATATAAGATCAGAGAGATCAGGGCTTGCACGGAGGCCTACAGCCAAGTGTTTCCCCCTCACTCTAGTTGTGAGTGGAACAGAAAAGGAAGTGAGTAGTAGTGGTACAGGATACCCTCCATAACGCACCATACAGTGGCTTATGGAGTATGTATGTATGTAGATTTAATTGTAGATAAATTTGTTGCCTAGGCCTACTTTCGATAGATATTAAGTCACTTCACATAGATGTGCCACTGTATCAACTTTTTAAATAGGACTAAGCTAATGTAGTCACTTAATGATTGAAAATTTATGTTTTTGTGGTGTCCTGCAGTTTAAGGCTTTGTACTGACATTTTTAACCACCTGTCTTTATTTTCTGCAAATTGGTTCCGGGAAAAATAGTCACCCATAGTACTTGAAAGATATGTTACACTAGATACAAAAACAAACATGAACATTCACGCCCAAGACAGATTTCAAACCTGTGACCTCTGGTACAGCATTAAGCCACTAGGCCACAAGGGGCTGGCAAGTACTAGTTTTCCTGGTCCACCCTGAATATAACAGTGCCAGATACCCGACTGACTTCACAACTACAGTCTGCCAAAACCCAGTTTTCTTCCTGCTTGTGCATGCGTAGCTATTTCTTACTGGAGGCTGTATTTCTATTGTGCATGTGTTCAACCAAAATAACCGCAAGATGACTGAGGTTGAGTGAAAAGCCTAACTGATGAGTCTGCATGTTAAAAGTTGATTATTAATGTTTAAGTAACTTGTAAATTTATCCTGGTGAGTGACAGAAATAATTATTAATTGGATAATGTTTGTACTTTTGATGAACAAAACAGTACATCTTAGTACCAGTGTACCAACTTTATTCATCATATGCAGAGAGCTTTTCTAATGCTTCAAAATGTATATATTTTCATTTTTCTCTCACAATTTTTAGGCCCTACTGATTTTTTAAATCACTTGTCTTTAATTCCAATTTTCTGCAAACTGGATCTGGCAATACATATCCGAAGCAATGGCACTCCAATCGGCAGCTGTCAGTGCAACGAACCAAAGGGAACATAACATGGTGCCACAGCTGATTGTGATGCTTGCATTGTCACCAGTCAATTGCGTACTGTCAGACATATGACCACTAGCAAAAGCAGACACATCATACATAAACATCAACAAATCTCTACAAAACTTGTTACGTAGTCCCCACCACCCATCCATATCAATGGGCACTGAGAACTTGTCACAAAAGAGAAGTTCGACCACAATATGGCAGATCATATTTTTTTTACTACAAGATGAATGGCTACTTCACAACCCCTTATCCTCTGTATCCATTCAATCCATTCACCAACACCAGTTTCTCTGAGTAGTGCAAATAGGAACCTCCCAACAACATGCCTTTCAGTCACAAAATCCTCCTGGTCCAAAACACTGTTATTTCTATAATGCATTCTATTTGATTTATTCTTCTAGTTTACTCTTATCATTTCTTTTCCATTTCCTTCAAAATGCCAGAAAAGAGAACTTTAGTTCCAAGATCATGGGAGACAATGGCTAATTGTTAATACCAGTTTTGAAAAAATAGCAATTTGCAACAACGTACCTGTGATAGTGGTTTAGGTGGAATTGGTGGTGCAATTTTCGCCAGCTCTTCTACAACTTCAGGTGGCGGCGGGGGTGGTGGAATGGAAGGCATCGGTGGTTCCCAGTCATCTTGGTCCTCATAATCACTGGTCTCTTCAGTTTCTCGAGTGTTCAGCTTCACTGAAGTGTCAGACAATGTGAGTGCCGAAAACGCGTGCTGTATTGAGTGACTTTGAAATTTTTTCTCTGGTGCTCCATTTTGTACAAGTTTTGGAGGCTGTGTAGACCGATTTGGTTTAGGACGGATAATAGTCGGCACTGACCCATACAAGGGTGCACTTTTTAGTGTAGAAGGAGCTGGTGGAATTGGCTTACTAAGCTCATCAAACCAGGAGGTAGTGTTCAACTTCTGTACAGGGAAACTCGCACTATGTACCATCTGTTGCGGTGTCTGCGGAGGTGGTGAGAATGGGTCTTGCTGTGTTACTTTCCAAGGATCATTTTGTTCATTTGCTTGTGGCTTTGTAGATGTTGAAAGCCAGAAATCAAAGTCCTCTTCAAAACCACTTTCAAATATTGAAGCATTACCACCAATTGCTGTGTTATTAGAAAATGAGCCATCACTTCCGAAACTATTAACACTAACACCATCACTGCTTGAGCGGCTGGTAGGCGAGGGAGAATATGGTCGGCAGCTTCCCGATAATGATGTTGCATGATTCTTTTGATTGTTGGGCTTGCTCCTGTTGGAGGTATTCGTACGTTGGTATCTTGTGAACAACCCGACAAAACGTCCCTGTGATGACACCTGAAATCAAAATTTTTTTGAAGCTAATGAACAGGATCACCAACAATTACAGTAATTTTTTTAATACTTTAAAATTAAAAATATGATACATTGATAGGAAAGTTCTGGTACACACACACACACACACACACACACACACACACACACACCTGTGCACCTGCATTGTGCTGGCAGAACACACAAGCTGGAACTGCAGTGAGGCAGGGGTGCTGGGCTGCGGCATTCTGTCAGGTGGATGATGACTACGACAATGATCTGAGGTGAGGGGCACTCAACATCATGGTCATCAGCCCCCGACGAAAATTCAGCATGCCAATCTCGTGGAAGGGGACGAAGGCTTTCCCCACATGCGGAGCAATTTATAACATACTAAAGTCTGCCTCCCTTCCCCACCAATTTAGGATGAAGCCTGGCTGTTCACAAAATTTCACCACTCTTGTAACATTGGAATCAGTATCAGTCAGGATGGTGGGCAGATCTCCATTGAGACAGGGTTGCCCTAATATCAGTATATAAGACACACGTTTCCAAAATATGCTGAACTGATAGTCTCACACCACGAACTGCACAGAGGGGTGGATCCCCCCACCGGGGGAGGAAGCTATGTATTAAAGGGATATATCCAATGCACAGTCTGATAAGCAGAACCTTCTTCCAGCAGTGAGGTTCACATGAAGTTCATCATGCCTGTGTGTCGATTTGAGCGACCGCAGTTTGTTTTTTGTCACCTGCAACCATTCAGTCTCCCACTGATTCATGATGTGTGTGTCAGAAAATGAGATGATGGCTTGCAATGGGATGGGACATTCACAGACAGCACCATCCCAACATGCTTCCTTGGTGGCTTTGTCAGTCATGTTGTTTCCCCGTATCCGTATGTGACCGGGTACCCAGCTAAAGATCATCTCCTTGCCACGGTGCTGGAGCTACTGTAAGGAACAATTGATGAGTTGAATCAGCTGGTATACTGGATACATTTGGTAAAGAGCTTTTAGTGCACTAAGCGAGCCAGAACAGACAAGAAACCTTGTATGGTTATGTCTGTTAATCCTCTTTAGTGCCATCAGAATGCTACATAATTCCGCATCATAATTTTCGAAGTGTTCCGGAAGATGCACTTCAAAAACCCTGTCAGTAGAAGATTGCAAAGCCATCCACAAACAGAGCATTTGACAGGGCTCCTGACTGTGGAGGAAAAGCCATTGATAGCAATGGCCAACAATGTGACATTAAGGACCTGCCTTGGGGTATCCCATTCTCTTTAATACAGCAGTCAGACAAGGCATCGCCAATGTAATGTCGAAAACGCTTGTCCTCAAGAAAGAATTGGATAAGAAGTGGCAAGCACCCATGTAGTCCCCATTCATGTAGTTGGCAAAGAATGTTTTATCTCCAAGTAGTGTTGTATGCTTTTTTGAGGTCAAAAAACACACTGGACAAATGGTTTCAGGGTACGAAGGACTCCTGTATCGGTATCTTCAGCAGAATTAAGCTGTCAAGGGTGGAACAGAAGTGTCTGAAACCACACTGGAAACAGCTCAGGTGACATCGGGATTCGAGCAGCCAGATGAGGCAGCAGTTGCCCTTGTGTTCAAGAGTCTTATACAACTGGTACGGGCCAAACTCCAGTAAGTGTTAGGAGCACTACTGTCCTTGCCTGGTTTCCAGAATGGAATTAACATTCCAAGCCATCAAACGCAACCTGACTGAAATAAGAGACGAACTGTCCTTTCACTTCAGGGCACAGATGACTAAGTATGGCGTAATGGATCTCATCAGGTTGTGGAGCAGTGTCTCTGGCCACAGACAAAGCTGATTCCAGTCCCCACACAGAGAACGGAAGGTTGTAGACTTCCTCATTATATGAGAAGAAATTGAGCTCCTCATCTGCAAAGTCCTATGGAACACCTGAAAAGTAGGAGCTTATCTGGATGACTTAATGATAGTAATGGGGTGTCGACCGACACCCGATTACTTGACAAGGCCGTAAGGGGACATGTACTGCCCTTGCCTGAAATCTGCCTTATTTGGGGTAAACACATCTCTTGGTTTATTATTTATATAAAACATACATTCTACAGGAAAAAAATGGACCACTATAGACAAAAATGGTAGAAAAATTGGACCATTTGGCAATAGCAGCAAAAAAACTGGGCCAGGGTGTGACATCAGAGAGACAAAGTGGATCATTGATTCAGTAAACGTGAGATATCCGACACTCACTCTGTACCCACCTAAGCCCAACGTGCCAAAGATTGCTTACTTTACAGCAAATTACCTCGAGCAATTAAACAGAGAACCGACTCGTGGAGATAACATCTTGGACCTACTGATAACAAGCAGACCCGAACTTTTCGACTCTGTAAGTGCAGAACAGGAAATCAGTGATCATAAGGCCGTTGCAGCATCCCTGAATATGGAAGTTAATAGAAATATAAAAAAAGGGAGGAAGGTTTATCTGTTTAGCAAGAGTAATAGAAGGCAGATTTCAGACTACCTAACAGATCAAAATGAAAATTTCTGTTCCGACAATGACAATGTTGAGTGTGTATGGAAAAAGTTCAAGGCAATCGTAAAATGCGTTTTAGACAGGTACATGCCGAGTAAAACTGTGAGGGACGGGAAAAACCCACCGTGGTTCAACAACAAAGTTAGGAAACTACTGCGAAAGCAAAGAGAGCTTCACTCCAAGTTTAAACGCAGCCAAAACCTCTCAGACAAACAGAAGCTAAACAATGTCAAAGTTAGCGTAAGGAGGGCTATGCGTGAAGCGTTCAGTGAATTCGAAAGTAAAATTCTATGTACCGACTTAACAGAAAATCCTAGGAAGTTCTGGTCTTACGTTAAATCAGTAAGTGGCTCGGAACAGCATATCCAGACACTCCGGGATGATGATGGCATTGAAACAGAGGATGACACGCGTAAAGCTGAAATACTAAACAGCTTTTTCCAAAGCTGTTTCACAGAGGAAGACCGCACTGCAGTTCCTTCTCTAAATCCTCGCACAAACGAAAAAATGGCTGACATCGAAATAAGTGTCCAAGGAATAGAAAAGCAACTGGAATCACTCAACAGAAGAAAGTCCACTGGACCTGATGGGATACCAATTCGATTCTACACAGAGTACGCGAAAGAACTTGCCCCCCTTCTAACAGCCGTGTACCGCAAGTCTCCAGAGGAAAGGAAGGTTCCAAATGATTGGAAAAGAGTACAGGTAGTCCCAGTCTTCAAGAAGGGTCATCGAGCAGATGCGAAAAACTATAGACCTATATCTCTGACGTCGATCTGTTGTAGAATTTTAGAACATGTTTTTTGCTCGCGTATCATGTCGTTTTTGGAAACCCAGAATCTACTCTGTAGGAATCAACATGGATTCTGGAAACAGCGATCGTGTGAGACCCAACTCGCTTATTTGTTCATGAGACCCAGAAAATATTAGATACAGGCTCCCAGGTAGATGCTATTTTCCTTGACTTCCGGAAGGCGTTCGATACAGTTCAACACTGTCGCCCGATAAACAAAGTAAGAGCCTACGGAATATCAGACCAGCTGTGTGGCTGGATTGAAGAGTTTTTAGCAAACAGAACACAGCATGTTGTTATCAATGGAGAGACATCTACAGACGTTAAAGTAACATCTGGCGTGCAACAGGGGAGTGTTATGGGACCATTGCTTTTCACAATATATATAAATGACCTAGTAGATAGTGTCGGAAGTTCCATGTGGCTTTTCGCGGATGATTCTGTAGTATACAGAGAACTTGCAGCATTAGAAAATTGTAGCAAAATGCAGGAAGATCTGCAGCGGATAGGCACTTGGTGCAGGGAGTGGCAACTGACCCTTAACATAGACAAATGTAACGTATTGCGAATACATAGAAAGAAGGATCCTTTATTGTACGATTATATGATAGCGGAACAAACACCGGTAGCAGTTACTTCTGTAAAATATCTGGGAGTATGCGTGCGGAACAATTTGAAGTGGAATGATCATATAAAATTAATTGTTGGTAAGGCAGGTACCAGGTTGAGATTCATTGAGAGTGTCTTTAGAAAATGTAGTCCATCAACAAAGGAGGTGGCTTACAAAACACTCGTTCAACCTATACTTCAGTATTGCTCATCAGTGTGAGATCCGTACCAGATCAGGTTGACGGAGCAGATAGAGAAGATACTAAGAAGAGCGGCGCGCTCCGTCACAGGGTTATTTGGTAACCGTGATAGCGTTACAGAGATGTTTAGCAAACTCAAGTGGCAGACTCTGCAAGAGAGGCGCTCTGCATCGCGGTGTAGCTTGCTCACCAGGTTTGAGAGGGTGCGTTTCTGGATGAGGTATCGAATATATTGCTTCCGCCTACTTATACCTCCCAAGGAGATCACAAATGTAAAATTAGAGAGATTCGAGCACGCACGGAGGCTTTCAGACAGTCGTTCTTCCCGCGAACCATACACGACTGGAACAGAAAAGGGAGGTAGTGACAGTGGCACGTAAAGTGCCCTCCGCCACACACCGTTGGGTGGCTTGCGGAGTATAAATGTAGATGTAGATAGATTGTGGACCTGACTGAATGTTTGAATCACAGTGACAGCACCTGGATGTCAATAAATACACTCCTGGAAATGGAAAAAAGAACACATTGACACCGGTGTGTCAGACCCACCATACTTGCTCCGGACACTGCGAGAGGGCTGTACAAGCAATGATCACACGCACGGCACAGCGGACACACCAGGAACCGCGGTGTTGGCCGTCGAATGGCGCTAGCTGTGCAGCATTTGTGCACCGCCGCCGTCAGTGTCAGCCAGTTTGCCGTGGCATACGGAGCTCCATCGCAGTCTTTAACACTGGTAGCATGCCGCGACAGCGTGGACGTGAACCGTATGTGCAGTTGACGGACTTTGAGCGAGGGCGTATAGTGGGCATGCGGGAGGCCGGGTGGACGTACCGCCGAATTGCTCAACACGTGGGGCGTGAGGTCTCCACAGTACATCGATGTTGTCGCCAGTGGTCAGCGGAAGGTGCACGTACCCGTCGACCTGGGACCGGACCGCAGCGACGCACGGATGCACGCCAAGACCGTAGGATCCTACGCAGTGCCGTAGGGGACCGCACCGCCACTTCCCAGCAAATTAGGGACACTGTTGCTCCTGGGGTATCGGCGAGGACCATTCGCAACCGTCTCCATGAAGCTGGGCTACGGTCCCGCACACCGTTAGGCCGTCTTCCACTCACGCCCCAACATCGTGCAGCCCGCCTCCAGTGGTGTCGCGACAGGCGTGAATGGAGGGACGAATGGAGACGTGTCGTCTTCAGCGATGAGAGACGCTTCTGCCTTGGTGCCAATGATGGTCGTATGCGTGTTTGGCTCCGTGCAGGTGAGCGCCACAATCAGGACTGCATACGACCGAGGCACACAGGGCCAACACCCGGCATCATGGTGTGGGGAGCGATCTCCTACACTGGTCGTACACCACTGGTGATCATCGAGGGGACACTGAATAGTGCACGGTACATCCAAACCGTCATCGAACCCATTGTTCTACCATTCCTAGACCGGCAAGGGAACTTGCTGTTCCAACAGGACAATGCACGTCCGCATGTATCCCATGCCACCCAACGTGCTCTAGAAGGTGTAAGTCAACTACCCTGGCCAGCAAGATCTCCGGATCTGTCCCCCATTGAGCATGTTTGGGACTGGATGAAGCGTCGTCTCACGCAGTCTGCACGTCCAGCACGAACGCTGGTTCAACTGAGGCGCCAGGTGGAAATGGCATGGCAAGCCGTTCCACAGGACTACATCCAGCATCTCTACGATCGTCTCCATGGGAGAATAGCAGCCTGCATTGCTGCGAAAGGTGGATATACACTGTACTAGTGCCGACATTGTGCATGCTCTGTTGCCTGTGTCTATGTGCCTGTGGTTCTGTCAGTGTGATCATGTGATGTATCTGACCCCAGGAATGTGTCAATAAAGTTTCCCCTTCCTGGGACAATGAATTCACGGTGTTCTTATTTCAATTTCCAGGAGTGTATGTGGCACAAAAGCTATAAAAAAACTAAGAACGTGCATATAAGGGCTCATTATACACCAGGGGTTGGTAAGTAATTTTAGATGGGGTCCAGATACTTTTGAAAATTTTTATCAAGGTCCAGAAGAAAAACCTCAAATTCCTTACTGTCTGTGCTGAAGAGCAGAACGAGACCTCATAAAATTAATCAGCTTGATCAGCATGTCCAACACTTCTTTCAGAGTCACACTAAGATTGGTCTTCCACGCAGTCCACGTCCAGACCACAGAAGGTCAAAAGCTGGCCTGCCAAAAATATTTTGAAAGTATAAATTATATACTCAAAGTATTTAAAAAGTATTTTTCTGTAGATAATAATTCATTTGAGTGCCATCCTTATAATTTTTTCTATTAGGATGAAGTTAACTGCTGAATAATTAGAATTCTTAATGGTTAGTTATCAAACTAAACTCAGCTCAAACAGGCCATCAAGACCCAATGGTACCGACTGGCCACTATGTCATCCTCAGCTCACAGGCATCACTGGATGCGGATATGGAGGGACACGTGGTCATCACACCACTCTACCGGCCGTATGTCAGTTTACGAGACCAGAGCCGCTACTTCTCCATCAACCTCTAAAAGCTCTATTAAATTGGAGAAGGTATATTCATTTAAACACCACTTTTTGTGCACGTAGTAACTCTAACAATAGCTTAAAGCTACTTTATGAAACTTTGAGTGAGTTTTACTTGGCATCGGCTATATTTGACAACAAAGCGCTTCATAAGCAGAGCGACTCCTTTGTGGTGCTGCTCCTTTGGTGTGCGGCAGCATACACTTTGACACAGAAGTAGCTCCTTTGCTGTGCGCCAGCATGTGCTGCGTCGGGCGCCTTTATCTTTATAAAAAATTAATCAAAATTGAGTACACAAATTTTATTCCCACTTCATCAGTAGTTGCTACGATCTCATACAGAGCGTTTTGTTATTACTGAGGCTTGTAACGTTTCTTTAACATCAATACACGTCCTAAAAAGCATAAGGTTGTTAGTGGAAATAGGAAGTTTTTAATTAAGTAGACTGAACAATATTGCTTTATGCTACCTGATAGGCCTGGAGCTGTTCCAATTTGCCTCATGTGCTCTTATTGAAAGAAACAGTTTAAAGCAACATTGTTGGCAAGAAGTAATGCAAGGAGAACTGAAATTTTGGCTGCTGACAATAAAAGTAGTTTGCTCGAACTTCTGCAGAAGGCACCCTTGTTACATTATAGCTCTAGATGAATCATGTGACATTTTTGATGAAAAACAAATGTCCATTTTCATGCAGTTTATGGAGACAAAGTACAGAATGTACGGAAGACTTGTTAACAATATTGCCAGTCAAAGGTAAGACACAGAGAAGATTTAGTCAAGACTTTTGATGACTTCATGACAAAATCAAATATTAGTTATGATAAAATGGAGTCTCTTTGAAATGACGGGGCCCCAGTGATGATCAGCAAAGAAAAAGACAGAACTTTATTTTGTAAAGCCACTCTTCTCCATCTTTTGCAACTTGAAATCATAAGTTCCCACATTTTGGAATGATGATTAAAGCCACAAAATTACCTTCTATCACCATATAGAGTCATTTGTTCAATGAGACTACTCTCACATTTCTTCCTTGTGGCGCAATGGATAGAAGAGTGGAATGGTAACCTAAAGGTGCAGAGTTCAAAACTACATGCTTCCATTATTTTTATCGCTTATGCAAACTCACTAGAAAGAAAAAGAAGGCAATATTTTGAACAATGTTAACCCAAATTATGAAGTTTATTGTGAGAAAACTGAAATAGCTGTGCTTACTGCATAGCAGCTTTGCAATAATTTGCATATTTTTCTTCAAGTAGCTAGAGTCACAAACAATGAGGTTTCTTACAGCAGAGAAAATATCAAACAATAAAAGCAACATTTGAGGAGCTGTTCTTAAAAGATAGAATGGATCATCAAACCATTACAAATTCAACATAAGAAACATTATAAATTAGTACAGCTAACCTAATATTTACGTTACTATCTCTAACTGTTTAAGTACTGGTTACAATTTCCCAACAAATTAATGATAGAATATTTCTACCAAAAGCAAACAAGTAAGACTGTAGCAAGTACTTCTGTGCATACATACAGCCATTAAAGCCCTCGAGAATGGGGAATATTATCATATTAGTAACACAATGTTACTGGATCTCCAAACTGTCTGAACATATTAACTGTAATCTATTCAGTCCCTTAGAGACTGCTAGGAAAAATATGCCCACAATTAAATGCTTCCACAGAAGTTTGATCTCAGATGTTCGAATCTCGAGCAGTGTCATGTGCAGTTAATCAATTTAAAGCTCGGTATAGTTCGTTCAGCACAAACCAAACACTGTTGAAAAGAATGAAAATCGTAAAACTCATGATTCACTGTATCTTCCAGTTGCTGGCCTAGTTAAGCCAAACGGTACATCACAATGCTCAATCATATACCAATATAGCTCACATGTCACATGTACGGAACTATTATTTCACTTCCCATTACCATGCTTGTATACAATCCAGAACCATGTCGACACTGTGAAATGTAGTTCCACAAACTTTTCTTTGGCAAAAATGTCTCCAATTTCTTCATGGGGTTTAAAATATTATTCAGGCTTTCACCATACATTGTTTATGTCTTGAGCGCAAAGTCTGGGACACCGCATATCATGTCAAAGACCCTGCAATTATTTACATACAAATTAACAACATACTAACTGCCCCAGAAAGGAACAGTGAGAAGGGAAAGATGAGGAAGATGATGGTGAGGTGAGCGGCAATCTTGTGATGCACCATTATGGCAGTGACAGCACAGGACACAGAACTGTAGAAGAAGTCGTGTGAGGCACTTGAACAATAGCAGAACTGTAACTGTTAGTAACAAACATAACAAATGAACACAGATAAACAAATTAATGCACCACTGGGTGTCAACACTCACACTCAAGATTCAAATCGAACTGTTGACCTCTGCTTAACTGTAATATGCCCGTCGTGCTAATTGTCAATGGATGACTGTAAATGAGGTGTTGTCAAAGGTGTTTATGATGTATGTCAGACAAAGCATCTTAATCCGATGATGATTTCTCTCTCTTGTCATGCTGACGATGTCAAAGGTGTTCAAAGAAATTTTCTTTGACCTCACAGACTGTCCTCTGTTGTAAGCGTAGTAGCACGTGCGAGGGATTCAGCAAACATCTGCAGTGTGCAGATGAACTGACTTACCAGCCACGCCTGTCGCATGTCTGGAACATTCAGGAGTTCTTAGATATCCTGTATTCACACCACAACTATCAAATGGCTGTAACATGTATTGTTAAAGCCATACAAGTTCACCTCAAGGACGATTGTGGAAATGGAAGTTGTCTGTGAATTGGGAACTGTGAATTAAATATCAACCCATGTGATGGATGGAACCTCAGAATGTCAACAGTCTATTCCTAGACTTGATCTCTGGACCCACTAAGTGCATGGCTTCCAGGACAAACCAACAACAGCCTGCCATACATTTCATATATGTTTGCTGTAACTATTTCCAGTACATCTGATTCTTTGTCCTTTTGCTTAAGAATTCAATGTTGGAAACATGTGTGTTACAATGGTTCAGTCTTGGACCGAATTTGAACTAGCAACCTCTGTCTTAGATCTATCTGCAACATGTGTTTGGCCAGATAGACTTTTCCCCTGTCAGACTCCAACACATGTCTGCTATAGCCACTAACTACTGGTATTTAGCACCTTTACAGCACAGTTACCAACTGTTTGTTAAAATTCAAGCATGTTTCTTAAGAACTAGTTAACAAATTTTTATTCAGGGACAAACACGGGTATGCATAAATGAACATAAACTCAAGACAAATAGACCATGTCATTGATGGGACTTAAACCGACGTCTGATTAAGTGCTCTGTCTTGGCCTATGCAGCGTTCATAGGCTGGAGCCATACAGGTTTACAGGCTGACTTAAAGCGGCAGGTCTGTCACCACTGTTGCTCTTTTTGATGGCAACACATTTATTTCTGCCCCAGGCATCTGAAAAAGAGCAGCAAGCAGAAATAACATCACGGGCAGTCAGACACAATGGCTCTGCACAAGTGTTCCGCTAGAGACAGAGTCAATGCTCTGAGCGATTCAATTAAAGATGCTGGAAGGGGGTGTGGCATGCCACATGCTACCACAAAGAGTTGGTGGAAGAATTGTGTTGAAAGATGCACTACCTGCAGACTCGGGCAGTAAGAGACTGACTAGGTACACAGCAGGACGACACAGAACTTGTGCGTAAGAGGTGACAGCTTCCGTTCCTAAATGTGAAGTTGTTGCTGCAAGAGACCAACTTCCCGGTTTCAGTGACACAATTTGCCCAAGGCTGCAGAAGCTGGACTGCACACACGGAAGCTGGACTGCACACACAAAGATCTGCTTTAAAACAGGAACTCAGAGATGAAAATGTGTTGTACCGACTGGCGTTGTAAGAGTGCCATCTGAATATGGTGTGGGAAAATGTAATTTTTACAGATGACAAGATGTTTTCGATGAGGCCACAATGGCCTGGAGCATAGTTAACAGACCACGAGGGACAAGACGTCGCAAGGAATACATATTTACAATAAGAAGTGGCCAGATATCAGTTCTCTGCTGGCGTTGGATTTCTGTAAGAGTAGCAGGAAAGCTTCATAGAATTTCGGGGAACACTTGATAGCAGGCAGTACGGCCACTTATTGAAGAATGTGATGTTGCCTTCAGTGTGAACGCTACATAGTGAAGGTGGATTCACGCTACAGGAAGATCATTCACGTGTGCGTAAGTCCGCATTCGTTCAGCAGTAACTGTCCAACTTGGATATTAATGACATGAACTGGCTGCCAAAGACTGCTGATATAAATCCCATGGAAAATATTTGGGTACAGTTAGCAGGAACAATGTCAGAGAACTGGCCACAAAACCAACCAGTTACAGCTGATGCCCTTCGGGACTATGTGCTTTTGAGGTCTGGGAGGAAGCTGCCTGTTCTATCAATTACATCCAACACCTCATTAATTCCATGCCAAAACGCATGATTGATGTCAGAAATAATGGGGGTTTTTGGACAAAATATTAGAAAACTGAAAGCATTTTATTTTCTTTACTTGTTCTTCTGTCAATTTTCTGTCAGCGAGAGGCAGTGGAACATCATTTGGCAACGGAAAAACATCGAACACAAAATAAAAAAATGAGTTGGTTTTCCTCTATGTCACCACCTTTTAATTAAAATAAATTTCTTTTAATTTTATGTTTTGAATACTAAATTATCAGTATTTGCTCTCAGCCTATGTCGAAAGGAATACATCAAGAGGGCCTTTTTAAGGCTATTTTTTGTTATTTCAAATTCATCTCTCTATTAGCCTGTATTGCCAATGGCCTTGCTGCAGTGGTAACACCAGTTCCTATCAGATCACTGAAGTTAAGCACTGTAAGGTTGGGCTAGCACTTGGATGGGTGACCATCTCGTCCGCCAAGCGCTGCTGGCAAGTGGGGTGCCCTTGTGAGACAAACTGAGGAGCTATTTGATTGAGAAGTTGTGGTTCTGGTCTCGTAAAGTGAAATACGGCCAGGAGAGCAGTGTGCTGACCACATGTCCCTCCATATCCACATCCAGTGACACCTGAACACTTAGTACCATTGGGCCTTCATGGCCTGTTCAGGTGGAGTTTAGTTTAGTTTTATTAGCCTGTATTGTTACTCGCTTGACCCTTGATCCTCCGAAAAATATGTAAAACATTTCTTCTATTATTTACTAATATTTATTCACATTCAATATCCCCTACCACCACTCCTCCCCCAACCTGCTCTCTCATGTACACACACACACACACACACACACACACACACACACACACAGAGAGAGAGAGAGAGAGAGAGAGAGAGAGAGAGAGAGAGAGAGGGGAGGTCTTAACATCCATAGAGTTGCAGAACACAGTGACCAATTTCAATAGCATATAGTTTTCTCCAGACAGCTATTTGGGATCTATGGTGATTGGACAAGCTACATGTTGAGTACGGAATGACTGAAAGAAGACTTATGTTTCTGCGCCCAAGCGTACAGGTTCATCAGCAGTTTCCGACTTCTTATGGCTTGTTTTGAGTAACTACAGAGATGCAAGACATTACAGCAGTAGCTCCCAGTAGTGATGGCTAGTCAGCAGTTTTGTAGTCTCAAGTAGTAACATGGAATGTGGAGATGTAGAAGGAGCTGGCATTGTTAATTGAAGGCAGCACATCATGAAAATCATTAGCGGTCGGCAACTTCTTAAAAACGGAAAGAACTATATTGTTTCCATGTGAGCTGACGTGCTTGATTTCCTGTGACTGTTGGATATTTCTTGTTCTTGTGCTTTGAACGTTGGTCTAGAGATTTTTTTCTTCTTCTCAGAGTTTTGATGCCCCTGTAGTATTTTAGTTCGGAGTTAAGTGGAGGCCAGTACAGCAAATAACTAGTGACGGGAGTTGATTTTTGTCATGAGGCTCGTTAAACTTGGAAAATAACATATTATTTTGAGATGGCTAAGCTTTAGCAACTGTGCATGCAAGAACTTCAATGGATTAGAAACAACAGCCAACCAGTTGCAAAATACAGGTTTATTAAACCTTGAAGATATTAAATCTTCAAAATCTTGAAATTTGTACCTTCCCAAGTATCCAAAGCTGCATCTAAATATATGGACATTAAGCTGAAAATTGTAAAAGCAAGTCCTACATCATCTGAAAAAGATTGTTTTAAAAAAGTCGAAACCATGGTCAAGGTTTAATAGACCTTTATTTTGCTACCGGTTGGCTGTTATTTCTAATATATCACTTTGTGTAACTGGCTTCTGTGTTTTACTGAAATTTCGATGACATTGCAGGATGCTACATGGGGGTCATATGAATAATGTCTGTTTCATGTTTTAGATTTCCCAATGACTTTTTCATGTTTGTTCATAATGATATTACCTGAAAGGTTGCTAGCTTTAATGTCTATTGGTCATTCCGGTTTTGTACTAGTTGCCTACCCAATTTTTTCAGTTATAAGAGGACTGGTAAACATCAATATCTGTAGACAGTAAATGTGCTGAAGAGTTATCTTGACATTAGTGTACAGACTTCATGGCTGTTTTGGGATATGCTGAATGTTTCAGTGGTCCAGATCAAACAATGAGCGTCACCTCATTTAACTAAAATTTCCACATAACACAGTAGTCTATTCTAGCAATTAGTCCTCCACAAGTCTCATATAAATATAGTGCTGACCTAGAGAAGTCGTTAATATGAAACTATCGGGCAATACATTATGGAAGAGTTGCACTAACTGCGAGGCACTGCTTTGCAACTGTCCCCCACGGTCTGCTAGGTGAACCTCTTATTGGTGTATCGCCCCCCCCCCTCTCTCTCTCTCTCTCTCTCTCTCTCTCTCTCTCTCTCTCTCTCTCTCTATCTGTCTTATAAGTGTAGTGAAAGTTAAAGAGCTTATTCACCTGCAGATTTTTGCTTTTATCAACAAACATCAGTAATGATTGTTTTGCAATCATAACAGGGGTGAAGCTACTTTTCGTTGTTCTGATTATTTTCCACTGAGGTGATATAAACCATGGGATACCTCCTAATATCGTGTCAGACCACCTTTGCCCAGCATAGTGAGCAACTTGACGTGACATGGACTCAACATGTTGTTGGAAGTCCCCTGCAGAAATATTGAGCCATGCTGCCTCAATAGCCATCAATAATTGTGAAAGTGTTGCCGGTGCAATGTTTTGTGCATGAACGAACATCTTGTTTATGTCCCATAAATGTTCGATGGCATTCCTATTGGGTGACTGGGTCCAGAATGTTCTTCAAATCAACCACGAACAATGACGGCCTGGTAACACGGCGCACTGGCAGACATAAACATTCCATCATTATTTGGGAACATGAATGGCAGCAAATGGTCTCCCAAGTACCCAAACATAACTATTTCTAGTCAATGGTCAGTTCAGTTGGACCAGAGGACCCATTCCATTCTGTGTAAACACAGCCAACACCATAATGGAGTCACCGCCAGCTTGCACAGTTCCTTGGTTTGTGCCTTTGTGGGCTCTGAGCCACACTCGAACCCAACCATCAGCTCTTACCAACTGAAATTGGGACTTATCTGACCAAATCACAGCTTTGCAGTTGTCTAGGATCCAACCAATATGGTCATGAGCCCAGGAGAGGTGCTGCAGGCAATTTTGTGCTGTAAGCAAAGGTACTCATGTTGGTTGTCTGTTGCCATAGCCCATTAACACCAAGTTTTACCGCACTGTCCTAACGGATATGTTCGTCATATATGCCACATAGATTTCTGTGGTTAATTCACGCAGTGCTGCTTGTCTGTTAGCAATAATATATCTCCACAAACACCACTGCTCTCGGTTTTTAAGTGAAGGCTGTTGGCCAATGCAGTGTTCATTGTAAGATGTAATGTTTAAAATTTGGTGGTCTCAGCACACATCTATCAGTGTGGATCTCGGAATATTGAATTCCCTACCAATTTCCAAAATGGAACGACTTATGCAATAGTTCCAATTACCATTCTGTATTCAAAATCTGTTAATTCCCATCATGTGGCCATAATCAAGTCATAATCCTTTTCAAATCAATCATTTGCGTACAAATGACAGGTCCACCACGGCACAGAGATCTTATACGTTGTGTACGTGATACTACTGCCATCTGTATATGTGCATATTGCTATCGGTTGACTTTTGTCACCTCAGTGTGACCGAATAACAGTTTTTCTTTAGAACGACATATAAAAAACTGTACTGACAGTGTATTGGGTTCATTTTACAATCCCTGTTTTCTTTCCTTTATGCACCTGCAGTCCACTTTTTCGGTGATGGAGCATGGTTTACATGCACAGTTCACTTCAATGATATGAGATATTATAGTACCTGTACCTTATGGAATTTCACAGTGGATCTCCATTTTTTGCAATCAGTGCTCTGTTATTGTCTTCTCACTTATGTTCCTCTGTTTTGGGGGTAGTGCCAAATATAGGATTCTCCAGAAATATCCTTTGTAAATCTATATAGCTCAAGCAATGTTTCAGTGCACATAATGCTTACACTAAAACCACTGTAGATGCTGCAAGAAAGTGAATCACATCTGGTGAATGTGATTTTCAGTTTGTGGTATGCTTAAGAAAGGAAAACAATAACTGTGACACCTATTGATTTATGATTTTGAGCTTGAATTTGTGAATCTCAGTTTCATTAGTATCTATGCTCTAAACCCTAAGCCTAGTTATAGAAATGTGAGTAAAAGTCATTGGCTTATACTTTTGATGTTTTAGCCCTGGATCAACTCTGTGGTGCATGTTTGATATATGAGCTCTACTTCTCACATTTAAGCCTGCTCAGGGGTAACCATCAGCTGTGCAAACATATCATTCCTGTGGCTAGTATACTGAACACCATCACATATTATGTCTGGCAACTCTGTGATATTGGCAGCCCTGAAGCCGACTACGAGTGCTTTTTGCTTGCTGTGTTACAAAATAAGTAACTTAGCTAGTAATTAAGCGTTTTTGTTGTCTATTCTATAGTATTTACGTGCATTAGTGTCAGATACACATGATAAATTAAAGGTTTCAGTTTTTATTTGCACCTGAATAAGATAAGCAAAGTTTCTATTTAGGACAGTTCCGGGTGTACGCAAATGTTTGTTTACATTCTTAACTGACATTAAATACGCGGGATTACCAATTAATTCAGTGCACAATACTCAGTATTTGCGATTATTAGTGTCATTTAGGCTCGATACATTGAAGGTAGCAGTTTTTATACTATTTATTAGGAATAGTGATACTGAAAATGATTTATAACCTCACTTGTATACTTTTGACTAGCGCAACCTGTGACCGTTAACAGTTAAGCAAACGTAAAATATGTGGTAAATTAGTATTACACTACAATATCTGAGTAAATCAGTGTTACAATACAACTTCTGAGCCCTTCTTACATATGGTTTAGTTAGCAGAAAGCTAAAACTCACCTCGTCGTCTGCTTAAATTCCTTAGTTTGTTGTGGGCTTTAGTGATTGTGTACTGTAAACCCATCAGTTCTAATAAAGTAGAATTTGTATTTGTGCTGTACATTCTTAACTCTAATTGTTAGCTAAAGGTTTTGTTTTGTACCTGTATCTGTCAGTGTACAATACCCAGTGTTTATGTTTATTAATGCCGTTTAGACTCGGTACGAGGGCAGTTCAATAAGTAATGCAACACATTTTTTTTCTGAAACAGGGGTTGTTTTATTCAGCATTGAAATACCCCAGGTTATTCCCCAATCTTTTAGCTACACAACACTATTTTTCAACGTAATCTCCATTCAATGCTACGGCCTTACGCCATCTTGAAATGAGGGCCTGTATGCCTGCACGGTACCATTCCACTGGTCGATGTCGGAGCCAACGTCGTACTGCATCAATAACTTCTTCATCATCCGCGTAGTGCGTCCCACGGATTGCATCCTTCATTGGGCCAAACATATGGAAATCCGACGGTGCGAGATCGGGGCTGTAGGGTGCATGAGGAAGAACAGTCCACTGAAGTTTTGTGAGCTCCTCTCGGGTGCGAAGACTTGTGTGAGGTCTTGCGTTGTCATGAAGAAGGAGAAGTTCGTTCTGATTTTTGTGCCTACGAACACGCTGAAGTCGTTTCTTCAATTTCTGAAGAGTAGCACAATACACTTCAGAGTTGATCGTTTGACCATGGGGAAGGACATCGAACAGAATAACCCCTTCAGCGTCACAGAAGACTGTAACCATGACTTTACCGGCTGAGGGTATGGCTTTAAACTTTTTCTTGGTAGGGGAGTGGGTGTGGCGCCACTCCATTGATTGCCGTTTTGTTTCAGGTTCGAAGTGATGAACCCATGTTTCATCGCCTGTAACAATCTTTGACAAGAAATTGTCACCCTCAGCCACATGACGAGCAAGCAATTCCGCACAGACGGTTCTCCTTTGCTCTTTATGGTGTTCGGTTAGACAACGAGGGACCCAGCGGGAACAAACCTTTGAATATCCCAACTGGTGAACAATTGTGACAGCACTACCAACAGAGATGTCAAGTTGAGCACCGAGTTGTTTGATGGTGATCCGTCGATCATCTCGAACGAGTGTGTTCGCACGCTCCGCCATTGCAGGAGTCACAGCTGTGCACGGCCGGCCCGCACGCGGGAGATCAGACAGTCTTGCTTGACCTTGCGGCGATGATGACACACGCTTTGCCCAATGACTCACCGTGCTTTTGTCCACTGCCAAATCACCGTAGACATACTGCAAGCGCCTATGAATATCTGAGATGCCCTGGTTTTCCGCTAAAAGAAACTCGATCACTGCCCGTTGTTTGCAACGCACATCCATTACAGACGCCATTTTAACAGCTCCGTACAGCGCTGCCACCAGTCGGAAGTCAATGAAACTATACGAGACGAAGCGGGAATGTTTGAAAATATTCCACAAGAAATTTCCGGTTTTTTCAACCAAAATTGGCCGAGAAAAAAAATGTGTTGCATTACTTATTGAACTGCCCTCGTACATTTAAGGTAGCAGTTTTTATAGTTTTATTAGGTCACTTTCACATGTACGTAAATGCTTGTTTAAATTACAAATACGAGGGATAATCAGTAGGTTCAGCTTACCGTAGGTCACTGTTTAATTCGTTTATAATATTCACTAAATAGCCCCCAGCAGTTTACTGTAGGTCACTGTCTTATTCTTTAGTATTCACTACATAGCCCCTAGCAGGAAAATAAGCACCAGATCTCACTTCTACCATAAATTTTTATTTTCATTATAGAGTGACCTTTCTGCCAACTAGAGTGTAGCTGTTAACCTTGTGTGACAGTAGGTTTCCTTAAGTTTTTTATAGTAAATCAGTTATTAGCTAGATGGATAGGGACTGTGTCTGTTGTGTGTGGATGCAGGAGGAGTTGGTCACAGTCCAAATGCAGCTGGAGGCTTTGTTGGCCACAGCCAACAAGCTCCAGAATGCCACCTTGAAGTGCGGTGGGGATGGGATGCCTGGGGCAGCCTCTGCTGTACTAGAGGTGCAGGGGGGGATGTCACAGCTCTTTGTCACTGAGCCGACCTCAGGTGCGACAGACGGCTGGTCCACTCTCACCTCAGTGTGGGTGGCAGACTACGTCGAGGTCTCGAGCCTCAAGGCGAAGGCTGCATGGGGGACGCACGCTCCTGCCAAATCCCATGCACTTTGCTAATAGATTCAGTGTGCTATCTGATGCTGGAGGGGGGGGGGGGGGGGGGGAGGCTGAGCCGGATCAGAATGCACCTTCTGCCAGGATGGTGGCCGCTCCTTCAGCAAGGTCCAGACAGGCACATGTGGGTAGGGATTTTTTAGTTATTGGGAGCTCCAATGTTAGGTGGGTCATGGAGCCCTTCAGGAGCATAGCGGCTAGGGCAGGGAAGAAGTCCAACATTCACTCGGTGTGCTTGCCGGGGGGGGGGGGGGGGGGCCTTGTCTGGGATGTGGAAGAGGCTCTTCCAGTGGCTATCGAGCGTGCGGGATGCAGCCAGCTGCAGATTGTTGCAGATCTCAGCACCAACTATGCCTGTCATCAGGGTTCCGAGGAAATCCTTGGGTTCTTTCGACGGCTGGCTAAATTGGTGAAGGCGGCCTCCATCTCTCGAGGAGTGGAAGCCAAGCTGACAATCTGCAGCACTGTACCCAGTGTGGACTGGGGTCCTCTGGTTTGGAGTGGTTTTTGTCCCATGCAGAGTGGAATTGCAGATGGTTTTGCTGTTTCAATTGCTACATGGAATGTACAAAAAGTTAATGATAGTTATATTGCTGATGTTGAGGTAGAAACAATACAGACACAGTTAGAAGTCGGGCGAACAGAGAAAAAGAAAGACGAGACACGTTCGCAGAGTGCATTATCAAGTCAACAGGGCTGTATTTGTTGAAGAGTATATGCCAGAAGTTAAGAACATGGCACAAGTGCTGGGTCACAGCATTGCAGGGCGAGCAGTTGATGTGTGCAGCAAGCTGTTTACTACACAGCCACTGTCTGGTGTATATGATGAGTATGAAGTGCGTGAAGGGGTCAACGCAAGCCTGAAAGTAAACATTCTCACTGAACATCATGCCGAAGTTAACCTTTGGTGACAGAAAGCTATTGCCAGTGTAGAGTTGTCAAGAAGTATATCTAGTGAATAAGATAAACCAATTAAACCATGTACAAATACATTAAGGAGTAATTCACATCGTACAGTGCCACCAGACACCAGAAAGCTGTTTTGAATGTAAGGAGTGCTACAGTGGGAGGAATAAGCTGAGAAGCTGGGCCATGTTTGTTGAAGTTGACATGTTAAGGATAATTTATTAACAAAAAAAGGAGTGTCATTTTTATTTTATAAGTGTAGAATTGAGACTTAGAAGTTGTTTTTGTTTAAGAATGGCGAGAGGCCTAGTAATCAAATATGTTTCGTATTATTTGAGGTAATGAGCAGGGCAAGGGAGCATACAAATGTGAAGAGAGCACACAGTACAAGCAAGAAACAAGTTCACAGACTTTAAGGATTAATGTAACAACTGCGTAATGTTTAAGAGTTAAGAGTTGAGTAGTTAAGTGCTCGTTTTACAAATTAATGGTAATCGCAGTAGAGAACTGGGTTGGAGCAAGACCCAAGGGACCAGGTCTTCTCTGTGGAAGGGGCTGGGTAGTGCCACTACACAGTCTTTGAGCAAAAATGGTAAGTCTTTATCAGAACTAAGGATAAGTTGTGCGGTAGCTGCTGCGGATTATTGAGTAGCAGTCAGTAGCCGCCAGCGTGGTGACACGAGGGTCACAATAAAAGACATGCGAAGGGATTAAAAAGCTGGGATAGCCAAGTGCAGCAGTAAACTGTATCACACAATGGTAACCATGTAACCAAATGCACACCAGAGGCACAAAAATAAGTCTGAATTTCGAGGCAGGGGATCACTTCTCGTTGCCAAAAACCAACGAGACCACCACAGTGCCGGGGCTCTATGCCAACCGATGAACGACCAGGCATCACCGACAGCAGCCACGGGTTCCAGACCAGGCTGCACCTGCAGCCAGTACTAAGTCCTTCACAGGACTTTGTGCCACAGACCCACTGACCTGCCGTCCATTCCTGCAGCCGGTGATGCAGAGTTCTCAGTGGGATTTTGCACCACAGCACCAGCCATTGTCCGACTTCTCCCAGAGGGCTGCCAGTCATACCCCAAGCACAGCCGTCTCTGCGTGCCGTCGGAGTGACGTAAGTGCAGCACGGGGCCACGCGGACTCCACATCGAGGAAACGAGTGTGCTGCTGGTGTCGACAGCCGTGGCTTCTAAAGGTTGCCGGCCTACCGAAGACCTCTTTGTCAGCTCAGCAGCCAGGACAGATGCTGCCACACATAAGTCTGCACCGGCCAGAGGCAACAGTGAGACACGAGGTGGCCTCACTACGTCATGCACGGAAGCCAATAAATGTCATTCTTAACTGCCAACAATGTCTCCACCAACTGAACACTCACCACTGAATCCTAAACTATTCTTTCTTCTGACATGCCTATTGTACCTTAACACTATTGGTTGTTCAGTAGCACACAGCACACTTATTAACACTCTCTCCAGCAGTTGCAGTTTTGGGGCACCTTTCATTTGAATTATATTTTAGATAAGTATGACCACATTTGAATTCGAGTGCCCATTTATGAACTGTTGAAATGAAGCAGCAGACTGCTTGTAAACCTTTACGAGTAGTGGATGAATTTCTATTGGTGTTAAACTGTCCCATCTGTGTCAGGCAGAGAACTTTTTATCTGGCCGTTAAAAGTGAAGGGGTCTCTAAAAGTTGACTGTATTGAAAAATAAGAGCATTATTTACCTAGAAAGGTTTTGCACCGTAAAGCCAAGAAATTCTATCATTGATCTTATAGGCTTATTGGTAAAGCTCCAAGAATCTTTTACTTATCAACTTTAATTTATTGTTTGTTTCTCTGATTTTTTGGGAATTTCTTACCCAAAGCTACTATCAGGACAATGTCTACACATTTGGCTCACTGATTAACGAACAAACCAAAATAAAGAAACAGAGACCTCCAGTACTATAACATACATATGAGTACTATATTTCAGCAAATTGTTCTCAGCTAATATAAAGAACATCTGCACAGAATGAAAGGAGCACTGCAAGAAACCCTTATTTTTAAAATTTGATGTTCTCACTCAATTAAAAGAAAAAATTATTCGAGTCCTACTGAAAATGTAATCTGCAAAATAGTTTTGCTGTTTCTGTGCAATTGTAAAGGAAATGATACCCAACAGCAAATATTTTTTTCCTGGTGACCACTACAGCTCTTATGAATGAGTCCACAGTACTAACCACAAATCTCAGAAAGGTACTGGTAGAGGGATGGTAAGGTAAAGGGTTAATGAAGATCGGGAACACACACTACAGATGGTTTTTGATGGCTCTTTTCCTAGCTAAGGGTATCCTTTGCAAAATGACAAGGGTTTCCTGAAAAATATAGTATTGTAAGACCCAACAAGAAACTAGCTTTCATGTTTCATCATCCACAAAAGTGGAGTTATCCTTAATGAAGAGAAGTTTGTGCATAAAATACGGAACTAAATACAACCGATATAGCTTACTTTTTATCCCTGTACTACAAATTTCAAATACTCTGCTTATAATTATTTGATAATCACTTCTTCATTTTCACTTTGGCCTGGGAGACCATATGCATTCTCTACATTCGTCTGCCAATCATTTCTGTTTCTGGCTTTCGTGGTCCATTCTCCTTTTATCATGCCCACCATCTCTGTACCCCTGCTGATATCATCCTTCCATCTTGTCCATAGACTTTCTCTACCAAATCTGCCCTCCACGGATCCTGAGAATGTTACTTGTGGTAATCTTTCCTCTTCCATCCTCACTCTTTTGCTGCTATATATTTCATGCTCCACCATTCCCCAGGTGCTGTGGATGTGTAATATGCACACTGCTCGGATTTTCCTTCATTCCTACTGATGTCTGGATGCGTCCTGAGGCGCTGACCTCTCATAGCTGTGGACAAGTTACTTCGATATCTCAGTGAATAAAAAATATTTTAACTATTCACCATGCAACATATGTGCCTCTTTGCTTGTCATCATTTGCAAAAAACCTCATTTCGATATCTTGAGCCATTTATGAAATATGAGACTGTTATGACCACAATCACCAATTCACATGGATGGAAATGAGCACTTCGTGTGCAACCATCCATCAGATATAAAAATCAAGAACTTGAGAATGAAATGAGATATAGTTCTGCTCTCAATTTTAAATAAAATTTTGGTATCTTATCTACATTTTGTGTACCAAAATGTATGAGCTCAAATCAACCATACATAAAGTTTACGCAATGTGTTTTCACCTCTGAAAACTCTTTAAAATTTCCTGCAATGTTTTACTCAACCTGATGCAGCACTGTAACTATGACATACAACAAAAAGACATTCAGTCTTTCACCAAGTTAATATATCAGACTGTAAGATATGCAAAAACCAAAACGTTTTCAGCAAATAGTTTTCTTAAAATCGGATGATAAACATTTCATAGCAACCATCTCTCAACATAGGTATCAGTATTTGGCAAGTAGTACAGCCACAACAAAGACACACTTAGCAGGAAATGCGAAGAGCATATGTGTAGCAGGGAAAGGGCTAATTAGGTGTCCTGCCCACATCAATCTTCTTTTCTTCAGCCTTCAACCAATATCAGCTTGTGGGTATCGGTCTGCGAGCCCCTGTTTTTTTTTTTAAATATCCTCCATTCCTGTGACTGGGTGTCCTCCTTGGGGCCAAATATTTTCCTTAATTTCTTTCTTTCTTTCTTTCTTTCTTAGACTAGCAATTTTTGTTCATCTGTCTTCCTTGATGTAAAGGTTTCAGACGCATACAGAGTTCCCAAGAGAATTCCACTGTGATACAGTCCGATTTTAAAACTTCTCGAAATTGCTCTACTGTGCAGCACGTCCCTCATGCCAAAATATGCTCTTTCACCATTGTGATCCTTGATTTAATCTCTGTTGCTATTCTTTTCTATTCTGCTTGCTAAAACCAGTTCCCAAATATTTAAATATGTCTTCTTTTAAAAATGACTTAATCTGCTATCAATGGGGTACCATCATTGGGTGTGTTGCTCATGACAATGTACTCAGATTTCTCCTCATTAATCTGTAATCCTGCTTTCCTTGCTATATTTCTGTAAGAATTTGTTATGACCCGCCAGTCGTCTTTGCTGTCACTTATTAGAACGCCACCACCCACTTATGCAAGCTGATTTATTGTTATTACCCAGTCTTAATCAGGCTGGGTTTAATTTTTGACGTTCTGTGTCTACCTTTTCTAAAATTAAATTAAAAACTATTGGAGATAATGCATCTCCTTGTCCAAGACCAATTCTGACTTCAAGATGGTCCGACACTCCTGTACTGATGTTTACTCTACAATAAATTACCTTCAAACACATACGTACTACACGTATCAACTTTTGTGGAAACAAACTCTTTCCAGATGTTGGTGATTGTGCCCTTACGTATGCTGTCATAAGCTTTTTCGAAGTCAACAAAAACCATGTGAATAGCAACATCGTGTTCCCAACCTTTCTCGGTTACCTATCTGAGTGTAAAAAACTGATCTCTGGTTGTCTGTTCCTTCTGAAACCACATTGAAGGTCCCCTATAAGTCCTTCTGTAAATGGGATAATTCACGTTAGTACAAAAATTTTGTAGCTTACATTAAGGAATGCAATACCTCTACTATTACCACAGAGCAGGGGGTCGTTATTTTTTAGTATAGGACAGATTACAGTCATTTTATAGTCTTCAGGCACTCTCATATTCCAACACATTCTTTAACAGTTCTGCTATTATTTTAACCAGTACCAATCTCCAATTCTTTATTAGCTCTCCGGCAATTTGTTCTTCTCTGAAAGCCTTATTGTTATTTTACAATGACAATCACTCAATAATAAAATGACACTTTTACAAGAGCTCTGTTTCAGAAATTGTATTCAGTGTGACTTGTAGCAAGTATATGTTTTCTGTGTCATCTTTTACATTAAACTTCACACCTTTTACTAAACCCTACCTTATCTGCAAATACAGCTTTTGTAAAGATCTGTAATAGCAGAGCACAAAACAACTTACAACATTTCTCCATACAGAATGCATGGTGACAATGCCATTAAACTGTAATGACAATAAATGATACCACTGAAACCTGTTTCAAACTGCTGCACCTGGAATAATGAAAAATAAAAAATACAAAATTCTGTTATGCTGAGATTCAAACAGAAATCTTCTGCTTAACCTGGGTAGTCATCTTAACAAAGCTGGACATCCAAGACTGAGACAAAGATTAATCGTCACACATTTCCCTTCAGGAAGAGCACCACTAGTGGAACCAATACAATGGGTTAGTGTGGTTTACCCTATCATACAGATATTCCCCAATTGAATAAAATTAACTGAAATGAAATTAGTAGAATTAACCAGGATGAAATCAATGAAATGAATTACGATGACATATTAGTTAAATTTGTTCATAAAAGATTAACTTTTAACTTGATCAATTTTGAACAGGATTCCATCAACTTGCTGGGTTTGGTGTACTGCCCAATGGCCTATCTGAACCACTGGGAGGGTTTTTCTGGGAACTGATAGATGCCATTTTGATCTGACAAGTAGCCAATGATATGCATACTCTTGAAGGGCCTCTCATACCTGAACTAGTTTAACAGAACTGAGGAGCAGAAGGTGTATGATAATTTGTCTGTTAATTACTTGTTCGCCTCAGGTAGTTGTGCAAAGAACCCTGTCCCCAGTCACACACAACATTCCACCATAATGCTGAATGGTGTTCTCTGAAGTGTGCACAGAGTTTATGGTAATAGGCATTTACCATCCTCAGGTCGGAAACTGTGGGTTCACCAAATCCATATGTGTAGCCCAGATTGCCCCCATTCCTTGAGATGCTTAACAACTGAAACAATCCAGGGAGTATTTTTATATCACTGAATGCTACATATGAATCATCCAATCTTACACTAGAACCCAGATTTTTATCAATATGAAAATGGAAGTTAATGCATTTGCCGATTGTTCCTGAAACAATTCTGTCTCTTGCACATTTTAATTTATTGTACTGCCCCCCCCCCCCCCCCCCATCAAAAACAAAGATTTTTAAGATGTTATGTGACTCACAAGGAATGGTCAAAATAAAATCAGTCAGTCTCAATGGAAAATCAAGTGGCTTTCTCTAAAGCAAGCAAAATCATTAATAATCCATAGTAGTCAAAACTTACATCAAAAGGGGAACAATCAGAGAAATAACAAGAGGCAAAACCCTCTGTGTACCAATATGAGAAGAAAAAAAATAGGTAATAGCAATAAACAGCCAGTAATACCTGTTTTTGTTGCTTCTTATTTTCAAATTTCGGTGGTGGTGGGCGAGGTGGTGGCTTCTTCTTGGCCGTTGTCAGCTGATTTGACACAAAAGTAGATGGTTGACTGCCAAAAAAGGGATCATTTCTGAAACAGTATTTTGATTAATCATTTAGAGTTTTAAGTAAATTTCTCAAGAGGAAACTACTATATAAGAGTTACACTAGTAACGAAAGTCTGTAGGTACAAGGAAGCCTATTTTCATTCAATGTTGTGTAGGATTTATGACTGCTTTTATCACAGGATGAGACCAATGAGTAAAATGGAAATTTTGCAAACAGTAAAAAAGGGACGGTATCTTCATGTGCTTGAAGAACTGGAAATTTGTACTGTCAAAAAAAAAGACCCTGACAAGAATCTTCATGAACGGAATGAATGTTTGTGCAATGTTTATTTTAATATTTACAATGACATTCTCCAGTAAATGTACAATGCCAAATGTGCTCCCTCATTTCCGCTAACGCGAATGTATTAAATCACGACAGTTGGCTGTAGATGCACAGTCACTGGCACTGACTACAGCCTGCAACATGCAAATACACACTATTGCCTTGCTCATCACCCAACCTGTTATGATATGTGGAGCACCCAACTGGTCACTCTGTTTTCCCACACTATTATCATGCAACTACTTTGTTAATATGTAGTAATACTGTTTGCTAAAAGTTTATACAGCTGTTTCTGGAACCTAATTTCTCTTTCATTTTTATCTTAAATCTGAGAGTCCTGAATGCTTTTATTTGATTAATGAAGACAAGGAAGTAAGGAAGATTAGGATTTAATGTCAGTTGACACTGAAATCATTAGAATGAAGCACACACTCCAGTTGCTTCAAGGATGAGAGAGGAAATCAGCCATGCCCTTTTGAGGAACTATCAGGCATTTGCCTGGAGCAATTTACAGAAGTCACAGAAAACCTAAATCTGGATAGGTGAACATGGATTTGAACCACAGCAATTTAGGAAGCACACAGAAAACCTAAATCTGGATAGCTGAACATCGATTTGAACCACTGACCTCTCCAAAGGAAGACAAGACCCTAAAGTGGTGTTTTAACAGAGAGAGGACTCAAATAGTGCAAGTTAGATATGCCTGTTAATTTTGTGCTTCCTGTATTACAAAATGTAGAAACAAACACCAAAATGTCCAATGTACAATTTACTGTGAAGTTGTTTCCTGCTTTTGTATTTTGTCTTTCATTTACAGTGATTGGTATTATTGATAGTGTTACACTTATGTCATTTTTTATATTGCTACACCTAATTTTTCATTTTCCCAACTTAGACCTCAAGATGATCTGCTAGTCAGATCGAAACTAGGCAACATTAATAAAAACAGATAGTGATCCAGATTTTTAATGTGTCTGCCACTCTCTAACATAATCATTTTAATATGATGTTATTTGACCATTTATTTGTAACAAATCAGCTTTTTAGTCAGAAAACCATTCTTAAGGAGTAACTCTTCTGGAGTGTAATTAGTTTTGCTTTCCAAATGTTCCAACAAAATTTTTACTACCCACTGTCATTTGGTGCACATCCATGTCACTGATTGCAACAGTTTCACTGTAACATCGGTACGGTGATAATGTTCCCCTGAGTATAAAAAGAAGCATAACAATTAAAAACTATAACTGGTAAACAAAACTCATTAACAACAATTTTTTAATTCATATTTAACCATTTTTCATTCACACATTTTATTTCCTTAGTCGTGATTCAATTTGCAAATAGGTTAGACGCAATCTGCTTAGATTCTTATAAATTTAACAAATATCATTGGGATTTTCATTGTAAATGTCAATGTACACTTGTCATTCAGTTGGATGGTTACACACTAACTTTCTTAGTGCTCATCAAGTCATTTTCATCTCACTAACTAAAATCTTTTGTACATAATACATTTTCAGTAACAAACACTACTGTGTTAACAGAGTCTTAAGCAATTAGACTGCTAGTATTCTTTTAAATGTCAGCTGGAAACTGATTTAGACTGTCAATTGACAAGCAAGTAGAAATAAAATACAGGAAACCATTCTATGACTGTATTTCCTTATCCTCATGCATTAATATTGTAGTTACTTATTTACTTCATTTCATGTTGTATGGCTCATTTGCACAATAAATCGTAATAATGCAGAACAAGTCATTTTAAACTCACATCACAAATTAAGTTGTAAAAATAGCTACATGCTGAATATTTATAAGTTCTTTTTTTTGCTATTTTATTATTATTATTATTATTATTATTATTATTAAATACACAAATATGAATTAGTAATTCATACCCACCAGCTTTTAAACATTATAATAACATAAATTCTCCTACGGAATAAAAAGAGTTGTCAATAAGAAACTTTTTCAGTTTGTTTTCAAATTTTACTTTGCTGTCTGTCAGACACCGGGTAAGATATAAAAAATTTAATTGCAGCATTGTGCACCCCTTTTGTGCTAAAGACAGCCTTAATGTGGATTCCCTCAGGTATTGCAATTATATAAATCACTGTTCCTTTTTAACTGCAGTGCATGCTTTACAACAAACTTCATGAGGGAATAAGTATACTGTGAAGCAGTGGTCAGAATGCCCAACTCCTCAAGCAGACGTCTACATGGTGATTGTTGAAGAGCACCATATTTTCTTACAGCATGTTTTTGAGCAATGAAGACTGACTTTCTTTCTTAAAGATGAGTTATCCCATAATATTATTCCATATGACATTACTGAATGAAAATATACAAAAGATGTCAACTTATTGATTTGCCTCTCCCAAAGATCTGCAATGATTTGAAGTGCAAATGTGGTTGAACTAAGTTCCCTAGGAGTTCTAAAACATACCTTTTCCAATTTAAATGCTCATCAATACGGACACCTAAAAATTTTGAAGTTTCTGCCTTATTTACTACACAACATTACAAATTATTTGTAACATAACAATCACTTTTGGCCTCAACATACAGCCAATTCAGTGCTGGCAAACCCAGTTTCCTATATAAATCATCATCAGGTTAGTCTCTGTTTATTCTACGACTTTTATTCTGCTTTTTCCTCTCCTCCTTTCACAGCAATGCCATCATTTTGTGGGGACCAAATATACACTTGTTTCCCCGTATGATGAAAATTTATTTCAATACCAGTATGACAGAAAAAGCAATGCAATGAACTTCCCAAGTCCATTGTACATTTCTCATTGCTCAAACCCAATATGAAGCCACTGTTCTCATAGTTTTTCTTTACAGTGACTCTTCTGGAGGACAGCATTCAACAGAACTATTTCAGGTAGTATCTAGTTGCCCTTATTTTGCTGTGAGGAAAATACTGCCTTACCAAGTTTCACACTGTTACATGCCATCAGATTTTCCTCGCGCATACATCATAACATCAAAATAACTCGCAAATTTTGTGTGTCATCTGTGTTTTTATCATCCTTTGGGCACGTCAAAATTGTCAGTTATAGTAATTCGTTTCTTCCACATATGAATATTACAATACCTTCTTAGAGTGTAGAATATGTCAATTGCTTTATACACCAAAACCTCTTTACTTCAAATTAAAACATTTCATCAGTAATGCACATGTCACCAGGCACCCTAACGTACATTCAATGGCAATGTATTCACAAGCTAGTGTGATTTTCTTACCTTTTACACGTGTCACTCATTTATTGTTTACAGGTAAGAGACTGCATCTCTTCCTTTTAACTGCAGCTTCCTTATTTGAATACTCATCATCATAAACTGATGAAAGAAACAATTACTGTGTATGGTTTGTATAATGGTGTTTGAGATAAGGGCAGTCAGAATGTCCAAATTTATGACAAACAAGTGGCTGTGAAACAGCCTTCACAAATTTCAGTAGTAAATCTAATTTTTTTATTTATTTATTTTACTGTTTTCTTTATACCAGGTTTGCCCACAAAGTAATGCACTGCATTTCTTTCTCAGCCAAAAACAATGCTACGAATGTGAAACGTTACATATGTATTATCTGAAGTCTCCTGAGTGAGAACGTCAATTTTCCGTCACTTCTGACAGGTAGCGTACCTGCAGGACGGTTTCAAAATAGCGTATGTAGGTGATGTACTTTACAAGCAATGTGCCATCATTGAATTTTCCACTGCAGAGAAATAAACTGTGAGCAACATTCACAAATGCTTGTGCGAAGTCTATGGAGCATCTGCAGTCAACAGAAGTACAGTTAGTCAGAGGTCATCGGAAGGCGATTCGGGGGAGCTCCACGATTTGCAGAAGTCGGAGAGACCATCCATGTCTGTCAAACCTGACATGTTGCAGTGAGCTGATGATGTCGTTCACAAGGACAGATGTATTAACACTCGGCAGTTGGTGCTGCACCTGTCAATCAGCAAAGGAAGTGTGGATGCAATTATCAGCACTCTTGGATATTCAAAAATGTGGCCAAGATGGGTCCCGTGGTGTCCAACGGTGGATCAAAAATTGCACAGAAAATACATTTGCCTTGATTTGTTGCAATGTTTTGAAGCTGAGGGGGAGGTTGTCTTGTCCCAGATTGTGACAGGTGATGAAATGTAGGTTCACCACTTTGAGCCCAGAACAAAACAACAGTTGATGGAATGGCGCCTTTCCCATTCCCCACAGAATAAAAAATACAAAGCAAATACTTCCACTGGCAAGGCCACAATCACCGTATTCTGGGACTGTGAAGGTGTAATCCTCATTCATGTGATGCCAAGAGTCAGTACCATTAATTCGGAAGCATATGTCAACACATTAACAAAACTCAAGATGCACTTCTGGTGACTTCGGAACCACAGTAACCCACGAGATGTTTTGCTGCAACACGATAATGCTCGGGCCCACACAAGTCTGAGGACTGCTGAACACATCGCAAAACAAGGTTGGACAGTGTTACCCCATCCACCATACAACCCTGACCTAGCCCCCTCATACTTCCACTTGTTTGGGCCATTAAAGGATGCCATTTGTGGAAGGTGGTGATTCACATAGTGAAGCACTGGCTCCTCCACCAGAACAAGGATTGGTACCAACAGGGCATACATGCCCTTGTTTCGCACTGGAGGAAGCCCATAGAACAGAATAGAAAAATAGGATGTGGAGATACACGACCATTCTTTCGTGTGTGTAATTCTCATTATGTTCAATAAAGACTTGTTGAAGAAAAAAAAAAAATGTGGTGCATTACTTTCTTGGCAACCCTCGTAGAAGGACAAAAGGCTTTCTCAGCACCCTGAAGTGGTTAAGATTTTGTCTCCTGAAAGTAAGTTCTTGCCAGTAATTCTGTCTCATTATCTTACAGTTTTCACAAGTGAATTTTCCTTTTCATACACACACTATCCAGTCACACTAATGTGACCACCTGTCAAAAGCCCGAATACCCATCTTTTGTAGCATGGACTGCTGCAAGACGTGCAGGAAGAAAATCCGCGAGGGTCTGGAAGTTACCAACAGGGATGTGGGGACCTGCCGACTACAGTACTGTGGCCAGCTGTGCTAGGTTTCTTGGTTGAGGATCTATAGTGCAAACAGACTGACTGAGGTGCTCTCACAGATTCTTGATAAGGTTTCAATCCGGGGAGTACGGTAAAATCAACCTGTTGTTTTTTAAACCATGCACCCACTCTGTGAGCCAAGTCACACATTGCATTGCCCAGCTGCTATACATCACTGTGCCAATGAAAAACGAACTGCGTGTAGGGGTGAACATGGTCCCCAACGTCAGTTGGATACCTGGGTTGATCCACTGTGCCTTCCAAAATGTTGAAATTACCCAGGGAATGCCAGGAAAACATTCCCCAGACCATATCGCTCCCTCCTGGTTGCAGGGTGTTTGCTTTCAGACATTTTGCACTGTACACACCAATGGTCATCCGTCTGATGGAGCCTAAAACATGAGTCATCTCAAAAAGCCACCCGTCACCACTCAATGCACATCCAGTTATCGTACTGGCAATACAAATTCCAGCCTTTGTCACCGATGAACAGCACTCAGCATTGGTGCATGAACCAGACCACTTTTGTGGAAGCCCAAACGCAGCAACATTTGCTGAACGGTCACGGGAAGAAATTGTTAGCAACTTGGTCCATCTGGGTGGCCAGTTGCCCAACAATAGCACATCTATTCACCCATACACATTGCCGCAGCCGGCACTCACTCCTGTCATCTACTGCGTATGGTGCACCCAGTTGCCTCAGTGCTGGTTTTGGATAGTGCCTTATTGACATGCACGGTATAGTTTAAATACTCTGACACACTAACAGTTTACAAACTTAGCTATTTCAGAAATGCTTACACCCTTATGTTGAAAGCCAATGATCATCCCCTTTTGGACATCAGACAAATTGCTCCTTACACAACAAAAGCACTCTCAAACCAGAAATTCTGCTTTACTGACACACAGCCCTTTCCTTCTGATCATACCACACGGCAAGTGCTGACAACATTGCTGCACGAAACATGTAAGCTAAGAATACCACTGGCCTTGATCTAGACATTTACCAGGAATTAATAACAGAGAAAATGAGGAAAATTACGCCTACACTATTTCATAATTCTTCACAGATTATTCAGTTATATTCAACTATGAAAGTGTGCCTTAAATTTTCACAGTCACTGCTTCGATATCTTTCATTCTTTCTTGGAATGGAGTTTGTAGGACAGACTACACTACAGCATAGTTATATGTCTAGTTTAGGATGGATGGTGATTGATTGTGAGATAGAATAGCCAAGAAATGTGATCCTGTAAGAAAGGTCAGCCAGTCAGTGAATAGTTAATGTAATGATTCACATTTGCATCACATTACTTCACATTTTATTTTTGACTCTGTATCATGCTACAAAAAACCATTTTTATTGTTATGGGAAAAATCTTTTGAACTCTTGTTATTACAATGACCATTTTATCTAAGTACATTGCACATTCTCTGGTTATATTCATGTCAGTATTTGACACAACATCAACTCAGCGAGAGGAAAAATCCATTATCTGTCAACTGCTCTGACAGAGTACTTACAACTAGCTGTTGACACAATTTTGCATTTCCATCATATCTCATGCATGTATTGCCAACATTGCTCCACAAAACACACAGGTCAATCTGTATGAAGTGATCCAATGAAGGTTGCTTGCCATTTTCAAATATTTCAATTTTCTGTATGTGATTACTCTACAATTGAGAAGTTCAAAACAGTGTTTCAAAGAATTTACCTTGCACCATTACTGAATTGTGGCCATATTTATTTGTAAGTGCATGACAGTTTTTCATTTTGGAGACATCAGCATTAATTAGAATATCTCTGGACTGGGTTAAGTTACAACATTGCAATTAACATGAAGTTTTTAGAGAAGTCCCCTCTACAACACTGTTTATTACCCAGAATACCCTAAATTCAGAAGTACCTAGTCAAAATGACATCCAAAATTTGGTGCTGAAAATTTAGAAAATCCACTTTTTAGACCCAAAAATAACAACAAATGAGTGATTTACCAGAGTGCATCTTTTTTCTTTAGTTAGATATCAGAAACTAATAGCATTAGATAGAGCAAGAACAGTGACAAATGTTTCCTTAATTTTTTATAAATTTTTGAAATGTGAAAAATTTTAACTTTTTGTAAAGTTTGGGGTGAGTTACCTCTGGTGTGACTGAATATAAAAAATTGATTTTTGAAAGTTTGCACATCTATATGATAGCAAAGTACTGTAAAAATTTGACCATTGATATCTGTGAACAAAGATATGAATTTTTGAAAATGAGGAAGTGATTCTACGGTTGTTGCCTATTTAAATGGTTTACTGTTCCATTGTAACAAAATTTGGTTGTAACCTGTATTTAGTTGACACTATCAACCTATATTTAGTTAGTATTATTTATTTCAATAATAAAACATTTATCAATAGGAGCTTTTGCTTTAGCTCTACGTTTAAAAATTGCCTATTTACATCTTGGTTTATTCTCAATTAAGTAGCACATTACCAAGATCAAAACGACAAAACTAAAATGATAAACATGTGAAATTTCTCTATTGTTGAGTAGGGTACAGTTTTGTGCGTAAGTGTAGTCCTCAAGGCAAGCGCGTACAACAACTCAGTGGATAAAGCAAAAAGTTTGCACAGGAGCCCAGCAGTCAGTGTCAAGTCTGTACATGAACTTTTACTTCCACTACATTTGCTGGGTGAGGCATTTTTGTAATCTGTTCACAAACTTCTGTTAGAGTGGATGTACATACTTCACCGAGAGTGCACAATGTTTTATGTGCTTTTGTTATATGATTTTTAATTAACTAAAATAATTTTAAAATTTAATAATACGTTAATTTGAAAGACTGATTGGAATGCAATAAAATGAATGAACAGTACTCTACTGCACAGACAGTTTGTGAAATGTGTCACAAAAAAGTTTATGGTTCAGTTTCAAAAAAACTTAAAGAATGTTAATGAATTCGATGAATGTAGATGAACTTTGTTTACATTACAAGACAGTTGTTCTAGATCGTGAGTTTGTATCGTGAGAAAAAATATATTTTGAAGTACAGCCATATTTTTGGAAAAAATGCTGTGATTGACTAAAAGTTCATAAGAAGCCAGTTATTAAAGGTTTGAGGGAAATAAAATTTGAACATTTGTACTTGTTAAGTGCGAATAAAGCAGCTTCCAGGGTGAAACTTAATGTGATTCCTGGAAATTCCATGTGCCCAAATTATTACTTGAAAATATTTATCGTGAATTCAGAATCAGAACCATGTAACCTTCTTAATGACATCTATATTACTAATGAGGAAGCTACTAGCAAATTGGATCTTGCTTGTTCTAATTTAGAAGTATCTCCTACTTTGGAAAATAAGAAAATTGATTAGCTGGAAAAAGAAAAGCAGCTACTGAAAGTAAGGTACAATGAATTTCAGACAAAATTACAAAAGACTTAGGATCATGCTTTAATACCAACAGTATTTCTAAGAAAGAAGAAAATTTACATCCAGAATCATCTGACACTGAATATTTGAGCTTCATTAAAAAATTAAAAAGTAAGTGTTTAGTGACACCTAAAGCAGAAAAAGTTAAAATTTTATGTTTGCTCCCTGATACATGGTCAAGAGAAAAAAATAATTCACGAGTTCAACTTTTCTGATAGTTTGGTTAGACTAACCTGTACATTACTGAAGTAGCACAGCAGTTTTAGGAAAGAAGTAATGAGTGGATATAACTTAAGAAACACTGGAAAAATCAAGCAGTTTTTTGAAGATTGCGAAAACAGTAGAACATCTCCAGGTAGAAAAGATAGCAAAAGAGTTGTTATACATGGAGTTAAAACAACAATGCATAAACCACTAGTGCTGTCACATTTAAATTAACTTTATGCAGCTTTAAAAAATGCTCAACCTGAATGCAAAATTGGAAGGTCAAAATATTGTGATCTTCGCTCTAAGTGGTGTCTTTACGCGGGCTCCTCAGGAACAAACTCTGTATGTGTTTTTATCATCAAAATGTCAAATTGATGACTTAGAGTGCAAAACTCACTGATGTTAACCACAAAGAGTTACTAGATTTAATGGCCTTTTATGCTAACAATGACAACTGCATGATGAGTGTGTGTGATAAATGCCCTGGTAAAAAAACCACTCTTTAATTGTTTAACGAATCTGAGGAGGAAATGCCCAAAATGTTACCTTCAAACACTGGGTCACAACCGACACAGCTGAAATGACAACAGTGGTTAAATCTCAGGAAGAGTACTTTGAATCTTTAATTGATAATTTAAAAAATGTCAAAAGTCACCACTATGTTTCTAAACTCCAAAGCAAGTTCCTGAAGGGCAAAAAAGACAACTTTTATGAAACTCAATACATAGTTCTAGCTTATTTTGCAGAAAACTCTATTAGTGGTTCAGGATGAAATACATGGGTACCACTGGGTCAATGACGAGGCAACAGTGCATCCATTTATTCTGTACTTCAAAAATAAGATGAAGTTTGCAGTTCTTCAATTTGCGACTACTTCACGCACAACACTTCGCTTGTCCATGTGTTTCAAAGTATGTTACAAATTACATAAAAGAAAAGTTGTCCAAGTTTGAGAAGCTCATACTTTTCAGGTGGAAGTTGTAGTCAATACAAGACCAAAAAAATTTTTCAAGTCTTTGCAACCACAAAGTAGATTTCAGGTTGGAGGCCACATGGCACTTTTTTGCCTCATGCCATGGTAAAAATGCATGTGATGGAGTAGGAGGTACAACTAAATATGGAGTGAGTAAAGCCAGTCTACAAAGAATGACCACAGACCAAATTCTTACAATAGAGGACATGTATGCCTTTAGCAAGAATAATATTACAGGCATCACCTATTTTGTTATCAACACAGAAGAGGTAGTTCTTCATATCAAAACAACACTTCAAACCAGATTTTACAGCTGTATAGCAATAAACAAGCTAATTCCACAAACTCCTTGGCATTGCATAAAACTTAAGTTTGATGCTACATAACATCAGAAGACCACAACAACAACAACAACATCAGAAATCGAAATTTGCATCAGTAAAATTAGTTCTCAGTCTTTTAACACTGAATGACATAGTGGCATGTGTGTATGATGGACAATGGTGGCTTGCACACGTTGAAAGAATAACTTTGGAAAATAATGATGTATCTATGTACTTTTATCACCCAGCTGGCCCAAGAATGTCATTCATGAAGTATAATAGTGACAGTTTGGATACCAATGAAAAATGTATTAAGGGAGATTTTAGGGCTTGAACATATCACAGCAACTGGGAGATCTTATTCTATATCACAAAAGCTGTCTGAAGAAATAAGTGTTCTTTACAATCACCTCTAGGATTAGGAAGCACCACATCTCAAAAGTACATTAACTGAAATTATTTATTTTAAATTTGTCAAGATAATAAAAGTGTTTATTTCAGTAATTTTTCTGCATACAATTCAGTGCCTTAACTTCAATAATAATTGATTACATCCAGCCAATATCACACATGAATTAGACAATAGCCATAAGATCAATTGTAGTTTAATGTGAATTATTTGCCCATCCTCAAAAAGTCATACCAAAGTCGAAATGTTTACAGTACATTGCTATTTGTCAGTGTTCTTGCTCTATATAAGGCTAATGGTTTATGATATCTTAACAGAGAAAGATACACTCTGATAAATCACCTATTGGTTGTTATTTTTGAGTCTAAAAGTGGAATTTTTAAATTTTCAGTGCCAAACATTGGGAATCATTCTGAGCAGTTATTTTTGAATTCAGAGTATTTTAGGTAATAAACAATGTTGTAGGGGAGACTTTTTCATGTCAATTGCGATGTTGTAACAGAAATCAGTGCAGAGATATTCATATTAACACTAATGTATCCAAACTGAAAAATCGTTGTGTGCTTACGAATAAAAATGGCAAACATTCAGTAAGGCTACAAGGTAAAAAAAAAAAAACTGTTTTGATCTTCTCAGTTATATGGTAATCATACATTTAAAAAAAATATTTCAAAATGACCCAGCAACCAACTTAATTTTTATTGGATCAGTTCACTTGGATTGACCCCACACATGTATACTTCAATTAAAGTAGGCCTAACTTTATGATTGATGTTTCAGCAATTTGAGTGGCAGGAAGGCTGTAGGGTCAATTATTCTTTTTTTTCCCCCTCCAAGCTGTATGATCAAGCAGTAATAATCATAACAAATGTAAATATAAACTCATTCTACTTATCTGCTTAAGATGCTTCAATGCTCATAGTTCCTTAAACTTGCCCCTCTCAAAAAATATACATCAAAGAGCAAGAGAGAATTTGTGATAAAAACTGCATAAGTCAACAGAGTCTATAGATATCACATGTCAACCCCCTTCTGTGAAATGACAATGACGACGACTGTTGCCTGTGATGTCTTACATGTGCAAACAGGAAGAGAACAAAACACAGGTTTTTTTTTCATCAATATTATATTGTTGGAGCCAACTAAGGTGAATACAAAATCTTAGTTGCGGTGACATACTGATCTGTAGCATAGTCTGAGGCCTTTAACACATTGAAAGGTGACAGTTTTATTACGAGTTGGAGCAGCAGTGTCGAAGGCTTCAGTTAACCCTCAGCCACACTTTAACAATTAGAGGAAACATGCATATTACCAGGGGAAGAAAAACTAAATCAGATCACAAGTTTGAAAAGTATCTAGCTACTAGCAGGCTACAAGACTATACAGCAACCTGCCACAAACATTAAACAAATGAGGAAACACATAATTTAGGAACATTCAACATCTTTTCATAAGCAACTGCTTTTATTCAGCAAAAGAGCAAACGTTGGTAGGAATGCGACTGCATGGAAATGAGTAGACAATATTGAATAAATGTCATGATCATCATTTATTGATCCATTCTGATCCATTACATAGTTTAACAGTACAATGGATGCTGACATCAGACTTGATAATGTTACATAATGTTTCTGTTATTGAGATAGATAATTACCAAATGAAAATTATGTATGAGACCTAACGTTCCAGATTGAGGGGTCAAACACGTAAAAACTTGCACAGAATAAACAAACAAAAAATTATGCAGAGACGCCATTAAAAACTTTATTTACAGTTCCTAATAAGTAATGATATTTCACTTACCCATCGTCCCAGTCGAAAAATGATCCCTGAATATTTCGTCTGTCTTTGCCAGGTGGTGCTGGTGCTGGTCGCACGGGTACATTCATTACTAGAGATTTCGAAAGGGAAAACTATTAGTAAATAGGAAGGGCGCTGCAAAAACATATTTTATTACATCAAGATGAGATATAAATGTCAAAATCCATTCCGACACAAATGTATTACAAACTTCTTTTCTTAAGTCAAATTAATTCAATATCACAAGTTCTGAACAGTGAAGCACAAGCAAAACCTGACAATTCTGACATTTAATTCGTCACAACAAATTAAACGAGTGCGTACTTTGAATGACGCCTTCTTGTCGTCCAATTACAGTTTTTAAAAAAGGCACTAAACACTCCTCGAATCCAGTTGACTCGTTCCGTTTGTACACCTCCGTAGACAAACATCAACAATGTACACTTCGTACATCCGTACACGATCTTTTCTGCGTGTAAAACTATAATTTAACAGCATACTGATTTTACAACAAAAACAGACAACTACCACACCTGCCCCCAACCCGCATCGTTCACTTGTTCTCGAATGAGCAATCTCTTTGCATCACAATCAGTGACAAACTTCACTTAAGTTTCATTGAGGGTGACATCCGGTCATCGACGCAAAATGAACCGTCGCATTTAACAATAGGACAGAAAAAGAGGCTTGACAACACATACATGTAAGAAAGCCACGTAGCTCCAATGTTTAAGAGGAACTCAGCTTTCAGTTCTTTAAATATTTACTGTAATGTGGTATTGGCTCTGTAAAAGACCAACACATACTTTGTATCGTAAGTGAATGAAAATTAAAGAAGTATAAAGCCAGTAGCTCAACGCAATTAGTTTGGGAAAGTAGCGTGTATACTAAAAATGCTTTATTCTTAATTCACGATGTTCTGCATGATAATCCTTTGTGGAGGAGAACACATGAAGAAATTATGAATGAAAACACGCACAACACTGGTGTAATATTCTACAATATTGTGTAATGCCACATCAGTGTTGTGTGTGTTTTCATTCACAATGTATAAAATATTCTACCAGGAACCGACGGAACACTCAATTAATGCATATGAGGAAATCTTAAGTTTTTTTTTTGTCTTTGATTGAGAATATGGCTGCTTTACTATTTTCAGGCTGTATACATGTGAATAAATACCCACAAACCAGGTAGTGAATTTACGTAAACCCAAGAGAAACAGAAATTAAAAGGAATTTGCTCAAGGACATGATGAAAGGTTAAAACATTTCACAACGCATTTCAAATGACAACATTCATTCAAACCGTTAACGGAACAGAATGGGGTACAACATTTCCGGGGAAGAAAGGTTTGAGGGTAACAATGGTCGGCTATAACGATGGCATCGTGTGCTAATGGCGCACTCACGCATGTTGCAGTAATAGAGTGTTGCTTTGGTCTCTTTTTAATCTTTATTTTATTGTTTCCTTTATTTTCGGGACAAGGTCGATTAACAGCAGGCGTCGTCACCATCAAATGGTGGTGTGTTCACACTAGATGAAATGTCAACACAATGACACTTCATTTAGTCAAAGCTTTCAAGGTGGTGAAGGCTTAGCACAGTATCGAATAGCGAGAGTGAGGTTTTGAGATACGGAATTGACTTTCTTATTGTTGTTGATGCCTCTGAGGGATTTAAAGCTTCAAACAGCACACACACACATTATTAAGTGTGATGGCATCACTGGCGGACTCATATGGCGGAGAACAACCCCCCCCCCCCCCCCTTGCGGGACAACCCGCATTGCCACCCGCTCCGCCCCCCACCAGTCAGCCTGCACGCTATTCGTTTGTTTATTTTGTCAGTCGACTGGACTGAATCGAGTTATGGAGCAGTTGTACTTTTCTATGTAGCAGGCGCATCTGGGTCATCGTAATTTATACGTCTCTGTTTTGCACATAGATACACTATGTGATCAAAAGTATCCAGACACCTGGCTGAAAATTACTTACAATTTCTTTTCCCCCTCCATCGATAATACTTGATGACAGCTTCCACTATCGTAGGCATATGTTCAATCAGGTACTGGATGTTTCTTGGGGAATGGAAGCCCATTCTTCACGGAGTGCTGCACTGAGGAGAGGTATTGATGTCGGTCGGTGAGGCCTGGCACGAAGTGAGCGTTTCAAAACATCTCAAATGGGTTCTATAGGGTTCAGGTGGCGTCGAGTGAGCATTTTTCGTGTATTGATGCCCCAGGTTCTTTAAAAAGTGATAGTGAGATTCGTAAAATTTGCGTGAAGCAAGCCAAAAGATGTATCCTGTGTGCCGACTGCAAGTACTGGTATCACGATAAATGTGTCAAAGTCAATTTGAAATATATAAAACACGAACATGACTGGACATGCCGACAGTGCTTCGTAAGTGCCGCGGAAAACGAAATAACGAACACGCTAAAGACAAAAGTAAAAATAATAAGCGTTTTAACAGATGATTTAGTATCAATCAATATCAAGAACTTCCGAGAAAATTTCAAGAGCTGGAAACTAAATATAAAGCAGTGGATCGGAATTATCGCCTAACTCCAGACAACGCCGTTATTAATAGTCATTCCACGTAGAAAATGTGGCGTGTGCCGAAAAAAAACAAACAAGCAAGAACTACATGTAAGTACAGCCCCAGTAATACCATTATCAAACAAATTCTCAGCAGTTGTAGCGGATTGTGGTAACACAATAGACATAAAAAAACCAGAAAGTAATCACAAAACTCCCGCTAAAGAACCAGAAAAGAACTTGCCAACCTTAAGATGCATCAAAGGGCTTCTTCTGTATGCCGACAGTCAAGGAAAAGATCTATCCAAACGTTTTCGCGAAAGCATGCCTTCAAAGCATTCACTTTTCGCGAAAATCAAGCCTGGTGCAATGTTAAATGCAGTTGTGGAGAATATTACATCAGAAACAAGTCAACTGGACAATGGCGCTCACGTTATGATTATTGGCGGCGGCAACGACGCAGTGTGCGATTTGCAGGGGGGGATGGGGGGGATTCCCCCCCCCCCTCTGCATCAGACCATCCCCTCCACTGGTTTTAGTTTATGCATCCCAACCTGGGATGTTTATTTCCCACGCACTGGAGTAAATCTTTACATATAATTTAAATTTGTGGAGATGAACACTGAAAGTTTTTAATAAGTCTTACTATTAATATGTTTCAGTTTTCTATCATCAGAATAAGTACAACTTTCCACAAATGTGCCTCTACTTTTTGAATTCCCATCGTATATCTGTACCCGTATGTAGATGTTTTTGTAAATGAGCTTTACCTATAATGTACTTTTAAAGATATAACAAGGAATGGCTTTTCTGATAGTGCATACGCGTCAATAGTGAGTTTCAGCATTAACATCTATTTATAAATAGCTGTTTAACCATGCGTAACGCCACGGTCCAAGCTAGTAACATATGTAATTCTACTAACCCCCTAAGACATCCCCCCCCACTGGTAAAAGCACAAATCGCAGCCTGCAACGACGTATACAAAAACGAAACCAAGACAGCCCTACGAGGCTTCCGTAACATATTACCAAAACTATTTCAAACGAACATTGTCATCACAAATGTGCCAGTGCGATATGATTTACCACTGTGGTCCTGTGTAAACAAAGAGATTCGACACTACAATTCCGAGCTAAAGAAACTGTGTGATAAATTTAGCCATTTACATTTGATAGACTTAAGTAAGATGAGTCGTGATGAACATACAAAACACGGATTCCACTTAAACAGGAAAGGGAAGGCCAAGCTAGTTTCCCACATAAGCAAACTGTGCGAGAAAGGCAGTGTGGAGAAAGCTCCAATTGCTCTGGGCTACAACAGCGAGACTTTTTTTGAATAAAGGACCATAATAACAGTTTTCATGGATGTGTTTCGGATATGACTGAGTCCCTTGCACGCAAAGAAAAGCCAGGCTGTGAAGTAAGTGCTCAGTCATTGCAGGTCAGTTCCAAAAAACCAGTGTATGCAAAATGTCGTAAAAAGTGTAACTCAAACAGTTTTGATTCGTGCAAAATGGTAAATAAACAAGAACGGATAAAACCCTTAAAGTTAATGCACTTAAATGTGCAATATCTCAGAAACAAGCTAGACATTCTACAAATATTCATAGAGAAACACTTGCCACATTTACTAGTAATAATGGAACATGGGCTAAAATGCAGTGAAATAATATACTATAGATTAGAAGGTTACTTACTAGCAAGTAGTTATTGTAGGAAAAACCATAAAGGTGGTGGTGTGGCAATTTATGTTAATAAGGATGTAGAAGCGAAAAAAATTTCCTTTCTTGAACACCACACCAAAGAAGGATCAATTGAAATGACAGGCATTGTACTCCACAGTAATGATCTTAAGTTACCAAAGCATAGTGTATAGGCCACCAAATGCTGATGTAATGTTTTTTATGGATTAACTTAGTAGTGTTGCTGGTCAGTCTGGTTCTAATGACCTTACTATATTAGGTGACTTTAATATAGGTGCAAACTCAAACAGCATAGTAAACTTGAAACTCAGTGATGTACTGACCTCATACAAGCTTGTAAATATGGTGAACTCTGACACCAGAGTGACAGACACATGTTCCACTAGAATATATTATGCTATAATCAACAAAGATGTTATAGATAAGGTAAATTACAGTAACTTAGATTTTCTTTATTCTGAGCACTTCTGTCAGGTGATAGAATGCAAAAATTCAGTTGTGCCTAAAATAACAAAAATTGTGCTACAGAAACGAATGCTGAATACCTCAAATATTAATGCTCTTAAATACAAACTAGCGAATGAGAAATGGCATTCTGTGTACCAGGTAAAAGGGTCGGATGAGAAATGAAATGAATTCTACTCAACCCTATTTCATCATTATGTATATAGTTGTCCAGTCAGAGAAATCCAGAAGGTAGTTAAACACTGTCAAAATGGAAGTAATCATAGACTAAAAGTCCCAACAAATCTGATTAGGCTGAGGCAGCAAGTACATGATCTAAACCAGCTTTATAAAGCTACTACTATACAGGTTTTCAAGGAAAAATACAATAGGGCCATGCAAACTTTTAAAACCGAAATTGTCAATCTAAGGAAGCAGATTAGCAGCAAAACAATAGATCAGTCTGACAACATAAGCAAAGCTTCTTGGAAGCTGATTGACAAATACCGTAAAGGTCCCAACAAGATGAACATGTAACCACTCAGCATAATATTTGATGGTAACGTTATAAAAAAAACCAGATTCTATATGTTATATTTTTAATAACTACTACATTTCTGGTGAACAATCAACGCATATTACAGATTCACAGATAGAGATCCGGTGCCATCTCCCCCAGTGTACCGAATTTGAATTTGTGGAAGTGAATGAGCAGGAGGTTCGCAGGGCAATATACATGCTAAAGAAAAAATTTTCATCTGGATGGGATGGAATATCCAGTGCTATTACTAAAGCATGCTTAAAAGAAATTTCTAAACCTCTTACTCACCTGATTAATTACAGCATTAGAGAAAACATGTATCCAAAGGTTCTAAAAAGGAGTGTAGTGAAACCAGTGTATAAAAAGGGAAGTAAGGAAGAAGTCTCCAACTATAGACCAATATCATTAATTCCCACTTTTAGCAAGATATTCGAAAGCATTATCCTTTCTCAGCTAAGTGCCTTTTTCACAAAACATAAATTGCTTGGAGATTCGCAGCATGGCTTCAGAAAAGAGCTAAGTACAACCACAGCAGTTACACAGTTCATCCATGAAGTTTACTGTCTGTTGGACCAGAAGATGCAGACTGCAGGTATATTTTGGACCTGACAAGAGCATTTGATACAGTAAACCACAGGGTACTTCTTAAAAAGCTAAAATCTTATAGTATTGGGGATCAAGGCATGAATCTTTTAACCACCTGCCTGTTGAATCGTAAGCAAAGCACTAAATCGTCATACAAACTAGATAATAAAATCATGAACTCCCAGTCCACCAGTGAACCTGTATTACAAGGTGTACCACAGGGCTCAATCCTTGGACCCTTTCTCTTCCTTATATATATTAACGACATTGCACATCCCATTAACTCCCATATTGTAAGCTATGCAGATGACACGTCAATCTTATTCTATGGGAGCGAATCTAAAGAGCTAGAATCTCTAGCTACTAGTGGTGTAACAGAAGTAACAAAATATTTCAATGATCAGGGACTCAAGGTGAATGTCACCAAATCTCAACTACTGACATTTAAAACAGGCAGTTCTCATCACAACAATATGAATAGTGTGTGTAATATCTCTGCAACAGAAAATGGTAACTGTAAATTCCTGGGTGTATATGTTGATGAAAATTTGCGGTGGACATACCACATTAATTTCCTATGTGGAAAAGTCAGTAGTGCCATATATCTCCTCAGCCAGCTCGCAAAGATATTTCCTAGCCAAGCACTGAAATTAGTATATTATGGAACACTTTACCCCTTTCTCAATTACAGAACTGAACTATGGGGCTGTGCAGCTGATGTGTATTTAAAAAGAATACTACTACTACAGAAAAGAGCAATAAGACTTATACATGGGATGGGACATAGAGATTCATATTGAGAAGTGTTCGTGCAGCACGAATATCTGACAATATATTCTCTGTACTTCTTCAAAATAGTTGTATTTTTTATAATTCAACCAACAGAAGCTATCAAAGGCAGTGATTTACACGATCACAACATTAGAACAAAGTGTAACTAATTCCGTAACAGAGCAACGTTAAAAATGACTGATAGAAGTCCATATATCAGTGGTTTGATTTCGTATAACAAGCTACCAAACTCTCTAAGAATGTACACGGGAAATGTTTTTAAAACAAAATTAAAATCTTTTCTAATAGAAAAATGTTTATATTATTTCAATGAATTTTAAGATAGTGATGAGGCATTAGCATATCAGTTGTAATGTGATAAATGTAAAAAATAGACATAAGAAGCAACAGCTACAGAATATAGTGTATTTTATAAGTATAAATATAACCATAGTATTAAGTCTGACGTTTGCAAAAGCCATCATTACGATGGCTCCACGCAAAGAAAATGTAAATAAATAAATAAAAGGTCAGGACTCTGTGCAAGCCAGTCCATTACAGGGATGTTATTGTCGTGTAACCACTCCGCCACAGGCCGTGCATTATGAACAGGTGCTCGATTGTGTTGAAAGATGCAATAGCCATCCCTGAATTGCTCTTCAACAGAGGGACGCAGGACGGTGCTTAAAACATCAACGTAGGCCTGTGCTGTGATAGTGCCAGGCAAAACAACAAGAGGTGTAAGGTTCCTCCAATGAACAACACCACAGCCTCCGAATTTTACTGCTGGCACTACATATGCTGACACATTACGTTCACTGGGCATTCACCATGCGCACATCCTGCCATCAGGTCGCCACATTGTGTACTGTGATTCGTCACTCCGCACAACGTTTTTCCACTGTTGAATCATCCAATGTTTACGCTCCTTGCACCAAGCGAGACTCGTTTGGCATTTATCGGCGTGATGTGTGGCGTACGAGCAGCTGCTCGATCATGAAATCCAAGTTTTCTCGCCTCCCACCTAACTTTCATAGTACTTTCAGTGGATCCTGATGCAGTTTGGAATTTCTGTGTGATGGTTTGGATAGATGTCTGCCTATTATACATTACGATCCACTTCAACTGTCAGCAGTTCCTGTCAGTCAACAGATGAGGTTGGCCTGTATATTTTTGTGCTGTACATGTCCCTTCATATTTCCACTTAACTACCACATCGGAAACAGTGGACCGAGAGATGTTTAGGAGTGTGGAAATCTCGTCTACAGATGTATGACACAAGTGACACCCAATCACTTGATCATGTTCGAAGTCCGTGAGTTCTGCGGAGTGCGCCATTCTGCTCTCTCACAATGTCTAATGACTACTGAGGTAGCCAATATGGAGTACCTGGCAGTAGGTGGCACTACAATGCACCTAATATGTAAAACGTATGTTTTGGGGGTGTCCGGATACTTTTGATCACATAGTGTAGCTAACACGCTGTACAAAATATTTGCTTGTCTACCTGCATCTATTGGTGCAGTAGAAAGAAGTTTTTCAAGATTGTGGCATACAAAGACGTGGCTGAGGTCGACAATGAAGGAGGATCGATTTAATGGCTTAGCTCTGTTGAGCACTCACCCTGACATTTATTGTCCTATTGACGGCGTAATTAATCAATTTACCAGGAAGAATACGAGCATAGAACTCATTATTTAAGGAAGAGAACCACAACTGTAACTTTTTTATATCATACAATGGCATTGTCTTGTATATGTGTATAATCAGTTTAAATAAAACTTTCTTAAACTTTGCATGTGACTTGATTATTTTTTTTTATTATGGTAAAAGTAAAGGTAGCTCAAGATATCTTTAACGCCCCCTCCTTGAGGTTTTTCTGTATCCGCCACTGGGTGACCTTGTACATGGCAGTATACTACTGATACAATATTTACAACATTAAAAATAAAGTATGCATTTCATTACTATTCGCTAATCAATCACATCCTAATTTTACAAATTAGATGCTACAGCCACACCATTTTCTTGGCCTTGTGGCGACCTAGCAGCGATTGAGTGTTCCAATGAAAAAATTCTTTGGGTGGTGCTGCAGCTCTGCTCTAGCAGCAATCTCTGACTCAGTCGTCTGTAGACTTCTGTTGTGCGTGCATGTGTTTTGTGTATGTGTAAGTCAGTAAATAAAGTGTAGATATATGGTATTTAGGCTGTCTTTCATTCCATATGGAGCATCTCTACCTTCATCTACACTACACTGGTGATCCCACATAAAACAATACTACCAGCTCTGAGCTATTTTACATGCTTCAGCTTGTCTTGTTTGCAACAACAATGGACCCATCACGCAACTTTACAGCTAGGAAACAACAGTTACGAGACAGTGACTTATTTGGTGTTGATTTCACTGCTTTACAGCGATAGCAACAACTCTTACCTTGGGTTAATCATGAATCTGACATTCTCTCATGTTGTGTTAGTGGTAACAACAATGACCTTCTTGTACCCAGATAGTATGTACCAGTGGCAGACCTTCTGTGTAACTAATGATTTCCTGCTCTTCCACAACCAAACTAGGCACTTTCCAACAAACTACCATGGAGAGAGACGGACTGATGCTGTTCAGCCATACCACACCTCTCACATCGCGTAAGATGTTGCCAAACATGCTTCTATAGTGATATGAGCCCATGTGATCAGGCCATGCACATACTCCTGGATTTTACTTCTCTGCCACGGCTTCCTCGTTAGAGCTTGTCCATTGTCGTTCTCCAACCAAATACAGTGATACATGGGCCTCAGAAACTACACAGCAGTGTTGTGCATCTTAATTCATCAGTCAAGCTGCCACCCTTCCATCCTGATCGACCAAACTTGGGTTTCACCAGCAATGAGTGCATTTTCCGGACTCATGGCATTACTGATTACAGTTTCAAGTTCATCACTTCATCACTTTGGTGAGCATTTAGAGCTTATTAGTGTTGTTGTAGTGTCCCCCAGGCTATCAACAAATACGATGTAGCAAAGACTGCTCTCATTAAACGTTTCGCCTAAGCACCAGAACACCAACTACTTCGAGTTATCTACGCTAAAAGTTTAGGCACAAACCCACCTTCTCGACTCGTGAGACATCTTCGACAAGTATCTGGTGTAACACTCGTGCTGGGCCACATTTTATGGGCTCCATGGGTTGTAAAATTGCCTCCTCAGTTACAATTAGCAGTGAAGTGATCTCACCTGGGCGTGAACCGTTTGAGAGGAGATTAATTTTGTCAGATAAGAGTCTTTGCAGCATTGCAACATCGACAATGCATTAATGCAATGGACAACAATAATGAGCCATGCCAGAGTACAGGCTGTGACTTGTGGCAGCTTGCAGCTGAAAGGCATCAAGCACTCATGAACAGCTCTGAATATAATGTCACTCCCACCCACACTGAGCAACGACCTTAACCCAGCCAAAACAAACAGACAGCTGGCCAACGACAACCTTCCACCTGCTGACAAGAAAAAGGAAGAGACCACGCCTCTGCTGGTTTCACATATGCTTCAGTAATAAAGCTCACAATTGCACAGCATCTTGCAATACCCAAACCGGAAGGATGATTCAAAAAGGCGCACCAGATAGTCACACCAAGTCAAGTCACGTACCATCCCGACATGTGAGTTAATTTCGTCACACACTGCCTTTCTACCACAGACTCTATGTCTTGGTCTACTCTACCAATCAGTATTTTCTCATCAACGAGGAATCTGAGATGAGTGTTGTTGCAGATGATCTACCATCAGCAAGAGAGACCTTATCTGCCTTCCAATGCCATGTGGTGAACGATTAATGCATCACATTGTATGGAACCACACCTCGAATCTTAGACTTTGGTTTAGAAGCGAGGTTCTCTTGAAAATTTTTTACTGGTGTGTCAGCGAACCAGTATTGAGGACTGACTTTCTGAGGCATTTTAACTTCTCTCCCGATATATCTGTTGCAACTCTTTTGCATCACAGCGGTGATGTTTTGTCACTGGATTTATCAGCACTACCCCGTCCATTATGCAGCCAATGGCTACTGACCTCAGCTTGCAAACCATCAAGTCAGTTGACACATCTAAACACTACTGACAGATATGTCTAGACTGCACATCATCAGTGTTGGAAATACAACATAGTACCCAGCAATACTTTGACATGAAACAGGGCACGCTTCACCTATGTGAAGAAAACCTCTCAATACTTGACAAAATTCACTCACCAGCAGACAAGTGCACTACTGCATGTACACACCTCGAACAGCTACTCAGGAGCAGCCTCATCATCCCACTTCTCTCTTCGTGAATGGATCAAAGGACATGGGACAGACTCCAGCGGATACTCACTCACCACCAAAACAGCTTGCAACAGCTTCATCAGCATCTGTAGAGATCATTCAAGTGTATTACTCCACTAGTGGCCGTGCACCTGCTGTATGTGTTTTCCCCACCCCACTTAATCCCTGTGAGCATTTCCAACAGTGCAGTATCAGTGATGGTACAGTTCATAAAATAAACACTATGCTTGTCCTGTCAGTTGGGTACAGAGCACATAGACTGGCTCCTTATAGACTCTGCACAGATAAGTTGGTTATAGAGGAATCGTTGCATGCTGGGATTGTTAGACTGTCCAATAGTACTTGGGCCTCACCCATTTGGCTCACACCCAAGAAGGAATGTACACTCGACAGCAAAAAAAGTGGGCCACGCCTGAATTCCAATGTGTAGGCTGCACCTGAGTGTATGCAACCAACATAGCATATCTGTGTTGCACATCGTCACAACCCTCCACAGTACAGTCGTTGTAAGATACACAATGGGTACCGCTAGACACTACTAGAGAACACCGGTTTTTATGACAGTCCATCCAGATGTAAAGTAACAACATGATAGTACAGAAGAGATCAGACAGTCCTTAACGTTTGTAAACTAAACTTAATTACAAAAAGGTGACATTTCAAACATTATGGGACAACTAATTTTGTCACATAAATCGTTCAGTAATCCTTAAGCACAATTAAATATTTGAGACAGCATATGGATTTATAAAGTTGTATGGCAATTGGAACAAGTTCTTTGCTGACTAAAACATTTACCCAACACAAGCTGAACGTCGTTCAACGTTCAACAGGAAGTGGTTTCGCATCAACTTTATGTAATACTAAGCAGTTTAAAGAAAACGTGATTAACGGCGGAAAGCACTCTACGGAAATCCCAACATTAACAGCGAATCACAAATAATATCATTGTTCTCATTACTCATCAACAATTACTTGTTCACAAAGTTGTACTTTAAATGACATGTCCAACGTCTTCGTTCTGGATACGGATGCAAACCCAGAATGTAAAGCCATTGTTAACGAAGCAAAGCTTTGTGTCTTATCAAGACTCGATCACTAAGCAGAAAGAGACGTCAAATATTGACATTTGCACCAGTTTCAGTTATCAATTCTCAATTTTAACGTAAATGACGATAATGTTTCTACGAAACCAGGAACCCTAACATGACAATTACCTTCTTGGTAATTAACCTCGAAAGACGTTGTATATTGTTGCATTGTCGAGGAACAAAGGATGCACATGTTTAAAATTGAAATGCCATCATGTAATGCTGGTGACAAGGATGCGAACCCAGCACCTAATCGGATTGTTGAATAAGTACGTAAAATCAGAATGTAGATATCACAGTTTGTCACCAGTAGTGAGGTTGGAACCTTAAATGACGACTGAAGTTGTATTACCTGACTGGGATTCGAACCCGGCGCCTATCGCCGTCGTTGTCTAACCAGGAACAGACGAGAAATGCCCAATGTTGGTCCACCATTAGCGAGATGTGCGCACGTTTAACTAGAAATAAGGCGACGAAAACGTCTATGCTGACTCGAACGCCGCACACATGGTCATGAAGACACGTTAATAATCAAATTCTTATTCAGTAGTAGCTAGGAGTAGCATGTTTAGTAGCAAACCTTAAGGCCTTTCTCATCCCTAGTAACGTGTTGCCTAATGTCGGCGATATCATGGTGTTAATTTACAAGTGGTGTATCATTGAGATGTAAATGAAGTGCCTCAGCAGAAAGTAATTTCCGTCGTGCAGCACGTATTGTTTCAGAGACACTGAGTGCATGTTATAAGTGCACAAAACGTGTCTTATATACTACGTATATACTATTATTTGGAGAAGCTGCCGCCAAACACATTTACTTTTACATTCCGCTTAGTTGTCGTGGTTGAATACATGTTTTCTTAAGGCTACATCTAATGCAGAGTGCCTATAAGAAAGAATATTTTCCTGCGTCATGCTATTGCTAGCTAGGTGAAATATTTTGTGGTAGCTATGTTTAAAATGAATATATTTTTGAACGTATTGTTGGTCAAATATTTGAATGAATCGTCAACTGTAGGTGTGCCTGCACATGTTATAGCATAATAGCTGTAGCTGCGTTAGTTTATACTACAGACTTGGGTAGGTTAGGTGTAACTTTTGATCCTTCAAGGGGTGATCGTGGCCTTGCGGCCCGGGTCTGTACTAGCTGCGGCTCGCGAGCTACGGGCGAGCCAGGCCGGCCGAGGAGAGACGGAAGTGAGCGAGCTGGCGGTGGCGTTGGTGGGCCAACAGTCCGGGACGAGCCAGCACGGCTGCGCCGCATGCCTCTGCCTCTGCCGCTCCGTTTGACGTAAATATGTTTAGCTCCTCTCCTGGCATCAGTATAAGAGCGGTAAGCAGAAATACACATCAGGCTGTCTGCAGAAATGGCTCACTGGGAGAGGTCTATTCGAGATAGTCGCTCTCATTGAAGAAGGAGGATGTTCCATCAGAGAAGCTGTCAGACGGTATGGCGTACCACATACCACTGCAACGAGATGGTGGATGATCTGCCTTGAAAGAGGCGCCACCAACAGGGCTCCTGGATCAGGCAGGAAGAGAGTGAGCTCACAGCAGGAAGACAGGGACCTAGTTTCTAGGAGCAGAGAAAATCCCTATCTGAACGTGAAGCAACTGCGGCGGGAGACCAACTTCCCCAGCTCCAGTGACACGATTCGCCGAAGGCTGAGGGACGCTGGACTGCATGCACGACGATCCACCGTGAAACAAGAGCTTAGCGAAAACAACGTTTTACACCAGCTAGCATTTGCGGAGCTCCATCTGAGGGCGTCGTGGGACAACGTCATTTTCACTGATGAGAAGGTGTTTTCCACCAGTAACGACGGTCCACGAATCGTTTACAGGCCGCAAGGGACTCGCCATCGACGCGAATATGTAACCATGACGAGAAGAAGTGGCCGGCTATCTGTTTCCTGCTGGGGTTGGATTTCTGCGAGAGGGGCGGGAATTCTTCACAGAATAGAAGGAACTCTGGACAGCGTGCAGTATGCGCACATATTGGAAAAAGTGATGCTTCCGTCAGTGCGAATGCTGTACGCAGAAGGGGACGTCACATTGCAAGAGGACCATTCTCCCATTCAAAGGTTTGCATTTGTTCAGCAGCGGCTCTCCACGATTGGCGTCCACGTCATGGACTGGCCGCCACGGGCGGTTGATATGAACCTCATGGAAAACATGTGGGCTGAGGTCGCCAGAACATTAACAGAAGACTGGCCACGAAACCAACCAACTACTGTGGACGCTTTTTGGGACTGCGTCCTGCAAGCCTGGGAGGAAGTTGCTTCTTCAGGCTGTTACGTCCGACGGCTTATACAGTCTATGCCAAGACGCATGATAGAAGTACAACATAATGAAGGATTCTGGATAAAATATTAGAGTCCTTAAAATGTTTTGTTGTGTCTTCTTTTTCGTCCTTTTTCCTCATTCGGAGCTAGTGGAAGATCGCGTGGCCACAGAAAAGATACAATATGAGTTAGTTTTCCTTTGAGTTGCCTTTTTAATTCAAGTGGGTTTCTTTCGAAGATACAGTTTGTTAAATATTCTATTTTGATTTCATTTATATCCTGTCTAGATACTTACAAACTAATCAGCGTAGATGGACTCTGTCACAGTAGTTTTTGTTGTTTCAAATACATCCCTCTCTTCCCCTCCATCCATGAATACACCTTCCGTCCTCCACACAATACGCAAACGATTTCTTATTATGTTTACTCGTTGTTAATATCTCCTCTATTCTCTCTCACTCTCTCACTCTCACTCCCTCTCTCTCTCTCTCTCTCTCTCTCTCTCTCTCTCTCTCTCTCTCTCTGACACTATCGCCGCAAGTGCCCTTCTATTCCATTCCCCCAAAACTTCATAAACAAATCTAGCGGTTTCCATTGACGCTGCATTTTCTCTTTTAATTGCTGCTGTCTTTATCATTCCTCTCAACACCTATGAAACCGTATTCTTTGATCTCCCCTTCCCTATGACCCATTCATCGTTCTGAAAACAGCCCTTCCTTATCTCTCGGTCCTAAGTTAAAACGAACTGTGGTACACATCTAAGTAAGCAATACTTTGCAAGCATTTCACGCTTATATTTTGCAGTTCTGCACTTCTATCCATTCCCAGATCCCGCCCTCCTTCCTGTTACCCGTCCCTTGACATCTGCATCTACATCCAAATGAATACTCTGCAATTCATAATTATGTGCTTGGCAGGGGGTTCTGTGGTCTGGTGGTTTAATCTTGTATTGCTGTGTAAAACTTGTAGATTCACATCTCACGTCAGGCGTAGATTTTTAACGCATACAAGTAACTCTCCTTCACCCCTAGTAACGTCAAGTGCAGAACGCCAGTAAGCTGCGTAGTTCAATATCCGCGGTAAAGATAACATCCCTTTGCTGCTGACTGGGGGAGAGCGGCATTCGTTTGAGCTGTGACAGATGGAGAAACGCCGGAACGCAGAGACTCTGTCACCAGCAAGCTGTCGGAAACTAGAAAACGTATTTCATTTAGCGAACCAATGGCCATGTAAGTTCACAGGGCTCTTACTTTATTTGAAACTGAGACGTTGAATATTATGGTGCTGGACTGTTATTCGAATTCGATTTCAGTGTGTTTTCCAAGATTGCAAACTCTTCTAGGCCTCCTCGAAAGGCACCTATCTGGTTTCGAATCCTGATCAGCACAAAATATTCATTATTTCATTTCAAGCCCTAGCACGTGCACTCCAAACTACTAGTGAAAAATAGTTGCATTTTGAACGTCTCTTCGTGCGTTGTCAGCTGTAACGTGTTCGTTTCAACTCACAGTCACATGATGAGCTTTTTATCACAACATTACAAGATCAAACGTTTCCTTACATCTTTTCAAGTTCAAACATTCCTCTCCATCCTACCGGCTAAAACGGATTTGGGTTTGACGTTGTGTTCGTTGTGATCACCAACGATGATATGTTGTGGATTCAACTTCTAGCCAGCAGAGTATTTTCCATCACATCATTGAAAGTACAAACATGCCACTCCTAGCTATTATTGGAATAGAATTTGATAGTTAAAGTGTCTTCATGGCCACGTGTGCAGGGTTCGAATTCCATTCAGCACAGTACTTTTCGTCGCCTGATGTCTAGCTAAACATGCGCACATTTCTCTACTGCTGAACCAACAATAGCTATTTATCGTCTGTTCCTGGCTAGATAACGACGGCGCTAGATGCTGGGTTCGAATCCCAGTCACGCAAAAACAATTCTATCGTCATTAAAGGTTCCAACAGCTCGCTATTGGTGAAAATGTTTGATATTTAACTTCTGATTTTGCGTACGTCGTTAACAATCCGATTAGGTGCTGGGTTCGCATCCCTGTTACAAGCACTACATGATGGCATTTCAATTTTAAACATGAGCATATCTTGTTCCTTGTGAATGACACCATATTAAATGTCGTTGGGTGTACTTCCCAGGGAGGTAACTGTTATGACAGGATTCCCAGTTCAGTACAAACATTTTCGTAATTTATTTTCAGGTTCTGAATTGATAACTGATACTGGTGCAGACGTCTATACTTCACGTCTCTTTATGCCTAGTGATCGGGTCTCAATAAGGCACAAACAAAGCTTATAGGTGCTGGGTTTGAATCCAGGACCAGAACGACGACGTTGGTCATGTCATTTAAATTTCAAATTTGTGTTCAAATGGCTCTGAGCACTAAGGGACTTAACTTCTGAGGTCATCAGTCCCCCTAGAACTTAGAACTACTTAAATCTAACTAACCTAAGGACATCACACTCATCCAATCCCGAGGCAGGATTCGAACCTGTGACCGTAGCGGTAGCTCAGTTCCAGACTGTAGCCCCTAGAGCCGCTCGGCCACCCTGGCTGGCTTGTGTACATGTAGCTGTTGATGTGTTACGAGAAAAATGATATTACTGGTGATTCACTGTTAATGTTGAGATTTCTATAGAGTGCTTGTTGCCGTTAATCGCGTTTTTTTACTGGTTCGTCCAATATCCAGTTTCCAGAGCAACTCGCCGTTGAGTGACGTTCCGCACGTGGATGGAAAACCTTTTCGAGAGCGAAAAACTTTTTCCAATTGCCGTACAGCTTTGTAACTCCATATATTGCCTCAAGTATTTACTTTTGACTAAGCATTACTGTACGATATACGTAAAAGAATTCATTTTCTCAGAACTTTTGGAATGTCACTTGTTGTAATTAAGGTTAGTTTATGAGTGTTATGGGTGTCTCATCGCTAAGAACGTGTTTTCTAATATATTTTGTATGACGATATTAGTTGACGCTTAAACTGACTGCCATATAGACCTTTGGTCTCTAGTAGTCTCTTGCGGTATCCATTGTGTGTAGTCAAACAACTGTACCCGACAGGGTTTTGGTGTTTAGAGGAGCTGCAACACAGCTACGTTATGTTGGTTGTATTCGGCAGTGACCCACTTTTTTTGATGTCAAGTGTACTTTTAGATTACGTGGTGACTTATCAATTGAAGACATGAGGTCTGTATATGAGTCTGCGATCATTTTATTTTTAGCACGTTTATTTTCACAAGTCCGTCTTGATCACATAGGTTTCTTTACACTTTATGACCAGTTTCGGCTTATCGTCAAGTTAAACACGTTTAACTTGATGATGATTTATATCAGAATATTTTAACAATCTGAAGATGGCGATGAGCCGAAACCGGTCATAAAGTGTAAAGAAACCTATGTGATCAACACAGACTTGTGAAAATAAAATATGTAGTGACTATTGCTGCAGATGATGAAGAAATTGATGAAATGTATGACGAGATAAAAGAAATTATTCAGGTAGTCAAGGGAGACGAAAATTTAATACTCATGGGTGACTGGAATTCGTCAGTAGGAAAAGGGAGAGAAGGAAACATAGTAGGTGAATATGGACTGGGGGGAAGAAATGAAAGAGGAAGCCGCCTTGTAGAATTTTGCACTGAACATAACTTAATCATAGCTAACACTTGGTTCAAGAATCATAAAAGAAGGTTGTATACATGGAAGAATCCTGGAGATACTAATAGGTATCAGATAGATTATATAATGGTAAGACAGAGATTTAGGAACCAGGTTTTAAATTGTAATACATTTCCAGGGGCAGATGTGGACTCTGACCACAATCTATTGGTTATGAACTGCAGATTGAAACTGAAGAAACTGCAAAAAGGTAGGAATTTAAGGAGATGGGACCTGGATAAACTGAAAGAACCAGAGGTTGTAGAGAGTTTCAGGGAGAGCATAAGGGAACAATTGACAGGAATGGGGGAACGAAATACAGTAGAAGAAGAATGGGTAGCTCTGAGGGATGAAGTAGTGAAGGCAGCAGAGGATCAAGTAGGTAAAAAGACGAGGGCTAATAGAAATCCTTGGGTAACAGAAGAAATATTGAATTTAATTGATGAAAGGAGAAAATATAAAAATGCAGTGAATGAAGCAGGCAAAAGGGAATACAAACGTCTCAAAAATGAGATCGACAGAAAGTGCAAAATGGCTAAGCAGGGATGGCTAGAGGACAAATGTAAGGATGTAGAGGTTTGTCTCACTAGGGGTAAGATAGATACTGCCTACAGGAAAATTAAAGAGACCTTTGGAGAGAAGAGAACCACTTGTATGAATATCAAGAGCTCAGATGGCAACCCAGTTCTAAGCAAAGAAGGGAAGGCAGAAAGGTGGAAGGAGTATATAGAGGGTTTATACAAGGGCGATGTACTTGAGGACAATATTATGGAAATGGAAGAGGATGTAGATGAAGATGAAATGGGAGATAAGATACTGCGTGAAGAGTATGACAGAGCACTGAAAGACCTGAGTCGAAACAAGGCCCCGGGAGTAGACAACATTCCATTAGAACTACTGATGGCCTTGGGAGAGCCAGTCATGACAAAACTCTACCATCTGGTGAGCAACATGTATGAGACAGGCGAAATACCCACAGACTTCAAGAAGAATATAATAATTCCAATACCAAAGAAAGCAGGTGTTGACAGATGTGAAAATTACCGAACTATCAGTTTAATAAGTCACAGCTGCAAAATACTAACGCGAATTCTTTACAGACGAATGGAAAAACTGGTAGAAGCGGACCTCGGGGAAGATCAGTTTGGATTCCGTAGAAATGTTGGAACACGTGAGGCAATACTAACCTTACGACTTATCTTAGAAGAAAGATTACGAAAAGGCAAACCTACGTTTCTAGCATTTGTAGACTTAGAGAAAGCTTTTGACAATGTTGACTGGAATACTCTCTTTCAAATTCTGAAGGTGGCAGGGGTAAAATACAGGGAGCGAAAGGCTATTTACAATTTGTACAGAAACCAGATGGCAGTTATAAGAGTCGAGGGGCATGAAAGGGAAGCAGTGGTTGAGAAAGGAGTGAGACGGGGTTGTAGCCTCTCCCCGATGTTATTCAATCTGTATATTGAGCAAGCAGTAAAGGAAACAAAAGAAAAATTCGGAGTAGGTATTAAAATTCATGGAGAAGAAGTAAAAACTTTGAGGTTCGCCGATGACATTGTAATTCTGTCAGAGACAGCAAAGGACTTGGAAGAGCAGTTGAACGGAATGGACAGTGTCTTGAAAGGAGGATATAAGATGAACATCAACAAAAGCAAAACGAGGATAATGGAATGTAGTGTAATTAAATCGGGTGATGCTGAGAGGATTAGGTTAGGAAATGAGACACTTAAAGTAGTAAAAGAGTTTTGCTATTTAGGGAGTAAAATAACTGATGATGGTCGAAGTAGAGAGGATATAAAATGTAGACTGGCAATGGCAAGGAAATCGTTTCTGAAGAAGAGAAATTTGTTAACATCGAGTATAGATTTAAGTGTCAGGAAGTCGTTTCTGAAAGTATTTGTATGGAGTGTAGCCATGTATGGAAGTGAAACATGGACGATAACCAGTTTAGACAAGAAGAGAATAGAAGCTTTCGAAATGTGGTGCTACAGAAGAATGCTGAAGATAAGGTGGGTAGATCACGTAACTAATGAGGAGGTATTGAATAGGATTGGGGAGAAGAGAAGTTTGTGGCACAACTTGACTAGAAGAAGGGATCGGTTGGTAGGACATGTTTTGAGGCATCAAGGGATCACAAATTTAGCATTGGAGGGCAGTGTGGAGGGTAAAAATCGTAGAGGGAGACCAAGAGATCAATACACTAAGCAGATTCAGAAGGATGTAGGTTGCAGTAGGTACTGGGAGATGAAGAAGCTTGCACAGGATAGAGTAGCATGGAGAGCTGCATCAAACCAGTCTCAGGACTGAAGACCACAACAACAACAACAGTGACTATTGGTTGCTCAGTCCCCACACAATAGTGAACAGTCACTCTGTCCTCATATATTCTGGACTTTGCGCATTCTTTAACAGGTGCCTCAGTTGTCAGTGTATAAGAGTGTAAGAAACCATATTTAGAGATTCCTAAAGAAACTGATGATGTCCCAAAGACCACTGATCACCTATTTTGGACTGTATGAATTTCTTTATACGCCATATGGACTAAACATGCAGCACAAACCTGGCCAAGATCTGAAGATAGTGCTCTTTTTAAATTCCTCTTCTGCTACACATGCTTGAATGCCATTTTACTCTTCTCTACTTTCTGAGAGGAGCACGAAGAGCACCCCAGAGTAGTTTTCAGTACTTTAAACAAACTTGGCGTTATAATCAATAATGATAGATGTCAGTTGAGACAGTCTCAGATTACCTTCCTTGGTCATCTGGTTTCCCATGATGGCAGACAGCCTTCACTTCAACATGTCGAATTAATTCATCATCTGCCACAACCACTGACCTTTCATTACGTATTCTAGTTCCTCACCATGATAAATTTTTATCATAGATACCTGTCTAATGCAGCTGCCAGAGACATTTCTTACAGATACACTAACAGGTAAACACACCTCAGGTAAAAAGACTGTTAACTTGACTCCAGAGATTGCTTACACTACACTTGTCTGTCCTCTTCTGGTGTATTGCTGTGTAATGTGTGATCTGCTTCAGACAGGTTTGACTGACGTCATCGATAAAGTTCAAAGAAGGGAAGCTTGCTTTGTATTACCGTGAAATAGTTGAGAGAATACTACTAATATGATACACAAATTGGGGTGGCAGTCACTGAAACAAAGGAGCTTTTCCTAGGACCTTCTCATGAAATTTCAACCACCAACTTTCTCCTCAGAGTGTTAAAATATTTTTTTGGTGACAGCCTACATAGTGAGAAATGATCATCATAATAAAATAAGAGAAATCAGAGATCCCACAGAAAGATTTAAGTGTCCGTTTTTCCTGTGTGCTGTTCGAAAGTGGAATGGTAGAGAAGTAGCTTTTTCCATTTCCACTTCAATTTTTATTTTCACATAACATGCCTTATACAATCAATGATTGTGACATAGGCGACTTGTCAGTTTTACACTATATATAATAATATTAAAAATAGACAATAAACTAATGATACATATGGTGTAACATCTTCAAAGAGGTATTTTAATTACAATTATAATGCATTGTTGCCATTCAAGAAATCTTCTACACTATAGTAACATTTATCTTTCAGATATTCTTCCAGGTCTCTCTTGGTACCTTTTACATTTCAGTCATCCATACCTTTCCATATTTTATTTACAAATTCCATGCCCATATAGTATGGGGTTCTTTCATATAATTTTAATCGGTGGGTAGGTAACATGTACCTCGTTCTATATCTAGTATCATACTGATGCAAGAAGCAGTCGCCCTCAAAAAGTTGTGGGTTTCTTTTCGTGAAAGTGAGAGTTTCATAGATGTATATGCTTGGAATGACCATTAGATCTAGTCTTACAAATAATGGTTTATAAAGTTGCTTTGGTTTTGCTCCCACCATTGCTCAGATGATTCTTTTTTGTAGTCTAAAAGCTCTAAGTAAATTTGTTTTTTTCAGACCCCCAGAAGATTATACTATACCTAATGATTGAAACAAAATATGCATTATATAAAGTTTTTCTTGCAGCTAAATCAGTAATACTATACAAAATATTCATAATATATACAAGGCTATTCAGTCGACCCAGTATGTTGTCCACATGGTGACTCCATAACAGGTTTTTATTGACTAATACGCCAAGGAATTTGACACACTCTGCAGTCTCTGATTTTTTTGTCCATATACCTTATTTGACTTGTAGACTGTGCAGATTGTTTTGTGGTGAAACGAACAATTTCTCTTTTTGTGAAATTTAATGTCAAGTTATTGTTTTTGACCCATGCCTCTACTTCCCCAAGTGTTTGTTCAATATGACAAATTAGGTCTACCTCATTTTTACAACAGAATACAGCTGTTGAGTCATCTGCATAGAGGATAGAATCAGACTGGACCTGGCGTGGCATATTATTCATATAATACAGAAAAAGTAGTGGCCCTAATATTGAACATTGTGGAACACCTAATTGAGTGTGGTTCCAGCCAGAGAGAAATTTCTTGCCATTAATGTTAATAAGTACTCTCTGTTTTCTGTTTGCAAAGTATGACATCTAGCTAAGAGATATGTCTTGAAAACCATAGCTTGTCAATTTTTGGAGAAGCGGGTGATGATTTACTGTGTTGAAGGCTTTGGATAGGTCACAAAAGATGCCTGACACACACATTCTGTCATTGAGACATCTGCTGATTTTTGTGACTAATTCATTTATTGCATGTATTGTGCTGCAGCTTTTTCTGAAACCATATGGATTGCATAAGATAATGCTGTTAGATGAATTGTGATTTTCGATCTGAGGTTAGGTTACAGTGAGATTGGCCTATTGTTGCCCAATTCATCTTCTTTGCCTTTTTTTATGTACTGGTTTAACTTCTGCATATTTTAATCGATCTGGGAAACATCCCTCATCAAAAGATTGGTTGATTATGAAAGAGAGTGGATATGCAATACTGTTACGGACTATTTTTATTATTTCAATGGGGACCTCATCCCATCCCACAGATTTTGAATTTTTTAGGGACATTATGATTTTGACGACATCTGAGATGGAAACATGAGAAAACTTAAAATATGGGCAATTACTCTCTGTCATATTGGGCTTTGTTTTTAGTGGTGAACAGTCATCAAATTTGTTACAGTTTATAAAAAAAAGTCATTCAATGATTCACAAATGGCACTGGGTTCTGTAACAGCTCTACCATTTATCACTATTTTAGAAGGGCATTTTCTCTCTGCCTCACTGCCAACTTCGCTTCTTATAACAGACCAAACAGCTTTTGTTTTGTTTTTTGCATTTGAAATGAAGTTATTATTCGCAGTACATTTTGCTAGTTTAACTAGTTTGTCGACTGTTTTTTGTATGTGCCTACATACTTAAGAAATTCAGGGCTTCGATTTACTTTTGCCTCCATATACAGTTTCCTCTTAGTAGCACTAGTCACTCTATTTCCTTTTGTTACCCATGATCTACTTTTATGGGAGCTGGTCCTCACTGTTACAAAAGGGAAGCATTCATTGAATATACCCAAGAATTCAGTTAGAAAGTTATTATAATTGTCACTTGTGGAAGTGTGTTTGCTGACTGTCCACTTGGTTTGGCTTAGTTTTTTAGAAACTACTTCCACATTTTGTTGACTGAAATTCCTACATCTTTTTGTTGTGCAGACTAAATTTTGCTTCAGTAGTGATACAAATAGCACTTTATGGTCTGATACTCCTAAATCTAGAAGAAACTTTTCTTTTACATAATAATTATAACTACTTACTATATTGTCAATACATGTTGTAGACGTTGTAATTCTTGTATACTGATCAAAATTGAGATTTAGCCCATTTGTGGTTACCAGGTTCTTTAAGTGTGAAGAAAATTTGTCATCAGTATTTACATCTATGTTGAAGTCAGCACATATAACTACTTTCTTGTACAGTTTCTCACTTTTTAATTTTTTTAGCAATGTATCACGCTTATCTAAAAATACAGAGCTTATATGGTACCCAGGGATGCCATATATGCTGATAATTAATATGTTATGCTCTTTAAGTTCTATACAACAACTTTCAAAATTACCTGCTTCATTCAGATTATGCTCTTTAAGTTCTATACAACAACTTTCAAAAGTACCTGCTTCATTCAGATGGCTAAAATTCTGTCTAATATCATAGTCTGCGGAGGAATGAACTAGTATGCAAGAGCCTTCATACCCATTGGCCCTACAAAAGCTGGTAGCCAGTTTATAGCCTGTAAGTTTATTCAGGAGACTGATATTTTAAGATTTTAGCCAATGTTCATTAGGACATATTACTTTCACAGATTGTTTCACACTTTCTAGCAAAATTTCTATATCATAAAGCTTCCTGATCATTCCTTCAGACAGACCTCTGATGTTTAAGAGCATAATGAAATTACTACTGCATATATTATTAGGTAGAGGGTCTTTAAAACTAATTTGACTGTAAAGTAATGGAGCGTCCACCTGAGTGTTGACTGATTGTTCTGGATTCATTGTATTGTGCCAAATTCGGAAAGGATTGGCCCCTTTCCTCAGTTTTCCTGTGTGTGAGCGTCTGCATGATGAGTAGGTACAGTTTTCTCGACGATAATTACAGTCTCTGCTGTATCTTCTGAGGCTGGTTCTGGCACCGTCTCATCTTCTGGACGTGATGTTTTTGTTTGAGCTGGCGCTGTGGCTGCGATTTTGAAATTGTTTTCCCGTTTATCCATTTCCTTGGTCGAAACTGGTTTTATAGCAATTGGTTTTCTTGCAACGTCGTCATCTTTTTATATTAATTTCGCTAGCATTTTGCCAACGTATGACTTGCCAGCGTTGTTATAATGTAGTCCATGTTTCATAAACAAATCTCTTGCATCAGGAAGATCAGGATGATCAAAAAATGTTATATTATGATGGGACTTGCATATTTTGTAGAATTATCTGTTTACTTTTGCAAGCTCCAGATTTACAATGGAATTGTCTTGCAGGTCGTATCTGTGAGGCAAGCTAGTAACTATGATGTTCGGAACTTTCAGATCAAGTAAGGTAGTTTTAAACACTGGGTCGCATGTTTCCCCTCATTTCTGTATATATCACTACTTCCACCCATGATTATGACGGCATCATTCTTACAAGGGGAGGCCGCCAATTTTGAAATTCAGATTCTATTCACACTGTGCATAATAAAAACTCAAGGCCAGAGATGTAATGTGGCAAAGCACCAAGATGCATTTCTCAGCCATTGTCGAGAAAATCGACAGTTAAAAGAAACCGTTGTGGTGAAATACTCTCTACGATTAATAATTTTCTACAGCGTCGTGGCGCAGCAGTAAGCGCTCGGGTTTGTAATCTGAAGATTGCCGGATCGAATCTCGCGCTATGCAATTTTTTTATTATTAGTTTTTTGTAATTCAAATATATATATATATATATATATATATATATATATATATATATATATATATATATAATGCATATAATAAGTTGTTGAAAGTCGTTTGTCGTGGAAAAACTGGCGACTTTGAACAAATATTATGTTTTCCGCAAACAAAGTTCTATTTCACAAATGTTATTAATTGTCATCATAATGTTAACCATGTATAGTTAACGGAAGACGTAGAAACGATATTCTGAAACGAATAAGTATAGCGTAAGTCAAATGTTCGAATTAGAATAGAGACCCCAAGAACACAGATTTGCTGTGGCAGGTATGAAATATAAACTCCATTACTCGCTCGTTACACTTGAAGGACAGATGTTGAATGGGCCGAAACGAGCTGCTGTATAACAGCGTAGTTGCCTGCTAACTTCGAAAGAAGGTAGATGCGGCCCCTAGCGCAACTTATAACATCGTCGAAAATCAGTGCGGACGTGAGAGCTTTGGTACACCCTGTTAAACAAACGGAAAAATGGAGGTGGTACAATTGGAGAGCGACCCGCCTTCACCAACATGCATAAGCAATTCATTAATTGTATATATATACATATATATATATACATACACACACACACACACACACACACACACACACACACACACACACACACACACACATATATATATATATATATATGTGTGTGTGTGTGTGTGTGTGTGTGTGTGTGTGTGTGTGTGTGTGTGTGTGTATATATATATGTATATATATACAATTAATGAATTGCTTATGCATGTTGGTGAAGGCGGGTCGCTCTCCAATTGTACCACCTCCATTTTTCCGTTTGTTTAACAGGGTGTACCAAAGCTCTCACGTCCGCACTGATTTTCGACGATGTTATAAGTTGCGCTAGGGGCCGCATCTACCTTCTTTCGAAGTTAGCAGGCAACTACGCTGTTATACAGCAGCTCGTTTCGGCCCATTCAACATCTGTCCTTCAAGTGTAACGAGCGAGTAATGGAGTTTATATTTCATACCTGCCACAGCAAATCTGTGTTCGTGGGGTCTCTATTCTAATTCGAACATTTGACTTACGCTATACTTATTCGTTTCAGAATATCGTTTCTACGTCTTCCGTTAACTATACATGGTTAACATTATGATGACAATTAATAACATTTGTGAAATAGAACTTTGTTTGCGGAAAACATAATATTTGTTCAAAGTCGCCAGTTTTTCCACGACAAACGACTTTCAACAACTTATTATATGCATAATTGTTGCAACTGATAGCCGGGAATTGTGTGTGTGTGTGTGTGTGTGGGTGTATGTATGTATACACACATTTGAATTACAAAAAACAAATACTAAAAAAAAAGTTGCATGGCGCAAGATTCGATCCAGCGACCTTCGGATTACGAACCCGAGCGCTTACTGCTGCGCCACAACGATGTAGAAAATTGTTAATCGTAGAGAGTATTTCACCACAATGGTTTCTTTTAACTGTCGATTTTCTCGACAACGGCTTAGAAGTGCATCTTGGTGCTTTGCCGCATTACACCTCTGGCCATGAGCTTTTATTATGCGCAGTATGAATCCAATCTGAATTTCACAATTGGCGGCCTCCCCTTGTTAGATAGCTCATTAAGTGAGTTGCTGTTCTTCATTATCTCAGTCAAAGGTACACTGGGTTTCGTCATACCTGGTGCCGTGAATATTGTACTGTATTCATTTATTTTTTCAGCAATTTTCTTGGCATGGCTATCACCAAGTACAACAACTCGTCGTTTGATGTTCACTGGTTAATTTTTCGTATTAGACGTTTCCTTGACTGTGCACTCGATTGGAAATTTTGTCACTGATTTTAGTGTGTCATTGTTTATTGTCTTATCACAATCTTCGTCTAGTGCTGTGAATTTATTTGATAGCGGTATCGCCGGAACTGTACTCACTGTCTGTTTATTTATTGTTTTCGGCACGCGCCACGTTTTTTGCACAGAACGACTGTTAACAACACTGTCTTGTGCTAGAAGATGATCTTATTCTATCTCTTTGTATTTCATTTCCAGTTCCTGATATTTCTGCCGAATTTCTTCATATTTCGCATTTATAGTCATTAAATCTTCTGTAAGCACACTTATTATTTTTTCTTTTGTTTTTATTGTGTTTATAACCTCGTTTTTCGTGGCACTCGCAACGCACTGCCGGCATATCTAGTCATGTTCGTCTTTTATATATTCTAGATTCACTTTAACACATTTATCATGATACCACGACCTGCACTCGATGCATAGGATACCTCTCTTTACCATGTTTACGCATATTTTACACACATAACTACCACATTTTAAGGAAACTGAGACATCGTTACAGAACAAAGTTTCATTCGGCGCCATCTTGCAAACTGTCCACTTGAAGACGGTCCAGTGAACCCTCTACCAGGCATTTAACTGTAAACTGCAGAGTAACCATCTAGATGTAGATGTGGATGCTACTGCATTTCCCAGGCTATAACTCTGGCTCAGATAACTATCACCACGGATGCAAGTGAGTTTGCTGTTGGCACTGTCCTCCAATAGTCAATACCAGGCACGCAACAACCACTATGTTTCTTTTCCAGGAAGCTGACATACTTACAATGTAAGTGCTCAGGCTATGGCAGAGAACTATTGGTGGTGTACAAAGCAATAGGGCCCTTTAATGATGACACTGAGGGCAGACTTTTGACAGTTAATACAGACCATCCCCCATCCCCCCTAGCAGATTCCATCCAAATTTCCGCAAAAGTCTGTTGTCCTCAGTGCTTTCGCCATTTGGACTTCATCCCACAATTCACAACAGATGTCTGACACAATGTTGTAGCTGATTTCCTCTCGTGGATAAATGCTCTATCAGTACATACTGATTTTGATAAATTTCTAACAGCACAAATAGAGGACCTACAGATAACTGTGGGTCCTCTATTTGTGCTGTTGCACAAAAACACAGAGGGGACTGATATGTGGCTCATTCTTCAAAACAAGTATTATCTCATGTCTCCCAAAACCACCTTCATCGACTGGTACCACACATAATGAGACAAGCCATTTTAGATAAACTACATGGACTTTCACACCCTGAGATTCACCCAGTAACGAAGTCTGTCACTGACCACTTCGTCTGTCCATAGGTCAAGGAAGTATGTAAGTCTTGGATGTAAGCAGGCACTACCTGCCAGTGTTCCTAAATAGGAGAGTGTCCATAACCATGACTCAGCCATTACTCTATTCCTAGGAGTCGTTTTCAGCACAACCATTTAGATCTCGTTGGGTCCCTTCCACATTCAAAAGGGTATAGATATAGTCTTTCAGCAATTGACACACTGCGTTGAGCGTTGAGGCTACACCAACTTCTGACATTACTGATGAAACAACTGCAAAAACATTTATCAGCCAACAGAGTTCTCGTTTCAGTTGCCCTGCCACAATAATAACGGACCAAGGAAAGGAATTCGAGTCAGCACTTTTATTGAACTCTATCTTGTATAAAGTGTCCTGTGCTTTCGAACAACAGCTTACCATGAACAAAGTAATGGGCTCCTAGAAGTCTGGCCCACACCCTAAAAACCGCTCTTGTGTTCCAAGAAGGGAAATGGACTGTTCCATGGATTCTTTTCAGTGTGTGTACAGCTTTTAAAAAAGCTCTCTGTGCATCTATTGTGGGACTTATTTATGGAGAAATCCTCACATTGTAGCGGGACTTGAGGAACTGTCTCACTGTTTACAGACTGCTACAGCTTGTCTGCAAATTCAAGCAACAAAATGTACACTAAAGATACCCCCACAAGCATGTAGACCATAGAAAATTTTCATCTCTAAAGCTTTGTGAGACTGTGGCCACGTAATGTTTGCAACGATGCTGTCCAGCCGCCATTACAAGAGCCCTACTCAGGATCTCACAGAATAATTAGATGGGACGACAACACCTTGGACATTTTGCTGCACAGTAAACTAACCACTGTTACAGTCAACAAACTTCAACTGGTTTGGACCCTGCATGACGCCACTGACATGCCAAGTAGTATCAGTAATTACCATGCACGGTTCGTGGTTTCTGCAATGGGAAAGACTGCGACATTTATCAGTTGGAACTAACTTAGACCTCAGGCTACGCCACAGATGAGTCTGTCACCACAACCTAGTTTTCAGGAGATGGAGGGGGGGGGGGGGGGCAATACCACACTCTATCGAAACGTTTACGTATTGTATCTTCTTTCCATTTCATAATCAACTACTGAATAAAAGCAAAAGTTAATTTCAAAATAAAATCAATAGGTAGCTTATCCCCCATATCACATTACCCGATAGTTTACGACAACGAATCGAACTGAAAGACATGTTTTGGAGAGGTCTTTCATGCGATGTATGTTAGCTTCGCTGCTTGTTAATGTTTTTGGTATTTTCATTTCTAAACTTCATATGTTTAACGTATTGTGCGTTCAAACAGCGAAGTTTATATGTTCATGTGATGAGAAAGTAACGTTTCCATTACGTCACGGTTCTTGTGCTGTGATTGGCTGACACGAGCAACTGAAGCAACTGCCATGGTAATTTACACCGTGTATTTATCGTACTAATAAATGTGTGTTACAAAGGTATGCATCTGAAGTGATATAATGCACACAACAAGTCAGTTGCATTGTACATTACTGTGTTAAAATTTCGTGTATACACTTGCCTGGATTTACACTGTTCTTGTTTTGTTATGTTTGCATCAGATCTGGGCGCAACAAGTTCATCACTTTCATCCTACCCGCATGTTCTAAAATTTTACCTGACAAGTTGCACACTGAATTCATACTGTATTTTTCAATGCTTGGTATGCTACTGTTGTTCACAAGAAAGTAAAACTCACTAAACTGGCGCATAAAACACCCACAGATTAGATTAGATTAGATTAATTATTCATTCCATAGACCCACAAAAGAGGGGATCCTCCTTGGTGTGGAACATGTCAGATAAACTCATTACAAAAATGTAATTAGAAAAACTTCAGTTTCATTAATTTTAATGATCCTCAATAAACACTAAAATTATGTACATGAATTAAAATTAAACTTCTGATATTTACAGATTTAATACTTACATCTGCTTTCATTAAATACATCATTCACACAGTAGCTAGTTACTTGGCTATTACAACCAAGTATTGTCAAAAATTAAAGTAAATTACTCATTTCAATGATCCACAGTTAGGAACAGTCAAATTATGTACAAGATTTAAAATTAAACTTCCACTATTTACAGAGTTAAGACTTACATCTGCTCTCCATGCATACAGCATTCACACAGTAGATAGCTACTTGGCTGTTACATAAATTTTACCTAGAACAGCATATGGAAGCATGTGCAACAGAATTAGAATTTCACAAAAAATCCTTCATAATATTAAGTGTATATCGAGCACCTGCAGGTAACTTTCATCTGTTTGTAAACCACCTTGAAACTGTACTGGCCCATTTAACAACCAAAAACAAAGAAATAGTGGTTGCTGGTGATTTCAATGTAGATTTCCTTAAAGACTCTCCCAATAAGAACTTATTTGAGTTAGTAACACTATCATTCAACTTCATTCCCACTGTAGAGTTCCCCACTAGCATAGCCACTTGCTCACAAACAGCCATTGATAATATCTTTATAGAAAAGTCCAATGAACAAAATTATATTACAAAACCAATAGTCAATGGCCTCTCAGACCATGACATGCAGTTCCTTCTGTTAAATGTTAATACTGAACAGGATATAAAATCTGTTAAATCTGAGCTCAAGAGGGTAATCAGTAAGCCAAAAATTGATTATTTTAGGACACTCCTCAAAGACATTCACTGGACTGATGTTTACAGTGCTCATGGCATGAATGAAAAATATAACATTTTTGCTAATAAAGTGCTTACCTTATTCGAACACTACTTTCCCCCAAAACTTACCAAGGTTAGAGCAAAGTCTACAAAGAAGCCATGGATTACTCGAGGAATAGGGGTATCTTGTAAAACAAAAAGAAAACTGTATCTGTCAATCCGGAACATTTCCAATGTTGATACTATAGCACATTATAAGAAATACTGCAAAATATTAAAGACTGTAATACGGATGTCAAAGCAAATATATTACAAAGAAAAGATAGTCATATCAAAATAAAGACAATATGGGATATAGTGAAGGAGGAGACCGGTAGAACCAGACATGAAGAGGAACAAATAGCATTCAGAGTAAATGATACATTGGTGACAGATGTGTATAGTGTTGCAGAACTTGTTAACAAACATTTTATAACTGTTACGGAAAAGATGGGGTTGTCAGGTTCGGTAGATGCTGCTATGGATTACCTTAGACCAGACATTTCAAGTAACTTCCATAATATGAATTTGACCCTCACTACCCCAACAGAAATAATGTCCATCATAAAATCTTTAAAATCAAAAACATCTAGTGGGTATGATGAAATATCAACAAAGTTAATTTAAAAATGTGATTCTGAGCTAAGTAACATATTAAGCTATCTGTGTAACCAGTCGTTTATCAGTGGAATATTTCCTGAATGGCTGAAATATGCTGAAGTTAAGCCACTGTTTAAGAAGGGAGATAAAGAAATAGCATCAAAATTCCGTCCAATTTCACTGTTGCCATCATTCTCAAAAATTTTCGAAAAAGTAATGTACCATTGTCTTTATAACCATCTTATCTCAAATAACACACCACAGAACTGCTGAAGCGTCTTAACAAATCTCTGTTTGCAATGCGAATTTTGTCAGACATAGGGGATATAAAAATGAAAAAGCTGGCATACTATGCTTACTTTCATTCCATAATGTCATATGGGACTATTTTTGGGGTAATTCATCAAGCCAAGCTAAAGTTTTCCGGGCACAAAAACGTGCAGTAAGAGTTATATGTGGTGTGAACTCAAGAACATCCTGCAGAAGCCTGTTTAGGGAACTAGGGATACTAACTACTGCTTCCCAATATATTTATTCCTTAATGAAATTTGTCATTAAAAATATATCACTTTTCCAAACCAACAGCGCAATTCATGGAATCAATACTAGAAATAAGAATAATCTTCACTAGGATTTAAAGTCACTTAGTCTTGTACAAAAAGGTGTGCATTATTCAGGAACACACATTTTCAATAACTTGCCAGCAGCCATAAAAAGCTTAACAACCAATGAAATTCAGTTTAAGAGAAGCCTAAAGGATTTATTGGTGGCCAACTCCTTCTACTCCATTGATGAATTTCTTAGTAAAACCAACTGATTTGTATATAAGTACAATATAACGTCTGCACTATTTCAGTGCAGTAATGTGTTCATTGTAAATAAGTATTACAGTAGTTGTATTACATGTTTATTACCTTATAAATAAATAAAAAACTTTTTTATTTTAAATTCAGTGCATTGCTATTTGTAAAATGACTCTTAGTGTTCATTAAAAAATGACGATCATTCCACTTGGGACCTGTGGAATGGTACATTAGCTTATTTGTTTCAGTTGCAAATATTTGTCAATGTATTGTTGTTTTTCTGACATGTTCCACATCCTGGAGGACCTCCTCACTACGGATCAATTGGAATGAAAGTAAATCTAATCTAATCTAATCTATTTACAACAAACTTCATTAAGGAATAAATATACTGAGAAGCTGTGGTTAGTGTGCCCAATTCTTTGAATAGGTTTCAACACGATGTTCTTGGATTTACACTACCCATTACTCTTATTATATGCTTCTGTACTCTAACCCCAAAATATGATACCATATGACATACTGGAGTGAAAGTAAACAAAATACGCCAGTTTTTTATATTTATATCTCCTATGTCTGACATCATTTGTATTGCAAACAGACTTGTTTAGGCGCTTTAGGAGTTCGTTAATATGTTGCTTCCAACTGAATTTATTATCAAGTTGTAATCCCAAGAATTTTACACTCTAAACTTCTCTTATTTCCATGTCATCTTATTTCAGACACACACTAGAAGGGAATCTCTTGGAAATTCTGAACTGCATATAGTGGGTCTTTTCAAAGTTTAATAACAGTGAATTGGCTATGAACCACTTATTATAATCAGTAAAAATTTGATTAGCTGCCCTTTCTAAATTTATATTTGATTTACTATTTATTGCAGTGTTTGTATTATCTGCAAATAAGACAAACTTGGCATCTGGTAATGTAACAGCTGACAGGTCATTAATACATACAACAAAAAGTAGTGGACCTAGTATGGAACCTTGGGGAACACAACATGTATTTTCTTCCAAGTCAGATGATGTCTGATTGCCTACTGCTGAAGTGTTACGTAATGACACCCTTTGTTTTCTATTAGTAAGATATGACTGAAACCACTTTGCAGCACTACCAGTGATGTGACAATATTTTAATTTTCTTAAAAGAATGCTGTAATTCACACAGTCAGACACTTTTGACATGTCACAGAATATGCCAGTTGCCTCTAATTTGTTGTCTAATGAATTAAGGTCATTTTCACTGTAAGTGTAACTAGCCTTCGCAATATCAGAACCCTTAAGAAACACAAACTGTGACTTTGACAGTATGTTATTATCACTAAGGTGATTAAGTAGATGCTTGGACATAACCTTTTCAAAGATTTTTGAAAAAGTTGGTGAAAGTGAGATAGGTTGGTAATTTGATGGCATTTCTTTGCCCCCTTTCTTGTGGAGAGGTATAACTTCCACATATTTAAGCCAGTCCGGGAATGTTCCTGTGACAAATGATTGATTACACAAATAACTTAAGATATGACTAAGCTCACATGAACGCTCTTTTATTAACTTTGTTGATCTGTTATCATAACCACTATAATGCATTGATTTGAAGGACTTTATGATGGATTCTGTTTCTTTGGGTGAAGTAAGTGTCAATTCCATGTTACTGAGATTGCTTGTGTGCACTGGTCTCAGATATTCCATTGCATTATTTACTGAACCTGACAACCCCATGCTATCAGTAACAGAGACAAAATACTTGTTTAAATGGTTTGCAACACAACATGCGTTTGTTAGCAGGGTTTCATTTATTTTTAGAGCTATTTGTTCCACCTCGTTTCTGGTCTTACCTGTCCCTTACTTAGCTATATCCAATATTATTTTTATTTTATTGCTGGATGTATTTATCTTCTTCTCATAATGCAGGTGTTTAGATTTCTGGCTAACCTTCTTCAATATTTTGCAGTAATTTTTGTAACAAATTATAATGCTAGTATCAAAGGTGTCCCCACATATCAGATAGAGTTTCCTTTTTGTCTCTCATGATATCTTTATTCCTTGTGTGATCCATTGTTTCTTATTAGACTTCTGCTTAATTTGAGTTACATTTAGGGGAAAACAATTATCAAATAATGTGCTAACTTTATTTATGAATGTTCTGTATCTTCCATTTGTGCCTTGGTTGCTGTAAACATCCATCCTATTAATTTCTTTGAGCAATCTCCTAAATTTCTCAGTTTTTGACTGTTTTATTGGCCTTCAGTACTCAGTTCTGATAGATGTTTTGCCCTGACAATTTTAAAAATTTAATGTTAGGTGTTGCATGTCATGGTCAGATAGCCTATTTACTACTGGTTTTGTAATGTGGCATAGTAGCTAGAATTGTCTATAAACATATTATCAATGGCAGTCTTAGAACATTTGTACACCCTAGTTAGGAAATTTACAGTAGAAATTAAATTGAATGACTAAGAAACTTACGAATCACACAAGTTACCCACTATTAGCAAGCAACAAAAATAAAGTAACAGGACATATTTCGCTCACAGGATATGCATCGTGCACTTTTTCCTCCAATCATTCGTAAAACTCTCCCTAGGTGGTGATACTTATGTTACCGCACTTTAGTGCACTCTGGAGAGACATTTGCAAACTTATTCCAATGGTGTACAAACCAGTGAATGGCAGAAAGAAAAAAAAACTGGCTAAAACACTATCAAAACAACAATTCTAAATGTTGATTAATGATGCATCAAAGCATAACAGAGATATGCAGAGACAGGGGTTCGACAGTGATGTTTCTGCAACTCTTTACATTTCCTTTTGACTAAGCAATGGAACATGAAGAATGTGTGCAGGTTGGTAGAACACCCTGAAAGGCCAGAGTTATCGGGACGCCCATAAGGGTTGTACTCCGAGGAAACAATGCCTCCAAATCTGCACCACATATAGCTAAGCGACATTTCAAGGCACAGCTGAAGACTACCTACGACCTGTTCGAAAAATATCGCTTGATATCACATATCAACAATTCCAAAAACGTTAACCAACATTGTTAAAATTGGTGTGAGAAATATGCGAAATGAGTTCTGACAAATGAAATGCTGTAATGCGTTACTGAGACACTTATTTTAATATATATTTTGGGGCGACTCTGCCTCAGAGCAGTTAATTACGAGCAGCACCTGGTAATTACATGGATGGTGGCAGTGGACTTACAGCAGGTCCCACCTGAGGTATCAGTCAAACTAACCAAAGAATTTATCATCATGGAAGGGAAACAAGATGAGCATTACATCCATGACAGTACACCACCAGAAACGTTCTTCTAACAATATCAGTTCTCATCAGAGGTCAATCTGGATTCCATCACTTCCACATTTTCTGCAAACAGGTTTCACACAGACACAGCTACTAAAAGACACTGTTAGTTCCAACTTTCAGTATCAGATCAAGACCATCCACTGCATCAGCTCACTGCAGCTCTTACCTCAGCCTCCACCACTCATCAACACCAGTCTTCATTCTAGTTTTGGAGGGCTTCATAGGCTACGACAATACCTTGTATAGTACTACCTCTGACTGCTATTGGCCATACCCACTCTACCCTCTTATTGTAATGAGAAACGATCAATAGTATACCAGGAGAGTTCTGGCATGTTGGCATCATCGATGGTGTAGCCTTCCTAGAGCTCCTAAAAACACAAGCTGGCGCATCTGCCATTTTGTTTCCCAACAAATGCTAAACACAGCATGTAGCGTAAGTGAACTGAGTTGTTTTGTTCAAGTTTTCTACAATATTTTAGAAGTGTCCAGCATAGAGCCTTAAATCTTATACTGTGAGCTTTCATTCCGCTCATGTTTACATCGATCTCGCGTTTTATTTGCTTATTGCTGCTTTTCTTTGCTGTCTGAATAAAGAATAAGGGTACAAGAAACATGTATATTTCAAAAATCTCGCGTTTTATTTGATTATTGCTGCTTTTATTTGCTGTCCAAATGAAGAATAAAGGTGCAAGATACGTATATTTCTGTAATAGAATCGCGTACTATGTTTATGTTTTATTCTCTTCGCGGAATTCAAAATAAATATTCGATAATGACGTTTATTAAATCATGGACCAGGCACCTGTAAGTACGAGTTGGCGCAGCTGCATCTAAAGTGCATATCTGCGCAATAACCAAGTGTAAATACGAAACTCACCAAACACAGCACTTCTAATTGAGTAAAGGCTTGCTTCATTAAATTTCCAGGACACACAAGAACACACTTAACACTTACACACTACACAATTCCTTCTTCAAGCTAAAGCACAAGTTATGTGTGAATATGGAAAATGGCTAAAGTTGACAAAGGGCCGACTGTCAATACTGTTAATTTCAACCTTATGCATTCTTCCAGTTAAATATGAAGTAAACCATTTGTGCAATGTACCACTCATACCACAATACTTAAGTTTATCTAGAAGAATTTCACGATTCACACAGTTAAAAGCCTTTGAGAGATCACAAAAATTCCCTGCGGGTGATGTTCGGTTATTCGGAACATGTAATAATATTTGATCAATGGATGCATTTTCTGTCAAGAAGTCTTTTTGATAACCAAACTGACGTTTTGTTAGTACTTCATTTTTACAAATACATGAATACATTACTTTTTCAAGAATTTTGGATAAAGCTGTCAGAAGTGATATTGGGCGGTAGTTGTTAGCATCAGACATATCCCCCTCTTCATGCAATAATTGAACAATAGCATATTCCAATCTGTCTGGAAAAATGCCCTGTTTCAGTTAGCTACTGCATCTGCAGCTGAGAATCCTACTACCCTTTTGGGAACAAGATCTTGGTACTCTGTTGTAAATGCCATCAATTCCATGTGAGCTTTTACTTTTGAATGAATTTATTGTTTTCGTAATTTCAGTAGGAGAGGTTGGTTGAATTTCAGTTTTATCAAATTGCATAGGTACTGGCTCCTCCAAATACAGCTTTGCAATTTGTAATGAACAGCTGGAACTTATTTTCTCTACAACAGTTAAAAAATGATTATTAAAAGTATTTTCAGCCTCTGACTTTTTGTTAACAAACTTTTAATCCAGTTTGACAGAAATACAGTCTTCCTGTGCTCTCAGTTGTCCTGTTTCCCTTTTAACAATATTCCAGACTGTTTTAATTTCATTATCAGAGGTACTAATCTCAGACATAATGCATATACTTCTGGATTTTTTAAAAAAACGTTTCTTAATACTGTGTAGTAGTTTTTACAATGTTTGACTGTTTCTGGATCATCACTGCTCCTAGCTGAAAGATACGTTTCCCTGTGTGTTTACAAGATATTATTATTTATTTAGTAAGCCAAGGCGTTTTAAATGGTTCCTTATAGTTATGCTTACCTGTTTTCTTGGAGAAACTGTTTTCAAATATACTCACAAAGGTATCGTGAAACAGGCTAAACTAAATTAGCATTATGTTCCCTGTACACCTCATCCCAGTCTAAGTGTTGCAACCTTTCCCTAAAAGTTGCGACTGTTAAATTAATAAGTGAATGCACTATTTTGGAGGACTATTTTGCATCACTGTATGGAGCTTTGTAATATACTGTAACTAGCTGTGCATCATGATGAGAAAGACCATTCTTAACAGGAAAAGTTTTTATTTAATTAAATTTATCTTGGTCTACAAAACAAATTGTCTGCCAGTGTCATGCTTTCCTGTACTACCTGAGTTGGAAAATCAATAACTGATGTCAAATTGAAAGAACCAGGTAATACTTCAATGTCATTCTTTCTATCAGACTTCTTCAGAAAATCTGCACTGAAATCCCCACAAACAATTTGCTTCCATCTGCCTGACATATAGCACAACAAATAATCTAATTTTTTGAGAAATAGCTGAAAATTTCCCAGTGGGGACCTTCATACAGCTACAACGATGAAAGCACCATTATTTAGTTTAAGCTCATAGGTACATGCTGCTATATGTTGCTCTACACAAAATTTTTCAGTTTCTACATTTTATCACACTATGACCAATTATAGCATATTTGGCAACTCCTCCTCCCCCCATAGTGTCTCCACTGACAAGTCCTGAGAGTTTATATCCACCTACACCTACATCTTGCATGTATATCACTATATTATGTCCGGAAACATCTATTCCACCCTCAGTTTCTAAATCTACAATACAAACAAGAAGCTCATCTACTTTGTTTCTCAATCCCCTGATATTGTGATACAACATAGTGAGACTATTTTTCACTGTACTTTTATGAGAATCTTGTGAGTTTTGACATCTCTAGTACCTGCCTGCCTGAGCTTCTCCTTAAGCTTAATTTTGCTCAATGTTGAAACAGTGGGCACCGATCTTAGTCTGACAAAGATCACTTATCTTCACCCATCCATCTCCCCAGCCCCATTATTAAATTAAAAAACACAAATCATAATAAACATTGATTCACAATACAGCTTAGAGCACCGAGAGCCCTTTGTAAACTTTAGCCTCTCATGCTATTCCTTCGGCTGCTGTCATCATGCTGGCATTCCACCTTATTTTTTTTCCTGCTTTAGGCCCCAGTTAACTACTAAGGTCATGTTGGAACCATAACAATCCTTATTTTCCATTAAACTTAATTTTGTTGGACCAAAAGCTGTTTATTTATTGGGCTAATAGCTACTGGTTTCTGTTATTTATCACAAAGTTATTGCATTCAACATTGTGCATTACGTTATTAATAACTTAAAAATACTACAGCAGTTAATAACAAACATTAATTTAAAAAGTATTCAAAAGACAGGTATTTTTACTTTACAATTCTTTACATTTTATTTGATAATAGTTATGGGCATTCAATGTAGTACACATCTTGGAATATGATAGCATAAGATATATTATAAAGCTATTTACATGAAAAAGCCGTGCGGTTCTAGGCGCCACAGTCTGGAGCCGAGCGACCACTACGGTTGCAGGTTCGAATCCTGCCTCGGGCATGGATGTGTGAGATGTCCTTAGGTTAGTTAGGTTTAATTAGTTCTAAGTTCTAGGCGACTGATGACCTCAGAAGTTAAGTCGCATAGTGCTCAGAGCCATTTGAACCATGAAAAAGTTTACACTATTTGAGATTTCATAATAACGTTCCTTCTCAAAATTAAACATGGTATACAGTATAGTAACATATAATAAAACTCTGCACATGAACATTAATTATGAAATATACAACTTATGCCATTTTCTGCTTCTTATATACTGAGGCAGATCCAAAAGACACATTTTGTTCCTTTACTACAGACATGTTTTGCAATGCCCCTACATCTTACACTCAAATAATAGCTTATAATTTACTGTTTTACACTACAACACTGTGGCAAAATTATGTTAGGGCACCTTTGAAGAGCTTTTTCAACAAAGTGTTTATTTACACAAAATTCTACTTCTAAAAGGGATTCCCTAGAGTCTTGCAAAAGAACTTCATCTTCGTTACATAACCTGTAAATACCAGATGATGGCTCCATAAGTCCTCCTAAATGTGAGTATTTTGTGAGATATGTGATAATTTCATTAATTTTAGGCATTTATGGATCTTTGAACAATTAGTAGCATCCATGCAAGATGCACATATTTTCTGCTTCAAAATAGCATTCACAGTAGCTACAACAATATAAGACATGTGGGGTTTCTGGCATTAGCGACTGATCACGCACAGAAAACGCCAACTTATTACAATCAGGCACTTTTATTAAGGTTCATATAATTACACAAAACAGGAAGTTAGCAATACAGAAAATCACAACACGAACATCACAACCCAAATCAACAAGACCAATCCAAAGAACAATGAGTCCCAAGGACCATTTACACTGCACTTCGCTAATGGCAGTTACTGGCGGTCGATGGTCTCCACAGAGACACCCCCCCCCCCACCCTCACATGGGAGTGCAGAGCACTGGGCGATAGACGTGGGTGTCTTGCTGTGCAGTGGTGTTGTAGGATGCTTGCTGGCTGACAGAGGCATGTGCGAAGCGTCCATACTGTCTGTGCAAGGTGGACTAGCGCTGGTATAGTCCACCATCCAGTGGGAGGGGAGGGGGGAATGGTCGACCTGTATGCATTAACTGGACTGGCACAGAAGAGGTCGGCATTGCAGTACAGGCAGATGGGGGGATGCAAATCTTGAGCATCCCGTTGGTGCTGAACATTGCAGGTATGCCAGCTGTATCCATCCCGTTTGGAATAGGGACTGTGCGCCGAATGGTGATATGTGACTTGGGTGTGGACTCACGCGAAGTGTCCACTATATGGAGGTCAAAGATGGATCTCTCATTGAGCTGCAAGGAAAGCTCATCATGTGGATACTCAGAGGCTTTGATTGAGATGCAAATTTCATTGACAGTGGACATAGGGGGCACTTGGGGTGGTGGTGGTGGACGGGGGGGGGAATAACATAGTTCAAGAGAAACACTAGAAAACTTTGTGGGGGTATTGGGTGCCAAAACTTGTGATGGGGTAATGTGACACGCAGCGTGTGGTTGGGCCTGAGGTTGTGGATCGTCACATGCAGTGCCTGAGTGTAACGAGGGTAGAGTATTGTCACATGCAACAACTGAGCTGCCCACAGGTGTAGGCTTGGTCCACATATGATCATGCTGGGGCCACAGGAGAGTGGGCGGTCTGTGTGAGATCTGGGTGGTCACCTGACAGAGGAACACTCGATTCAAGTGGGTGTGGTACAGATTCCTCGATCGTCCAGGCTGGTTTCACGCGTGGAAGGGAAACCGTTTGCTAATGGCCATTGATGAGAATGTCCATAGTATTGTCTATGCAAGCCACTACTCGATGCGAGTCAGGGTAAGGTGGCTGTAATGGCGGTTTGACTGTGTCATCCTGCAACATAACGAACTCGCAAGAGTCCAGTGCGGAATGCAGAAAGACCCGAGGACAGGCGTGTGGTCGTGGAGAGGGAGTGCAGATCACAGCTATGTGCATTTGGACAGGCTCAGCTAGAGTGTAGAGGTCAGATAGGTGGACGATTGTTTCATCGTTGATGAATCCTGCAGGGAGAACTTGGGTCTCGCCATGCAGGAGCTCCGCAAGTGACGCCTGGAGGTCTGTCTTGTAAGCTCTGCATATTCCTAATGTAACCCAGGGAAGGGCGTTGGACCACTCACCACCGTGGCACATGAGGGCCACTTTCAGAGTCCTGTTCCACCGCTCGACCAGTCCGTTGCTCCGTGGGTGATGGCAGCAGTGCAGAATCTTTCCACCCACACAGTATGAGGAGTTTGTTGAACAGCAGGGATTCAAACAGCCTTCCCTGGTTGGTGGTGATGGATGTAGGGCAGCCGAATAGAGCTATCCGGGAGTATAGAATGTGTGTGCTACGGAATCCCCTGTAATGTCCTGCAGTTGTATCACTTCCACCCAATGTGTAACACAGGCAATGACAGACAGGATATACCTGAAACCATCAGACATGAGTAACATCCTATGAGGTCTGGATGCACACATTGGAAGCAGCCTTTCGGGATGTCGAATTTACCTAGACCGGGTTGTGTGTGTCTGCCGACTTTACTGCACTGGTACTGTAAACAACACGGGCCCAAGTACGACAACCCCTCTTCACACCCGGCCACCAAACATTCTGTAACAAGGCATGTAGTAGCCTTAACGCCAGGATATAAAAGGTTATGTAACGTAGTGAATACTTGGAGACACAGCACAGGGGGAACAATAGGCCGGGCAGCACCCATGGATGGCTCACACCATAGTGGCCTGACCGAGCCTGGTAGGTTGCAGGAAACGATGTGGATGGAAGTATCTGGGTCCTGTAGGAGCTTGTGCAATTCGGTATCACTGCCCTGTAAGTGGGCCAATTCATCAAAATTAATGGGGGACGAAATTACATTGATACGTGATAGGTAGTCAGCCACCACATTTTCTGAACTTCAGATGTAATGGATGTCTGTTGTGTACTGGCAAATTAAGTCCATCTGCCGAAACCTATGTGAAGGAAGGTCAACAGTAAGTTACAAATAGCCTCCGCGAGGAGGAAATGATCTGTGAAAATTGTTATGTTCCTTCCTCCAATGTCTGTGCAGAAATATTTTACAACTTCATAAGCCACAAGCCTTAGCAAGGCATGGTTTATGTGGCAGCAGTCGGCGCGCTTTATGATGCATTGGTGGCCCGCCTGTTGTGACAATTCTGTGTCTGTGTGTCTCGCCAATCGTGATAGCATTCAGCTGGGCTGGCGAACTCGCTCGTGGGGGCATCGCGGACGGGAATCGGTAGCACATAAGAGTGACTAACCTGATGTGAAGGGGAACCTGTCCGTGATACGCACACGCCCGACGGTGGAAGTATAAACACAGGATTACCAACCTCGACAGTATTAGGCACTGTGTTGCGCGGAGGGAGGTGGCGGTGCCGAATAATGGCGTATTCCTGGTCTGCCAGCTGTAGTTTATCCTCTAGTGATGCTGTGGTATGTGGAAGCAAATGTAATTGTAGTTCTTGCGGCAGCTTCACCAACAACAATGTCCAGAGTGCTAAGTTTGGCAAGATCTTGGTAGTGGCCTGCGCACGCAGGCATCGCCACTGCTGTGGGGGGTTCTGTTGCCTAAAGCCTCATCGTAAATAATTTTGTGAATAGTATCTGCTGAAAGGCATTCGATGAGTAGTGCACGTGCAGAGGCATATTTGTTGCTCCTGGGTGGGTTCAGCAACAAGTCACTGATGAGGTCAGAGTGGTCATGCAGGTGGTTCACTAAATACACAAAACGAGTGCTGTCGTCCGCAATGCTGTATATGTCCAATATGTTGTCCACCAAGGTAAACCACGTCACTGGGTTGTCCGGTTGTAACGGCAGCAGGTTCGGAAAGCGACCAGTGGCCAGTGCTTGTGGGGGTGTAGGAAAGGCGCGAATCGTACGGGGATTTTGCACAGTGTTCACTGATGCGAGGAATTTGCCGGCCGCGGTGGTCTCGCGGTTCTAGGCGCGCAGTCAGGAACCGTGCGACTGCTACGGTCGCAGGTTCGAATCCTGCCTCGGGCATGGATGTGTGTGATGTCCTTAGGTTAGTTAGGTTTAAGTAGTTCTAAGTTCTAGGGGACTAATGACCACAGCAGTTGAGTCCCATAGTGCTCAGAGCCATTTGAACCACTGATGCGAACTGTGTCTCAGTGACAGGCGATGTGGTTCATTGAATGTCCAGTAACTGTGGGCAAGATGTGATACCATTTCTTGTAGGCAGGAAATCTGTATGGCCACACCACAAGCATGGCGCAGCAGGCATGGAAGGATCAAGGGCCGATGCAGACGAGCAGAGGAGCGAAATCGCGATTGAGTGCCGAGTGACAGGGCGGAACCACGGCAGGTGTGTCGCCCGAGATGTGCGCGGGGCAGTGGGATGGATAGGCATATACATGCCCCAGCCTGGCCAGTGCAAGACGTGGTTGATGCGAATGTCTCCTTGACTGGTGCGGAGGGGGCCACATTAAATGGTGGGCCGCTCTGAGGAGGGGGTGGCCATGCATGTGGACCAAGAAACTGGACAGCTGTGTGGTCCATGTTGTGCGGTTGAAACTCGGACGAGGGGTTTCCGGAATCTTGTGCTGGAGGAGCATTCTGTCAAGCATAGGATGCCATAGGAGGCGACCGCACCGATGTGTACAGCGACCGGTGTGGTGTGCTGGCAGAGGTTAGGATCATCTGGCCATTTGAAGCAAACAATGGAGACACGCACATTACCGGTGTATTAGTAGCACATGGGGTAAAGCATTGCACTTCACAGTCTAAGGTCCATTCTGTGGCCGTAGCGTACGGCACTGCCGGAAAAACTGGAGGTCGCGACATTGTCTATTGGCGCGTAACTGGTGATGCACAGCGAGTGAATGCAACGTATTTTCGCGACTCAGGGTCACCAATGTGGGATTTCTGGCTATAGCGACTGACCGCAGACAGAAAACTCCAACTTATTTAGATCAGGCACTTTTATTAATGTTCGTATAATTACACAAAACACAAGGAAAACAATACAGAAAATCACAACATGAACATCATAACCCAAGGCAACAAGACGAATCCAAAGAACAACGAGTCCCAAAGACTGTTTACACTGCACTTCGCAGGTGGCAGTTACTGGCGGTCAATGGTCGCCACATACATATAATTTTTAGTTGGAAGTGACAAGTCACCTGTAACTGTTGCAGCTCATATATCTTTGGTATCATTCTCTTCTTCTCTGCCAGACATTATGGGATCATTTTGTTCACCTTCACCAGATTAAGTACACTTATTGAGACTAGAATAATCCAGTAAATAAATATCACTGTACGAAGCGTAATTTGTGTTTTGCACATCAGAAACAAATTATGACACACAAATCATCTTTATTACTCTCCTCACTTGTAAAGTAGATATAATGATACACAATAATGTGTAACAGGAATTATATATATCACACAGATGAACCAGACACAAGGTGTTTTTGGCAGGAAAGGAGGGAGAGACTATCCCTCATTAGCATCACCCTTATATATGGGTAATATGGCACAATAGACAGAAGGTAATCTGGTGCTGTACTCGAATGTGGCTTCAGGTGTGATAGTACAGCACATTAGCCTGATGGTAGAGCATAGTGCTGCACTTGAACATGGGTTTTGATGGATGGTACAGCATATTAACCAGACAGTACAATACAGTGCTGTACCCAAATGTGTGTCCGGACAGTACCCGAGTATAGTTTTTGACAGGATGATACAGAGGACTTGCTAGGCAGTAGAATATAGCGCTGTAGCCAGATGTGGCTTCAGACGCGATGATACATCACATAATGTGCACAATATACTGTAGCGCCATACTCGAATGTGGTTACAGGGCTAAGCGGTCTAGGGTAGGGTGACGTTCGAGAGAGGTCGGCTCTCCATCCCTCTCTGCTGCAAGCACCTTGGATGTGGTTCACCTTTCTGGTACATATAATTCCAGCTACAAATGACTTTGAATCACCAGTAGGGGTAATTACACTACATAAAAGAAAACGCTTGCATGGATTTTACACTGGAAATAATCACTTTTATTTTACCACACGAACACAGTACAAACATACATTAATGCAGGAAACGAAACACCGTCGTTTTTCCCAAAGAACCTCATTCACAAAGAGAGTGTTTCAGTGTCCTCTCGACTTTCTACTTGTCACTCCCACACAGCCCCCTCCCCTCTGAAGTGCGAAGCACCAGGTATGGTGGTCTATTTAAACTTCACCTCTAGGTCTGCCCGATTGCAGATAGTGCAGGTGTGGGTGCTGCCCGATGATGCATTAGGCCTCATGATGTGGAGCTCTGGTGTGTCACAGCTATCTGGCTCTATGAAGGGTGTGGGTTCGTTGTGAGGTGTGTCTGAAGTTGTCTGTGAGATTGCAGTCGGTGCTGTCATTGCCCAAGTGGGTTTCACCTGATCAATAGAAACCTTGGTCGGCTTTCCCTGGAGGAGGATATCCATTGTGTGTGTGCCCCATCCTAGCACTTAGTATGGTCCAGAGTACAACGGCTGTAAAGAATGACGTACCAGGTCTGTGCAGAGCATGATATGAGAACAAGTATCGAGGGACTTGTGTATGAACACTGGGTGCCTGCCATGCTGACACTTGGGGGCTGCACATAGCATCTCTGCCTGTTTCCTCATTTGTTGCAAGAGGTGGGGTAGTTGTATCTCATCTGCGAGAGGAACTGGTGCAAGGAATTTCGCTGAAACACGTAGTGGTTCTCCATATACCAACTCTGCCGAGGAACACCTGATGTCTGTTTTTAATTCAGTCTGTAATCCCAGCAAAAGCAATGGCAACACTTGAGTCCATAAGTCCTTGTGGCACATCAGGGAAGTCTTTAAAATCTGGTGCCACCTTTCCACCAAACCGTTGCTGGCCGGGTGGTAGCTAGTTGTCCAGTTTCATTGGAAGCCGCAGAGCTTCAACAGCTGTTGGAACAGTGTGGACTCGAATTGGCGCCCTTGGTCGGTGGTAACGAAAAATGGACATCCAAAACGAGCTACCCAAGTTTCCAAGAATGCCCACACAGTAGTCTCTGCAGAAATGTCCCTGATTGGTGTAGCCTCTGTCCACCGTGTGCAATGATCCAATACTGTAAACAAGTAGCTGTAACCTTCTGAAGGAGGGAGAGATCCGAGCAAGTCAATGTGTACATGCCCAAAACATGCTGTTGGAGTTGGGAATTGTCCTACTGGAGTGTGAACATGATGTCCCACTTTGCTACATTGACACTGATAGCAGCTGCAGGCCCACTTCCGTGTTTCTTTATTGATTGAAGGCCGCACAAAACGGTCCGTTACTAACTTCACTGAGACATTGGTTCCTGGGTGAGCCAGGTTTTAAATGCCGTCGAATACCTTTCGTCGGAACTGGGGAGTGGTGTATGGGCGTGGTCTAACCATAGAGGTGTCGCACCATACTGCAAATGGACTGCAGGGGGCATCCACAAGTTGTAAACATAGGCCAGTGGATGAGTCCACTAACAAGGACAGCAGCTGCGCATCTGAAGCCTGAGCCCTTTCAAATTCAGAATAATCCAACATTGGACTTATCCTTTTAATGCGCGAGAAATAGTCTGCCACAATGTTGTCAGCCCATGGATGTGACACACATCTGTCGAAAACTGGTATGTAAACTCGATATGGTGGGCCTGGCAGGGGGGGACATGAATCACTGATTTTGTAGAAAGCTGTCATGAGAGGTTCATGGTCAGTGTATATGTTGAACGGCCTGCCCTCAATGAAAGGGTGGAAGTGCCTGAGACTTTCATAGATTGCGAGTAGTTCCCTGTCGTATGCACTCCAACGAGTTTGACCCATCTGTAGCTTTTGTGAGAAAAAACTTAATGGCTGCCAATGACACTTCCCTCTCTGCTGAATTGCTGCACCTATTGCAACTTGGCTTGCATCCACTACCAGGGCTAGCTGAGCTCGTGGTGCGGGATGTGCAAGCCCCACTGTGTCATGCAGGCTGTTTTGCAGAGCCACAAAAGCAGAGTCCACCTCGGGTGTTGTAGGGAGTGGGTGCTTGCCAATTTTGTTGTGTCCGGTCAAGGCATTGTTCAATGGTGTCTGGATAGCTGCTGTTCTGGGGCGGTGGCGACGATAGAAATTTATCATTCCTAGGAATCGTCAGAGATTGTGGTAGTTTTGAGGCCGTGGTAGGGTACGCAACAACTCAAGCTTCTCTGGAAGCTGGAAAATGCCCTGAGCTGACACTTTATAACCCAGGAATATCACCACGGGTTTCCCAAACACACACTTGGCCCTGTTAAGTTTTATTCCATGAGCACTAAGCCTGCTTTGCACCTCGTTTACATGTTTCTGATGGTCAAAAACGTTCTCATAAAACACCAGAATATCGTCTAGATAAGCAAAACAATAGGTAGACCTCTTATCACGCTGTCCAGAAACGGTTGCCATCTTTGGGCAGCATTTTTCAGCCCAAATGGCATCACCAAAAATCCAAACAGCCTGAATGGGGTTGTGACTGCAGTCTCTGGTGTGTCCTGCTCTGCCACTGGGATCTGATTATAAGCCTTACGGCAATCTAAAACACTGAATATGGTCGCCCCTGCCAGTGAATGGGTGAAATCCTGCATATGTGGCACAGGGTATCTGTCTGGAACAGTTTGGGCATTCAAAGCTCGATAATCAGCGCACGGGCGCCATTATCCATTCTTTTTTATGGGCAAGGTGCGGAGGAGAGGACCATGGACTGCCAGATGTCCGTATAGTTCCTTCTTGTAGCATCTCTTTCAAAATGGTCTTGGTTTCCCACAAGTGATCAGGTGCAAGCCTGTGAACACGTGAGGAACCTGGTGGGCCTGGAGTTGTACGGATGTGGTGCACCATCTCATGCTTCGCCCTGTTCTTTCTTGTTACGTGTCATGGCTTGGGTGTTGCATTTGGGGTTGAAACAGTGGGAGCCTGTTGTTGTGCCATCAACTGTTTTGATGTCATTTGGACCATTTCCAGGTCAGACTCCTTCGTCGTTATGGTCTCCTCCCAGGTGGGCGCGCCGGCCGGAGTGGCCGAGCGGTTCTAGGTGCTACAGTCTGGAACGGTGCGACCGCTGCGGTCGCTGGTTCGAATCCTGCCCCAGGCATGGATGTGTGTGATGTCCCTAGGTTAGTTAGGTTTAAGTAGTTCTAAGTCCTAGGGGACTGATGACCTCAGAAGTTAAGTCCCATAGTGCTCAGAGCCATTTGAACCAAACCAGGTGGACGCGCTTAAGTTGTCTACTCTTGGGCATGCATGAGAGGTCAGAGCCGGCCGTGGTGGCCAAGCAGTTCTAGGCGCTTCAGTCTGGAACCGCGCGACCGCTACGGTCGCAGGTTCTAATCCTGCCACGGGCATGGATGTGTGTGATGTCCTTAGGTTAGTTAGGTTTAAGTAGTTCTAAGTTCTAGGGAACTGATGACCTCAGAAGTTAAGTCCCATAGTGCTCAGAGCCATTTGAACCATTTGAACTTGTCTTATGTAGGCGTTGCCGACCGTAGCACAATGTCCACTGCCAGTATTTTCTGTCCATATGTGTGGATGACTGAATCGTTGATTGCTTTCAAAGTGGTCTCTTCAGCACGCTTGTTTGAAGGAAAGGAATTTACAGCAGAGTGCTGACACGTGAGCCGGTGTCAACCAAAAACATCCATCCCGCAGAGCGATCAGGAACAAAAAGTCTTTGTAAAGCTGCGTACCTGACAGCTGTGGGAGAAGTCGATCTGCATAACGTAGGCTCATACTGAAACGGAAGTGTCCTCCTCCCATGCATCTGTGAGTATAGGCGCAGTTGCTTGTTGTTACGGTCGGCTGCAACTAAAGTCGGCCGTGGGACGTGTTTGGGTGCGAGCACGGCGCCTTACACTTCGTAGCTTCAGCGCTGGTGGAACCAGCAAAACTGGTACCGTTGTTTACGTGAAGCGGCGCGCGCGTCAGCTGGCGAGGACGTGTGTGTGTGTGTGTGTCAGCCGCCACAAAGTCGCATGGTAACAGCTGCAGCTGGGCGGTCAGTTGATCGATAGCAGCGCGGAGAGATCGGAAATCTTCGGTCGCGTCCGGCGATCGTCGTGCAGTCGTGGCGTCACAAGCTGGAGGTGACGCGCCAGTTGGCTCCGGCAGCGCTTGGCAGGAGTCGTTAGCCGATGGTGGTGGTGGCGGCGGCGGCCACTGTGGCGTGAGAGTCGAGCAGGGAGTGTGCTCTGTCGGCCATGTGCAGCAACTCGTCTAATGGCCGGCCCTCGTACACAATTAGGTTAAGTGCACCCGCGAAGTTAACTGCTGTTGCCATTTCATGACACTGGTGTGGGTGTGCCAACTATAAAAATGGTTTGTTCGCGTAAACAGGTCATTCCAAAAGATTTAATTATGCTTAATCTCATGTTAGTAAATTGTCGAAGAGTCTGTAGCAAGATCCCCGAGTTACTCTCCGAAATAAACAGTAGCAGTGCCAATATTGTATTAGGTACCGAAAGCTGGTTGAAACCAGACATAAAAAGCAGTGTAATTTTGAACTCGAATTGGACAATGTTTAGGAAGGATAGGATTGATGCTATGGGAGGTGGTGTGTTCATTGCAGTTAAAAGCTGTTTAAAGCCAGTTGAGATCGATACTGGGTCGGACTGTGAAATAGTCTGGATAAAGCTGTCAATCAGACAAGGTATGACTATTGTATTAGGATGTTTTTACAGACCACCAGTATCCGCAACAAACGTCGCAGAACGTTTCAGGGAAAGTCTTGAGTACACAGGAAATAAATATCCAAATTATCCATTGGTTATAGGTGGAGACTTTAATCTGGCATCCATTGACTGGGAAAATTACACGTTTATCACACGGGACAGAAGCAAAGATTCGTGCGAAGTTATCCTAGGAGCGCTCTCAACATACAAACTTGAGCAATTGGTTAGAAAACCAACTCGAGATGGGAACATATTAGATATCTTGGCGACAAACAGACCTGATGTTTTTGAGGAAGCTAATCTAGAAGAAGGTATTAGCGACCATAATGCCGTTGTGTCAGTGGAAGTTGCAAAAAACCAAGGAAACAGTGTAGAGTTTCATTGTTTGGGAAAGCAAATAAAAGTGTCATTAATGAATATCTGCATAGTCAGCTCCAAGCATTCACCGCGGGCACAAAGATATTGAGCATCTTTGGTCGGAATTTAAAGGTATTGTCCACCATGTACTAGGGATGGGCTATGATCGCGCCCGAGAAACGCGTGACGCGAAGCAATTTCTCGAGAATGTCTCGGGTACGCTCGAGAAGATGACAGTGCGCCGCTCTCTGAGAAACTGCGCAAACCTTGAGTACAGGAAGCACTAAGCCGCAGCGGTCGTACTCGTCGTACGTACGTACACGGAAAACTTTGAAATTCTGTGATTGATATCAACTGTACTACCGTTATTAATGTGTACTTAAGTATTAGTATATGTCTCATAAGACAAAAATCATAGAATTGTTGTTTAAAACAAAGCACAGAACTCGCATGAAACAGAAGCTTTATTCTTACAAAATAAATTACCTTGTACATTCTGCATGTATGCATGCATGCTTAAATGCAAAAGATAAGTACTATAGCCTTTTATATACAGAAACTGCGTACATGCGTTTACTTACTGAAGAAAGAAAGGAAAAAATGGTTCAAATAGTTCTGAGCACTATGGGACTTAACATCGGAGGTCATCAGTCCCCTAGAACTTAGAACTACATAAACTTAACTAACCCAAGGACATCGCACACATCCATGCCCGAGGCAGGATTCGAACCTGCGACCGTGGCGGTCGCGCGGTTCCAGCCTGATGCGCCTAGAACCGCTCGGCCACTCCAGCCCGCAAAGAAAGGAAACAAAAGTTGTTCAGCAGAAGGCATTTTTACATCCCATTGCTGGACTGCCGTCGATTTTTGTTTAGAAACATGATTTTATTAACCAATTGGCCTTTTAGTCTGTTTCTTTGTTTTTTTATAAGTACTCCTGTTTTAGAAAATATTCTTTCACTGGGAACAGAAGTTGCAGTTATTGCAAGATTTTTCTTGCCACGACAGCTAGACTTGGGTAACTGTTTTCATTTTTTTTTCCATTAGTGTAAAGTATTATCCGTGCGTTGTAGGTACGATTCTTCCGAATATCATTGCACCTCCAGGTCTATGCTATCACAAACGCTTTTCATTAGATTTTTATTGGAAAGCTCTTCGTCAAAAGAAGCCCATAAGGAACTACTGGCGTTGAAATGGTACTCGTGGCTAGTATCGTTAGCAGCCGAATGAGAAGATCGTACGGTCTCTACCACGTTTGTGCACTCTGCAATTAGGGTTGCAACGGCATGTTTTGGATGGATGGGATTCGTAAATGGTAACGTTTTGAATCTTGGGTCGAGAACTGGGGCAACGGCATGTACGGTACTTTGTTTCTACTAATCCTAGCCGGGCTATTAGAGAGTTGTGTAGATGTTGCTGTAGCTATTGCACTGTCGTAGTAGCCCACTTCACATTGCATACGGTTAGGATTAGCTGTCTGATAACTGGAATAGCTTTCGAAAGAGAGGTATAGTTTTCAGTTGAGGTTTCACTTGTTACCACTTCAAATGGCTCCAGTACACACAAACATTCGCTCAAAATTCTCCACTCGTCCGCTGTGAGGTCCTCTACACCTGAATACAAAGATGATAAACAGGCTGCAATGCATTCCTTTTGCTCCACTAGACATTGTAGCGTATAAAACGTACTGTTCCATCGGGTTTCGGTTTCCTGAGTCAATTTATGAACATGTTTTTTCATTAGATCCTGGATCACGTGGAGTTTTTCATTAGCATTGCAACTTGTTTTAAAATACTAACAATTTTTCTGGCCTTTTCCCGCATTATGCAGAGCTCGCTGTTGCTGTTCAAAGAACTTCTCACAACTAAATTGATGGTGTGTGCTAAACAAGGCACATGTTGCATATCTATGTTGCCACTGTGAATAAGTTGTACAGCTGCCGTCATGTTACTGGCGTTGTCAGTTGTGATGCTTACAACTTTGTTTTCAATGTTCCATTTTGAAATCACGTTATCTAACGCCTCACTAATATTTAGCGCTGTATGCTTTTCCGGGAAACGGAATGTCTCGAGAGCTAAAGCTTTCAGGCACCAATTAGTGTTAATGAAATGACCAGTTACAGCAATATATGCCTCACTATTGAGTGAGGTCCAAATATCGGTCGTTAAAGAAACACAAGTAGAGTCTTCCACGGCCAGGTTTACAGCCTCTTTCTGTTTATGGTAATCGTCCCCAATCACGAGGCGCAACTTTTTCGATTTGGTATCGAGTTCAAAAATGGCTCTGAGCACTATGGGACTCAACATCTTAGGTCATAAGTCCCCTAGAACTTAGAACTACTTAAACCTAACTAACCTAAGGACATCACACACACCCATGCCCGAGGCAGGAATCGAACCTGCGACCGTAGCAGTCCCGCGGTTCCGGACTGCAGCGCCAGAACCGCTAGACCACCGCGGCCGGCGTTGGTATCGAGTATTGTGGGTCCAACAGTGAAACAAAACGTCGAAACCCAGTGTCCTCGACAATTGAAAGCGGTTGAAAATCGTCTGTTATCATGGCCTCTAGTGCTTCATCTAGCTGTTGTTGCTGTTTACTTCCCTCTATGAAGAGAAACGTAAGATTTAGATCAGTACTCCTGCAAGGGGATACTTTATGCTCGACAGCTAGTCCAATAAAATTACATATCGTATCATGCAAAAACTAGGATAGTATAGGTTTGATTTTGGGGTATGTTGTATGTTATCGGAGTACGATTAAAAAATGAATGTTTTTTAAGCGTGGCGGACCGCTTCTGACACTATCCGACCTTGTGCACGGAATTCACCTTTTGTACCATACGTACCTGGATATTTTGTCTGCCTCGCACTATTGGAAGAATGAGCCTGTATATCCACGAACGTCGCTGTTTTATTGCTCGATAAATTGTGCAGTTTAAGATGTCTAATCATGCCCGTTGTATTTTTTGATACATTACGGAGATTTTTATGACAAATGTTGCAAACAACGTTATCTCCATCCTCTGTAAAGTATTGCCAGCACCATGATGTTCGTTTTCGAGTGTCCATATTGATCTGAATAACAACTTTACTCGAATGAAACCTGAGACATACTAGTTACGAGCACAGCGAGCAGCTAGCGTGTTTGGCGGCGGCTTTCAATTCACAGAACAACAGCGGCGCGGCGTATGTTGTCGCGGCCAACTGGCGCGCAGCGGCACACGCCGCCAAGTCGTTTCTCGTGAGCTTCTCGAGAATTGCTTGAGAACTAGAGGCTCCAGGAATTCTCGGTGTGCTCGAGTCGCCGCGCCGCGCCATCCCATCACTGCCATGTACTAGAGAAGTATGTGCCTAGCAAAAGTATATGGGAGGAAAAGGATCCATCTTGGTACAACAAACATATTAGGAAGTTGCTGAGAAAGCAGAGAATTTTGCACAGTCGTTTTAAACGAAGTCACTGCCCCGCTTACAAACAGAAATAATGCGAAATGAAAGCAGCTGTCAGAAGGACACTCAGAGATCTTTTTAACGAATTTGAAAGTAATATTTTATTTGCACATTCTAAAAATAACCCCAAAAAATTTTGGTCGTACGTAAAATCTGTGAACGCTACAAATAATTCAATACCTTCTCTTGCTGACAGTACAGGTAATGTAACTGATGATGATAAACAGAAGACCGAAATTCTAAACCTAGCTTTCAAAAACTCGTTTACGGTAGAGGCCTGCAGCACTATTCCCCCTTTCAATTGTCGAACAAATGAAAGGGTGGCTGACATAGTGTTTAGTGTATCTGGGATTGTAAAACTGTTAAGATCCTTAGACGCCAGGAAGGCATCTGGCCCAGACGGTATCCCCATAAGATTTTTTGTTGACTATGCTACAAATATAGCACCATTCTTATCCGTCATCTATCAGAGATCATTGGAACGGCGGAAAGTTCCACGGGACTGGAAGAAGGCCCAGGTCATAGCAATCTATAAAAAGGGTAGAAAATCGGATGCACATAATTACCCGCCAATTTCACTGACATCGATTTGTTGTAGAATCATGGAACATATTTTGTGTTCAGACATAATTACCTTTCTAGACTCTGAGAAGCTCGTCTGCAGAAACCAGCACGGTTTTAGGAAACAGCAGTCATGCGTGCGTGATATACAACAGGCTCTAGATACCAGTTCCCAGGTTGATGCCATATTTCTCGACTTTCGAAAAGCGTTCGACTCAGCTCCGCACTGTCGCTTGCTACATAAAGTACGGTTGGTTGGTTGGTTGTTTGGGGGAAGAGACCAAACAGCGAGGTTATCGGTCTCATAGGGTTAGGGAAGGATGGGGAAGGAAGTCGGCCGTGCCCTTTCAAAGGAACCATCCCGGCATTTGCCTGGAGCGATTTAGGGAAATCACGGAAAACCTAAATCAGGATGGCGGGACGCGGGATTGAACCGTCGTCCTTCCGAATGCGAGTCCAGTGTGCTAACCACTGCGCCACCTCGCTCGGTCATAAAGTACGCGCTTACGGTCTATCCGATGACATATGCGGTTGGATAGAAAGTTTTCTAACAGACAGGGAGCAGTATGTCGTCCTGAACGGGGTGTTCAACAGAAACAAGCGTAACTTCAGGTGTCCTCAACGGCAGCGTAATAAGTCCTCTGCTTTTTACGATTTACATAAACGATCTGGTTGATGGTATTGACAGCGGCCTTAGACTGTTTACCGATGGTGCTGTAGTCTACAGGAAAGTAGTATCACACGAAAGTTATGAACAAACCAATGAGGATTTGCAGAAAATAAATGCGTGGTGTAATGACTGGCATTTATCTCTCAATATTAGTAAGTGTAACCTACTGTGTATAACAAAGCGAAAATCCCCATTAATGTACGAGTACAAAATAAATGCCCAGTCTTTGGAAGCGTCAACATCTGTCAAATATCTGGGTGTGACTATTCGAAATGATCTCAAATGGAATGATCAGATTACACAAGTAACGGGTAAGGCGAACTCTAGATTGCGGTTTATTGGTAGAATTCTGAAGCGATGCAGTCCTTCAACAAAGGAAATAATTTATAATATGTTAGTTCGTCTAGTCTTGGAGTATTGTTCGTCTGTATGGGACTCTTACAAGTTGAGTCTGATTCAAGAGATTGAGAAGGTCCAAGGAAGAGCGGCAAGATTCGTGAAGTAGATTTAGCCATGGCGAGAGCGTTACACATCTCATAGAAAGTTTGAAGTGGGACACACTTGCAGATAGACGGCGCGCTAAACAGAAGGGGTTGCTCACTAAATTCCGAAATCCGATCTTCACCGAGGATGTAGAGCATATATTATTACCACCAACATTCAAATCGCGCAATGATCACCATTCAAAGGTAAGGGAAATAAGAGCTCGTACTGAGACGTTCAGACACTCCTCTTTCCCTCGCGCGATCCGCGAGTGGAACGGAAAGAGGGGGGGGGGGGGGGGGGGGAGCGGGGGGATATGGTTCAAATGACTCTGAGCACTATGGGACTTAACTTCTGAGGTCATCAGTCCCCTAGAACTTAGAACTACTTAAACCTAACTAACGTAATACATCACACACACCCATGCCCGAGACAGGATTCGAACCTGCGACCGTACCGGTTGCGCGTTTCCAGACTGTGGCACCTAGAACCACTCGGCCACACCGGCCGGCGGGGGAATATGACTTTGGCGCGAATTGTGCCCTCCGCCACACACCGCTTGGTGGCTAGTGGTGTATATACGTAGATGTTGCCAGATGTGCACAAGTAATGTGTCTGAGAACACAGAAGGTCCACCATAGCACGTAAATGCCGGTAAAAGTCTGAAGGAGACCTGTCACCGCGTTTCTCGGGATACAGGAGCTGTGTTATCCGCTAATGCACAGGTTTTGTGCAACGCGAAATTAACGCCGTCTTGAGGGTGACGTAAGCTTGTTGTGGTGCGGGTTGCATAACTATATCCGATACCACTGACGAAGCACGTTGGTCCGCGTTGTACATCACTAGCGTAAACTGTATAAAGTCATCGACTGTTTGTTGCTGCACGAGAATGTTGTCCATAGTAGCGAACCAAATTTCCAGACGTTCGGGAACGAAAGGCAGGCGCCGAATTTGTAATCGCGACGCGGGTGAGCCGCCAGAGCCGGCGAACGGAAAGTTTGAAGCTCGTGGGAGTGGCGCCGACGCGGGTGATGAAAATGCGAGCACATTTGGTTTGATATCGGTGTATCCTACGGGCTGGTTCAGCGAGGCAATACACTGTGGCAACGGCGCGGGAACCTCCGGTTCATGCGGCGCTGTTGGAAACGTAACGTCGTGGACGAAGTCGGTATGAGATGTAGGAATCCGCGTCACTGTGAACTCAGGGGTTTGCTGCATCGTGTCGAGCTCGTTCTCGATATTCTGGATGAATCCGTTGATGTCGCGGAAGAAGTTCTGAGCAGACGACATGTCGATACGAGACGGCGCGGAAAATGTGTAAAGAAACTTGTCTACTGCCGCACCACTGTAGTTACGGGGTCACCACTTATGCAGGGGTAATTACACTACGTAAAGGAAAACGCTTGCGTGGATTTTACTCTGGAAATAATCACTTTTATTATACCGCACGAACACAATAGAAACCTACGTTAACGCGGGAAACGAAACGAGGTCGTTTTCCCCAAAGAACCTCATTCGCAAAGAGAGTGTTTCAGTGTCCTGTCGACTATCGACTTGTCACTCCCACACATCGTATCACATAATATAGCGTATACATCAGATGGGTATATACAGTTTGGTGTCGGCTACTGTGGGAGTCAGTACCGACACAAACAAGGAAGGAGAGAAGTTGCAATGGCCAGTGGCGGAATCCAAAATCATCTGTGCAAAACACTTTCCGATTAATAGAACTCTTTATTTCTAAAAACAAAAGAAACAGAACTTAACATTTTGTGATGAAGTGGCTTGCTGTGCCTCCTCCATGCAATTACTTTGACATACTTATTACTCATACTAATGCTCTAGAAGTCTGCGACTGAACTTCGCTCGACCAGCGACGGGCAGCTGGTTACGTCAGCATTGAACTCTGTCTTCCTGGAGGTGTGGTGCTGCCCACTCTTTCCATCGGTGAGTGGGTCAGCGCCTTCTCGATGCTGCTTCGCGGCGCTGCACCAGTGGGTGTGCAGTCGATGCTTTAAGACTACACATTCCTCCCTCCACTCCCCACCCCCACCCCAAAAATGCAGCACTGTTGTCACGTAGCGAGCCATCTTACAACGACTGGGAGGGAGGCAGGAAGCTGGGTCGCTAGGGGGACGTCGGTCGGAAATAACTAAAGAGGCGCCCACCCTCTTCCTGAGCCAGTCCGACGAAAAAGGGAGACGGGGGTATGACGATGCCCGTGGCGTGCACTGGGGCGTGGGCCGGGAAGTTTATCTGCTGCGGTGGGTCCAGCCCCACCAGTTGTGCATGCGGTGCCAAAGAGACACCTAGGGGTGACCGCGCCAGCCACAAGATCCCGGTAGTATGCGAATCTGCTCGCAATCGATAAACTCGAGTCTGGTTCTGATGGCGGCGTAGGAGCCCAGCAGGACCTCGAATTAAATTCGTGCATGCGGCCAGGTTTCGAAGGATCGTTCCTCTCTCCCACCGCCTGGTGCTACCAAAAACTCTCAAAAGAACAGAATCATTAGGCTCAAAGCGTGGCAGGGCCGTGCGCAGCGGTGGGTGCAGCGACTAGCGGCCGTGTAGAAACTCTGCCTGCGACAGACCGTCGGGGGGCTGGGAGCGAGGAACAGCAGCAGCGCCGGAGGCACGTAGTCCGTTCATTTTTTGCTTGACGTACGCACAAATCGTTCAGCTTCTTCGTTCAACTGAGAGTGAAACGGAGCACTGGTAAGGTGAGTGATGCCATTGGTTGTACAAAACGGTTAGAAGTCCTGAGCCATAAACTGTGGTCCGTTGTCTGTAACTAACACTTCAGGCAAACCTTCCAAGCAAAAAATAGACGACACATCCTGAATGGTACTACGCGACGTAGTCGAGTTCGTGTGCACTGCCAACGGATATTTGCTAAAAGAATCCACAACAATAAGCCAACGAATGCTCCAAAAGGGACCAACAAATTCGATATGCACTCTTTGCCTTGCGATTCAGACTTTGGCCAAGCTGCAAATATTGGCGGGGGGCCAACGTCATCTGTTCACTACGAACGTCCGTGCCTGGCCAAGTACAGTGCTAACGCATTAACTGTTTTGTGCATAGAATTCTCCAATGTCCTTGGTGGAGCAATCGCAACACATCGTTTTGCAACAATTTAGGAATAATCACACGCAATTGTTCAGAGTCATTTTGCAATAAAATCACACAATGCTGGACGCAGAGGCTACGCCGACGAGGAATTTATCGGCTCACAAAATAATTCCGGTTGCTTTTCAATGTACGGGGTCAAGCAGTACGGATGCAGTGCATTAAAAGGTTCAAGTAAGGGTATGATTCTGTGGCCTGTGGAAATTTCCTATAGTGCGCTGGAAAAGTCTGTAAAAGTTCAGAGTCCTGCGCATCGAGCAGACAACAAGATGCGACAGTAGCATCGAATTCATAATCAGTACCAACAGGAAAGCGAGAAACGGCGTCAGCATTTGCATGCTTCGTCATGGACCAGTGCAATATTTCGTACTGACACTATGACAATAACAAATCCCAACATTGCAGCTTCGCAAACGTGCGTGGTGGAACAGGTTTGGACGGATGGAACAAAGACTGAAGTGGCTTATGGTCCGTCACTAGGTAAAACTTCCGACCAAACAGATAAAGGTGAAACTGCCACGCCATAGATAATAGCGAGCGCTTCCTTCTCGATTTGGGAGTAGTTACATTGAGTCTTGGTCTATAACTTGGAAGTGAAAGCAATCGGCCTGTCCTGTGAACCAAATCTGTGCGAGAGAAGAGCTCCAATTCCATACGAAGAAGCGCCCACTGCCAAAATAACAGGCTTAGCGGGATCGAAATGAATAAGGCGTCTGTCACTCAATAAGGTATTTTTAAGTTTCTAGAATGCATCCAGACACTCTTTGGTCCGAACAAAAGGCACATTATTCCGGCGCAAACGATGCAACGGAGCCGCCATCTGGGCTGCGTTAGGTATAAACCGGATATAATATGTCATCTTCCCGAGGACTGACTGCAATTCCGTCACGTTCCGTGTGGCAGGGAGATACCGGATGGCCAACAAATGTGGTTGAAGTGGATGAACACCCTGGCTATTAAGAACATGGGCTAAGCACTGAATTTCCGTCTGAAAAAAGGCACATTTGTCCAGGCGACACTTCAAACCTGCAATTGAAAGTATTTGAAAAAGAGTTCCAAGGTCCTGACACAACAATATCGTCCAAGTAGTTTAACGGAATGGAACCATTGCAGTAAGCTGTTCTAAGTAGCTTTGGAATATGGCAGGCGCGGAAGCGCTGCCAAAGGGTAAGCGCAAAAATTTGAACAACCACAAATGTTTCTTGACCATAAAAACTTTCTGAGACTCTTCATCTAGCGGAATACGGAAATACCCATCGCGTAATTCAGTTTTTGAAAAATAGCGGCTGCAGCAAGCCTGTCCATTAATTCCTCGGGGCGAGGGAATGGATAAGTCAATTCAGTCAATTTAAAGTTAACACAAAGACGAAGTCTTCCACAAGGCTTTGGTAGGATGACTAAGGGAGGATCCCATTGACTAGCCTGGACGAAGCAATAACACCATTGTCTTGCCATTCTTGAAGTTCACTTGCAATTTTATCTCCATGTGCGTAAGGGCCGGAACACGTCCGAAAAACTTAGGTCACGCATTGTCGTTAATTGTAATGTGCTCCACAAAATTATTTGCTCTGCCAAGTCATTCAGAAAATAAATCAGGAAACTCCTAAATCAATTGAATAACACTGTCTTTTGGGTTTGAAAGCAGAAATAGAAAATACATTGTCCTGAATGCGAAGACTAAACGAATCAAATTAATCTAACCAAAAAATATTTTCGCAGTTCTGTGAATGCAAAACTGTAAAGGTCACTGTTTGATGTGAGACTGGAATGCGGCAGGCAAACTACTCGTACCAAGCACTGTAATGTCCTAACAGTTATACACAGTAAGTCGCATGCAAGATTTCTCAACTGTGGCTAGTCCAACTGCTCATAAGTGCACGATTAAGCAATGTAATGGAAGTGCCAGTGTCTAACTGAAGTTACACAAAACGTCTGGCAATAACAAAGTTCGCAAACAGTTTTTTTAACTGTCGTTGCACAGCACTTGGGCGAGGTGAACGCACATCCTGAATTTGGTCATTACTATTACTGATAACCGATTTACAAAAACTGTAAAAAACAGTAGCTATGTGAGAAGGTGCTCCACGTTTACGAGAGGGAACGTAGGTAGAGTTCTTTTTCTGTTGCAAGCACACAGAATGTACATGACCTGGCTTTCCACAACCAAATCTAGTCGCTTTCCACGAAGGACAGTTTTGCCTTTTATGTGTGGAAAAGCAGCAGGGACATGATTTCACAGCAGACACATGTGTTGGCATTTGCTTACTCTGCTCACGGAGCAGTGGCCTGTTTGCATGTGATGATCAGTCGCAAGGCCGTACCTGTTTGTCACTTTGCGTTACACTGCGAATCGTAGCTACCTCAAAGTTTTCCACGGCGCTACCACATGAGTCCTGATATTCAATAATTTGTAACACTTGTTTTAAGGTAAGCTCAGAATGTTTGAGAATTTGTTCACGAATCCTACTGTTCGGCACATTGTGGGTAATTACACCATGCAAATGGCGTCCCTCTAGTACCGCCCACAGCTATACTGAAAACGGCACTGTCGTGTTACACCCTGAATTTCAGTGACCCACTGACGGTATGTCTTTTCTGGCTTTGAACAACTGAGAAGTTAAAACAACTTGTGACGAGCTGCAGCAACCTGTACCTGATCCTCGTAATACTTAGTGAGGACGGAAACGAAGTCTTCAAAAACTAACAGCTCTGGCCTACTAGTTGGGAATAACTTCTGAGCGAGGCGGTAAACTCCTGTGCCGGCCGTTGACAGGAAATAAGGAAGTTTCACAGTACCTTGCACTTGATGTATAGTAAAATGAACATCAAACTGAGCACAGTACTCATTCCATTCCTCTTATTGTTCATTGAAAGCTCAGAACGGTGGAACTCACGGAGGTGGCGCTGTGGATGTGGCTGGCTATTGTGTCGGAGTTGATGCAGCAGCAGCTTGTGCATTAATGAGCTGCTGGTCTGCTGTCATCAACTGCTAGATTTGGTGGTTCTAAAACCGAATAAACTGAGTTAGAGCAATGCCAGCAGCAAGTGGAGGCGTAGGCGGATGTGGTGTAGGAGGTGAGTTAGAGGCCATTTTAATGAGAGGAGCGCCACAACAAAATAATTATAAGCAGCTGAAATACACAAATCGTCTTCCTCGGCACGGATGCTCTCGAAGTCTGCAACGGAACTCGGCCCGACCAACGATGACCGGCTGGTTAGATCAGCATTGACAGGGGGCTCTCAACTTTGTCTTCCTCCAGTTGTAGCACTGCCCCTCTTTCCATTGGCGCTCACGTCAGCGCCTTCTTAACACCGCTTCGCGGTCCTGCGCTGGTCAGCGTGCAGTCGCTGCTTTAGGAATGCACATACGGAATCAGCCATCTACCACAGGCAGTACTGTCATCTTCGATTTCGAAGCATATGTAAGAAGCCTTAAATCATCAATATAGATTTTGCTTTGTCTAAGAAGAAGCAGAAAGTGCAGTTTGCAGAAAAAGGAGAATGTGAAACAGTTTACACATTTCTAGAATGAGATTTTCACTCTGCAGCGGAGTGTGCGCTGATATGAAACTTCCTGGCAGAGGTCCCGAGTTCGAGTCTCGGCCGGGCACACAGTTTTAATCTGCCAGGAAGTTTCATATCAGCGCACACTCCGCTGCAGAGTGAAAATCTCATTCTGGAAACATCCCCCAGGCTGTGGCTAAGTCATGTCTCCGCAGCATCCTTTCTTTCAGGAGTGCTAGTTCTGCAAGGTTCGCAAGAGAGCTTCTGTAAAGTTTGGAAGGTAGGAAACGAGATACTGGCAGAAGTAAAGCTGTGAGGACTGGGCGTGAGTTGTGCTTCGGTAGCTCAGTTGGTAGAGCACTTGCCCGCGAAAGGCAAAGGTCCCGAGTTCGAGTCTCGGTCGGGCACACAGTTTTAATCCGCAGGAAGTTTCAGTTTACACATTAATTGCTTGGGATTTTCCCTATCGTGTGGCACATGTTGGTAAATGAGAACAGACAGCCTGTGACTGTAGTAATATCTATAGACGTATCGAAGACCTTTTCAAAATTTTGTCATTCACACTGGATGAATGCCATATGTATTAATTACAGCAAGGTATATAGCTAATGTTAAACTTCAGGGATCAGTAATGGTTGCTATCCTTGAAGCATAATGTGTATTGTTATCTGAATAGTGTATGAAAGTGAAGGCTATACATCTGCTAAATATCTCTGGTATAGCAACAATTGAACTGTAAGGTCTCTCCAATATTGCAAACGTATCAACTACTAAAGCTCCCTCTCCAACATCTGAGCTGTTGAGTCTCATGGTATATGTGTATAATTGAATAAAACATATTACAACCTGTAAAACAGAAGTATTATTTATTATTACATATAAATTTTTGGTACAACTTCTATACGTCGTTAATGTACATTTCGTACTTTGTGAACATTGGGAAGTAAATCACCATCGTTGAAAAAAAACATTGTCATCCACTTTTGGCCCACCGAGCGAGTTAGCGCAGCTGTTAGCACACTGGACTCGCATTCGTGAGGACGACGGTTCAAACCCACGTCTGGCCATCCTGATTTAGGTTTTCTGCAGTTTTCGTAAATCGCTTCGAGCAAATGCCGGGATGGTTCCTTTAGGGCACGGCTGACTTCCTTCCCCATCCTTCCCTAATCTGATGAGACTGATGACCTTGCTGTTTGCTCCGCCCCCCCCCCCTCCCAAAAAAAAAAATCAACGAACCAACCAACCGCTTTTTTCCTCATGAACCCTATTCATCACTCTGTACTATTTCCCAAATAACTGTTTGTTTACATGCTTTAAATTCAGCATATATTCCTCACAATCTAATTAGAGCACTAAAAGACTTACGAATGCCTAATACTAGCAGACTTAGATATAGCACATGTACAAAGACATATACACACGATTACTCCTCATCCTAATTGTAAACTTTGTATTCCAATAAATACTTGACAATATCATCAAAGAATAGTTTACCATACCTTCGCAGTAGACTGAGTCTCTCTATGGCGATTCGTACTGCATTGTACATACCACACAAGATCGTGACACTTAAATGCTTTAAATAAACACATTGTGCTGGCTGTTGAGATGTTAACTTCATCACATCACCCCAAACATGTCGACGCTGAATACATTGGTGCTGCCAAAGATATTACCTCGATGGAACGGATTGTTCTCAGTTGTTATGCAACCCTTGATGTCTTTCAGCATGCTGTACAGTTGATCTTGCACCATATCATTGAACTGCACCTTTATACCTTGTTACACTTTCTTTATATCTACTATAATTTTGAAGTCTATTTCAAGTGCTGAACTAACATTAATAGCCTCCAATCCATTGGCAGTCACTTGATAAGTAGTGTTGAACAAAAGCGCTATGTAAGGACTTGACTGAGGCTCAACGAGTGGTACAGAGTTGAATATAGCGGAATGTCGAAGAATGGAAACAGTTCTGAGCCCTGCTCCAGTACATCAGAGAGCTTGTCTGCAAGCTATCTCAGTGTTACCAGTGATGAATATAGTGAAAACTCGAAATCTGGAAACTTCATGCTGACTTGATTTCCACTCCAGCTGCATCAGGGACGTTGTCTACACGCTGACTTGATTTTCGCTGCTCGAATGTACTTCATTTGCACTCTGATGTGTTGGGAGGTGTGTGTCTGCGTTCTGGCTTCATATGTACTGCTGTTGCTTAAATGTATCAGGCCCCACATCGTTTATATCATGGAGCTGTTGAACTGAGAGAGAAATAAAGGAAAAGCGTGAAAATCGTGTACATACACATACACACACAAAACGAATAACAAACATTGAGAGAGATGAATGGTTTAATGCTTACAATCGAATGTGAGAATCAGTTTCTTCTGCCCAGATGTGGTAGATCTCTGATGACACCTTTCGCTATGGAGTACAGGGCACATGTGGTGGGCTCTCTTAGAGGTTAGTAAGCCAGCAATGAGAATGACAGATTTTTTGTGTGTGGGGGATGGGGGAGGGGGGAGGGGTGGTAGACGATCGCAGCACCATGGGAATTGTAACAACTATTTTGGAATGCATTCCTATCCCCAGATCAGCCATCTTGGAGTCTAATGTCACTGCACTGAATATGTCATGGATACTAAACTTAGAACCAGGCAGGTTAGTACTTGCAGGGTGATGTCATGGAAACACCGTTACCCTGCTCAGTGGTTTACTATGCTGCAATGTGAGATGAGAATAAAATGTTAGAAATTCATAGAATAGACTCCGTTCTAGACGGGTAGTAAGCCTCAACACTACAGCTGAGTACTGGAAATCTTAGATGTCTTACATGCAAAGAAAAACATGTGAGGAATCAATAAAAATGTGGTGTCGGCCCAGACATTAGATGACATTCTGTTTAAATTAAGGATGGTTCGAGTTTAATGTTCTGTCTGCATCAGTATCAAATTTCATTACACCAAGGCATGTTTACAGTGAAAGTCGGTGTTTGTAAAAAAAAGTTATGTCACAAATCAAAAGAGTGTGTTTGGTCGCTATGGTACAACTAGCTGAGAACCCTACAGTTCGTTGGGTACTTATTGCAATCTGAATTCGACATGGGGCCTATTGTTTGAATCTAATGAATCTACTACTACAAATGCAAATATGGCACTGTACCAACTGAGCCAAAGTGAGCAACACATCTATATGAACTATTACAACACTTTTTTTTCTACAAATACCCTTACAGTTCATCAGTGGTGTTAAATAATTTGACATTGTCTTGCTCTAATACATTCCGGATAGGTAGTAAGCCTGCATACTGCACATTGTGGGGAATACCTCATATCACTGGTAGCTGGTCCCTGTTTCTGTTCTACTTGCATATGGAGTATTTGAAGAAGGAATATGTGCCTCTGCCAGGTAACTTTTAGCGGTCAGTTGTGGTGACCCTGTGTGACTTGTATTCTGCAATATGGATCATTATGGAAAGACTCCATCTATGGTGGTCACAGCTTAAATGTTCTTCTATTATATTGTCAAGTATTTGTTGGAGCATAAAGGTATCGTTCCTGACTTCTGATCGGCGTTAAACACACAATTTGCTGTGGTATAGTGACTGTTTTTCGTGTTAAAATGTCGTGCATAAGCAGGAAACGACCCATCATCATGAGGATGAATGTATGTCTCTTGATTTTCTCGGCATGCTGCGGCAGGGCGGGTTAAATTTTCGTTCGTTTCGTCGTACTGTGCACTATTCAACTGCAAAAATCCACCTACCTCCGTATAGCGTCCGCTCACCATCCCTTTTCTCTGCTGTTTAGACGTCGGAAAAGCAGCGTTGATAAAAACGACGCCGATAGTCCGCATAAACTCTAGTAGCCTGCTGTCCTGCAATTATCTCATAATACATATTGGGTGGTGCTGTTGGTGCTTCTGTCATTAGAAATTGTTCAAAATTCGCAAGCAAGTCTTTTTTATTTCCGTAAGTGCACATTTAAATCAGCCATCACGTCCACATTTATTTAACTAACGAATTTACAACTCTCAGTTCTCAGTTCATACAACAACTTCACACGCAAAGCAACCAGAAATACAAATAAGTCCGAGCAGATTGACAACGCGATCTCACAGTCACATTACCGCTACTAATAGTGAGTTTCACATTCTGGCCTTTTCAGCGGTTTTCTTTAAGAGAAACTGCTCGCCAGAATACTCCATGTATGAATACGGAACATGCCCCACGGAAATGTTCACAAAGGCCGAAAGTTCACATGCTCGTAACTTTCCAACAAAGCAATTCCAAAACTTCCAACTTTCATCAAACTGTTCGTAATTGCAACGGCTTTCCTTGTAACTAGTTTTAAACGCGCGGAACACAATATTTTTTCATCTTACACAAATGAGAAACAACATATTTGACATGTCCTTTGGCGATTGAAGCTGACGAGCAGCTCTTGTTCAGACTGCCTCTCTCCCAGGATATCTAACTAGTTGTGCGCGGGAAGTACTTCATTCTGATTGGCTGATCAGTCTGACGGACCAATCAAAATGATCCTTCGACATCATTCTCACGGCAAAACTCGCCTAAGCCAATCACTATTCAGAAAAGCATTTACGTCTTCCAGAATGCAAATACTTACACAATGTTTAATAAAACAAAACGAAATTAAAATTAATCTTGAAAATAATTTAGAGCAGTGACACCTAGACATACGTCACCAGCAATGTGGGTAAAACACAACTTTCCCAAGTTCTAGTTACGTAATATTGTACATAACATAACAATGAATTTTAACGTATGTCGCACATACACACTCTCACTTATTCTCATTTATTCGCCCAAGAACCTAATAAACAGGTAATATTTTTTTCTGAATTTTATACAACGAAAATGCAAAATAATTAAATATTTGAAAATAAAATCTCAGTTAAATCATTCTACACCTTGATAACTCTAGTAATGATTTCAAATGATACTAAAAGACAAACTGTTACCATTCCTAACTAAGTTCTAGAGTGTAAGTGTCGGTTTGGGGTGTTTTAGGTAGTTTTCTGAATCTCCGAAACTATAACATTTACGACTTTGAAATTTTGTGGAGACATTCTTCTGAATAACAAAAACTAGTATATCAAATCTGAAAATAATCTGTCCATATTTAATGTGTTTCATTTAGATTCGTGGGAGGTATGACTATACAGTCGCTCGAAGTGTCACTGGAGCCGTTCTCACGCTGTTAGTAGGCCGTATTCCTGTTTGGTGTTAAATACATGGTTTGTTGTGGTCTTCGGATTGTTTTGTGTGTTGAATTGCGCGATGGTCTAGCATTTGTACCTGGTTTCTTGGTTAAAATGTCATGGACAACAAAGGAACAAACTATTACTCTCGTAATACGTCGCTGCGCTGTTTCGGCACAAACGTTTATCATTGTTGACGATCAATTTGAAAAGTCCCCTTAGAAAAATTTATGAATGCCTGTGCTGATAAACCTCTTACATTATTTGATTTTCCAACAGCTGAGCAGAACTGAACGTACTCAGACGTTTCGCTCTTTACCTATTCTGATCAACACTAAACTGACACACAATATTTTTAGCGCCACTCAGTCTGACTTTGAAAAATCCCTACAAAAGAATGGCCCTGACTAACAATAACCTATATCTTTCATGAATCACTTACCTCACAAAAATCTTCGTTACTCAAACTACTGCAATGCACCGTGCGCCAATACTGCCAGCTGAATAAAAGATTCTAACTACTGAAGGCACTAACTACTGATAGGCATAGTTAGAAAATGAAAGATTTTGATACAGAACAAACAATGTATTTACCTTAATAGTGTTCAAAAGTCATAATATATATATCAGTTCAAGACATCCAGTCTTACAAATTTACTGTCTCTGATGGACACACCTCCAGATCATCCTCTCTCAAAACTCCGCCATCTTTCTCCCCACATCCACCACAGCTGGCGGCTCACCTCCAACTGCGCAACGCTACGTGCTGTTAACAGCCAACTGCCCAACACTACAATAGCAAATTCCAACAATGCAAACCAGCCACAGACTGCACACAGCACAGCCAGTGATTTTCATACAGAGCGCTACCTGGCGTTACCAATATAAAAACCTAAACAGCCTACTTACAAATTTCTAGGGGATGATGTGAACATACCACAATTTTCGAACTGTCATCAGATATGAATTTAGTAAACAGTTGCGGTTATACACTTTTGGGACCCTATAAATGGTCTGTGTCAGACATAATCAATGTTGTATATGGTGTCAAAGGGAGTCCAAGGCAGTAACTTCAGCCTCTTAAAGCATGCGGCTGTAGTGTGCAGAACTTGCTAGCCGGATGTATGTTTAAGCACTGTGGGATGGCGTTAAATCACCATCAGCATTTCTGTAATGTGAGTGTTCTGCACTCTCACCTTGTGTGCCTATGTCTGACTCTCAAGAAAGACGAAACAATGGTCTACCGGTTAAAAAACTACACTGCCTGTCAGAAATGTGTATGGAACGTTCACCTTCCAGGTTATGGTGGTTTCGGATGTACAGTAGAAATGCTAACAACTTAATGTGATTATGCTATGGATAATAATAATATTTATCAAAAATATACCTGTTCCATGAGTCTGAAGATATGAGAAATGTAAAACGTACTCTGTAAAATATCATCGACTTGATTCATATAACCAAAGACATATGTCTCTAGCACCTGTCGGCTGTTTACTTTTGGAAAATGTCTTGTGTCCTTTCTAGAGACAGAATAACAAGCTGTATTCCTTCCCTTTCAGCCTATCAAGAGCTTATTAGTCCATGTAACACAGAGTGATGACAATGGAAAGAGATGGACCAACACAGGAAAATTCAGTGTTGAGTTTCGAGATGTTACAATATGAGCAAAATACGGAATATTTATGAGTGAATTATGAATGAATTGATGAGTTCTTAGCAAATAACATGTTGTTCTTTAAGATAGGGGCTCACTGTATTCGTTCACGATCCTGTGTAGCGTGATTTCACCATAAAATTTTGGGGACACGAGAGAAGCCTCCACGAAGGATGTGTCATTAATAACACATTCGGGCGTCCCCTGGGCAACGGCTCTAAGCCGGCAGATTCTCTCACACCAGGATCATCACAGTAGAGCGACATAATGTCTCGAGAAAAACCGGATAGGTTCTTATCAGGACCGGCTTTGACGATCATCTCTGTGAACATAGAAGGTCTGTCGTCTTGCAAAGAACAATTGCTGAGCGAACTTTGTCAAAAAAACCAAATGTGACGTACTCTGCGTGCAAGAAACGCATAGGGACATCCAACACCGACGCCCCAAGGTTCCAGGGATGAAACTGTAGCAGAAAGACCGCACGCGCAATACGGGAGTGTCGTGTTCACCAAACCGGACCTCCAAGTGAGGATGGCGGATCACACTGAGAAGAGAGATATCGAAATTATCACGGTGGAATTTGGCGAATACACGGCGACCTCAATGTATAAGCCCCCAAATGTAGACTTCCACTTTGAACCACCAGCAAAAATCTGTAAACAGAAAACGGCTTTCATCATCGGCGATTTCAACAGCCATAGTCACGTATGGGGATATGCACAAGAAGACAAAAACGGTAAAGCTGTTGTGGCGTGGGCCGAGTCAAACCACCTGGCACTTATCCACGACAGCAAACTTCCCACATCTTTCAACAGCAATAGGTGGCACCGCGGATACAACCCGGATCTCCTATTCGTCGGCGAAGAAATAGCACAACAGTGTTTTAAGTCCATCTGCGCCCCCATCCCAAAGACACAACATCGCACAATAATGTGCCAAATGTTGCCAATAGTTATACCACGAAGAGTAAAGTTCAGAAGGAGATATAATTTCAGGAAGGCAGACAGGCCCAAATTCACCAGAGTACTAGAAGAGAGAGTCCAGACAAAAAAAAATGGTTCAAATGGCTCTGAGCACTATGGGACTCAACTGCTGAGGTCATTAGTCCCCTAGAACTTAGAACTAGTTAAACCTAACTAACCTAAGGACATCACACACATCCATGCCCGAGGCAGGATTCGAACCTGCGACCGTAGCGGTCTCGCGGTTCCAGACTGCAGCGCCAGAACCGCGCGGCCACTTCGGCCGGCAGAGTCCAGACATATAGCCCAGATCCAGAGAACTATGACAGCTTCGTGGACACGTCAAAACCTGCTCCCGAGCATCTATTCCAAGGGGATACAGAACAAGTTACACACCAGGACTCACCCAGGAAACAGTAGCCCTACTGGAAGAGTATCAAATGCTCTTTGAAAGAAACCCCTTCAGTGAAGAAACCCTCACCAAAGGAAGAGTTATTACCTCCCGGATATCAGAAGTGAGAAGGGAGCAATGGACCAAACTGATGGAGGAAACTAATTTTGGCAGAGATAGTCAAAAGGCCTGGAAACTCATAAAACGCCTAGCCAATGACCCCACCAAACCAAATCTACACGCGAACGTCACAGCAGACCAAATTGCACACCAGCTTCTCACAAATGGGAAACCACCAAGGTACGACAATCTAAAGACAAAAAAGAGGGGCATAGAACGAAACCCACCTCAGGAGACCGAAGAACTATCCAAGCCATTTACCTTGGCGGAACTGGAGAAGGCGATCAGTAAGTGCAAAATGCGGAGAGCAGCCGGCCTTGATGATATATGCGTCGAGCAAATAAAGCATTTTGGACCTGTAACAAGGAAATGGCTAGTCGATATGATGAACAACTGCATGAAATCCTGCAAAATTCCAAAAATCTGGAGAAAATCGCGAGTCATTGCCATCCTAAAACCAGGCAAAGAACGTGACAATCCCAACAACTATAGGCCGATCTCTCTGCTATGCCATATGTACAAGGTTTTGGAAAGGATGCTACTCCACAAAATCACGGACGCCATCGAGCCCCTCCTGATCCCACAACAAGCAGGCTTCAGACAGGGCAAATGCTGCACACCAGAGGTGCTAAAATTAACGCAACACATAGAGGATCGGTTCGAGAACAGGAAGATCACCGGGGCTGTCTTCCTAGACCTATCAGCAGCCCATTACACAGTCAACCACCGACTGCCCCTGGGGAAAATATACGCAATGAGTAGGAACTACAGACTAACCTTACTGATTGGAAACCTACTCCAGAATCGAATATTCTTCGTGGATTTTCAGGGACAGAGAAGCCGGTGGAGGATACAGAAAAATGGCTTCCCCCAAGGAAGCGTACTGGCCCCAACACTTTTTAATATATGTACTAATGACCAGCCCCTCCCCCAAGGCACCGAAAGCTTCATATATGCAGATGATTGCGCCATTACCGCTCAAGCAGACAGCTTTGAAACTGTTGAACAGAATCTGTCAGAAGCCCTCGAACAGCTTGCCATCTCAAACCCAACCCATGGAAAACCCAAACCTGCGTCTTCCACCTAAAGAACAGACAATCTGCAAGAAGACTACAACTGGGAAGGGGTGCCCCTGGAACACCAAAATACTTAGGCGTCACCTTGGATAGAGCACTCACCTATAAAAAGCACTGCATGGACACTAAACACAAAGTAGATGCGAGAAATAAAATTTTGCGCAAACTAACGGGCACTACATGGGGGGCACAGCCTGGAATAGTGAGAACCACAGCTCTTGCTTTGTGCTATTCAACAGCGGAGTACGCGCGCCCAGTGTGGTACAATTCTAGTCACGCCAAGCAAGTGGACATACCGCTTAATGAATCCTGCCGCATCATCACAGGCTGTCTGAGAGCAACCCCGACTGATAAACTGTACTGTCTGGCAGGCGTGGCCCCACCAGATATTAGAAGGAAAGTAGCGGCCAGGAAGGAAAAGACGCTGACCTCACCTGCCCACCCGCTGTACAAACACCAGCCAGCCCACCGCCGACTAAAATCTAGAAAAAGCTTCCTGCACACAGCAGAAAACATCGTCGGGACACCGCAGCAAGTGAGGCTGGCAATGTGGCGAGAAGAAAACGCGCACCTTGGGGAATGGTTAGTCTCAAACGAAGAACTCCCTCCCGGCCATATGGAAGGATGGATGACATGGAAATCTCTTAATAGGCTGCGCTCTGGTGTCACACGATCCAGAGAGAATATGCGCAAATGGGGCTTCTCAAATGAACCGGCGCTGTGTGACTGTGGACACACCCAAACCACCACCCACCTCACGCAGTGTGTGCTGTGCCCAAGCACCTGCACCATGAAGAATTTGATGAATGCCACCCTGGAAGCGCTGGACGTGGCCAGGTTCTGGTCCAAGACTTCATAAAGTAAAAAACTACTTGACCCTGCTTATATATCTGTATACTTTTATACTCTTTTTGTATTTGTTACGTACTTGATATGTATGTGTTAATTATTCTGATTTTATGTACGATGCTTATGACACGATTAAATAAAAAACGCCGTAAAATTGATGTGCAAATTCAATGACTTGGCGTATGTGTGATGCCTGTCACCAGTTGGAAATCTTATGGAGGCGGCTAATATTAGGTATGCACTGTAAAATTTCCGTGACACAACGGCAAATTCGGGTGGCTGTGTCGTCTAGATGTGAGTTGTCGACTGGGCCGCGTGCGCTGGCCTGCAGGTCGCTACTGTTGGCCTGCCGGGTCGCCTGTGCGCCGAAGTGTGTGATTCATAAAGTATTTACAGAGCGCTAGTGCTTGCACCACTGACAGCACTCTCGAGTAATCGTGTTCCTATTCTCTCCTTCAGATGGAGCTAGCGATCTATGCTGTGTCGCTGGGTGATGCTAGAGTCATCTACCACCAGTTGGTGCAGCTCTCTGTTGGTGGTGAGAGTTCAGTGTTTCGTCTTTAAATGTGATGTGCAAGTATGGTGGAGACCATTACTCTCGTAAGATGTGAATATGTCACTGTTTTGCATCGCCTACATTTACTGCGTTTTTTATGGGTACGACTGAACTCGTCGATAAGGATAAGCATGTTTCACTGTCGAATGGTGATGCTACATGGCTTCTGCATATAAGTTCTTGTGTTGGATAGGTCTGTGATGTTCGTTATGGTATTGTTGGTAAATAGCTACTGCCTATTCCTCTCACCCTTTTTTCCGCTTCATAGCCTGAGCCCAAGAGTCCGTCATTAGGAGGACGAATGTGCAACTCTTGATTTTCACTTTCCAGCCAGAATGTATGTAGGGCCAATGTATGGGTTATAGATTATTGGTGCTTCTCATTTGCTGTCCCAGCATTCCTCTCTCATTTCGTACTGAGTAGACGTGGATGGAGCAACTCTCTAGTGATTTTCAATAGTAACCATCCCAGCAAATTCCCTATTGAGTACACTTGGCCGAAGCAACTCTCTCATTCCCATTGCTATTTCCCCTTCCTGTCAGGTGGGTCAAACTGCAAGTGTTTTCATATTTCCCGTCATTTTAACTCAGGATCCCCATGGCTTACACGGTACACTGAGCCCTGTGACTCTGTCTTCCCAATTCGACATTGGGCGTTGTGACCCGGACTTAGTGGCTGTGGGCGGAATTCACGATCACGAAATTTGTGATCGCAGAAAGGGGACTTGTCCCCAGCCTGGTACTTGTTTGTTTAAACAAAGATGTATTGTTACTATCCTACTCCCTGCAGTTGTTTTAAACACAGCACATGCGAAGTTAAAGTTAGGGCAACGGGCGTGGCTGCAGCTGCAGCAATATACTCCACCTCCTGTGAGGTACTTCAATCAACAGTACACATGTGATGTCACTGTGCACGGAACTGTCAACGACGCCACTCCAGGGCGAGTTAGAGAAGCTGGAGGTAGGAAAGCAGTACATTTAAATCTACATCTGCATCATACTCCGCAAGCCACCTAATGGTGTGTGGCGGAGGGTACTTATCCCTCCAATCCTGTTCCACTCCCAAATAGTGCGTGTGAAGAATGATTGTCGGTAAGCCTCTGTATTGGCTCTAATTTCTTGAATTTTCTCCCCGTGGTCAATACGCGTGATGTATGTCGGGGGGAAGTAATATGTTGTCCGACTCCTCGTGAAAAGTGCTGTCCCGAAATTTCAGTAGTAAATCTCTCCGTGATGCACAACGCCTCTCTTGTAACGTCTGCCAGTGGAGTTTGTTTAGCATCTCCGTAACGCTCTCTCGCCAGGTAAACGATCCCGTTGGGTCTTCTCTATCTCCTCTGTCAGTCCTACCTACAATACTCAAGAATCGGGCGAACAAGTGCCTTATAAGCTACTTCTTTCGTGGATGAGTTACATTTCCTTAAGATTCATCCGATGAATCTGAGTCTGGTGTTTGCTTTTCCCACTATCTGTTTCATGTGGTCATTCCACTTAAGGTCACTCTGAATAGTTACGCCTAGATATTTTACGGCCAACACTGTCTCCAGCTGTTTGTCATCAATAGTGTAGATTAGATTAGATTAGATTAATACTTGTTCCATAGATCATGAATACGACACTTCGTAATGATGTGGAACGTGTCGGTTAATAAAAGATGTCTGTACAAGATATTACATTACACAAAATATTGCATGACACTAATGTTTAAGTTGGTTTTTTTGCCCCCCTTAATTTATATCTAAAAATTCAGCCAATGAGTAGAAGGAGTTGTCATCTAGAAATTCTTTTAACTTATTTTTAAATGTTAGTTGGCTATCTGTCAGGCTTTTGATGCTGTTTGGTAGGTGACCAAAGACTTTTGTGACAGCATAATTTACCCCTTTCTGTGCCAAAGTCAGATTTAACCCTGCATAGTGAAGATCATCCTTTCTCCTGGTGTTATAGCTATGCACGCTGCTATTACTTTTGAACTGGGCTGGATTATTAACAACAAATTTCATAAGTGAATATATATACTGTGAGGTTACTGTGAGGATCCCTAGATCCTTAAATATATGTCTGCAGGATGACCGTGGGTGGGCTCCAGCAATTATTCTGATTACACGTTTTTGAGCAATGAATACTTTTCTACTCAACGATGAATTACCCCAGAATATGATGCCATACGAAAGCAGCGAATGAAAGTAGGCATAATAAGCTAATTTACTGAGATTCTTATCACCAAAATTTGCAATAACCCTAATAGCATACGTAGCTGACTCAGACGTTTCACCAGACCATCAATGTGTTGCTTCCAGTTTAACCTCTCATCAAAGGACACACCTAAAAATTTGGAAAATTCTACCTTAGCTACAGACTTCTGTTCAAAGTCTATATTTATTACTGGAGTTGTGCCATTTACTGTACGGAACTGTATATACTGTGTTTTATCAAAATTTAAAGAGAGTCCGTTTGCTGAGAACCACTGAATAATTTTGTGAAAAACATCATTTACAATTACATCACTTAGTTCTTGGTTTTTGGATGTTATTACTATACTTGTATCATCAGCAAAAAGAACTAACTTTGCATCTTCATCAATGTGGAATGGTAAGTCATTAATGTATATCAAGAACAGTAAAGGACCTAAGACCAAACCCTGTGGGACCCCGTACTTGATAGCCCCCCCAGTTTGAGGAATCAGCTGTTGTTTTAACATTACATGAACCACTTATTTCAACTTTCTGCATTCTTCCAGTTAAGTATGAATTAAACCATTTGTGCACTGCCCCCCTCAAACCATAATGATTTAGCTTATCTAAAAGAATTCCATGACTGACACAATCAAAGGACTTTGAGAGATCACAAAAAATACCAATGGGTGATGTCCGGTTATTCAAAGCATTTAATATTTGATCAGTGAAAGCGTATATAGCATTTTCTGTTGAAAAGCCTTTCTGAAAACCAAACTGACATTTTGTTAGTACTTTATTTTTACAAATATGGGAGGCTACTCTTGAATACATTACTTTCTCAAAAATTTTTGATAGAGCTGTCAGTGACATTTTGTTAGTACTTTATTTTTACAAATATGGGAGGCTACTCTTGAATACATTACTTTCTCAAAAATTTTTGATAGAGCTGTCAGAAGAGAGATTGGGCGGTAGTTGTTCACATCCGACATATCCCCCTTTTTATGCAATGGTTTTACAATGGCATATTTCAGTCTATCGGGGAAAACACCCTGCTCCAAAGAGCTATTACATATGTGGCTGAGAATCCTACTTATCTGTGGGGAACAAGCTTTAAGTACCTTGCTGGAAATGCCATCCATTCCGTAAGAGCTTTTACTTTTCAGTGAGTTTATTATTTTACCGATTTCAGAGGGAGAGGTTGGTGGAATTAAAGTTGTTTCAAACTGCACAGGTATGGCCTCTTCTATTAGTAGCCTTGCCTCTTCTAGTGAAGATCTAGATCCTATTTTCTCCACAACATTTAAAAAATGATTATTGAAAATATTTTCAATTTCTGATTGTTTGTTAGTACACTTGTGATTCAGTTTTATGGCACTAAAGTCTTCCTGTGCTCTTGGTTGCCCTGTTTCCCTTTCAATAATATTCCAAATTGCTTTAATTTTATTATCAGAGTTACTGATCTCAGACATGATACACATGCTTCTGGACTTTTTAATAACTTCTCTTAGTACCGCACAATAGTTTTTGTAATATTGAACAATTTCGGGGTCAGTACTCCCTCTTGCTGTTAGATACAGTTCTCTTTTACGGTTGCAAGATATTCTTATTCCTTTGGTTAGCTATGGTTTTTTATATGTTTTCTTGGAATTATGTTTAACTATTTTCTAAGGAAAACAATTTTCAAATACCCTTAAAAATGTATCGTGAAATAAGTTATATTTCAAGTTTGCATCAGGTTCCTTATACACTTCATCCCAGTCTAGTTGCTGTAGGCTTTCCCTAAAGTTTGCAGTATTTATATTGTTAATTGAATGCACTGCTTTGAAAGTCTGATTTGATATACTGCATGGAGCTATGTCATGTACTGTAACTAGCTGTGCACCATGATCTGAAAGACCATTCTCAACAGGATAAGCATTTATGTCCTTAAACTTATCTTGGTCTATAAAAAAGTTATCTATTAATGTACTGCTGTTGTTTGTTATCCGAGTAGAAAAATCAATGATGGAGCTCAAATTGAAAGAACTGAGTAACACTACAAGGTCATTCTTCCTATTACACTCTTTCAGGGAGTCAACATTGAAATCCCCACAAATGATAATTTGCATCCCCCTGTCTGACAAATAGCACAACAAAGCATCCAAGTTTTCTAGAAATAGCTGGAAGTTCCCTGAGGGGGACCTATACACTGTTACAATTATGAAAGTGCCATCATTTAGTTTAATTTCAGTGGCATTGCTCTACACAAAATTTATTAGTTTCTAAATTTTTTACACTGTGGAAGCTTTTGACATATATGGCAACTCCTCCTCTCATCATATTATCTCTACTTACATGTGCAGCTAATTTGTACCCATTGATGCTAACCTTTTGCATATCAGTGACAATGTGATGCTCAGACAGGCATAGTACATATATTACATTCTCAGTTTCTATATCTTCTAAACAAAGCAAAAGCTCATCGATTTTATTCTTCAATCCCACAATATTTTGATGAAATATACTAACATTATTTTTCACTTTACTTTTGTGAGTATCTTGAACTTTTTTAACGTCTTTAGTACTTGCCTGGCTGAGTTTCCCACTGGACACTGATCTTACACTAAAAAAGAGTTTCCACCATGAGATGTAGTTCCTCCCCCCTGTAAGTTTCCTGCTATCAGCCCAGCTAGTTTACCCTTCCCTTTCTTGTTGAGGTGTAGGCCATGTCTAGTATAGTCCCACCTACAGAGTGAATCAACAGGAACCACATCAATGTGTGACCCCGCGCCAGATCCAAGTAGCTGTTCCAACTCCAAATTAACTCTCTTGACAGAAGAGCTCAAATGAGGTCGGTCGTGGCGCTCCAGAACCGACACAAACCCAACACTGGTATGACTCGATGTTGATGCAATCTTTGCCAGGTCACACTCTATGCTGTATCCCGGATCTCTGTCAATACTGTTGCCTGGCCCACCCACAATAACCATGGAATCTTCCTTAGTAAAACCTCTACATAGTGAACCTAAATCCTCTGTAACCTGCCTCAGTCCAGCACTAGATTTGAAAAAAACTTGTGACCTGGTATTCTGACCCTAATTCATCCTGCAGAAGTTGGCCCACACCCCTAGCATGCGAAGTACCTAGCAACAAGACTCTCTTTCTCTTTGCAGACTTCCCTACATTCTTATTCAATTTGCTGCTGAAAGTTTGTTGAGCCCTGTCTACATCTACATCTGTGAGAGGCTCATCAGTTTTTGACTGAGGCAACAGGTCAAACCTATTTTGTACATTAATAACAAAGCTGTCAGAAGAATTTCTTGGCCTGTTCCTTATGCCTGTTGCCACTTCCCACCCCTGTTTACCCTTCTCCCCCCTTAACCTGCCCAGTTCTCGCCTAGCTTCATCTAACTCAGCCTGAAGGGCAGCAATTTTCCCCTCCTGTTCCACAATCTTTCTATCTCTACTGCATATCCTACAGAACCACTGATGAGTCTCGCTCATTTTCCCAATTCCCACGCCACTACAATCGCCCCTATGGAAAAACTTACTACATCCATCACACCAGAACCCGGAGCTAACGATTCTACGGCACGTCAGGCACTTTACACTCATGGTACAAATCGATGTTAGTGACAGAAAGACAATTAAGTTACCGGACAACAATGAAAATACGTGTACGAAAAATTAGGCCTACTCGCGACAATGTAAACAGTGGTTCAGAAGTTTATTACTGGAAATTACTTGAGAGATGACGATACTCTACAGACATAATGGGGCAGCAAACGTATTTAGCACACTAAACTATCAGTAAATGCACTTAAAATTGCGGTATGAAGTTTAATTTGAAAGCTCAAAAGTTCGGCCTGGCCACGATATACACTCCTGGAAATTGAAATAAGAACACCGTGAATTCATTGTCCCAGGAAGGGGAAACTATATTGACACATTCCTGGGGTCAGATACATCACATGATCACACTGACAGAACCACAGGCACATAGACACAGGCAACAGAGCATGCACAATGTCGGCACTAGTACAGTGTATATCCACCTTTCGCAGCAATGCAGGCTGCTATTCTCCCATGGAGACGATCGTAGAGATGCTGGATGTAGTCCTGTGGAACGGCTTGCCATGCCATTTCCACCTGGCGCCTCAGTTGGACCAGCGTTCGTGCTGGACGTGCAGACCGCGTGAGACGACGCTTCATCCAGTCCCTAACATGCTGAATGGGGGACAGATCCGGAGATCTTGCTGGCCAGGGTAGTTGACTTACACCTTCTAGAGCACGTTGGGTGGCACGGGATACATGCGGACGTGCATTGTCCTGTTGGAACAGCAAGTTCCCTTGCCGGTCTAGGAATGGTAGAACGATGGGTTCGATGACGGTTTGGATGTACCGTGCACTATTCAGTGTCCCCTCGACGATCACCAGTGGTGTACGGCCAGTGTAGGAGATCGCTCCCCACACCATGATGCCGGGTATTGGCCCTGTGTGCCTCGGTCGTATGCAGTCCTGATTGTGGCGCTCACCTGCACGGCGCCAAACACGCATACGACCATCATTGGCACCAAGGCAGAAGCGACTCTCATCGCTGAAGACGACACGTCTCCATTCGTCCCTCCATTCACGCCTGTCGCGACACCACTGGAGGCGGGCTGCACGATGTTGGGGCGTGAGCGGAAGACGGCCTAACGGTGTGCGGGACCGTAGCCCAGCTTCATGGAGACGGTTGCGAATGGTCCTCGCCGATACCCCAGGAGCAACAGTGTCCCTAATTTGCTGCGAAGTGGCGGTGCGGTCCCCTACGGCACTGCGTAGGATCCTACGGTCTTGGCGTGCATCCGTGCGTCGCTGCGGTCCGGTCCCAGGTCGACGGGCACGTGCACCTTCCGCCGACCACTGGCGGCAACATCGATGTACTGTGGAGACCTCACGCCCCACGTGTTGAGCAATTCGGCGGTACGTCCACCCAGCCTCCCGCATGCCCACTATACGCCCTCGCTCAAAGTCCGTCAACTGCACGTACGGTTCACGTCCACGCTGTCGCGGCATGCTAGCAGTGTTAAAGACTGCGATGGAGCTCCGTATGCCACGGCAAACTGGCTGACACTGACGGCGGCGGTGCACAAATGCTGCGCAGCTAGCGCCATTCGACGGCCAACACCGCGGTTCCTGGTGTGTCCGCTGTGCCGTGCGTGTGATCATTGCTTGTACAGCCCTCTCGCAGTGTCCGGAGCAAGTATGGTGGGTCTGACACACCGGTGTCAATGTGTTCTTTTTTCCATTTCCAGGAGTGTATAAACAAAACGAACTTTACGTGATTACTGTGAAAATACGCGAGTAAGACAAAAACCTTTAATGGTACGCTTGAAGAGCACTATAATTAACGTAATAAATTAGTTTAAAGTGTTAAAAACAGTTTATTACTACTTAAATTACTTATCTTGTACGAGAGCTGTGACACAGACGTCCGTATAGCAGGCGCAGGGCTACCAACCTCTGTACAGCAGTGAATTTCTTTTCATAAGTATGAGCAATATGTTACATTCATTTACGTTCAGGGTCAACTGCCACAGCCTGCACCATTTATCAATTCTCTACAGGTCGTTCTGCAAATTCTTAGTATATTCTGGCGTTGCTACTTTGGTATAGACAACTGCATCATCTGCGAATGGCCTTAAAGATCATCTGACGCTTTCTACCAGATCATTGATATATACTGTAAACAGCAACGGTCCTATCACACTTTCCTGTGGTACTCCGGCTGTTACCTTTACATCTGCCCATTTAGTTTCGTTAAGAGCGACATCACAATCCTGCTCTGACCTGTTGTGCTTTTTAGAACAGCATGGAATTCCAGCATACTGGCCCAGACTTGAGATACTGGGAGAGGTTTTATGATGTCAGAATCCAAGTTCCAGAATACTTTCACTGTGACGTCTGATACAAACGATGTTTCTTCAGATCCAATACTGTCTGCTAATCTACTTGACATGTGTTCCTCAGCAACTATTCACTGAGAGGTGTCTGGTCACTGCTTCTCCTAACTCTAAGTTTGGTTTGTTCCACTTTATATCTTTCACTCCATGCTGGGAGCGAAACGCTCTCACTCGTAGGTGTATGGCTACTCATAGAATTCCTGCGAGCGGAGAGAAGGCCGAAATACTAAATTCAGTTTTCCGAAGTTGTTTCACCGCGGAAGATCTTAACACTGTCCCTCCTTTCAATCGTCGTGCGAACGTCGAAATGGCAGATATTGAGATAACCGATCGTGGAATTGGAGATTGGCAGCCCTGCAGCCAGGCAACTAGCGCGAGTTTTGGTGTTCTCGTAAAGATAAGTCATTTTAGATTATAAAACATATAGATCAGTAATGATTACGTGGTAAATAAGTGTATTAGTGTGCCGTTTAAGTGTACCATTAAAGGTTTCATTTTTCTTTACGTAATATAGCAGAAAACGCGAAAAGACCGTACAGTCGTATTTATAGAATTTCGTTTAGTTGTTCCTTGCTCTCTCCAGCAATTTAACTTAGCGTACCTCTTCATTATTTAACTAGCATTTCCGGAAAGTAGCGTAAAGTTTAAGTTGTTGTTTCAGAAACTTTTCACTTTTGTTTTTGTTTACACACAGTTGCGTATAGGCCAAATTTGTGTAACCATATTTTCGTGTTTATCTGTAATTTAACTGACTTATTCTTAATCAACTATTACGTGCTTGACTTGCCGTAGAATTGTTAGGTCGGGGATTTGGTGTGATGGTGCTGTAGTTTTTTCCATGTGGGTGACAGTAGTGGCGTGGGAATAGGGGAAGTAAATGAGACTCATCAGTGGTTTAGTAGGATTTGTAGTAGAGATAGGAAGATACCAGAACAGGAGGGGAAAATTGCCGCCCTTCAGGCTGAGTTAGACAAGGCCAGGGGAGATCTTGACAGGTTAAGGAGGGAGAAGGGTAAAGAGAGGTGGGAAGTGGCAACAGGCGACAGGAGGAACAGGCCTAGAACTTTGTCTGACAGCTTTATGGTGAATGTGGAAAATAGATTTGACCTGTTGCTTCAGTTAGAAACTGGTGAGCCTCAAGCAGTTGCAGGTGTAAACAGGGCACAACAAACTTTCAGCAGCAAATCGAAAAGTAAGAATGTAGGGAAATCACTAAAGAGAAAGAAAGTGTTGTTGTTAGGTAGTTCCCATGGAAGAGGTGTTGGCCAACTTTTGCAAGATGAACTAGGATCAGAATACCAGGTCACCAATTTTTTTTAAACCTAGTGCTGGTCTGGAGCAGGTGACAGAGGATTTAGGATCACTTTGCAAAGATTTCACTAAGGAAGACACCGTGGTTATAGTGGGTGGGGCAGGTAACAGTATTGACAGAGATCCTGGGTACAGTATAGAGTGTGACCTGACGAAGATTGCATCAGCATCGAAGCATACTAGTGTTGAGTTTGTATCTGTTCTTGGGTACCATGACCGACCTCATTTGAACTCTTCTGTCAAGAGAGTTAATTTGGAGCTGGAACGGCTGCTCATGTCGGGTGCAGGGTCACACATTGGTGTGGTTCATGTTGATTCTCTCAGTAGGTGGGATTATACTAGGCATGGCCTTTACCTCAACAGGAAGGTGAAGGGTAAATTGGCTGGGGAAATAGCAGGAAAGTTAAAGGGGGGAGGCACTGTCATGAGTGGTAAAATACCAGTGGTTATAGGATTCAGAAAAGACCCTTTTTTAGGGTAGGGAGGACAGAAAGAAAGCAAATTTTAAGAGAGGTTAGAACTGAGACAAACCTTCAGTTTGAGAAAGAAATCAAAAAAACATAATTCCAGCTTATTACATCAGCATAAACAGCCATTGGTTAAGAATTTTCAACTGTCAGCAGATATTTTAACTCCACCCAATTTTAACTCAGTCAATGTGAAATGTCAGCTATCTTTATTGCATCAAAATATTCGAGGACTGAGAAATAAAATTAATGAATTAACTATCTGCATAGATGAATTAGAGTCTTCAAACCCAGCTGACATTGTGGTGTCACCGCTAGACACCACACTTGCTAGGTGGTAACTTAAATCGGCCGCGGTCCTGTAGTACATGTCGGACCCGCGTGTCGCCACTGTGTAATCGCAATCCTAGCGCCACCACATGGCAGGTCACAAGATACGGAATAGACCTCGCCCCAGTTGTACGGACGACATAGCTTGCGACCAGACCTACCAAGTCTTCCTCTCATTTGCCGAGAGACTGATAGAATAGCCTTCAGCTTATTCCATAGCTACTACCTAGCAAGGCGCCATGTGTATCAGTGCTTATAGCTTACTACTATTCAAGAGATGTATTCCAACAAGAGAATAAAGTTAAGTATATTATTCCAGCTACGTACTGTTCTTCTTATTCATTAATAAGTCTCATGTTCCAGTACTTCACGCCCGTCTGCGTTAGTTTAGCGTGCACTTTCAGCCACTTCGATCTACAAGGTGTTGACCCAGCTGCCGACACATCAGACATAATCTGCCTCTCTGAACATCATGTGACCACTGGTATAGAACTTTTAAGTGTTACAGGGTTTAGGTTAGCATCTCACTTTTGTAGATCAGAAATGGAGAAAGGAGGAGTTGCCACATTCATCAGGAACTGTCATAAATTTAAGAACATAGACATTCATAAATTTTGCCTAGAACAGCATATGGAAGCATGTGCAACAGAATTAGAATTTCACAAAAAATCCTTCATAATATTAAGTGTATATCGAGCACCTGCAGGTACCTTTCATCTGTTTGTAAACCACCTTGAAACTCTACTGGCCCATTTTACAACCAAAAACAAAGAAATAGTGGTTGCTGGTGATTTCAATGTAGATTTCCTTAAAGACTCTCCCAATAAGAACTTATTTGAGTTAGTAACACTATCATTCAACTTAATTCCCACTGTAAAGTTCCCCACTAGCATAGCCACTTGCTCACAAACAGCCATTGATAATATCTTTATAGAAAAGTCCAATGAACAAAATTATATTACAAAACCAATAGTCAATGGCCTCTCAGACCATGACATGCAGTTCCTTCTGTTAAATGTTAATACTGAACAGGATATAAAATCTGTTAAATCTGAGCTCAAGAGGGTAATCAGTAAGCCAAAAATTGATTATTTTAGGACACTCCTCAGAGACATTCACTGGACTGATGTTTACAGTGCTCATGGCATGAATGAAAAATATAACATTTTTGCTAATAAAGTGCTTACCTTATTCGAACACTGCTTTCCCCCAAAACTTACCAAGGTTAGAGCAAAGTCTACAAAGAAGCCATGGATTACTTGAGGAATAGGGGTATCTTGTAAAACAAAAAGAAAACTGTATCTGTCAATCCGAAACATTTCCAATGTTGATGCTATAGCACATTATAAGAAATACTGCAAAATATTAAAGACTGTAATACGGATGTCAAAGCAAATATATTATAAGGAAAAGATAGTCATATCAAAATAAAGACAATATGGGATATAGTGAAGGAGGAGACCGGTAGAACCAGACATGAAGAGGAACAAACAGCATTAAGAGTAAATGATACATTGGTGACAGATGTGTATAGTGTTGCAGAACTTTTTAACAAACATTTTATAACTGTTACGGAAAAGATGGGGTTGTCAGGTTCGGTAGATGCTGCTATGGATTACCTTAGACCAGACATTTCAAGTAACTTCCATAATATGAATTTGACCCTCACTACCCCAACAGAAATAATGTCCATCATAAAATCTTTAAAACCAAAAACATCTAGTGGGTATGATGAAATATCAACAAAGTTAAATAAAGAATCTGATTCTGAGCTAAGTAACATATTAAGCTATCTGTGTAACCAGTCATTTATCAGTGGAATATTTCCTGAATGGCTGAAATATGCTGAAGTTAAGCCACTGTTTAAGAAGGGAGATAAAGAAATAGCATCAAATTTCCGTCCAATTTCACTTTTGCCAGCATTCTCAAAAATATTCGAAAAAGTAATGTACAGTCGTCTCTATAACCATCTTATCTCAAATAACATACTGTCAAAGTCACAGTTTGGATATCTAAAAGGTTCTGATATTGAGAAGGCTATCTACACTTACAGTGAAAATGTGCTTAAATCATTAGACAAAAAATTGCAGGCAACTGGTATATTTTGTGATCTGTCAAAGGCATTTGACTGTGTAAATCACAATATCCTTTTAAGTAAACTAGAATATTATAGTGTAACAGGAAATGCTGCAAAATGGTTCAAATCTTATATCTCCGGCAGGAAACAAAGGGTGTTATTAGGAAAGAGACATGTATCAAGCTATCAGGCATCATCCAACTGGGAACTAATTACATGTGGGGTCCCACAAAGTTCCATTTTGGGGCCCTTACTTTTTCTTGTGTATATCAATGACCTTTCATCAGTAACATTACCAGATGCCAAGTTTGCTTTGTTTGCCGATGATACAAACATTGCAATAAATAGCAAATCAAGTGTAGTCTTAGAAAGATCAGCCAATAAAATATTTGTGGAGATTAATCACTGGTTCCTAGCCAATTCTTTGTCACTAAACTTTGAAAAAACACACTACATGCAGTTCAGAACTTGTAAGGGGTTTCCCAAGAGTATATGTCTAACATACGATGACAAGAAGATAGAAGAAGTGGACAGTGTTAAATTCTTGGGATTACAGCTTGATAATAAATTCAACTGGGAGGAGCACACCACAGAACTGCTGAAGCGTCTTAACAAATCTCTGTTTGCAATGCGAATTTTGTCAGACATAGGGGATATAAAAATGAAAAAGCTGGCATACTATGCTTACTTTCATTCCATAACGTCATATGGGATTATTTTTTCGGGTAATTCATCAAGCCAAGCTAAAGTTTTCCGGGCACAAAAACGTGCAGTAAGAGTTATATGTGGTGTGAACTCAAGAACGTCCTGCAGAAGCCTGTTTAGGGAACTAGGGATACTAGCTACTGCTTCCCAATATATTTATTCCTTAATGAAATTTGTCATTAAAAATATATCACTTTTTCAAACCAACAGCTCAATTCATGGAATCAATACTAGAAGTAAGAATAATCTTCACAAGGATTTAAAGTCACTTAGTCTCGTACAAAAAGGTGTGCATTATTCAGGAACACACATTTTCAATAACCTGCCAGCAGCCATAAAAAGCTTAACAACCAATGAAATTCAGTTTAAGAAAAGCCTAAAGGATTTATTGGTGGCCAACTCCTTCTACTCCATTGATGAATTTCTTAGTAAAACCAACTGATTTGTATATAAGTACAACATAACTTCTGCACAATTTCAGTGCAGTAATGTGTTCATTGAAAATTTGTGTGTGTGTGTGTGTGTAAGTATAATCTAACTTCTGCACCATTTCAGTGCAGTAATGTGTTCATTGTAAATAAGTATTACAGTAGTTGTATTACATGTTTATTACCTTATAAATAAATAAAAAACTTTTTTATTTTAAATTCAGTGCATTAGTATTTGTAAAATGACTCTTAGTGTTCATTAAAAAATGACGATCATTCCACTTGGGACCTGTGGAATGGTACATTAGCTTATTTGTTTTAGTTGTAAATATTTGTCATGTATTGTTGTTTTTCTGACATGTTCCACATCCTGGAGGACCTCCTCACTACGGATCAATTGGAATGAAAGTAAATCTAATCTAATCTAATCTAAAAAGTAGCTCTAATCGCTTAGTAGTGGAAAGTTGTCAGGACAAGATGAAATACATATAAGATTACGCAAAAGAACTCGCTCCCCTTCTTGCAGTAATTTATCGTATATTGCTTGAGCAACAAAAGGTACCTAACGACTGGAAAATAGCGCGGGTCATTCCCATTTTTGAGAAAGGCCGTAAGACAGATCCACACATTGCACAAAAGTGTGTTATCAGAATAATTGCTGGAGATCATCCAAGATCATCCTGCAGACACTAATTTTAAGAGCTAGGGATCTTCACTGTAGCCTCACAACATATATATATATATTCACTTATGAAATTTGTTTTTAACAATCCGCACGAATTCAAAAGTAATAGCAGTGTACATGGCAGATGGCTACAACCCTAGGAGAAAGGATGATCTTCACTACTCAAGGTTAAATCTGACTTTGGCTCAGAAAGGGGTAAATTATGCTGCCAAAAAGTCTTTGGTCACTTACCTAATAGCATCAAAACTCTGACAGATGGCCATATAGCATTTAAAAGGAAATTAAAAGAATATCTGAATGGCAACTCCTTGTACTCATCAGATGAATTTTTAGATGTAGTAAGTAGGTAATTTCCCCACCACCACAAAAAAAAATAAAAATAAAAATATTAAGTGTCATGTAATATTTTGTGTAATGTAATATCTTGTATAGACACCTTTTATTTACCTGGCACGTTCCACATCATTACGAAGTGTGGTATTCATGATCTATGGAACAAGTACTAATCTAATCTAATCTAATCTAATGTAATATTACCAAGTAATTAAACATTTTTTGTATGTATAGATCTCCCAGTGGTAGTGTGGACACTTTTTTTCAATAAATTAACAGAATTTCTAAGTAAAGTCTCAAGTAGAAAGTTCAACATAATTCTGTGTTGGGACGTTAAGATCAACACTAATATCATAAGTGAATCCAGTAGTATCTTCATAAATACCCTTCAAAGTTTTGGAATGTCCCTATTGGTCAATAGTGCAAAAAGGATTACGGCAATGAGTAAATCAGTAACTGACCATGTGGCCACAAATATGGACAGGGAAAAATTTGATGTAGCTGTAAAAGATCTTGGACTATCAGACCATCTCTCTCAAATAACAACAGTAATATCAACCATTAAATCATTCCCAAAACTATCAACCTACAAACGACATCTATCAGAAATCAGAATAAAAGATTTTTCAAAAGAGCCAGCAAAACAAAGCTGGGTTGAAGTGTATAGGGAAACTAATGTGACTATGAAATTCCCTCAATTCTCCACATTGTTTACATTTAACTTTGAAAAGGCATTTCCAAAAGTATGCATGTCTGTAACATCATCTCTCAAAAACCGATGGAAAACTGCAAGTATTAAGAAGTCCTCCCAAACACTTAAAACCTCAGTTCCATGAAAATATTCGCAATAATCCAGAATTCTTAAATTTCTATCATAGATACAAAAAGATCTATAGGAAGGTGCTGATTGCTGCAAACAAAGTCATTTAATGACAAAATAATACATAATGGAGAGAATAAAAGCAAAGCAGTCTGGGATGTTATAAAAAAGGAAATGGGGAGAATCAAACAAACACAGAATAACACACTGCTAAGGGAGGGGGATGTGGGCATTCAACTAATAATGATGAAATGTGCTGGTACGTGGCCCTCAACTATGTACCCTCTGACTCAGAGTTGAAATATTAAAAGTTTTGACTGGTTTCGTTGTCTAGGGGCTGCGATGCGTAGTTGCCACATTACAAGCCAAATACTTCTGAGTCTACAGTACACAATGCGAGTAGACACATGAATCAAGTGGTCGAAGGTTCCTCTCACTTGGCAATTGCGAATTGTTAATCAAGATAGTAATTTATAAATGAAAGACTGCAATTAAATAAAATCTGCAGGTACTATCTTAATGGCTTCAAATGAAGAGTACAATAGGAGAAGTGCCTTTTACAATGCCGTTTATTACTGCAAAACACTTATCGGTCTCGATGGTCCAACAATTAAATAAAACATAAGTTGACTAACAGGGAAACAATAGATTCCTACTTCGCGTAATTAGCTACGAATAACAACATAACTCAGGATATATTCACTTCTAAATGCTTACTACGTCTTCACTGCAGAAGCCACGGAAATTTCACAAGTGCACAAGTCGCCACTATCAAATATTTCTGTCTTCCGCTACCGTGTGCAAAAATGCTCCACTCTCCAAGCCTTTCCCGTGACTGTGCCCCGATCACGCCGTTCTGTCCAGTACTTTCGCGTGTCCTCTCCCGTACTGTCCAGAACTCTCCCTTGTCCTGTGCGACTGTCCCTCGCACTGCACTGTTCAGAACTCCCCCTCCATTCACTCCGGTAGTCGCCTCCCTTAGTAACGAGCGCTGTGATCGGCGATAGCGTTCCCATCATGTCTCCAAGCCAACGCCCACTCACAAACACTTTGAAACACATTCGAAGTACTGGGTTTACATGTAATAACTTGAATTTAAATAAATATTCCTACAGCTGGACCATAAACACACTCTAACACACTTTATTAAATACATAAACAAATTAAATAAATATATATCAAAGGAATAGAACAGCAGTAAGCCAATAGCCTAATGTCTCTGTGATTTCTAAAACACAGTAAATAATTGACCAATTTCTTCATGAATAGTATATATCGGATATAAACAGACATAGATGAATAAATATATTTATAAGCATGCTGCTACCGCTTTTTCGTGTAACTGTGGAGTACCTATGGACTGACGCGATCGATAGTAATCGGTCACTTTGACGTCCAATAACTATCGTACTACTCAAGTTACATGCCTGTAATTTACACCAATTTAGGTTTACACTAATAGCTTTCTATAGACACATCGATCGAGAAAATCGGATAAACCGTTTAGATTTTGGAAATTCGTCGCTGGCTGTTACTTGTATAATTTATCGTCAGATCTACATCTACATCTACATGGTTACTCTGCAATTCACACTTAAGTGTCTGGCAGAAGGGTTCGTCGATCCATTTTTATACTACTACTCTACCATTCCAGCCTCGAACGGCGCGTGGCAAAAAGGAACACTTAAATCCTTCGGTTTGAGCTCTGATTTCTCTTATTTTATTATGATGATCATTTCTCCCTACGTAGGTGGGTGTCAACAAAATATTTTCGCATTCAGAAGGGAAAGTTGGTGATTGAAATTTCGTAAATAGATCTCGCCGCTAAGAAAACCCCCTTTGTTTCAGTGACTGCCACCCCAATTCACGTATCATATCAGTGACACACTCACCCCTATTGCGCAATAACACGAAAAGAGCTGCCCTTCTTTGCACTTTTTCGATGTCCTCCATCAATCCTACCTGGGAAGGATCCCATACGGCGTAGCAATATTCCAGCAGAGGACGGACAAGTGTAATGTAGGCTGTCTCTTTAGTGGGTTTGTCGCATCTTCTAAGTGTTCTGTCAACAAAGCGCAGTCTTTGTTCTTCCACACAATATTATCTATGTGGTCTTTCCAATTTAAGTTGCTCGTAATTGTAATTCCTAGGTATTTAGTCGAATTGACAGCCCTTAGATTTGTGCGATTTATCGTATACCCAAAATTTATCGTATTTCTTTTAGTTCCCATGTGGATGACCTCGCACTTTTCTTTGTTAAGTGCCAATTGCCACTTTTCGCACCATAGAGAAATTCTGTCTAGATCATTTTGTAATTGGAATTGATCGTCGGATGATTTTACTAGACAGTTAATTACAGCATCATCTGCAAACAATCTAAGGGACTCCTCAGATTATCACCTACATAAGTTATGTAAATCAGGAACAGCAGAGGGCCTATGACACTGCCTTGCGGAACGCCACATATCACTTCTGTACTACTCGATGATTCACCGTCTATCACTACGAACTGTGACCTCTCTGAGAGGAAATCACGAATCCAGTCACACAACTGAGACCATACTCAATATGCACCCAATTTGATTAATAGTCGCTTGTGAGGAATGGTATCATAAGCCTTCTGGAAATCTAGGAATATAGTATCGATCTGAGATCCCTTGTCGACAGCACTCACTAAACTTGAAACTATAAAACACATTGAAAATCTGATTACACCATCAGAATCGTCGTGCAAATAATGGTAATGTACATGTTTCTTTTTAAGGTAAAATGATTCATCTGGCTACTATTAATTTCTATATGAACTGTGAAATGTCTGCCATTAAGGTTTCACAAATTCCGCCATCTTTGGCACTCTCGGCATACAAGTCTCTTTCATCAACACAGTGTCACCAAGGAATTCCCAGTCACGTGGTCGGCCTGGACCCTGGCTAACATTCGGCACCACACGGCCGAATCCGCAGACCACCAAGAGGCTCCAGGGCGGCCACAACTCTGAACTTAGAATATTTTCAGGGCGCCACAACTCGCCCATGACCTCACACACCTCCAATTATTAATATTTTCAGGGCGCCACAACTCGCCCATGACCTCACACACCTCCAATTATTAACCTTCCGGCTTGTCAGAACGTTCAGAAGTAGCACCCTTCAGTTCATACAAGTACATATAAAACAAATTTCAAAGAATAGAATTTAATTATTAAAATGCCATGCCAATAGTGTTTACAAATTTTTTGTAGTGGTGTGGGAGCAGCATGAATTCCGAAATAAACTTAAACTAACACAAATTATCAATGAAATGGCATATTAATTGAATTCCTGCATTTCAGTTATGCATTAACAAGCATGAATTTCGAAATAAACTTAAACTAATACAAATTATGAACGAAACGGCATATTAAATAAATGCCTGCTTTTCTGTTATGCATAAACAATTTTTTGAACAAGAAATAAAATTTATTAAATGCACTTTCACTTATGTGCGATTTTGTAAGCACTTCTTGTGCTACTCACTCAGCGCTAACGTGCCTTCTTGCACTAATTTTTCCGTGCACTGCACACCCTCACACGGATTTTAGCACGACGTATAGATCACCTCACATCAGTATTTTGACCAAGTGGCTCGCAGAAGTCGTGTCTGCCTCTGAATTCCGAGTTCCACCGTTTATCGTGACAAATCTGTCTACAAAGAAAACCAAAACTAGAAACCCATCAACAAGCCATTTCCCAAACCAACTAGGATTCTCGCTAAAGATACCCTCCAGCGGAAGCGATACTTTAGGAACAAAGTCACAAGACAAACGACTAAATCACAGTAAGCTCAAATTCCCCCTAGTTTTATTTACTAATCCTTCCTACCTCCACACACCAAAAAATGCATGCACATACAATTACCATTTTAATACCCTTCAAATTTACCACTAAATTGTTTGCTATACTCTTATACAAAGCATTAATCAATATATATTTTACTAAAATTCACAAGGCCATTGATGTCCACGCACCCTTAGTGCCTAAACTTCCCCCTCTTGCACACGTACAGAGCCACAATAAACTAACAAATTACTAATGAATCCCCAAGTAAAACATATAAATTATCGCTCCAAAATTACTACCACTAATTACAAATTAGAAAAGCTTTTCATTTCTTCCATTTCTCTATATACTCTTGACTGCATCAATCGCTTCCTTAGTTCTGTTATGCATATCAACTAACCCTCACTAACTATGGTATGAGCAATCTGATTTCCACCTGTTAAAAGTCTTTTAAATTTGATTCCCTTTTTTCATTCTGAAATTCAAATTCTAGGCATTTCCCTACATAATTAAGCACAGTATTGTATTTGCACAGGAAATCAGTACCTAAAATTACCTCCTTTACTAGACCACTCACTACAAAACATTCTATCTCGAATTTATTTTCTCCACAATTAAATTCTAAAAGTATTTGTTGTCTTATTGGCTTACTCATTCCACCAACTGCTGTTTTAACCTGAACACCAGTGACTGGGAAGACTACTAGTTTCCTATTTTTGATCATGTTCACAAAACGTTCCGACACCGGTGACACATTACTACCTGAATCTAGAAGTGCATCTACCATTTCTCTGCCAACTTTAATTTCAATAACTGGCTGTACATGTACCATTCCCTTTCGTTATAAATATTTCTCCCTTAACAAGTCACATTCTATGTCTCATACCTTCTCTTCCAATTCTAACGTACACACAACCTGTTCTATCCATCCCTCAATCTCATGATCATTCCAAAACAATTCATTAAATATTTCCTTCACCCCCAATTCATTCCTTCCCTTTTCTAAACCCCTAGCAATTTTAAACCTCCCTCGTTTGCACATATGCGGCAGTAACGACAGTAACCTACTACCGTACCAACGCCAATCAGTCACACTAAAATCACTCTCCTCCTTCATATACGAATTCGTACAAACTTCATTACACAAACTATCCCCATCCGCACTATTTACTTCAGCCCTCTCTAAATTTTCTGTTATGAAATGATAATTAAATGGACACCCTAGCTGCAAACAGGCGTTGATGTACTTCATTGGGGACATGTTGAAAATGTGTGCCCCGACTGGGACTCGAACCCAGGATCTCCTGTTTACATGGCAGACGCTCTATCCATCTGAGCCACCGCAGGCACAGAGGATAGTGCGTCTGCAGGAACTTATCCCTTGCACGCTCCCCGTGAGATCCACATTCCCAACATGTCCACACACTACATTCGTAGTGCGCCTAATAGATGTTTGCCCATCATGCTCATTACTCGTGGCACATTAATCTACCAAGTCCCGTACGAGTTCGGGCATAGCGTGTGCGTTCGCACAAGAAGGTCAATGGCCGGGAAGCCATATTTTAACTATATATGATATGTCACCAATGAAGTACATCAACGCCTGTTTGCAGCTAGGGTGTCCATTTAATTATCATATCATTTCTAGCAAAGCTGCATGGTCATCCACAGTAACTGTTCCTTCGGGAACAGATACTACCATCATATATAATTTTCTGTTAGTTCTTCCACACATTTCGCCGATTCACTACCCATATCATGTACAACTTCATCGTTTTTCCCCTCCAAAATATCAACACTTAGCAGCTTCAACAGAATTACACATCAATTCACTGTAAAAAACTTTATCTTCCTTAAATAATACATCTATGCCTAAGCCGTCATCACCATAAATCATAGCAACCTTATCTGCTGATACACCATATAAATCACTACATAAATTCACATCAGAAACCTTGCTTTCCCCCGTCGACAAATTAACTTTATGTGAATTGTATTCAACTTTATCCTCCGCCACAACATTACACAAATTGCTGCTACCTTGTTGTACAATTTTGGGACTTCCAGCCTTGCTACATTCCTCTGTGATCGGACAAAAATCAGCACACACTGCCATTTCTACACACTTTTCATCCAAATTAACCCACGATCTTACTTTACATACATTCTCACATTCATACTCTGACAAATGTTTTAGATCCACACATTCATCAATAAGTTTTCTTTCGCCTTTATTCGTGACTAGAAACGCGTAAATTATTTCCTCCGAAGTATCAATACTAGTAGCTTTTACTTCATTACATTAATTACCATTACTCTGTTCATTTAAACAGAAATCATCTACCTCTGGCGATACGTTTTTAACTTCAACTGCTGGCGAGACCAACGCTAAGCCTCCCTTAATAATATCGACGCTCTCAGGCGAAACACAATCGCCCTCACTCGCAGCTGGCGAGACCAAAGCTACGCCACCTTCACTAACATCGACGCTTTTCGCCGACACATAAATACTTGCTACTACAACACCTTCCTTACTGCAATTGCTACTGTTTGCTAATACCTCTTCAGAACTCTCCACACAATTTGATTTCACAAAATTCATCTCCACTTTAACTTATTTTTGAACAACTGAATTTTTTTCCATTTATCACCATTCACACACTCATTCATTACACATTCATAACTTACATCAATTGCTTTTTCTAAGTTACCCACAATTTTTTCAACTTCCTCTTTCACAGTGGAACCTATTTCAGTTCGCATTGTAGCTATATCAGTCCGAATTGTATTCATAACTCTTTGAATTGTACTGATATTATTTGCCATTGTATTCGTATTATTTCCCATTCTACTGATACTATTTACCATTGTATTCATATTATTTCCCAATCCCTGGATCATTTGCATTAGCTGAGGCATCATATCTCCCTCACATTCATTCCCGTTGCCTGAATTCCTACTGGTTACACATTCGAGCTCTGATTTCGGACTAATAGGCTCACTTCCATTTTCAGCATTACACATACTAGGTGACTGTTTTGTATCCGCGAGATCTATAAGTGGACCTTGAACGTCAGATTCAAAACACTTTCTCACTATTTGCACAGGCACTTATCTGATCTGACATTGTTCCCTCTGCCATGGCGATGCCGTCGTTTGTAGTGGAAGTCGACATTGAAGACTGCCCTGGATTACTTGAAGACGCCGCCGTCGTATTGCTGTTGATCTGCGTCCGCCACTGGAGAAATCGCCTGATGTAGTTGTAGCTGCTGCCAGTTACCGCGTGTTCCAACCGTCTCCGATACTGCTGTCCGTTAAGCGCGCTCACCGCTACTGCTCCTCCACTCAACTTATTTAGATTATTTAGACTCTGAGCCCCCATGAAAATTGACCTTAATGTGATAGATTAGGACCTCTATCGATACCATGTGTTAGTTGTGAAAATTACTGCGTAATTTCACTATTTCCAGACACCGATCTCACACTGTGTTTTGTGAGAGGTTCACTGTACAGAAATCTGTACTGGTTTTTCAAAGGTTTTTACACTTCGCATAGTATGCAGAATAACAGAGAGCAAAGCAGTTACCACTTTGTAGTGCACAAATCCCGGACGAGAAACTTCCAATTGTGGGCATTCAAATAAGATGAAATAATGGTGTGGTGGCCGTCAGTTACGTGCCCTCTGACTCAGAGTTGAAATATTATAAGGTTTGGCTGGTTTCGTTGTCTAGGGGCTGGGATATGTAGTTGCCGCAATACAAGCCAAATACTGCTGAGTCTACAGTACACAACATAAATAGACACATGAACCGAATGTCGAAGGTTCCTATCACTTGGCAATTGCGAATTTTTGATGCAACATAGTAATTTATAAAATGAAATATTGCAATTAAATAAAATCTGCAGGTACTCTCTTAATGGTTTTAAATGAAGAGTACAATAGCAGAAGTACCTTTCAGAATGCCGTTTATTACTGCAAAACACTTACTGGTGTCGATGGTCCAGCAATTAAATAAAATATAAGTTGAATAACAAGAAAACAATAGATTCCTACTTCGCGTAATTAGTTATGAAGAACAACATAGCTCGCGAGATATTCACTTCTAAATGCATACTACATCTTAACTGCAGAAGCAACGGAAATCTCACAAGTGTACAAGGCCGCACAACGAAATATTTCTAACTTCCGTTACCATGTGGAAAAATGTTCCACTCTCCAAGTCTTTCCCGTGACTGCTCGCGTGTCCTCTCCTGTACTGTCCAGAACTCTCCTGTGTCCTCTGCGACTATCCCTCGCGCCACGCTGTTCAGAACACCCCCTCCATTCACTCCGGTAGTCGCCTCCCTTAGTAACGAGCGCTGTGGTCGGCGATAGCGCTCCCATCATGTCTCCAAGCCAACGCACACTCACAAACATTTTGAAACACATTTGAAATACTGGAGTTACACTTAAATAATTTGAAATTAAATAAATATTCCTACAGCTGGCCATAAACACGCTCTAACACACATTATTAAATACATAAACAAATTAATTGAACATATATCAAAGGAATATAACAGCAGTAAGCCAGTAGCCTAATGTCTTTGTACTTTCTAAAACACAGTAAATAATTGACCAATTTCTTCATGAATAGTATATATCGGATATAAACAAAGACACAGATGAATAAATATATTTATAAGCATGCTGCTACCGTTTTTTCGTGTAACTCTGGAGTACTTATGGACTGACGCGATCGACGGTAATCGGCCACTTTGACCTCCAATAACTCACGTACTATAAGTTACATGCCTGTAATTTACACCAACTTAGGTTTACACTAATAGCTTTCTAAAGACACGTCGATCGAGAAAATCGGATGAACCATTTAGATTTTGGTAATTGGTTGCTGGGTGTTATTTGTATAATTTATCGTCAGATACTAAACTTTAAAGTAATAAAGATATTGAAAATCTGATTACACCATCAGAATAGTCGTGCAAATAATAGTAACATACATGTTTCTTTTTAAGGTATCGTGATTCATCTGGCTACTATTAATTTCTAAATAAACAGTGAAATGTCTGCCATTAAGGGTTCACAAAGTCCGCCGCCTTTAGCACTCTTGGTAGACAAGTCTCTTTCATCGACACAGTGTCACCAAGGAATTACCAGCCACGTGGTCGGCCTGGACCCCAGCTAACGTTCGGTGCTGACAAGCTGCGGCCTGCCGAGAGGCCCCAGGGCGGCCACACCAACTCCGAACATAGTATATTTTCAGGGCACCGCAACTCGCCAATTACCCTTCAGCGATAAGGTAATAAATGATCGACAACACATAGCAAACTATCTAAACGAGCATTTTTCAAGTATTGCAGAGAAGTTACAGCAAAAATTCCCCATAACAAATATAACACCCGTAAATAATGTTGCACTAAATATAATGATGTTACTTCCACCACAGAGAATGAAGTCAATAAAACTGTTCAAAAACTAAAAAATAAAAAGTCAGTAGGCTTAGATGAAGTGCCAATGTTTGTACGGAAACAATTCACAGGGATTATACATGGCCCCTTAACAAATATAATAAATGAATCATTTACTTCAGGGACATTTCCAGGGCAGTTAAAACAGGCAAGAGTTGTACTTTGCTTAAGAAAGGTAATGCAGAAGACATAGAAAATTACCGCCCCATTTCACTGGTGTCGCCATTTTCAAAAATAATAGAGCAATTACGAAAGACAAATTAATGAATTACTTTAAAAAATACAATCTTTTAAGAGAATCACAGTTTGGTTTCCAAAGTGGCAAAAATATGGAGTCACACATGGTAGCATTCACAAAAGCTGTACCTGATGCTCTTGATAAAGATGAGTGTGTCACAGGCATACTTTTGGTTCTTTCTAAGGCCTTTGATACAGTCAAACAAAAGATTCTATTAAATAAATTAGAAGCATTAGGAATAAGAGGGGTAGCTGATGACTGGTTTCGATCATACCTAGCAGATAGGTTACAAAGAGTAGAGATAAGATATACTTCAAATAGATCTAAACATTTAGTAAAACACTTAGCAGAACCAAAATACGTTAATATAGGGGTTCCGCAAGGTCGCATACTAGGATCAAAACTATTCCTGATATACATCAATGTCTTTCCCAGTAGTGTTGTTCATGGTGAAAAAATTCTCTTTGTTGATTACATCAGTATTATAGTCACTGCGAAAACAAGAGAACTCCTTGCAGAGAGAACAAATGAAACTCTCAAGGAAGTTTATGATTGCTTAATAACCAATAAAGTGACATTGAACATAAAGAAAACTAAGGCCATGAATTTTATTTTGAAGAGGAAAAATGACAATGTTAAATTAAATGCAGATTCCACCTTTATAGGCTGTGTAACAAATGCAAAATTTCTAGCAATGAATACTGATTCTCAGTTGAAGTGTTGTGAACACACAAAGGTACTTGCAAACAGAATGTCATCAGCTTGTTATGCCCTTAGAATCCTATCATCAGTGTGTAACATGTAGAGTCTTTTAGTTACATATCATTCATATGTACACTCAATGCTTAGCTATGGCATTATTTTTTGGGGAACAAATGCACAAAATATGAAACAATTTTCAAACTGCAAAAAAGAGCCATATGAATAATAACCAAAAATACTAGTAGAACTCATTGTAAAGATCTGTTCAAAACACTGGGAATTTTAACTGCGGCATGTGAATACATTTACCAGTCAGTTGTACACATCAAAAATAACATTGGTAATTACTGCACAAACAGCTCTGTCTATGACTATGCAACAAGAGCTAGACTCAACTTACATTTACCAAGAAGAAATAAACATAAAACTCAAAATAGAATTTTCTACTGGGGAATAAAACTATACAATAAATTACCAAAAGAGATTAAAGAAATTGCACAAATACACTTATTTAAAAAGGCAGTAAGAACTACCTATCATGCAATACATTTTATGCATTGAAGGATTACTTAGATAAAACAGAGAAGGGGTTTGAAAAAACATTTTTATACAAATAAATAATAATAATGATTATAGAACATTCAACATTCCACGTAACACCTTCACATTATGTTTTTCCTTCTTTTTTCCTTTCTAGAAATACTTACCCCAAGCTGTGCATAGCACAATACTAACACCTCTTCCTCTTTCAGAGCTCAACATCTCACTCATTACAGAGGGATGTTGATTCAGGTTTTCAGGATAGCAAATGGGAAGTTGTGGTACAGAAAATCACCAGTGTGTGTGTGTGTGTTTGTGTGTATAGTGAGTGAAGTGTTATGAAACAATATGTGTATAGTGTGTGCAGTGACTGATAGTGAGATATGAGTGAACAGTGTGGCATTACATTATTTAATAAGTTATTTGTAAAAAAAGTATTGTATACCAGGAGTAAATCTAATGATTGTCTCTAACTAGAAGTATGTAAATGTATGTGTATACGAATTAGCTTATTTTAAATTGGTCTAAATTTTCAAATATTTTGAAATGTCCTATATCCTTGTAAAAAGAGATTATGGATGAATAAAGCTACTACTACTACTAATACTACTAAAACAAACACCCCATATAATTATATATATTATACCTATAACAGATACTTTCAAACAGGAATTTTTGCAATTTGACAGTCAAAGAAAAATGTATTCAGTCTCATCTGCTTGCTCTTCCAAAGCTGAGGAAGCCCGTATGGCATGACACATGGTGTGTTCTTGAAACAATAGTGATTTACAGGTGAAATACACAGCACTAAATCCTCCACATCCCTCTCTTGCTGATCGACGTCTGCTAGAAAGAAAGCACTGCCAGTCGTTACTAAAGTGTGTCATGGGATGGCAGGCTTTCTATCTTAAGTCACCTTTGTCAAATTATGCATCAGGGTTGATAGTCTGTGCGAACATCAGGTTAAAAGACCGTTCCAATTTCATAATGTAACCATCTCATAATCAATCAGTTGATGCCATAATCTTCAACCACTTTTTTCTTTTAGTTACTGAATTCTCCAAGTTTATAGAGGATGAGAAATCTCAAAATTTCATTTCAGTGACCTCACTTCTGGAGGACGTTTCGTTTGCTTGTCTGATATCCATCCAATCATTTGATGTGTAAAAATACGAAAGTTTCCCATTGGCTTTCTCCACTTATATAAAATTTCCATCATTAGTTACATAATAATGTTCTGATATCAAGAATTTATGATCGATGGCTGACACTTCACACGTGGGTCTTCACAGTTTGATGAGAGACAATGACATTTTAATGTTCCTATTTCGGTCGGTACAAGGGCGAATGCAAGATTATTTTATTAGTATAAGACGCTACATACCCTTACAGATCTCACTCTAATCCTTACGAAATATTTGAAGTTAACGCCTTCAGGATTTCTGAAACCAACTCTTTTCTGAGACCTCGTACTAGTACCTGACTGAGCAAGTCCCCAAAGGTATACATTTTGGCGACTACAATCACTAAGTTTCCAGAAGGAATGAAATACGATCTCTTATATTACATTCATCGTTTTCCATGGTTCCCTTGGAGAGGAGTCCCTGGGATGTGGGAAGAGTCAAAGTTTTTTTTCTCAGATACATGGATATTGTATAATTCTAATGCAGACAGAGTTATGAGGTATAATCCTTGTGATGATATTCATCTTTGGAATAGAAGGAGTTGGCCAACAGGAAGTTCTTTAATTCGGTCTGAAACCGATCTTTATCACTTACAAGACCTTTGATGTTCTCTGGTAAGTTATTGAATATATGAGTACCCATGTATCTGACTCCTTTTTGTGCTAATGTTAAGCTTTTATAGTCCCTATACAGATTGTTTTTGGTTCTGGTATTATAATCATTTTTGCAGTATTTTGTGTAAAAAGAGACATGTTGGAAATGACAAAGGACATCAGTGAGTGTATGTACTGAGAAGTAGTAGTTAGAATACCTAGTTTCTTTTTTATTTATTTATTTATTGTTCCGTGGGACCACATTTAGGAGAAGTCTCCATGGTCATGGAACGAGTCAATACATGAAATTATAACACGATTGTAGAAACAGAATGAAATGAAATATAAGAAACATACTCAGGCGACAAGTCGTTAGTTTAAATAAAGAAAATCAAGAATGTAACACTGGAATTTGCTTAATTTTTTAGCTCTTCCAGGAGCTCCTCGACAGAATAGAAGGAGTGAGCCATAAGGAAACTCTTCAGTTTGGACTTAAAAGTGTTTCGGCTACTGCTAAGGTTTTTGAGTTCTTGTGGTAGCTTATTGAAAATGGATGCAGCAGAATACTGCACTCCTATCTGCACAAGAGTCAAGGAAGTGCATTCCACATGCAGATATGATTTCTGCCTAGTATTAACTGAGTGAAAGCTGCTAACTCTTGGGAATAAGCTAATATTGCTAACAACAAACGACATTAAAGAAAATACATACTGAGAGGGCAATGTCAAAATTCCCAGACTATTGAATAGGGGTCGACAAGAGGTTTTCCAACTTACACCATACATAGCTCGAACAGCCCGTTTTTGAGCCAAAAATACCCTTTTTGAATCAGAAGAATTACCCCAAAAAATAATACCATATGACATAAGCGTATGAAAATATGCGAAGTATACTACTTTTCGTGTTGAAATGTCACTTATTTCAGATACTGTTCTAATGGTAAATAAAGCGGCATTTAGTTTCTGAACAAGATCCTGAACATGGGCTTTCCACAACAACTTACTATCTATCCATACGCCTAGGAACTTGAACTGTTCCGTCTCGCTTATAACATGCCCATTCTGTCTGATTAAAATGTCAGTTCTTGTTGAATTGTGAGTTAGAAACTGTAAAAACTGAGTCTTACTGTGATTTAGCATCAAATTATTTCCCACAAGCCACGAACTTATATCATGAACTACATTATTTGATAATGTTTCAATATTACACACAAGATCCTTAACTACCAACGTGGTGTCATCAGCAAACAGAAATATTTTTGAATCACTTGTAATACTAGAAGTCATATCATTTATATAAATAAGAAACAGCAGTGGCCCCAGCACCGACCCTTGGGGAACGCCCCATTTAACAGTGCCCCATTGGGACTGAACATCATTACCACTCTCAATATTGCGGAGGATTACCTTCTGCTTTCTGTTCTTAAAGTAGGAGGCGAACCAATTGTAAGCTACTCCCCTTACTCCATAATGTTCCAACTTCTGCAGTAATATTTTGTGGTTAACACAGTCAAATGCCTTCGTTAAATCAAAGAAAACACCTAACGTTCGCAACCTTTTATTTAATCCGTCCAAAACCTCACAGAGAAAAGAGACTATAGCATTTTCAGTTGTTAAGCCATTTCTAAAACCAAACTGTACATTTGACAGCAAATTATGTGAATTTAAATGCTGCAGTAACCTTGTATATACAACCTTCTCGATAACTTTAGCAAACACCGATGGCATAGAAATAGGTCTATAATTGTCAACATTATCCCTGTCTCCCTTTTTATAAAGTGGCTTCACTACCGAGTACTTTAAGAGGTCAGGAAACCGAGCACTCCTAAAGGAAAAGTTACAGATATGGCTAAGTACTGAGCTAACATACGTGGAACAATACTTCAGTATTCTGCTAGATACCCCATCATATCCATGAGAGTTCTTGGTCTTTAGTGATTTAATTATTAACTCAATCTCCCTCTTGTCAGTATCATGGAGGAGCATTTCAGGTAACAGTCTCGGAACACTTTTTTCTAAGAGTGCTATATGATTCCCTGTTGGGACTAGGTTTCTATTTAGTTCACCTGCTATATTCAGAAAGTGATTATTAAGTACTGTACATATATGCGACTTATCAGTAACACGGACATCCCCACTACGCACTGATTCTATATTCTAGACATGTCTCTGCAGACCAGCCACTTCCTTTACGACTGACCATATGGTTTTAATTTTATCCTGAGACTTAGCTATTCTATCTGCATACCACATACTTTTTGCCTTCCTAATAACTTTTTTAAGCACCTTACCTTCTTAAAGAGGTCCCTGCATGATGATCTAGGACTGACACCAGATATAATTCTAATGACTCGTTTCTGTATTTTGAAAATGTTCTCTTTGTGAGAGTTGTATCCCCAAAAGATGATTCCATAACTCATTAGTGAATGGAAGTAGGCCGAATAAACTAATTTCTTCGTTTTTAAATCACCCATTTGTGCTATCATGCGTACTGAAAATGTAGCTGAACTAAGGTGTTTAATTAAGTCTAGAGTGCGAGTTTTCCAGTTTAGGTTGTGGTCAATTTGTAGCCCTAAAAATTTGTCTACAGCTTTAATTTCATTGATTTAATACATTATACTTTTAGGGCCAGGTATTCTTTGTGAAGTATTAAACTGAATGTACTGAGTCTTGTGAAAATTCAGTGACAGTCCATTTGCTGTGAACCACCCATTGATACTTACAAGTATTTCATTAGCTGATTGCTCAGTGAGATCAAAGATACTGTTTTTTAAACCAATACTTGTACCATCTACAAATAAGACAACATTTGCATGTTGCGACACTGCATATGGAAGGTCATTAATATATAATAGGAACATCAAGGGAGCTAAAATGGAGCTGTGGGGCACCCCTTGATGGTTTCATATTTTGAATGACTATTGTTATGTGGTAAGCCTATTGTTATGTGGTAAGCCTGATACAGACACACACTATTTTCTATTAAAAAGATAGGATGAGAACCATGAACCTGCTACTCCTTTTGTCCCACAATATTTTAACTTTTGTATAAGGATATCATGCTTAACACAGTCAAAACCTTTAGCCAGATCACAGAATATTCCAAGTGGCAATAACTTTTGAGTTATTGATTCTAATATATCATCTGTAAAAGTGAATATAGCTTCTTTAAGTTGACTGTGACATTGCAACTTGCAGCAGGCGGCGTTAGCAGGAACGCTTTTAGCTGGAACTCTTACACCCTTCCTTGTGGTAAATTCCTGACCACAATTCCGCTGCCGTTGTCAAATACCGGTATTCATTTCTCAATATGTCGAGAAGTCTTTTTTTTTCTTTTCTTTCTGCTCCATCTCGATTGCAGACATTATTGTTAGCTGATGAAGAAGCTCCACCTTTCCCAGTAAATGTACACTCCTGGAAATGGAAAAAAGAACACATTGACACCGGTGTGTCAGACCCACCATACTTGCTCCGGACACTGCGAGAGGGCTGTACAAGCAATGATCACACGCACGGCACAGCGGACACACCAGGAACCGCGGTGTTGGCCGTCGAATGGCGCTAGCTGCGCAGCATTTGTGCTCCGCCGCCGTCAGTGTCAGCCTGTTTGCCGTGGCATACGGAGCTCCATCGCAGTCTTTAACACTGGTAGCATGCCGCGACAGCGTGGACGTGAACCGTAAGTGCAGTTGACGGACTTTGAGCGAGGGCGTATAGTGGGCATGCGGGAGGCCGGGTGGACGTACCGCCGAATTGCTCAACACGTGGGGCGTGAGGTCTCCACAGTACATCGATGTTGTCGCCAGTGGTCGGCGGAAGGTGCACGTGCCCGTCGACCTGGGACCGGACCGCAGCGACGCACGGATGCACGCCAAGACCGTAGGATCCTACGCAGTGCCGTAGGGGACCGCACCGCCACTTCCCAGCAAATTAGGGACACTGTTGCTCCTGGGGTATCGGCGAGGACCATTCGCAACCGTCTCCATGAAGCTGGGCTACGGTCCCGCACACCGTTAGGCCGTCTTCCGCTCACGCCCCAACATCGTGCAGCCCGCCTCCAGTGGTGTCGCGACAGGCGTGAATGGAGGGACGAATGGAGACGTGTCGTCTTCAGCGATGAGAGTCGCTTCTGCCTTGGTGCCAATGATGGTCGTATGCGTGTTTGGCGCCGTGCAGGTGAGCGCCACAATCAGGACTGCGTACGACCGAGGCACACAGGGCCAACACCCGGCATCATGGTGTGGGGAGCGATCTCCTACACTGACTGTACACCACTGGTGATCGTCGAGGGGACACTGAATAGTGCACGGTACATCCAAACCGTCATCGAACCCATCGTTCTACCATTCCTAGACCGGCAAGGGAACTTGCTGTTCCAACAGGACAATGCACGTCTGCATGTATCCCGTGCCACCCAACGTGCTCAGCAAGATCTCCGGATCTGTCCCCCATTGAGCATGTTTGGGACTGGATGAAGCGTCGTCTCACGCGGTCTGCACGTCCAGCACGAACGCTGGTCCAACTGAGGCGCCAGGTGGAAATGGCATGGCAAGCCGTTCCACAGGACTACATCCAGCATCTCTACGATCGTCTCCATGGGAGAATAGCAGCCTGCATTGCTGCGAAAGGTGGATATACACTGTACTAGTGCCGACATTGTGCATGCTCTGTTGCCTGTGTCTATGTGCCTGTGGTTCTGTCAGTGTGATCATGTGATGTATCTGACCCCAGGAATGTGTCAATAAAGTTTCCCCTTCCTGGGACAATGAATTCACGGTGTTCTTATTTCAATTTCCAGGAGTGTATATTCTCCTGTATTAAAACAAAAATGTGCTAATATGTTATACAATCACTGTTAAAGGTCTATAAAATATTATCATACTTTTAAGCTCAGCTGGCCAGTCTGGTTAACCCGTTTTTTAACCCTCACTTATCAAATTATGAAGTAATTATTAGCTTACCTGAGCTGGAATGCTGAAATTCCGATGCATTATCTTCCATATCTTCAGACGAATCACCCGTAATCATCAGTCTGCTTTTAATTAGAGTTCACGCATTGAGGAAACAAACCATGAAAATTGTGTCAATGGACTTGTTCCCATTACGCTCTAAACAAACATGAACAACAGTGTTGTCAACCATACAGCAGTTAATGACACCATCAGAGCATGACTCTTTTTTTCTGCTCTCAAAGCAGCTTCACAAATAGTACTTAAAAGGGGAATAAGACCAATTCATCAAAAATGATTCCTTTGTGCTCTGAACGCCCCATATAGTCTTTCACGATTAACGGTGTGTAAATAACACTTGTATTTCACATAACGACTAAGAATCTCCCTTTAAGTACCGTATTTCACAGTTTCAGGAATAATGACTGAAATCCTTTGCTTTGAAATGTGAAATAAATAATTTAAACTGGTATATGAGTCACCAGTTACTAGCCAACGGGAGGTAATTTCCAGCCATATCGCAGTAGTTTCCCAAGCAGAAAATTTAAAATCTCGCTGTGACCTCCGAAAATTTGCAGATAAAACGTTGTCGTCACTTCGTATTTCTCGTGCCTCCCAAATTTGCAGACAAAACGTTTTTGTCATTTCACATTTAGATTCTTCTTTACCTACAGTTACTTTTGCATTTTCTTTTTTTGTCGCCTTTTCAACACAATAAACGCAGCACAGACTGTCAAGCAAAAAAAGAAGATCCGCAGCAGACTGCTTGCGCTATAAGGCAACATGCCGACTTGAATCCCCATGCGTTCATCCAACACATTTTTGGACATGCCCTTTAATTCCTGTGCATCTGCGACTGCGCACGAGGAAAGATGCATCGTGTGGACATATCTGAGTACTAGATGATGACATTTTTCATTTATACTTCATGGGTGGGTCTGGTGGTAAAGTGTGTTTCTTTGTAAAACTTAATGTTGCAATTTCGACCATGTGACTCTTACCAAGTGGAAATTATGTTCCTGATTACAAACGCCTTGTGCGTATTGCTCTCTTTGAATTGTAACATAAATATGTTGGTCGTATTCTGCTTAATGTTTGCTCTCATTCGTAAAATCGTGTGGGGAAAACCATTCCTTATTTGTTTTTGTTTCATATGAAATTGGAACTGGTTTCGTCAGATGGTATTCTGTGGACTCGTGTCCGCTTGTTATTGCTTACGAAACCATGTGTGAACTGCTCGATTTAAAGGCACTGTAAGTATATTACTTGTATTCTACGTTATTATTCTACTTTATTTTTGTTACTATCCGTTTTTCGTACTCTCGCGTTTAATGGAGGCCACTGAAATTTTGATTGACTTCTGGTAAACTCTGCTGTTTGTGGTACCTGTTAATAACGTTTGAAATTATTTGTGTAACTACTCCCACATGTTCAGCGTTCCCAAGAAGAATACTCTCGTCAGCAAGACTACAAAGCATAGAGCCCACTCATCTACATATACACCCATACTCTGCAAGACACTATGAAATACATGGCACTGACATCCAAACCTCCAGATGAGTGACACTCAGGTCGGTACAAAACATTGTACATCAATAGAGTATCAACCAAAAACACCGATTTAGTTCATGCTGTGCGCTGTTATCCAGGTAGAGCATGCATAAATGGTAATTAAAAGTAACACCAGAACTACGAAACACAAGAAAAGCAAATCTGCGAGTAACTGTTTTGTAGATATATCGTGGGTGAGTTGGTTGAGCGTAAGGTTGTTGTTGTTGTGTTCTTCAGTCCTGAGACTGGTTTGATGCAGCTCTCCATGCTACTCTATCCTGTGCAAGCTTCTTCATCTACTGCAACCTACATCCTTCTGAATCTGCTTAGTGCATTCATCTCTTGGTCTCCCTCTACGATTTTTACCCTCCACGCTGCCCTCCAATACTAAAATGGTGATCCCTTGACGCCTCAGAACATGTCCTACCAACCGATCCCTTCTTCTAGTCAAGTCGTGCCACAAACTTCTCTTCTGCCCAATCCTATTCAATACCTCCTCATTAGTTACGTGATCTACTCACCTTATCTTCAGCATTCTTCTGTAGCACCACATTTCGAAAGCTTCTATTCTCTTCTTGTCCAAACTAGTTATCGTCCATGTTTCGCTTCCATACATGGCTACACTCCGTACAAATACTTTCAGAAACGACTTCCTGACACTTAAATCTATACTCGACGCTAACAAATTTCTCTTCTTCAGAAACGATTTCCTTGCCATTGCCAGTCTACATTTTATATCCTGTCTACTTCGACCATCATCAGTTATTTTACTGCCTAAATAGCAAAACTCTTTTACTACTTTAAGTGTCTCATTTCCTAATCTAATTCCCTCATCATCACCCGATTTAATTTGACTACATTCCATTATCCTCGTTTTGCTTTTGTTGATGTTCATCTTATAACCTCCTTTCAAGACACTGTCCATTCCGTTCAACTGCTCTTCCAAGTCCTTTGCTGTCTCTGACAGAATTACAATGTCATCGGCGAACCTCAAAGTTTTTACTTCTTCTCCATGAATTTTAATACCTACTCCAAATTTTTCTTTTGTTTGCTTTACTGCTTGCTCAATATACAGACTGAATAACATCGGGAACAGGCTACAACCCTGTCTCACTCCTTTCCCAACCACTGCTTCCCTTTCATGCCCCTCGACTTTTATAACTGCCATCTGGTTTCTGTACTAATTGTAAATAGCCTTTCGCTCCCTGTATTTTACCCCTGCCACCTTCAGAATTTGAAAGAGAGTAATCCAGTTAACATTGTCAATAGCTTTCTCTAAGTCTACGAATGCTAGAAACGTAGGTTTGCCTTTTCTTTATCTTTCTTCTAAGATAAGTCTAAAGGTTAGTATTGCCTCACGTGTTCCAACATTTCTATGGAATCCAAACTGATCTTCCCCGAGGTCCGCTTCTACCAGTTTTTCCATTCGTCTGTAAAGAATTCGTGTTAGTATTTTGTAGCCATGACTTATTAAACTGATAGTTCGGTAATTTTCACATCTGTCAACACCTGCTTTCTTTGGGATTGGAATTATTATATTCTTCTTGAAGTCTGAGGGTATTTCGTCTGTCTCATACATCTTGCTCACCAGATGGTAGAGTTTTGTCATGACTGGCTCTCCCAAGGCCATCAGTAGTTCTAATGGAATGTTGTCTACTCCCGGGGCCTTGTTTCGACTCAGGTCTTTCAGTGCTCTGTCAAACTCCTCATGCAGTATCTTATCTCCCATTTCGTCTTCATCTACATCCTCTTCCATTTCCATAATATTGTCCTCAAGTACATCGCCCTTGTATAAAACCTCTATATACTCCTTCCACCTTTCTGCCTTCCCTTCTTTGCTTAGAACTGGGTTTCCATCTGAGCTCTTGATATTCATACAAGCGGTTCTCTTCTCTCCAAAGGTCTCTTTAATTTTCCTGTAGGCAGTATCTATCTTACCCCTAGTGAGACAAACCTCTACATCCATACATTTGTCCTCTAGCCATCCCTGATTAGCCATTTTGCACTTCCTGTCAATCTCATTTTTGAGACGTTTGTATTCCTTTTTGCCTGCTTCATTTACTGCATTTTTATATTTTCTCCTTTCATCAATTAAATTCAACATTTCTTCTGTTAACCAAGGATTTCTATTAGCCCTCGTCTTTTTACCTACTTGATCGTCTGCTGCCTTCACTACTTCATCCCTCAGAGCTACCCATTCTTCTTCTACTGTATTTCTTTCCCCCATTGCTGTCATTTCTTCCCTTATGCTCTCCCTGAAACTCTCTACAACCTCTGGTTCTTTCAGTTTATCCAGGTCCCATCTCCTTAAATTCCCACCTTTTTGCAGTTTCTTCAGTTTCAATCTGCAGTTCATAACCAATAGATTGTGGTCAGAGTCCACATCTGCCCTGGAAATGTCTTACAATTTAAAACCTGGTTCCTAAATCTCTGTCTTACCATTATATAATCTATCTGATACCTTTTAGTATCTCCAGGATTCTTCCAGATATACAACCTTCTTTTATGATCCTTGAACCAAGTGTTAGCTATGATGTCATGTTCTGTGCAAAATTCTACAAGGCGGCTTCCTCTTTCATTTCTTCCCCCCAATCCACATTCACCTACTATGTTTCCTTCTCTCCCTTTTCCTACTGACGAATTCCAGTCACCCATGACTATTAAATTTTCGTCTCCCTTCACTACCTGAATAATTTCTTTTATCTCGTCATACATTTCATCTGTTTCTTCATCATCTGCAGAGCTAGTTGGCATATAAACTTGTACTACTGTAGTAGGCATGGGCTTTGTGTCTATCTTGGCCACAATAATGCGTTCACTATGCTGTTTGTAGTAGCTAACCCACACTCCTATTTTTTATTCATTATTAAACCTACTCCTGCATTACCCCTATTTGATTTTGTATTTATAACCCTGTATTCACCTGACCAAAAGTCTTGTTCCTCCTGCCACCGAACTTCACTAATTCCCACTATACCTAACTTTAACCTATCCATTTCCCTTTTTAAATTTTCTAACCTACCTGTCCGATTAAGGGATCTGACATTCCACGCTCCGATCCGTAGAACGTCTGTTTTCTTTCTCCTGATAACGACGTCCTCTTGAGTAGTCCCCGCCCGGAGATCCGAATGGGGGACTATTTTACCTCCGGAATATTTTACCCAAGAGGACGCCATCATCATTTAATCATACAGTAAAGCTGCATGTCCTCGGGAAAAATTACGGCTGTAGTTTCCCCTTGCTTTCAGCCGTTCGCAGTACCAGCACAGCAAGGCCGTTCTGGTTAATGTTACAAGGCCAGATCAGTCAATCATTCAGACTGTTGCCCCTGCACCTACTGAAAAGGCTGCTGCCCCTCTTCAGGAACCACACGTTTGTCTGGCCTCTCAACAGATACCCCTCCGTTGTGGTTGCACCTACGGTATGGCCATCTTTATCGCTGAGGCACGCAAGCCTCCCCACCAACGGCAAGGTCCATGGTTCATGGAGGGGGGCGTAAGGTGACCATACCAAACGTCCCACTTTCAAATCGTTCCTGATGACAAATTTTGTAACAGTTTACGTGTAAAACTATTACATGGGAGAGCCCAATAAGCATTATTCAGAGTTTGTAGCATAATGTTTAATGAGCTTACTGTCCTCCAAAACATTGAACACAGTACACTCATTGGTCAACGTTATTGTGACACTGTACTCCTTCCCCACGTGCATGAGTGCATTTGGCTCTGACTTAATTTTTATGAATGACAGTGTGCAACCACACCGAAATGAGTGGGGGAGGAGCTCTTGGAATGAGAGGATATTTCGCGAATAGACTGGCCTGCCGATTCCCCCGACTCAGATCGCATTGAACATCTGTGGGTTGCATTGAAGAGATGTATTGCAGTATGTCGACATGCACCAATGAACATCCAGCAACTTTCAACTGGACAGGTGGAAGAATGGAATGCCATACAACAAAAACTCCTTATCAACCTTATGGCCAGCATAGGAGTATGCTGTAGAGCATACATGCCACCCATGGTGATCACACACCCTTCAAAACCATGTCCCACTTTTTCTAATGTTCAGAGGACCATAATAAATTGCAGTGACTTCAGCAAAATTATTGTATCTTCATAAAAGTGTCATTTCTGTTCTACTTACTATGTATTTCTTTCAGTTAGCTTCTGCACTATACTGCAGCTGTTCTTTCTATGTATGGTCCAGTTTCAACGAACTATGTTATTTGGCAGTGACACATCATTCGAAAGTTACTTTCGTCCCTAAATGTTGCACATCAGTGTCCTTTTTTCTGGAGCATCGATGGGAAGTATTGTAAAATGTTGTAGAAAACAACAGATCAATACGTTACCCAAGTTCACAGCTAACAATCCGTATTTTCAGAGCAACAATGATGTTTACCGAAATGTATGTGGAATTGTCAGTCTTATATTAAAATCTACTAATGTGATTTACAGATAGGTCTCAAAAAATGAAAACTAAATACTCGGAAATTGACCTATATATTTCTCCACAGCCTCTTTCTCTTGTGGGGGAGGGATGGGTGGGGGTGGGGTCTGTGAACGTTTTCAAGGGATTCTGCCTATTCCTATCTCCCATCATTTCCCATTTGGTGTATCAGGTATCCAGTACGTGGTGTGTATAGGAGCGACAAACATATTCCATGGATAGTGATGTCTTAATCAAGAATGAGGTAATTTTGCACTTTTTAACTTAAAACTGTTCTTTCTCCACATTACGTCTACTGCACTAGCTGTGAGTGCATGGTTAGTAAAATTGATTTAATAAAAATGAATCGCAGAAATAGACTATGTATTGCCACAATAAAAGTGTTCCTGCTAGCATCCCACTGTGTGCATAACAATGGATCAAACTGTTATCTGTTATAGGCCAATTCACAATGACCATCGCGTCATCTCATGTCACATCACTAGAGAGAAACCTCTGCTAACACTGGATTCTTATGGGCCCCGCAAAGACGCTAGTGTTCTTCATGACCTGCACGCACAAAATAACGTACCAGAAGACAAAATCACAATTCCATAATTCCAGCAGACGCAGCCTCCATTTTTCAACCTCTTGATCTTCATTGCTTCAGCATGTACAAGTATGACTCGTAAAATGTTCAATGCTGCTCGAGATTCTTCGGAAGAGATTAGTTTGCAACAATGGAACAACGTTCTTAAGCTGCAGTCCCTCACATACAAACAGTTGCGTTCTTCATGTTTGTATGATTCTCACCGTTACGGGTGGATAATGGCACAACTCGTGGATCAACCCAAACCCTTTGCAACTTCGACAAAGTTCTGTTTCAGACACAAGCTTTCATTCTGCAATCTACAGGGTGGATGCGCAAATGTGGGGTTGGGTTGTTTTGGGGGGAACAGACCAAACAGCGAGGTCATCGGTCTCATCGGATTAGGGAAGGACGTCGGCCGTGCCCTGTGAAAGGAACCATCCCAGCATTTGCCTGGAGCGATTTAGGGAAATCACGGAAAACCTAAATCAGGATGGCCGGACGCGGGATTGAACCGTCGTCCTACCGAATGCGAGTCCAGTGTGCGCAAATGTGGAATTCGTCAAATGTGGTTGGCGTACAAAAGTAATTTGCTTCACACACTTCTTGGTATGCAACCATTGTTGTGAAGCCTTTGTTCCTGAATGCGTGACACTGTGTGTGTGTGTGTGTGTGTGTGTGCACCTGCGTGCGTTTTTTGTGGTCTTCTTTGCATTGATTTTTGAACGTTATGTACTTATTATATTGTTGTTACTAGTACTATTAGTTTTATTATTATTACTATTACTTCCACACGTGTGATGCAGTTGTTTCCTTATTTTTCTGTTCTGAATGTAGATTCTGTGAAGCTACAAATGTACCCTATGGATCTTCTACTTTCAAAGAAACGAAACCAAAGCAGACTGCCAAGAGAACATTGCTGTAAAGTCCAAACAGCCAATTTACAGGGGATAGGCAAAATAATGTGAACAGTGGGAGTAATGGGATGGTTGTGTTTGACGGTCAACAACGCAAGTAAGGCACGTGTTGTACTGGACTGTGGGTGTTCAGTACGGACTAGGCGTCAATATAAGTTGTTTACTATTAGTGCACACTTCGTATTTGCCTTCGCCGAGGTCGACGTACAATGAAAGACCTAACAGAGTTCCAAAGAGAGCTGACTGAGAGGGCCCCATTAACTAGAGCAACACTGACCAAGACAGCCAACTTATTGGATGTTTCAAGAGCAACTGTTTCAACAGTCATGACAGCCTACACAAAACATGGAAAGACATAATCGTGTAAGCGTAATAGTGGGCGCATTTCAAAACTAAATGACAAGAGATCTTCCTACACTAACACGAATTGTGCCAAAACACAAAACTACGGATCCTTCGACACTGTCTGCCGAGGACTACATAAAGCGAATATCCATGGACAAGTTGCTATACCAAAACCATTAGTGAAGACAACCAACGCAAAGAACCGTAAAACGTGGTGTCAGGAGCATAAATACTGGACGACTGATCAGTGTAATCACATCATACGGTCCGACGACTCGACGGTTTCGTTATTTCCAAAATCGGGCCGCGTTTACATCTGGAGAACGCCAAAAGAAGCCTACAATTGTGATTGCTTGATTCCAAAGGTTAAGCATGGAGGTGGAAGTGTGATGTTGTGGGTAGTCATTACTCTCAAAGGCCGTGTTATAGCCAACGATTATGTGAACATTTTAGGTGACCAGGTGCACCCCATGTTTCAAATGTTGTTCCCCATCAATGATGCCGTATTTCAGGACTGCAATGTACCCATTCACACAGAGGTGAACCGCAGAATTCATTACCGGTACCACAATACTAGAAGTAAAACTTGCGAGATAGACTATGAATCCCTGTTTAGAGTTTAGAATTGAGTTTTATATTCTGGTGCAAAAGTTTATAACAGGTTGTTCGTACACTTAAGCAGCGAATTGAAAGCCTCACCCCAGAAACAAACTAAAGTATAGCTCACTGGCTACACGAATAATTTCTGAGAATACTGGTATACTAAGTTTGAAATGCATCTAAAACTGTAAAAAATATTATCTGTAATTTGTCAGGATTGATCTATTACAGAACTGAGGTACTTTATTTAACTTCGTGAAATCCTCCTTCAGGACAACAAAAATAGCTACATATTTGTTGGGTATGATTTCACAGAATGTTTATTTCTAAATTGCAGAAGAGAATTCTAGCTCATTGTAGCTTCTTCCTGTTGTCAGGAATCTTAACGTCAGTGTCAGTCAGTTATGTGGAATAATTGCTCTCCTCATACAAATATTTTTCCGTATTATACACTTATTTTTACAAGAATTTGATTACAAGAGGGGTTATGAGCGTCAAAAGCATCATATGCAAATAACTACACTAGTCGTCAGGTTCACCCTTCAACTTGCGATGTAAATTCGTGTGCGAAAACTGCCTTCGCTTAAGCTGCCGCTGTCTAGACCATTTTGATAGGTCTTTCCGTTCCTCGCCTTTGTTTTTGCAAAACATGTTGCGAACACAAACTATAACAGCATTTTCTCCATTACGAATTGCTGAATAAATCAAATAAATTTGAGGTTGCTACAGCCTAGTCATTTGTCGCTAAAATTTCTTTTCTAGACACAGTAGACCGACAGATGGCAGGAGAGCAGTAGATTGGAGCAGTAGATTGTCGTGTGAACAGCACAGACCTGGCACCTAGACTGTACATAAATAAGAATAATCCCTGATGAAACTATTTTCATTACATAACATTTTAAGTGAAAAAATCAGCATTAGTTAAGGAGAAAAATACTGGTGTTTAGGACGTTATTAGTAACATAAGGAAAGAAAAATAGTGGATAAGATAAATTGGCTGTATTTATTCCCTAATAAATGTTGTTTTATGTGCTTGTATGCATATACTTTCGCTGGCAACTAAATGGCGATGTTTTGAAATCTTGTTTCACTTCTCAACACTTTACTCCACAAAACAGATCAATAACACGTGTTACGAAGTTTGCTGTGGCCATTATCGTTGTTAGCTCCTCACGATAGCTCCTCAGTTCCAATATTATACTCCAACATTTTGTACCACAGGTAGTAGCCCATAACAATACTTTCGCCGTTCAGTACTTGATTAACCAAACTGATGTGATGTAATGTGATGGGCAATGTGAATACCTCCTCATGTGATGGGGCTGTGATGTGACATGAGATGACGCGATGGTCATTGTGAATTGGCCTATAACAGATAACAGTTTGATCCATTGTTATGCACGCAGTGGGATGCTAGCAGGCACACTTTTATTGTGGCAATACATAGTCTATTTCTGCGATTCATTTTTATTAAATCAATTTTACTAACCATGCACTCACAGCTAGTGCAGTAGACGTAATGTGGAGAAAGAACAGTTTTAAGTTAAAAAGTGCAAAATTACCTCATTCTTGATTAATACATCACTATCCACGGAATATGTTTGTCGCTCCTATACACACCACGTACTGGATACTTGATACACCAAATGGGGAATGATGGGAGATAGGAATAGGCAGAATCCCTTGAAAACGTTCACAGACCCCACCCCCACCAATCCCTCCCCCACAAGAGAAAGAGGCTGTGGAGAAATATATAGGTCAATTTCCGAGTATTTAGTTTTCATTTTTTGAGACCTATCTGTAAATCACATTAGTAGATTTTAATATAAGACTGACAATTCCACATACATTTCGGTAAACATCATTGTTGCTCTGAAAATACGGATTGTTAGCTGTGAACTTGGGTAACGTATTGAACTGTTGTTTTCTACAACATTTTACAATACTTCCCATCGATGCTCCAGAAAAAAGGACACTGATGTGCAACATTTAAGGACGAAAGTAACTTTCGAATGATGTGTCATTGCCAAATAACATAGTTCGTTGAAAACTGGACCATACATAGAAAGAACAGCTGCAGTATAGTGCAGAAGCTAACTGAAATAAATACATAGTAAGATGAACAGAAATGACACTTTTATGAAGATACAATAATTATACTGAAGTCACTACAATTTATGATGGTCCTCTGAACATTAGAAAAAGTGGGACATGGTTTTGAAGGGTGTGTGATCACCATGGGTGACATGTATGCTCTACAGCATACTCCTATGCTGGCCATAAGGTTGATAAGGAGTTTTTGTTGTATGGCATTCCATTCTTCCACCTGTCCAGTTGAAAGTTGCTGGATGTTCATTGGTGCATGTCGACATACTGCAATACATCTCTTCAATGCAACCCACAGATGTTCAATGCGATCTGAGTCGGGGGAATCGGCAGGCCAGTCTATTCGCGAAATATCCTCTCATTCCAAGAGCTCCTCCCCCACTCATTTCGGTGTGGTTGCACACTGTCATTTATAAAAATTAAGTCAGAGCCAAATGCACTCATGCACGTGGGGAAGGAGTACAGTGTCACAATAACGTTGACCAATGAGTGTACCGTGTTCAATGTTTTGGAGGACAGTAAGCCCATTAAACATTATGCCTCCAACACCGTAACACCTAGGGCACCAAAACGATCATATTTGACAATGTTCCTGGGTGCATTAAATGCTCCCACCACTCGCACTGTGATGGTGTGCCCAGAATCATGGAAGATCAAGGCTTGACGCCCGGCCGACATGTTGCCAAGGTGTTTTCAGATACGCTGCAGAAGTTTCACAGGGAAGCACTTACAGATCATCCATAGAAACATGATCTCTTCCCATGCGATTTAGATATTTCTGGAACCCTAAAGAAACACATTTGTGACTGCCAGTTTACTACATATGAAGAAATGCATTTCTGGCAACAATCATGGCTCTGTAGGCAACCGCAAACATTTTTCGATGTACATTTTGTCTCATAGTGGGATAAATGTATTAATAGTTATGGCGAGTACTCTTGAAATAATAAAGAGCTTACTTACTCTTTTCCATTTGTCTCGTTTTCATTTGAGTGCCCTATATATTAAGTTTACATAGCTGAAACTTTCACACAGTTTTTGTGGCACTGAATTGTCAATCTCTGTTTCCATATTAACGCAAGACCACTGTGGAAGATCATACTGTATATGTACGTTTATGATGAAAAGATTGGTATGTTGTAATTGTGACAATTATTTCCTGTAACTTTGCAGTGCTGATTTGCTTTCATTTTTATATACATCATTGGCCCCACCTATAATCATAGTACAATCATCTTTGCTCAGTCTGTTTGACCCTATGGTTTAGCTTTCTGCTACAGAATTGGGTGTAGCTCCACGCTTGATGTTAACAAATATAGAACGATCTGAATTCATTTTTCATGGAGTGAAACAGAGAGACTTATAGAATTTTGTTTGCTTGGAAATCTGTGACTCTCCACTGAATGATTCTAGGGTACTTTGAACGTCACACATTTATCGCACTTCCAAATTTATGTTTGACAATGCATGACACAAACAGCGTTGTGCACTTAGCACAACAAGAATATAGGACTGAAAAACTAAAGGGATCAGTCACTGAATTAGATTTTAGTGTTCACAACCGACGTGTCGAATACCAAGGTCGCTACGCCAGACCACCCTCCACCCATTGTTTTTGAAACCAGGAGCATAGAAGATGCAAGGGAACTGCTATTCTTCTGTTCTGGTGGCTCATGTGACAACTGATTGCGGTGCTGATGTGTCTGCAGCCTTCCCTGAAGCAGTGGCATGACCAAAGATTCTTTCTGTTCTTCTGAGTCTGACGGCATGTGAGGGGGAGAGTGATGTGTACTCTCCATGCTGGTGGACGTTGACTCTGTGATTGTTGGTGCCAGACCATATTTTGACTCCTCTAGGATCGCTGGTTTGAAGCGTTTAATTGACTTCGTCTCTTATTTGCTGTTTCGTTCTGTTTTGGAGATGTGCACACCTCTCTGGAGAACCTTGTAAGGTGTGGTGTGCAGTGGCCTTTAGGGAGGCCATACACTGTCGTCTCTCAGCCAGATCTGCAATTTGAAGTGCTTTGTGTATGCTTGAGCCATTCTTCTTTATAGTTGCTGATTGTACTCCGTTGTGGTTTCTGTGGTTGTAAGATGCTGTGGCTTATTATAGATGAGCCCAGTGGGAAATCATAATAATTGCTCCCCATAAACCAGTTATGTTGCGCAGCAGTGCAGGTCCTTTCAACTGCTGTTCATAGCCATAACAGAACTAGTGGTAGCAAATTGGTCCACTGGCCGTAGCTGCACATTAAAGCCATTTTTAAGGTTACCGTTGCTTGCAGGACAGTAGCAGGCGATTCTCGTGATTGCACTCATATTCACATAGCAGCTCATGGAATAACTGAGACATTGAATTGCTTCCCAAAATCAGTTGTTAGAGTTTGGGATACCAGTTTCACAAATCTTGCGATTTAGATCATGATCAGGGCTCTGGCCACTGTTTCTGCTGCCATGTATGTGATGGATCCTCTGGCCATTATGTGAATCTGACTACAATAGTCAATAAGTAACTGTGCTGGCCAGAACTCTAGCGGTTCTACTAGGTCCACATGCACAAGCATGTTGTGTCGATGGTACCTAACAGTGCAGAGACGTGCTTGACAATCCTGCTCCACAGACAGCTCTCATAGGATTGCAACCCTTCTTGATGCCTGGCCATTTCATCTTCTTGGTGACCAATTTGCCTGTCGCTTTGTCATCAGGATGCACTATGTTATGGAAGGCCGCGAGTACCTGACCTCAGAGCTCTTGTGGTATATTTGAGCACCATATTTTGTGGGCCCTCTAGCACCACAATACTGCTTGTTGTTTCACAGCTTTGGGCATGGGCTGACAGTAACAATTTAGCATTCCTACAAAGTGTCTTAGTTTTTTGTAGCTTTGCGGAGCTGGCATGTTTTGAATGGTTGACACTCTATCTGGCACTATCGAGATGACTGTTCCTGACACTCAGAAACAAATAAAATCCACTTCCTCTCTGCTTAGACAGCATTTTTCTCTATTTATGACTATTCTTTACTGTCTTAGTAATTGAAAAGAAAACAAAATCCAAGCTTAAAATAACTTGGTGGATGAATTGTTGCCAGCTTTCTGCTGCAGTCTTCAAACTGTAAGGCATGGATTAGTACTTGAACTGGTTGAACAGAGTAATGATGACTGTGTTTTTGACATCTTCCGAGGGGACCAGTATTTGTGAGTGAGTTGTCTCCGACTCAGTAAAGCTAAATATCCATGGGTTTGCAATTGGGTTATTGAAGTCTATTGCATGCAGAATCGGGTATCTGTCTGGCTCTATCCTTGCACTGAGTGCCCTGCAGTCACCGCACAAGTGCCACGCATTGTTTTTCTTTAAAACCATATAGAGTGGCGAGGCCCACTGACTGTCCAAGGGTACCAATATACCAGCCTTTATGATGAAAGTAGGGTAACTCTGCTGGTACAAACTGAAATCACTTTTGGTGGCAGGTTACAGCAGAGGTAACTGCAAAATTTACATTAAAGGTCACCCTATCCCCTCCACTACCCTCCCATTCCCTCCCCCCCTCCAGACTTACTGTGGATGGATCCACCTTTAGATGCTACCCAGGACTTCATATGTATGGCTCCACCTTCGCACACTATACTAGATTTAAATGTGGGTGGAGACAACCTGAACAATATACTGGGCATAATGGTGGCAGATCCACCTTTGGTCACTATCCCAGACTTAATATGGGTGGGTCCACTTCTGTCCCTATCCCGTGTGTGTGTGTGTGTGTGTGTGTGTGTGTGTGTGTGTGTGTGTGTGTGTGTGTGTGTGGTGACTAAGGTTTCCTTTCTGTGTTGTCATATGGAGGAAGAATTGATCTTGCAGACATGTAGAATCTCTCTGGGTTGGTGGAGGGATCCAAATCGCTACTGGATACTAAAGACACTAGGTAGGGCACACAATAAGACCATCATGTATTCTTGTCTAAGTAACATATTTAAGTGATTAACATTGCAAGATCACAGGTTAATGTAAGTGTGAGATAAGCCATTGCAAATGTCAAATGCTGGTCATTAATAACCGGTCTAACCACCAGAATGTTAAATGCGAGCATGCAAACATGCATGCATTGTGTCATACAGGTGCCAGATGTCAGTTTGTGGGATGGATTTCCATGCCTGTTGCACTTGGTCAGTTAATACAGTGACTGTTAATGCTGTTTGTGGATGACGCTGGAGTTGCTTCATCGAGACAGACCTGGTGCTCGAGCAGGCCAAGACAACATTTTGACATCATTGAGAGCATGTCAGGCTATAACAGCGGTTTGTGGACGAGTGTTATGCTGTTGGGAAACACATCCTGGAATGCTGTTCATGAATGGCAACACTACAGGTTGAATCAGCAGACTGACATAAAAATTGTTAGTCAGGGTGCGTGGGATTACCACGAGAGTGTTCGTGCTGTCATACGAAATCGCACCCCAGGACATACCTCCAGGTGTTGGTCCAGTGTGACTATGATACCGACAGGTTGATTGAAGGCAGTCGACTGGCCTCCTCCTTACCAACACACGGCAATCACTGGACACTGAGGGAGAACCAGCTTTCATCAGAAAACGCAAAAGATTTCCAACCTGATCTTCAATGAGCTTTCACTTGCCACCACTGAAGTCGCAAATGGTGGTGGGTTGGGGTCAGTGGAATGCACATTACAGGCAACAGTTCGTTGTGTCACTGTAGTGCCAACTACCGCTCAAATTACTGCTGCAGATGCAGTTCAGAGCGCTGGAGCCATATGCAGAACACAGTGGTCTTCCCTCTTGGTAGAGCGACGTGGCTGTCCAGAGCCCTGTCTTCTTCCAACTGTACACTGTCATTAGCACCGTTGCCAGCAATCATGAACATTCCTGCCAAGTCTTGCTATAATAACGCATCCAGCTTCTTGTAGACCTTTTAGATGACCTCGTTCAAACTCAGTGAGGTGTTGATAATGGCATTTTTTTTTCCTTTAAAGACATTCTTGACAGCATCAACTCACCACATCCAACTCAAAGTAACTAACGTTCACGACCATTACAATGTGTATTAAAGGCAATCCTGATTTGAATCCTCATACTGGTGTCACTAGCGCCACTATTATAGGACTTGGTAGAGTGACGTGGCTGTCCAGAGTCCAGTCTTCTTCCAACTGTACACTGTCATGAGCAGTGTTGCCAGCAATCATGAACATTCCTGCCAAATCTTGCTACAATAACGCATCCAGCTTCTTGTAGACCTATTAGACGACCTCGTTCAAACTCAATGAGGTGTTGATAATAGCATTTTTTTTTCCTTTAAAGACATTCATGACAACATCAACTCACCACATCCAACTCAAAGTAACGAACGTTCACGACCGTTACAGTTTGTATTAAAGGCAATCCTGATTTGATTCTTCATACTGGTGTTACTGGCGCCACTCTTTTGAGACTGGCGCGAAATTTGGACAGACATCATCCTTCAGATGTAAAAACATGCCTACCAACTTTCGTTTATATTGCACAACCCCTTCTTGCAGCTGTGATTTTTTTCTGTCAGTACGTCATAAAAATATGGAGAAATATGGAAAATATGGAAAAATGGTACAAATGTGGAAAAACATGGATAAAGAGTAGGAATACAGGATATGCAGTATTTATGAGGAGAAAGTAATCGAAAGTTGCAGGATATGCACTGGATGTTCTGGAAACTATTTAAAGGAAAATATAAAACAATCCTATGGAATACATCGTGATCTTAACGCAACCGACCTGCCAGTTTTATAACCTACACTACCAATTTCCTATCAATTTTATGGGTTGTCCTACCAATTTGCCAATTTTTCCTAGTAAGTTGCCAATTTTAGGGCCTATCCTACGAACTTCCTGACAATTTTTCAGGCAAATTTACCGGTGGGCTAGGCAATAGTATTGAAAGAGATCCTGGGTATAATATAGAGTGTGACCTGGCAAAGATTGCATCACCAATGAGACATACCAGTGTTGAGTTTGTGTCTTTTCTGAGACGCCATGACCAACCTCATTTAAACTCTTCTGTCGGGAGAGTTAATTTGGAGTTGGAATGGCTGCTTCGGTCGGGTGCAGGGTCACATGTTGGTTTGGTTCCTGTTGATTCTCTCAGTAGGTGGGATTATACTAGACATGGCCTACACCTCAACAGGAAAGGGAAGGGTAAACTGGCTGGGCTAATAGCAGGAAATGTAAAGGGGGGAGGCACTGCCATGAGTGGTAATATACCAGTGGTCATAGGTGTTGGAGCAGCACCTTCTTTAGGATAGGTAGGACAGAAGGAAGTCAAGTTCTGAGAGAAGTAAAGATTGAAACAAACCTTCAGTTTGATAAAGAAATCAAACAGCATAATCCTGGCACATTGGATCAGCGAACACAGCTCTTGGTTAAAAATTTACAGCGATCAGCAGAAATTTTATTTCCACCCGATTTCATCTCGGTAAATGTGAAATGCCAACTATCTTTAGTGCATCAAAATATTCAAGGGCTTAGAAGTAAAATTAATGAACTACTTGTGTGCATTGATGAGTTAGAGTATTTGAACCCAGTGGACATAGTCTGCCTCTCTGGACATCATGTGAGCTCTGGTGTAGATATGTTAAACTTTATGGAATTTAAGTTAGCCTCCTACTTCTGTAGACAAAAGATGGAGAAAGGAGGAGTTGCCACATTTGTTAAAAATAGTTTTAAATTTAAGAATATTGAAATTAATAAATTTTGCTTAGAGCAGCACTTAGAAGCATGTGCAACAGAGACAGAGTTTCATAATAGGTCCTTTATAATAGTTGCCATATACAGAGCACCTTCAGGAAATTCTAACCTGTTTATAAACGGTCTTGAAGATTTATTATCTCATCTAAAATTTAAAAAAAACGAAGAACTAGTGGTTGCTGGTGATTTTAATATAGATGTCCTGAAAAACACTGTCAGTGAACAGTTACTGAAATCTGTTACATTGTCATTCAATTTAATTTCTACTGTAAATTTCCCAACTAGGTTATACAAATATTCTAAGACTGCCAATGATAATATATTTATAGACAATTCTAGGCAACTAAGCCACATTACAAAACCAGTAGTAAATGGGCTATCTGACCATGACATGCAACACCTAAAATTAAATTATGAGAATTGTCAGGGTAAAACATCTATCAGAGCTGAGTACAGAAGGCCAATAGAACAGTCAAAAATGAGAAATTTAGGAGATTGCTCAAAGAAATTAATTGGATGGATGTTTACAGCATGCAAGACACAAATGGAAAATACAAACATTCATTAATAAAGTTAGCATCTTATTTGAACATTGTTTTCCCCTGAAGGTAACTCAAATTAAGGAGAAGTCTAACAATAAACGATGGATCACACAAGGGGTAAAGATATCATGTGAGACAAAAAGGAAATTCTACCTGATACGTAGGGAAACCTTTGATATTAGCATTATAGCTCATTACAAAAATTACTGCAAAATATTGAAGAAGGTTATCCAGAAATTTAGACACCTGAATTATGAGAAGAAGATAAATACATCCAGCAATAAAATAAAAACAATATGGGATATAGTTAAGTCAGAGACAGGTAGGACCAGAAATGAGAATGAACAAATAGCTCTAAAAATACATGAAGCCCTGGTAACAAACGCATGTTGTGTTGCAAACCATTTAAACAAGTATTTTGTCTCTGTTACTGATAGCATGGGGTTGTCAGGTTCAGTAAATAATGCAATGGAATATCTGAGACCAGTCCACACAAGCAATCTCAGTAACATGGAATTGAGACTTACTTCACCCAAAGAAATAGAATCCATCATAAAGTCCTTCAAATCAAAGCTTTATAGTGGTTATGATAACATATCAACAAAGTTAATAAAAGAGTGTTCATATGAGCTTAGTCATATCTTAATTTATTAGTGTAATCAATCACTTGTCACAGGAACATTCCCGGACTGGCTTAAATATGCTGAAGTTATACCTCTCCACAAGAAAGGGGACAAAGAAATGCCATCAAATTACCAACCGATGTCACTTTTGCCAGCTTTTTCAAAAACCTTTGAAAAGGTTATGTTCAAACGTCTACTTAAGCACCTTAGTGAAAATAACATACTGTTTAAGTCACAGTTTGGGTTTCTTAAGGGTTCTGATGTTGAGAAAGCTATTTACACTTACAGCGACAATGTCCTTAATTCATTGGACAACAAATTAGAGGCAACTGGCATATTCTGTGACCTGTCAAAGGCGTTTGATTGTATGAATCACAGCATTCTTTTAAGTAAATAAAAATATTATGGTGTAGTGCTGCAAAGTGTTTCAGTCATATCTTACTAATAGTAAACAAAGAGTGTCATTGCATAACACTTCAGCAGTAGGCAATCAGACATCACCTGACTGGGAAGAAATTACATGTGGTGTTCCCCAAGGTTCCATACTAGGTCCACTACTGTTTCTTGTGTGTATTAATGGCCTGTAATCTGTTACATTACCAGATGCCAATTTTGTCTTATTTGCAGATGATACAAACATTGCAATAAATAGTAAATCAAATACAAAATTTAGAAAGGACAGCTAATCAAATTTTTACTGACATTAATAAGTGGTTCATAGCCAATTCACTGTCATTAAACTTTGAAAAGACCCACTACATGCAGTTCAGAACTTCCAAGAGATTCCCTTCTGGTGTGTGTATATGATGACATGGAAATAGAAGTTGAGGGTGTAAAATTCTTGAGATTACAACTAGATAATAAATTCAGTTGGGAGCAACATACTAATGAACTGGTAAAGTGCCTAAACAAGTCTGTGTTTGCAGCGCGAATGATGCCAGACATAGGAGATATAAATATAAAAAACTGGCATATTTTGCTTGTTTTCACTCCATTATGTCATATGGTATCATATTTTGGGGTAACTCCACTCATCGATACCAAGCATCCAGATGGGAACAGAAAATTATTACATCCATGTTGTTACTAGTTCACACTAAACGTAGTTTCTAACCAGACATTGAAATGGCTGACCATGTTGTAATGTACAATCGAATTTGCAACACTAAAGTAAATTTCGGACATAAATATAAACCACTAGAAAACAAAGGTTTACATTTCCATTGTAAATGAAATGTAGAGTCAGATGTTTCGGTTCTTAATTGCAGAAACAGGCATACTTGATATTTGTCATTATATCACCATCTACCACGAATGAAAAACAATGGTTTGAGTAAACTGTACATATTTTCTGGCGTAGAATCATAATATGGAAACAAGGGGGTTCCTATCTGAAAATACAGAGCAGACCTCACCAATGTGGAAAGGGTGGTTAGGAGGTGGCCAGTTGTAGCACAGGAGTCAGTGCTGATGTTTACAGAGCTCGTTGCATGAATGAAAAATATAACACCTTTGCTAATAAAGTGCTTACCTTATTCGAACACTGTTTTCCCCCAAAACTTACCAAGGTTAGAGCAAAGTCCACAAAGAAGCCATGGATTACTCAAGGAATAGGGATATCTTGTAAAACAAAAAGAAAACTGTATCTGTCAATCCGAAACAGTTCCGATGTTGATGCTATAGCACATTACAAGAAATACTGCAAAATATTAAAGACTGTAATATGGACATCAAAGCAAATATATTACAAAGAAGAGATAGTCGTATCAGATAACAAAATAAAGACAATATGGGATATAGTGAAGGAGGAGACCAGGAGAACCAAACATGAAGAGGAACAAATAGCATTAAGAGTAAATGATACATTGGTGACAGATTTGTATAGCAGAACTTTTTAACAAGCATTTTATAACTGTTACTGAAAAGATGGGGTTGTCAGGTTTGGTAGATGCTGCTATGGAATACCTCAGACCAGACATTTCAAATAACGTCCATAATATGAATTTGACCCTCAATACCCCAGCAGAAATAATGTCCATCATAAAATCTTTAAAATCAGAAACATCTAGTGGGTATGATGAAATATCAACAAAGTTAATTAAGGAATGTGATTCTGAGCTAAGTAACATTTTAAGCTTCCTGTGTAACCAGTCGTTTATCAGTGGAATATTTCCTGAATGATTGAAATATGCTGAAGTTAAGCCACTGTTTAAGAAGGAAGATAAAGAAATAGCATCAAATTTCCGTCCAATTTCACTGTGCCAGCATTCTCAAAAATTTTGGAAAAAGTAATGTACAATCGACACTATAACCATCTTATCTCAAATAACATACTGTCAAAGTCACAGGTTTTGATATTGAGAAGTCTATCTACACTTACAGTGAAAAAGTGCTTAATTCATTAGACAAAAAATTGCAGGCAACTGGTATATTTTGTGATCCGTCAAAGGCCTTTGACTGTGTAAATCACAATATCCTTTTAAGTAAATTAGAATATTATAGTGTAACAGGAAATGCTGCAAAATGGTTCAAATCTTATATCTTTGGCAGGAAACAAAGGGTGTTATTAGGAAAGACACATGTATCAAGCTATCAGGCATCATCCAACTGGGAACCAATTACATGTGGGGTCCCACAAGGTTCCATTTAGGGGCCCGTACTTTTTCTTGTGTATGTCGATCAGTAACATTACCAGATGACAAGTTCGTTTTGTTTGCCGATGATACAGACATTGCAGTAAACAGCAAATCAAGTGTAGTCTTAGAAAGATCAGCTAATAAAATATTTGTGGACATTAATCACTGGTTCCTAGCCAATTCCTTGTCACTAAACTTTGAAAAAACACACTTCATGCAGTACAGAACTTGTAGGGGGTGTCCCACGAGTATATGCCTAACATACGATGATAAGCAGATAGAAGAAGTGGACAGTGTTAAATTCTTGGAATTATAGCTTGATAATAAATTCAACTGGGAGGAGCACAGCACAGAACTGCTGAAGCGTCTTAACAAATCTCTATTTGCAATTCAAATTGTGTCAGACATAGGGGATATAAAAATGAAAAAGCTGGCGTACCATGCTTACTTTTATTCCATAATGTCATATGGGATTATTTTTTGGGGTAATTCATCAAGCCAAGGTAAAGTTTTCCAGGCACAAAAACGTGCAGTACGAGTTATATGTGGTGTGAACTCAAGAACATCCCGCAGAAGCCTGTTTAGAGAACTAGGGATACTAACTACTGCTTCCCAATATATTTATTCCTTAATGAAATTTGTCATTAAAGATACATCACTTTTTCGAATCAACAGCTCAATTCATGGGATCAATACCAGAAATAAGAATAATCTTCACAAGGATTTAAAGTCACTTAGTCTTGTACAAAAAGGTGTGCATTATTCTGGAACACACATTTTCAATAACTTGCCAGCAGTCATAAAAAGCTTAACAACCAATGAAATTCAGTTTAAGAGAAGCCTAAAGGATTTATTGGTGGCCAACTCCTTCTACTCCATGAATGAATTTCTCAGTAGAAGTAACTGACTTGTGTGTGTGATATTATAACTTCTGCACAATTTCAGTGCTGTAATGTTTTCATTGTAAATATGTGTGTGTGTGTGTGTTTAAGTACAATCTAACTTCTGCACCATTTCAGTGCAGTAATGTGTTCATCGTAAATAAGTATTATAGTAGTTGTATTGCTCATTTATTACCTTATAAATAAATAAAAAACTTTTTTATTTTAGATTCAGTGCATCAGTATTTGTAAAATGACTCTTTCATATAGTGTTCATTAAAAAATGATGATCATTCCACTTGGGACCTGTGAAATGGTACATTAGCTTATTTGTTTTAGTTCTAAATATTTGTCATGTATTGTTGTTTTTCTGATATGTTCTACATCCTGGAGGACCTCCTCACTATGCATCAATTGGAATGAAAGTAAATCTATTCTAAGTACAAAACTTCACTTTACTATTCAAAGTAGCATGTAACAGCACTTAAATGTATTCTTATTCAGTATGAGACTACCTTATACAAAATATCTCCCATCACTCAAACATTTTAAAGTGGTGTAAAATTTGTACTGTAATTAATTTTTCAGCAAAAACTTTACATCTATTTTTCTCAAGACTTTCTAATTATGATTTAATTCCCTTGTGCTTAAGCTATATACATCCCCCATCATTTTTCTTCAGTAGTTGTGCTATAAGTCGCCATAGCATGAATATTCGTTCACAGTTTTCGTATACACTTTTCATAAATTTCAGACTTATTCTTCTCTGTTTTCCAACTTACTGTGGGATTGAAGGGACCAGACTACAAGGGCCATCGGTCAAACATACTGTATCTTATTCTCTACAATAATGTTATTGGAGACTTTCATCTGGTAGTATATGCTCAGGTTGTCACATTTCAATTTTTTATTGAAATAATCCTTAGAAGCGGGACTCCATATGGTTTTTTTGTCTGTAATCATGTGTAAATTTAAGTGTGCTTCCTTTGCAGCCAACAACCACTATTGCACATAAACCCTTTCACAGCTTAGCCTCAATACACCACACAATGAAAAACACATGGGCCCAGCTGCCTTGTCATCTGTCAAAAAGCACAAGGATTCCCACCGAAGGCGGGAAGCAATGAGCCTCAAGCCAAGTCTGCACAACGACATTGGGTTGCGCCACTCGTTGCGTGAATGAGTTGCACGCAAATGGTTTCATATTTGACTGTAGACACGGCGAAACCAGTATATACTTCAGTTTCGTGGTTTTGTGAGTTCCTGAGTCGGTCTGAAATGAAAGTTTTGGCAGCTGCACGTCGCACGAGTTGTGAGTTAAAGCTTATTGCGTGGAATCGCTGCATAAGAAACGTTTTTCGATTCGTGACTGGATGAAGAAAAGACGTCAGCACCGTTGCTCAGCATCCTTGCTGAAATAATTTGTAATGGAAGACCCAATAAGTTCTTTTAATTATCTTAGAATGTCACCAGAACTGTTAACGTTTCTTCTAAACAGAGTTAATCATGCGATAAGGAATAAAGGTATTGTAATGCATGAAGCACTGTAGCCAGAACTGAAATCAAATATCACATTGCATGCATTACAATCGAGAACACTCGGCATGCTATAATATCATGGAGGTATTTTCACCTCCATGTATAACATGCGGTTTTAGTTGGTGATGACGCTTTTTCATTAACACCAATAATTATTAACAACGACAGTAATAATTATAAACATTAGCAACAAAAATTACTCGAAGCAGGCTGGATTAAGAAGAGAATGGTTTGCAATCTACTCTCTTGAAGAGAGATCTTTACAGTGACAATATTTCAAAATTCTAACATATGTGAATGGGGAGCACTGCAGCGACGTTTTGAAAAGATGAATATTGAATAAAGAATGCTGCTTCTTGAATTTGTATAGCCTTCCCTCCTGTCAACAATATTCTTTAACAAGAGTTGGCCAACTCTAACGATGGGATTTTAGTCTTTTAGACGAGAGCATTACCACAGCGAAAATTACACTTGCTTATATTTTTCTTAATTCAGTTAAAAAGTTGGAACACGCCGAAAGTGTCTAGTTTCACAGAGTTGCGCGCATGCGCAGTGGCTGGTAGAGCAGTTGCCTGCAACCTAGTGTCGTGAAAACAAGGCTAGGCTTAACCCACGGCCTGCAATCCCAGGAAAACACGCATGCACAAACGCGCATGCGTTCTTGCCCTGTTGGAAATTTATACGCATGCGCAAAGTTGAACAGAAAGAAAGGCATCGTGTGGACTTGTGCCTTGCATTTCTATTTTTGTGTTCTGTGGTGTGATGGCAGATTGCAGATTGGTGTTGACGTTTGAGGGTGGTGGAATAAGATGATGAAGAAATTAAAGGGTTTAGGTCTCATTCGTGAGAGGAAACCCAGTAAAATCATCTGATTTTGTGTTTTACTTCAGTTAAGTCCTGAATGAAGAGTTTTATGTGTGAAGAAAAACGGGCTTTTTAAAGTGGGCGTATTGTGTTTCACAGAGTGGTTGTAATGTGATGGACGTCTATTAAATTGTGCGATACATTTTAAACTCGGAAAGCAGGTATGATACAAATAGTGCCAAAAATCTTCTAAAATATGCAGAATTTCAGTAGATTTATGCCCAGCCACATTTTTATATGTCGTTCACTTTATCTTGTATGCAGCATAGTAATGACAGCGTTTGATTTATGGTCACTCCTTTGTGACTCGTTTCGATAAAGCCGGTAATGGAAACTGCCATTTAATGGATGAAATTTCTACATAAAACTGTAGCGTTAAATTTTTCAGCATATTATCAGTGTAATGAGTTGTTAAAAGATTTGACGTGTGCTCGTCAACAGGACGTCGTTCCAAAGTAGTTTGTTTCATTATGGTAGCACAGATTCATTATATTACCACAGATACGACGTACGAAAAACAATGGATGTTTTTAAAGCAGTTACAGGCGTACTGTGCAGGAACACTTTGTGTGACAATTTCGTGTGAACGTCATGCCTGTAGGCCTACGCCCGACGAATCAGGATGAAATTTGTCAGTTCAGTTCTAACACAATGGATGAAGTCCATAATTTTTGTGTTATCTGCAGTATGTATAGCTAGGTACATTTACTGCTATGTAAGGGGTTAGTAAACAAAAGGTTAAAGAGATAGGTAGGCCTACTTTTGGGTACGTGTTTCTAGTGGGTACAAACTTCTTTCAGTTGCTCGCGTTGTGAGGATTAATGTAATTTAAACCCCAAATGCTAATTTTAATTATACAAACAAACACTGGGAAAAAATGGTGAAACCATAGACTGATATAGTCCCTACAGATTAGTTCGTTGTTGAAGAGCGAGAAAAATTTGAAATAATTGCCAGGCTTGTTAATTCACACACACACACACACACACACACACACACACACACACACACACACACAGCATACATACATTTGCTTTATGAGGGTAGTGCAGGTGGTCAACCATGGCCTTGATGAAGGAACCACCCCAGAATGCCAAAATCAGTACGACCAGACAGAGGAACCTCCATCCTCCCAAATATGTCATCGGCGTCAATTGCACTTAGTCATTCAGTTGGTCCAAGTTTTACAGTGTTCTTCGATAAAAAGTAGATTTTGCTTTTCAGCACTGTAGACATCAAGGAAACCGGCTGGTGATTTCAGAACCATGAACTTGCTGTCGTGCCCTTTTAATGTACATTCACAAAACTACCTTCAAAGCCCATAAATGTATGATTATTTGCTAACTTTTTTGCCGTGTCTTATTCTGTCTGGAAAGTAATTGATATACCTATGTTAAAAACAGAATTAGACCCAATACATTACTCTGAGTTACACACATTTATCTGACAACTATTGTACTAAAATTTATCAGTAGATGTGTGAAAACACTGTACCTACTGCAACTTTTTTTTCCAAGTAAGACTGGAACCAACTCTTTCCTATACCTCATACATCTAGCACTTTTAGCTTGTTTAGTTGTATTTTATGATCAATAGTGTCAAAAACCTTAGAAGAGTCTACAGAGGCCTCTTACACTTTCTGTAATGTTATCTGTCAATATATTGACAGTGTGACGGCACATATTGATATACTGTCAGTTGTACATACCACTTTAGGATACTCTGACATTGCGTACTATATTAATTTGGAAGTCTGCTATAGCTTCGTGAATTACACAGCACTTCAGAAAAATGCCTGTACTGTGAAAAGTATTATATCTACAATGAGTAATAAGGAGTCTGTGAAATGGATGAGTCACCAGATTATCACAAAACATAAGATTTTGTAAATTAATTATGTTAATGTAGCCTTCCTGGGCAGATATAGCAGCTGCACAGGTTTTCATAATGATTTCATCAATTGTTTGGTGATATTACAGAAGTAAACTTACTGTTTGAATGACCTTTCTATCTCCAGAAATCTATTAGGTTATTCTTAATTTCTTGTTGTAGTGACTGATCACTCATTGACATATTTTCTTCCCTAATGTCATACCAACATTATTAGTTGTGTGATGTGGGACTGGTGTGAAAATAGTTTATGAAATCTTTTGGAAATGTGGTTCTGATGATTTTTCAGTAAATCAACATGTGACAAGTTGCTCTTTTTTCTCAGCCACTTTCTGACGCTTATACTGTTTTTCATTGTTTTCTGTTTTTTCTTGCTAGCTACAGCTAACATAATTGCAGTACGTTGGGTGCTCGTCATCTTAACTTTGTGAAATTGTGTTGTCAACTGACAATATTAACAACAATACCAAGTGATATTTGCTTTAAAAAAAAGTGTACTGTTTAAGATTGATATAGATATTTTGTGTGCCACCACAAATACAAATACACGATCCACACCCTTTACAGTAGTTTCACTGCAGAAATTTGGGCACTCGTATGGAGATAGCACTGTATGCTGTATTTGATAATCTCTACACCAGTGCAGTATAATACAATACTACCATGCTGCGAAATACTGTAATTCAATTTCAAGCTGGTGTAATTGATTTCAATGGATTGAACATTTTGATGAAAAATTGATAATTTTGAGCAAATTTCTGATATATGTGTGTGCCTTTCAGTGTGGTACATTCCATCTTCTGTGTACATTTTGATGAACTCTCTGGACCCTCACTAATTAACTCCACTAACCTCCCTTTTCCAGTCCTGTCTAGGTGCAGACCCTGTCAAGTGTAACCCATCTCCCGATAGCATCACTGGCACCAGTGCAGTGTGCACCCGGTCAGCAATCGTCAGCACCAGCTCTTCATTTACTGACTGTATAGCACTGCCAAGATGAGGCGGATCATGCTGCTGGAACAATTCAGCTGTGCTCACATTGGTGGCTCTAGTTAAGGAAGCTATCTTTCTCAGGTCCACAAACTATGATGTATGCCGTATCCCTACCTGGACTACTCCCTGCCCCATCCAGTATCACTACCGGATAATCTTCAATTAAATCCTTACGCAAATGCCCTAACCCTGAATCTCACAATTTAGCTCAGCACTTGGCTTGAAAATGCTGGTGACTTGGTACTTTTCCCCCTAACTTCTCTTGTAACTGAGGGCCTATGCCTCTGTTGCAGCAGTTTTCTCTTTTTTTTTTTACAAACATTTGTGCTTTTTGTAACCTTTATGCTCACAAGTGGTCTGCTGCACATTTCCAACTTGTACACCCGATTCCATAGTGAAGTGATAAAAGGGTTATTGTGCTTCTGTGTGGACTAATGCTGCAGTTTGCCCTGTTCTATAAAAATTTTTCTTGAGAGTTGATAGTGGATTGGTTCATCTTTCAGAAATGCCTCCTATCCATACTACTCTCCCACATTCAGGGGCTTCAGATTTGGGGTGGGGGATTTTGTTTAAACGCACAGGACACACACTTCTCTGTTCAAACTACCTCATTTTCCACCTAAGAAGAGAATATTGCTGCAGTACATATAATGAGAAAAACTAATGTGTCGTACTACTGGATAGAGAATTTTTTGTCTAAACACTTGTTTCACGTTATTCTGAAAGACCACATTAAAGTCACATGTGGGTATAAGACGACTAATTATAAGAGAAAATTGTGCAAAGGGCATTATGGTACAAATAATTTTCAGATGGTAAATTTTACTGTGTCAAACAGGTGTTGTACTCGGCTTCATTACTGGGATACTTAACCAAATATGTTTGAAGATGATTACACAATTTGTAGTCTAAGAACTGTGATCTTTCAAGAAGCTGATGTTGGTTGCTTGGAGAGAATTGAAACCTGTGGCAAATGGTACACATGCATTTGCTTGCCTGAAGTGACAGAGATTAAGATACACTTAGATATAGGTATCTTATGATTAATCAAAAGTTTATTCAATATATGTAGCTGCTGTGTGCTTCAGAATACTGAGGGACACTCCTGGTGCCCTTTTCTTACTACATCAGCCTTTGTGTTGATTCCAGAAGTGACTGGTTGGCTACAACAATGGCAGTAGTATGTCTGCCTTAATTAGAGACATTACAGAAGACTTTCACAATTCTATGGACACCTTGAATACAGTACTACTGAAGACATTTCACTTCAGGTTAAACATTATATCTAAAACTGATGGTTTCAATACCTCTTGCTGTAGATACAAGAAAAGTTACACAGCTAGTATCTCCTTGATATGTTTGTATATTGCTGCAAGTGGCTTTTCAGAACTGAGCAGCATTAGGACATAACACTTGGAATGTATTTTTAGTATGTGGTTACAGATTTATGTGTAGCATAGCCTGTTGTCTAGGTTATGTTGGGAAGGAGGTAGTTTTGTTGAGTGTTTGAAGTATACAAATGTGATGACATGGAAACCTCGGCTTAAGGTAATGATCAGTTCAAGTAGCAGTTCTCAGGCAGTTAGAGTGCAGAACTTACACACATATCATGTCACTTTAAATTGTAACTTCATCTTCATTTCATATATCACAGAATTACATTGGTTTTGGTGTCTATCTTGTAAATGTGTTGTAATTAATTGTGCCATTTCAAGAATTGAGACAGCTTAACCAGTTGCTAATGGACTTAACTTAGTTTTACTCATTTTTACTAAACTATTTTTATTACTCTGTTACTGTAGATAATTTCATATGACTGAAATATTTCATTGTGGAGTTAGTTTTCTTAGAAGACATTTGTGACAGTGAAATTAGGTTACTATAAATGAAGCAAAAAATCATAATACTCAAGATATATGCTATTTAATTTCTCTTCGTGACATCTTTCAGACATGAAACTGATAGTATGGAAAGATAGAATTTGTTCATCAGCTGGCAGCAGATAGAAACCTATAGAAAGATGTAATATTGTTCAGTGTTGGAATTAGGTGTTCTTCCACCTTGGCAGAAGAGAGAAAGGGATTTGAAGAAAAGAGACTGTTGAGGCTTCAGGATTCATTAAAGTCACCCAGGGCTCCAGATATTTGTACACTAATCAGACAAGATACAATGGAATACTAGATTTTTAGTACTAGGTCGGATTTGAAACTTGGGTAACTAAAGAGGGCAGAGAGAATAATTGGCAAGTCAGAAATGAGTGGAAGTCTGTCATGAAAGAACCTAAAAGAGGGAGAAATTAAAGTGCATGAAAAAGGCACAAGGTGCAAAAAGAAAATTTGGAAAGACCAAGATAAACAACAGTAGAGGAGTAAAGGAAAAAATGTAATAAATTGGGACCAAATGGGTGGCAGGAATCAATAACATGTTGTAAAGGAAGTTACCATTGGCAAAATTCTATGGAACTAATGCCTGGAGGGAGAATATAATACAGAATGTGGTAAATTGGGCACAAAGGTCATCATTATTGTGTTGCAGAACAGAATCTGCAACTGAGTGTTTTGTGTTGCAAGTATAATCTTTGCGGATTCATCTTTACTGACAGCTGGGTGACTGTCACACAAATGTAAAAGGTTGTGCAATGACTGCTCGTAAGTTGGAATATGATGTGAGTTGTCTAGCAGGTGGATCTCTCTACGATGGAACAGGTCTTGCCAGTAATAGGGCGGGTATAGATAGTGTTAGAAGAGTTCATAGGAAAAGTCTTATAGTGGGGGAATTCAGTGATAAAATTCATAAGGTGAGGACATGGCTTTAAAAAAAAGCTATTTTAGGTTGTGTGGAGACAGTTATGAATAGGGTGGACCTCATTTCGTGGTATGATTTCAGAAAATTACAGCCCATCTGAAGACGTTGGTTACTATACTATATACCAGCATGGTACAAGGTAATGAGAAGGTGCACCCCTTTGTTACTTTTGACAGGAATCAATAGTTCCAGGATGAGCTGAGGCCTGTGAGAAAATCTATTTGTGAAATATGCTAGTGGCATAATCAGAGGCACTGGTAGGCTATTAAGACTGGTAGTGTGTTCCCATAAGGAGTCAGTATCTGAGGGGAGAAGTTTGCTGTGAATGCCACACTCCTCATGGAAGGGATAGCAACTGTCAGACTAGTGTTGTTTGTTGGTTGACTTGAGGTATGCTGAGGTGTAGATGTGATTTTTGGTAAGGCTAAGACAGACACAAAGGAAGCTGGCATGACAGTTTGAGAAACACTACTTGAAATGTAGCTGTGAAAAATAATAAAAAATGCAAGTTATCTCACCATGTGTCTGTATGATAATATTATCAGTGTATCTAAACCACACAAATAGCTGAAGGTGATATAAAACTGATATTAATAAATTTTTATTTTGAGTGCCGAATTACACTAACAGATAGTAAATGTGCTGTTAGAACACTTTTCTCATAATTTTTGTCATTGACATAAAATTTTTAAAAAATCTGGTTCTTAACTGACCAGCTTTTATCATCAACTGCACGAACAAAAACTCATTATTGTATCTTCCCACAGTCATAACACAGTTGAGTGTATGATCCATTGATGAGGGTTTGTCTGAATTTTAATTCATTTGTCATTCCATTCTTGTGCGAAAATGCACAGCACTTAGCATCATAAAGAATCAGAACTCTGACAAACAATCTGGCAGTACTGTTGTAAGTACCAGAAAGAAGTTTCAGCTGTCAGAGTTGATTGGAGAAGATCCTCAAGCAGAAGTAGAAGCAGTGATAAGGAAAGCTGGTGACATTCTTAATGTATGGAAGAAGAAAGTACTGCTGTTGGTAGTAATCACACCAGAGCTATAGACCATAAGTTACAAAAGTTAGGATCATAGTATCAGGTCACAACTGTTGTTTAGCTGAGCAAGGCTGTCAGGTGATATGACTTACAACCCATATGTAAGGATTTCAGTGAAGATGACCAGGAAGTAATAGTGGGTGCAGCATGAAACAGCTTAGACAGAAATGGCGTTTGAAGTAGGTACTGACCTGAACAATATGGACTCTTTAATTGGTGGTACAAATGTATGCTGTGTTGAGCTAATCCAGCACCACAATGAACCTTGTCTCTTCACTACTGTGGTGATTTAATGTGGACTTGGAGAGGGTGCTGATGACTGTTGGTAGTGGTATACATTCCATGAACATGCTAAATTATTAACTGCAAAAGGTAGACTTAAGTGTTAAAGTTCCACTTTGGTCTGGAAGTACACAGAAACCACAGAAACAGTTCACATTACTGTAGCCATGGTTTCTAAGTTTTTATGTGTTTAAGGAAATAATTTTGAATTTTGATTCATTTTAAGATTTATTGAAGATTCGAAATTGTGTATTCGTTCATCCTTTAACAAATAAAAATGCACACCACACTTGAAACTGTAAACAGTGGTTTCATCACATTTAGAGATTTCTGTAAAAGGTTCACAGAAAGTAGAATGTGTCACGCAGGAGGGAGCACTTACCAGTCACATGAAAGAAAAAGAAAGTGTAATGACAAACATCACAGAATTATAAATCCCTTATCAAGATATGTAGCCTACCAAAAACAAAAAAGGCTGCTTGATCAGTCTTTGAATAGCATAGTGGTGTGCATTGCAATAGAGGTGGCCAAGAATTTCGCTTGCATGATTACTATAGTGCCCAGCCTGGCTGGCACATTTCCCCCAACACCGTGCTATGCTGTCTCACCATAAGGAAGTGAAACTGCAAATGCACCACATTTAAATGGCAATGCAGCCACACTGCATATGGTTTTGCATTTCACATTTCTCAAAAGCAAAACAAATTTTCGGTATTATTGAATTATTTTTGATGCACTGAAGACACACAGTTTTTCTCCGGTACAAACTGCTGGCATACAGACAGACACACAGACAATTGCACAGCTTTCCACATTCAGGTTGGCACGTAATTGTGACTTGTTTTGTTTTGTAATAAAAAGAGTCTTTAATACACATAGGTTGGTCAAAACGTTGTAACACTTTTGCACCTTCATTATGGAAACATGGAAACTACCTGAGAAAAGCAATGTAGAATACCTTGCAGTCTCTTACTGTGGGCAGTGTATAGTCAAGTCCACTTAAAATGCAAGGTCTGCAATCCAGTTTGGATGTTCTAATGTTTGTTCCTGAACTCCTTTTTCCATCATAAATTCAACATTAGGGAGTTGTAAATTGAAAAGTCATTCCAGGCATGCTCGTTGACTTAACCAAAACACTTAACAGTAATATATAAAGTCTCCATAGTCTTTGTTCAGTTCCATTGAAAACCATTGCAGTTGACGCACTGCATATGACTTCAGAAATTTTCTATTCGTACCACCAATTTCTATAAGCTCCAAGCCTGAAAATTTAGCACAAAGTGCTTTTGATGTACAGAGCAATGAATCCCATCTGTTAATTGTAGTCAGTTTTTCTCTCTCATTGCCAACTAATACAAAAGAGTTACATGTCTGCACCTGTTACTGTCCTTCAAAGTAGTCAGTAGCGTTGTGTAGAACCAGTTGCCAGTGATGTGGAAGGTGTAGTATACCATTAGCAGAGCCTGTTCTGTTGATGGTGCGAATGGAGAGGTCTACTGCCTGTCGAATCTCTCGAACAGTTCAGAAGCGAATGCCGTGAAGTGGTTCCTTCATCCTCGGAATGAAATCAGTCACAAGGACTTAAGTCATATTACTTTTCGTTTTTGGAGCATCACCTACGACCAGCTTTGTGAAAGAAGTGGCAACACTTTCTGTGCAACCAACCCATCATTTTGCACGACAATGCGTGGGCGCATACAGCATAAGCTGTGGCTGCTCTGTTCGGTCGATGGGACTGGGAAGTACTGTACCATCCACCACACTCCCCGGACTTAAGTCCTTGTGACTTTGGTTTGAGTCTGAAGATGAAGGAACAACTTCGTGGTATTCACTTCAGAACTGTTCCAGAGATCTGACAGGCAGTAGACCGCTCCATTTGCACCATCAACAGAACAGGCTCTGCTAATTGTATGCTACGCTTTCCACATCACTGGCAATGGGTTCTACACAATGTTGGTGACTACTTCGAAGGACAGTAACAGGTGCAAACATGTAACTCTTTTGTATCGGTTGTGAATAAATAGTTGTCACTATTTATGTTCCAACCCTCGTATATATAATTCTCATCACTCTCTTCTGTAATTCCCACTCATTTTTAAAAGCTTAAGACGATGGATTGCTAGACTGCCTCTTTTTATCCAAACAGCCACTGGACCTGTGACATCCTTCATATCATGAACAAACAGTGAAGGGTAAAGAGTGCAGACACCAAGATTCTGCCGAACTGAAGAGAGTTGTGCTTACTGATAAATGCCACATCGCAGTATTGAATGAAATGTCGTGCTGTACTGCGTACTTCCTGCAAGGAACAAGCAAAGCAGAGACAGGCCATGCCATGGCCTGTATGCCCTGCACACGTGATGTTCGCACCCTGTGGCTGGCCCAGCATTACAGAGTGCTGGTGTACAGACACTGAAATACAGTGTGTAGTGCTATCACCATAAGGTAGGAAAGCTGCTACTGTAAAACTAACGTATGTTGGGGGACCATGCATTTCTATTAGAAATGGAACACATTAATAGATAGACAAGATCTAATCACAAAGTGCATGAAATTTTTGAAAAGTCAGCCACTGAAGCTTGACATCCATGAAAAGTTAATCATTTTGTGCATGTATTTCTCACTTAGTGGCAATGTGCACACCTTTTTCAACAAAGTAATTAAAATCCTGGTTAGTCTCTCAGCTCACAAAACTAATAAAATCTTATCTGGAGATTTGAACATAGAAACCAGTGTTAAGGATGAAATGAGGAACTTTGTAAACATCCTGAGTACTTTTGAAATGTTACAAATGGTGAATACAAAGATGGCTAAAAATGCACCTTCAGCCTTAGGCCATATGCTTAAAGATATGAGCCAGGAAAATTTTCAGTGTGCTGGTAGATGTGAAGTATATGTTATGCCTCTTATTTCACAACTGCTCGATAATAAAGTTACTTGCTGACTTTGAAAATCTCACATAACTACATACTTATTAAAGAATCTTGTGAAATGTAAAATAAATACTTTCTCTAGGGTATTGGCCAACCAAACTTCGAATGAAGTGTGTACAGAAAACTATTTTCAGAATTCTGGATATTGTTCCAACTAGCTGAGGGGACATTTCCAAACATGGTCACGTCAGCAGCAGTAACACATTAGCAAAGGAAAATAAATAGATAACTATAAATACCTGCAATTCTGTACAAAAACACTTACTATTTCACAGTTCCTAAATTCTTATCACAGTACCGACTGTAGAGAGGGAGGGGGGGGGGGGGGAGAGAGAGAGAGAGAGAGAGAGAGAGAGAGAGAGAGAGAGAGAGAGAGAGATATTTTAGAGGGGGGAGAGAGAGAATAATATAGAATGCAGAAAATTGGTGTGGGACATCATAAAATGGAAAAAGGCAGATTGAAGTACAATAACAAAGAAAAAAATGTGGAGTTAGATAAGCAGAACATCCACAGGGAGTAGTAAATTTTGTAAAGGTCTGTTTTTCAGGTATTTCAAAGATGCTGCAATAAAATTTCCCTAAAACAGGTACAACACCCAGTATGAATTATGTAGCAAGCATAGTGTTTTGGTTTTCCAAAACAGAATATGAAGTCAGGAAGGGAATGCAAAAATTAAAAAATAGGAAGTCAGCAGGCACAGATTATGTAACAATCTATTCTGAAGGCATTCTTAGACAGCATAGAAACTCCACTAATAAACATAAATGATTATTATAATTCAGTTATTTTTCCAGACTATCTAAAGCATGGACGACTTCTTGTTCTACTAAAGAAAGACAAAACAAGACCTACTCAAAGTGACAAGCCAGTTTCCTTACCCCCCAATCAATTTAGGAAATAGCAGAATCTATCATGAAAGGCAGAAAAGTGAGGTACAGTAACTGAATAAATAATACCTTCGTAACAAAAACAGTTTGACTTCTGAAGAAGTAAAAGTACAAAGAATTTACAAAAGTGCTGCTTGAAGTATTTGATAATTGATCATAAACTACCACTAAAAATTAAAAGCATTGGGTAAAACAAGGATATCTAATGAGTATTTAATAATAATACCTGAAAATTTGGGTACCAAAGTTAGCAACAGCCCAGGACATAAAGAAAACAAATAGCATTCACTTCGGCTTATGAGAGAAGACAACTCTGTCATGTTAAACAAACGAAAAATCTATAAACTGTGTGTTTAAGATCAATATTGATTACCAACTGACGTGGAACGCACATACATATATACTGGCAAAGAAAATGTCATTGATTTTTTTAATACCCTTAGGTTGCTATTATCATCTAAATCATTACAGTAATAATCATAATAATACAGACAGTGTGTTATGATGTGACATGTCGTTCATATGTTACACTTAGTTCTTAGTTATGGAATTCTTCTGTGGGGATGAAATGCACAAAACATGGGCAAATTTTCAAATTGAGGAAAAGGACAATAAGAATGATAACTAAAAGCAGTAGTTGGGCTAGTAGTAGTCAAGTATTTTACTACCTTTAATGCACCAAGTGAGTTCATATACCAGTCTGTTGTGCAAACCAGAAAAATCATATGTAAATATGTCACAAATAGTTCTATACACGATCATGCAATAAAAACTAGTTTGCACATACATTTTCAAAGGAAAAATAAATTTAAATTTCAAAACACCATTTTCTGCAAGGGATTAAAATTGTATAATAAGCAGCCCAAGGAGATTTAAGGGAAAACTAAAGTACATTAAAAAGGCAGAGTGCACATCTTAAATAATGCATGTTACACAGTGAATGAATAGTTTTAGCGCAGCTTACAACCTTTCCCTTAATCATTTGGCTTAATTACTTAGTCCCCTTATAGGGTTTGACCTCCATTTTTCTAGATTTCATAGAAGTGTGGGCCATTTGGAAAGAACACGTAATGTGGAGCATAATTTATCCATCGTGTGCTGTGATCTTCTGCACTTACTGTTAGAGTGGATTTATGTTTGGACCCAAAATTCTGCACAGGAGCCAATCCACTATTGAGGTAGGGGTCGGGTCAAAAAGCTGTCAATCTGTCAAATCTGACAATGAAATGTCAAATTATAAAAATTATGAGAAAGGATGATTCACAACAGCAGCAAACCAACCACAAGGCAGCTGATAGCATGAGAGTCCTAAATCTTCACAACATAGTAACAGAATACAGAGTGATAGCGACTTCATGGTTTGAAGATGGCAGTCTAGCCAAAATGGATACATCACAGTAAAAACACTGAACTATTATCAAACTTTGCAAGCATTGTGTCAAAATCCACACCTAGCAAGATGACGGTCTCAGACAGCCACTGCTGGTTACATGCCTATGCCTGTTTTTCAGATGTGAGAGATATATCAGCTCCCTTGACCTAAAACCGACAGCACTAGTGCTAACCACCACATCAGTGGAGCTGTAGATACACATCATCAGGGAAAAGGACACCTGCCAACCCCCCCCCCCCCCCCTCCTCCGCTTGAAGGACTAAACATATCAACTGTCTACTACCAACCAGTGGCTGATAGTCACAGGCTGTGGGTTGTAGAAGAGAATGGTAATCTGCCTCAGAACTCAAGGCAGGAAAAAGTTCCAAAAACTGCAACCTTGTAGTGACAAGAAGGAAGAGTCAAAAATTAAACCAAATTCTGCAGCTCCAATTAATACAGCTCCAACCCCCCAGAAGTTGAATTTATGAATGGCAATGAAGAACCTCGCATTCAGGTGGAACATGACTCCGCAGCAAAGTAACTGAGACTCCTGTTTCCCCATCACTGCTTTCTCAGATCCCATCTGATATTCTTAAATGGAACAGTAATGACTACTGTAAAAATCACGGTAACACTGAGAGCGCATCTTAAGGAGTCTGCATGCCCATTCACTCTGATGCATTCAATAAGCTGTGCAACTGACCACTGCATTAGAAGCTGTGGCTGCCAGTGCCTGCTTGTCAGTTAAGGTAACTGTACCAACCCTGACAGATCTATAACATATCAAGAGCTGGTTGAATTAGTGGAACAGCTGCCTCCACCCTTCCTCCTACTGGTAGACTTTAATCCCCACAATCCTCTGTGCGGCAGTGAAACTACATCTAGCAGGGACCAAGTAATAGAACAATTAATTTCAGAGCTGGGAGTCAGCCTACTTAACACTGGAGCTACAACACCTTTTCAGTAGCGCCCATGGAACATTCTCGGACATAGATCCCACAGTCTGTAGTCTGAGCATCTCACCTTTGGCATCTCATCTCACCTTTGATCCATTGGTATGTCCCCCTGCGGGTTCGGGGGTAAGAATAGGCCCGCGGTATTCCTGCCTGTCGTAAGAGGCGACTAAAAGGAGTCTCAAATGTTTCGGCCTTATTTGATGGTCCCCTCTTGGGTTTGACCTCCATTTTTCCAAATTTCCATTGTTAGTGCGTGCCATTTGGGGAAGGACGCCTTACGTGGTGTTTTTCTATTGGTCCATCATGCACCACCATCTTGCATGCTACCTATTGTCGTGTGGCGGGATTTACACCCAACATCTTCTGGGTTGCCTCCTTCTCGTCTTGTGCGCAATCCCCTTCTTAGCGCACATGACAACTGTGGACCCTTTCAACACCTAAAATCCAGCACGGTAGCCAATCCGTTGTGGTGGGATCATCATGTTCCCTCTTGGTGGTAGCCCCCTGACCACGCAGGGATCTCACTACAGATGCCGGAGCTGTTTCCTCCCCATGCATGCCAAGGAGTATGTGCCCATCTTGTCTGGGGCACGGGGACTCCGGGCAACGGGATATCGGCCAGGTACCCGTTGCTTTGGCTGGGTGGCGCCCTTGGGGAGAGCCCTCGTTCGGAGTAGGTGGCATCTGGGCGGATGTAGCGCAATGAAGTGCAATTAATCGCACCAAGCTGGTGGTCGCACAGCCACCAGCGTCTCTAAGCGAGGCAGAGTTGACTGTGATGCTGCGCAATATGACCCTCAGTCGTTCCCCTCGTTGGCTGCGCCGTGGGAGGGACGCAGATCTAGTGCCAAGCGGGAGCCTTACGTGCCACAATACCTTGTCTGCAGCAGGACTGATGGTGACTCCTTTCTTATGACGAAGCCTCTGTTTTTTGTGGAACACCTGGAGGATACGTTTGGGGAAGTGGCGGGGTTGTCTAAAATGAGGAATGGGTCCATCCTCCTCAAGACGTCCTCCCCAGCCCAATCACGAGCGTTGCTCTTGTGTGATAAGCTGGGTGACGTCCCTGTTACCGTCACTCCCCACAGTAGCTTAAATATGGTCCAGGGGATTGTTTACCATCATGACCTATTGTTACAATCCGACGACGAGCTGAGAGCCGACTTGGAACGATGTGGTGTACATTTTGTCCGTCGTGTACATAGAGGACCCAAGACTAACAGGGTGGCCACCGGTGCCTTTATCTTGGCCTTCGAGGGTGCTGTATTGCTTGAGAGGGTCAAGGTAATGGTTTACCGTTGTGACGTCAAGCCATACGTCCCTCCCTCGATGCGGTGCTTCCAGTGCTGGAAGTTTGGGCATATGTCCTCCTGTTGCCCATCCAGCGCCACATGTCGAGATTGCGGACGCCCCTCTCATCCCGATTCTCCATGTGCGCCTCCGCCTGTATGTGTCAACTGTGGGGAGCACCACTCTCCATGCTCACTGAATTGCCCCGTTCTTCATAAGGAGTGGAAGATAATGGAATTTAAGACCCTGGACCGGCTTACTTATCGAGAGGCAAAACTGGAATTTCAAAGGTTGTATCCTGTTTCCCCTCGAATATCTTATGCTGCAGCCATGTTATCGTCGCCCTCGCGGGCAGCAATTGTCGCCTCATCTGTGCCGCCTTCAGTGGGCCCTCGGGGCTGTGCATCTCTGTCTTCCCCCCCTAGTGTCTGGGGGCAAGCCTTCCTCTGTTGCCCCCTTAGCAGTTGGGGGCAAACCCTCTTCTGTCACTCCCCCCACGCTTACTTTGGGAGTGACATCTGCTCAAAAACCGGGGGGCTCGATCCCTGCCCCTCCTTCTCTGCCGGCGTTGCCTCTGCCGGTTCCTCTCTCGCGGAAGGGGTCCCTCGGGGCTCTCCCTTCCTCCATTTCTTCTCCTACCCAGCCGGATGTCAGCCAGTGGCTGAAGGTTCTGCCACCTGCTGGTCGTAGGGCTTCTGCGTTGTCGTCAGCCTCCGACGCTCCTTCAGAGAAGCTCTTTATGGCTGTGTGCTCCGCCATATTGGCGGGTGACCTTGAACGAGTTTCGCTCGGCTGCCGCTAGGGCTCGCCGGAGCGCGCTATAGTTTTAACTAAAAACATGCTTCCGGGCCGCCATTGCGGTTTTTTAAGGCGAGACTTCCTGCCGCGCCCATCTTATCACAGACGTACATCCGCCATGCAGGCAGCAGCACGCTCATTTCACTCGAGGCAGCCGCACGAAGCGCACAGCCGTGCCGTACAGGAGGAGGAGATATGCAAGAAGATCAAGAATGCCTGTATACAAGACTGTTGACACTTTTTCTGACACCTAATAATGTTGTCCAAGAAGAGCTACTCACGGGGCCAATTACATTTGTTGGAGCCAAGATTAATTTTTCTTGTACAACTACAGAGGTTGTTACCGGTAACAGTTGGTTGACAATTGCTATTGTTAGAGGTAATGAGAAGCCTCTTGAAGGTTTGGAGGCCTATTATGACAGAGATATTGTTTCGTATCGTACCTTTTCTATTGGAGTTAAGGGCGATAGGAATTATGGTACAGCTGTTGTATTAACAGACAAACCATTTTCATTGTATACAAGAAACAGGAGACGTGTTAATGCCCTAACCCTAAGGACAGACGCGAGAAGAAGGAACGGAACGTGTCCAAGAAGGACAACGTTCCGGCGGTTTCAGTACCGCCTGCTGTAAATAGTTCTGGCTCCGGGGATGAGGTGGAGATCCTCGCCTCTGCCGCGGACCTCGCCCTCACGGAACCCTCGGGGGCTTTTCATATGGACGCAGCTGACTCTCCCCCCAGTGGCAGCAGTTGGCTCTGAGGCGCCGTCTGCCTCTTAGTCGCCTTCACGCCCTCCCAGTCCCTTCCTGTTTCCATTCTCCAGTGGAATTGCGGCGGTTATTTCCGCCACCTGCCTGAGCTCCGGATGCTTCTGAGTGTTTCCCCTGTTCTCTGCATTGCTCTTCAGGAAACTTGGTTTCCAGCAATGCGGACCCCCGCCCTTCGCGGTTAACGGGAATACTATAAGAACCACGCTGCCTGCCAACGAGCGTCAGGTGGAGTTTGCCTCTTTGTTCACCACTCTGTCTGTAGCTCGCCAGTACCCCTTCTGACACCTTTAGAGGCAGTCGCTGTCAGGGTTGAGCTCTCACCGGCTATTACTGTTTGCTCTGTTTACATTCCTCCAGATGGGGAGCTCCCCCGACATGTCTTGGCTGCGCTGCTGGCTCAACTCCCGCCACCATTGCTGCTTCTGGGCAATTTCAATGCCCACAACCCCCTATGGGGTGGGACTGTCTCCGATGACCGCGGTCGTGCCGTGGAGCATGTGTTGGCTCAGCTCGACCTTAGCCTCTTGAAAACCGGTGCTCTCACGCATTTCAGTGTGGCCAATGGCTCGTTCTCGGCCATCGATCTCTCTCTTTGCAGCCCCGGACTTGTCCCATCCCTCCACTGGATAGTGCATCCTGACCTGTGTGGTAGTGACCATTTTCCCATCTATTTGTCACTGCCCCATTGTCATTCTTCTGGGCACCTGCCCCGCTGGGCTCTCAACAGGGCTGACTGGCCGGCTTTTACTTCCGCTGCCACCATTGCGTCTCCCCCACAGGGTGGCATTGACGAGGTGGTCCGTGTCTTGACCATGTCGATCATTTCTGCGGCCGAGGCTGCCATCCCCCGCTCTTCTGGACTCCCTCGGAGGAAGGCTGTACCCTGGTGGTCGCCGGAGATTGCTGAGGCTATTCGCGACCGTAGGCGGGCTCTCCAGCGTCATAGGCGGCACCCGTCTCTGGAGACCCTCATCGCCTTTAAGAGGCTCCGTGCCTTGGCCCGTCGTCTTATTGCACGGCGTAAGCAGGAGTGCTGGGAGAGGTATGTCTCATTCTTGGGCTCCCGTGTCTCCCCCTCGCTCGTGTGGTCCCGGATCCGGCGGATTTATGGATACCAGACCCCTATGGGTGTCCCTGAGATCTCCCTGGACGGCGCTGTCTGCACGGACGCTGCCGCCATTGCTGACCAGCTTGCCGCACACTTTGCTACGAGCTCTGCGACTGCAACTTACCCCCCCCCCCCCCCCCCCCGCCTTTCGCTCTCTAAAGGAGCGAGCCAAGCAGACGCCGTTATCATTCCACACGCGTCGTTCTGAAACATACAATGCTCCTTTCAGTGAGAGGGAATTCCTCACTGCCCTCGCCGATTGCCCTGATACAGCACCAGATGCTGAAGCATCTCTCCAGGGACTGCCAGAGACACATCCTCACCATCTTTAACCGCATTTGGAGCGAGGGTGTGTTCCCGTCGCAATGGTGAGAGGGTGTTATTGTCCCCATCTTGAAGCCCGGTGCGGACCCACTGGCGGTGGACAGCTATCGTCCCATTACCCTCACCAAAGTTTTGTGCAAATTGCTCAAACGTATGGTGGGGTGGCGTTTGTGTTGGGTCCTTGAGTCGCGTGATCTCCTCGCTCCATCCCAGGGTGGCTTCCATCGGGGCCGGTCTGCTGCGGACAATTTGGTGTGGCTCGAATCTGCTATCCGTACGGCCTTTGCCCGACGTCAGCATCTCGTTGCTGTATTTTTTGATCTGCGGAAGGCGTATGACACCACGTGGAGGCATCACATCCTTGCTACGTTGCATGCGTGAGGTCTTCGTGGTCAGCTCCCGGTTTTTCTTCAAACCTTTTTATTGCGCCGCTCTTTCCGGGTGCAAGTCGGTGCCGCCTCTAGTTTCTCTTATATACAGGAAAATGGGGTCCCGCAGGGCTCGGTGTTGAGCATCTCCTTATTTCTAGTGGCCATTAATGGTCTGGCTGCAGCTGTGGGGTCGTCGGTGTCTCCTTCTTTGTATGCCAACGACTTCTACATCTCATTTAGCTCAATGACTACGGGAGTCGCCGAATGCAGGCTGCAAGTAGCCGTTCGCAAGGCAGCATCATGGGCTCTGACTCATGGTTTTCAGTTCTCTGCAGCCAAGACTCGAGTTATGCACTTCTGCAGACGTCGGACGGTCCACCCTCATCCTGAACTTTACCTCGACGGCCACCTACTTGAAGTGGTGGACACTAGCCGCTTCTTAGGTCTCGTCTTTGATGCCCGGCTCACATGGGTTCCTCATATTACTCAGCTGAAGCAAAAGTGCTGGCGGCACCTCAACGCCCTCCACTGCCTGAGCCACACGTCTTGGGGTGCAGATCGCTGCACGCTGTTGAGATTGTACAGAGCCCTTGTGCAGTCCAGGCTTGATTATGGGAGCCTGGCTTATGGGTCTGCATCGCCCTCAGTGTTGACGTTGTTGGACCCCATACACCACTGTGGGGTTCGGCTTGCAACTGGCGCTTTCCGTACGAGTCCCGTGGATAGTCTACTGGTGGAGGCCGGGGTTCCCCCGCTGCGGATTCGCCACCATAGACTACTTGCTGGCTATGCTGTCCACGTGCATTGCTCGCCGGGCCATCCCAATCATCGCCTGCTTTTCCCTGCCATGGTCCTCCATCTGCCCGAACGGCGACCTAGGTCTGGGCTTTCCATTGCTGTCCGCGTCCAGTCCCTGCTGTCGGAACTGGGGTCATTTCCTCTTCTGCCTCCATTCCGGGCCCGTGCACCTACGCCTCCCTGGTGTATGCCCCGGCCGTCCGTCCGTCTGGACTTGGCACGGGGACCCAAGGACTTGGTTCCGCCTGTGGCCCTCCGTCGCCGTTTTCTTGCGCTCCTCGCCTCATTTTCGGGCTGTGAGACTGTGTACACTGATGGTTCCCTGGTTGATGGTCGTACTGCCTACGCTTTTGCTCACACTGCCCATGTTGAACAGCGCTCCTTGCCGGCTGGCTGCAGTATTTTTACTGTAGAGCTGGTGGCCATATTGCGCGCTCTTGAGCATCTGCGTTCCTGCTCAGGTACGTCCATCGTCATCTGCAGTGACTCCCTGAGCAGTCTCTGGGCTATCGACTGCTGCTATACCTCTTCCCCTCTGGTATCATTTATTCAGGAGTCTGTTTCTGCCATTACCCGCTCTGGTCGTTTGGTGGTCTTTGTTTGGACGCCAGGTCATGTTGGCATCCTGGGGAACGAACGTGTCGACAGGCTGGCCAAAGGGGCGATCGACGCCCCAGCTTTGGTGATCGGCCTCCCGGCTCGTGATCTGCAGTTGGTGTTGCGCCGTAAGGTGCTTGGGATGTGGAATGATGAGTGGCGTGGCCTGACGTCCCCGAATAAACTGCGGGCTGTTAAGGAGACGACTGATGTGTGGCGGTCCTCCCTGCGGGCTTCTCGCAGGGACTCTGTCGTCCTGTGTCGGCTCCGCATCGGCCATACCTACCTGACGCACAGCCATCTTTTGCGTCAGGAGGATTCCCCCCTGTGTAGGTGTGGGTCCCGGCTGACGGTCACCCACATTTTGTTGGAGTGTCCCCGACTGCGCACCCTCCGGCAGTCTTTTAATCTCCCGGGCACTTTGCCTTTGGTTTTATGTGACGATGCCTCCATGGCTGACGATGTTTTAAATTTTATCCGTGGTAGTTCTTTTTATGGTTCCATTTAGGGAGGTCCTGCACCTTTCCCTTTCTGTCTCTCTTGTCCTCGAGTCTCTCACAATTGGTTGCAGATTTTGGTGTGTAGTCGGATGGTTGACTCTTTCCCTTTTTTTTTTTGTTCTCGTGGTCAGTCAACCAGTCTCCGGCCATCTTCTTTTCTTCTGTTTCTTTCTGTCTGGTGTTCATCTGTACTCTTCTTGTCTGTAGTGTTCGTTGCCGCATTTGTGTTCTTTCAGTGCATGGGGGGGGGAGTCTCCTTCCCCCTGGGGTTTTACCTGCTCCACAAATTTTTGTCTCGCCTGTTTTTTTGGAATGGGGGACTGATGACCTTCGCTGTTTAGTCCCCCTTAAACATCCCAACAACCACCACCATTGGTATGTCCATAGTGCCCCCCCCCCCCTCTCTCTCTCTCTCTCTCTCTCTCTCTCTCTCTCTCTCTCTCTCTCTCTCTCTCTCTCTCTCTCTCTCTCTCTCTCTGCTTCCCCCCCCCCCCTCCTCTCCTCCAACTGGCTAATCTGAGACGAGTCTACATCCATACACCAGATACATGCAGCTAACAGCACGTTTCATGAGGAAAAATACATTTTAGTGTAGACTAGCAAACCTGGCAATGCTTCGCAACTGCTAAATATGTTTGATGGTTGGGTACATGTCCTCATCTCCTCCTTCCCCCTCTCTGTGTCTGTCCCCCCCTCCTCTCCATTTCCCTTTCCACCATCTCTAATGTTGAACCTTGTTTACTGTTACTGCAAACAAAACCTTGTCTGGGTGTTGACACTGCTTAAAATTAATGGGAAAACAGTTGGTATTATTGTTATATGGGATATGAGAGGGATCTCTCCACCTGCTGTATCTGTGAAGCTAGTAGCTTCAATGGCAATATTTTGTGTAGTTTTTAATCTTTGAGTGGGTAGGGTTACAATATTTCAAATGATTCAGATTACGTGCTAGTATTCTGATCATACACCACTAAGCCACAGAAACTAAATTTCCTATTTTCCGTTAAAACCAACATTGAGGGAGAAAATACTACAGCACATTGTTGTGCATGCAATTTTTTTTAAATGTGTATGAAAAAGAAGAAGAAGATTGTATTTGAGAGAAACCAGTTGACTGCTGGTTTAAATGCCCTGGTATCAGTTAAAATTGACTCTGAAAAAGTTTACAAAACTGAACATTTTCACATCACTGTGTTTTCTTTTTTGCAGTTGGTTGTAGCAGAAAACCTGCAAATTGTTATTGAAAAATTACATAATATATGTCAGAATGCATTTTTATTATAAAATCTTGTAAAAAATTTAAGTAAATTGGTCAAGCACTTTTCAAGACTTTTTGCTTACAATGTATCTTCTGTATATTATATATACGTGAAGTGAATCGGTCAAGAACTTTTCAAGATTTTTGCAAGAGATCTTTCCCTTTTATATGCTACACATATATTTATATACCACATATGTTAAAGAAGTTTGTGGCGTATGTCCGTCTGAACATTTATTAGAGTATCATGCAAAAATCTGAATCAAATTGGTCAAGAAATTTTTGAAAATTTTGCTAACAAAGTCAATCGATGACTTGTTTTTGTATAGATGTATCGATTTAATGCACCTCAATATTTTGCATGTGAGGAGTGAATGTGTAAGGGGTAACTTGTGCTGCAACATGTGCACCATGTGGTCTCCAACTACTTTTTACCTCTGCACTGTCAAACATTTTTAAATGTTTCATGCATGTATTTTATTAATGTAATAGTTTAAGCTAATTGACTATATAGCCCATACTGCCCTCATTTTCATACCCCATTTTAGTAGTACTGGCTATGATGACTCTTCTTGGAGTATCCTTCAGTGACAGGTTACAGTTTGTAGCTGCCTAGGTTTTCCCTCACTTCTATCCGTCTGACTTAACATCCTGTCATGCATATTTTTGACAACAATGATGATGCTACAAACCCTGAAGCTGTCAGCTCTTCTTCTCTTGTTCCCCATAATATTATGTAAATTTCTTGTGGCGACGAGGGACTGATAACAGAGATATTAAGTCCCTTTAAATCCATAATCACCATCATCTGTGATTTAAAATAATCCTTGGATGAATAAATTATTAATACTAACATTAATACTGGTTGTCTGAATTTGAGACTGTTTTTGCTGTAACAGGTAACTTATATGTGACATTGTTTTCTGTTACATAGGCAATCGTATATTACAGACATGGATATTGAACAGTTAAAAGTGGAAGCAAGAGCCACAGCAGCAAAACACGTAATTAACATGTTACAACGACCCGACCAGTTGGAAAAGGTAAAACTGCAAAACATCTATCACTAAAACTACTACAAAGAAGAGCTTCCTTTTCAGTATTATTAGATAACATTCCTTGTGATATACATGTATGCAAAACGCACACACACACATTGTAAGCTATTGCTTATGTGCATCATAATTTTGTGTGTATATGGCTTTCACATTAGGTTATTCTTTATCTTATTACACAGAATTTCACTCAAATATATCAACTTTTCTTTCTTTTACTTTGTCTTCAAAAGAAAACCACGGAGTTCCTAGCTTTACTGTTAGTTTCCTTGAAGTGTGTCTGTAGTCTGTTACAGTTCTGTGTTGTATAACAAACTATTTAGCCCTCCCTATCATATTTAAACAGGGTAAACTAAACATGGTTCTTCCATAAGATTTGAGAACATTGAAAAAATGAGGACATTTGGAGGAAAATAAGTGCTGTGTGAATTTGAACTGTAGGATACAAACTTGGCTTTTCGTGTCTAATTAATTCACCCTGCGAGCAAATCAGTATCATAATTCCAGGGAAGTAGCATTGTTTAACATGAAACAGTTTAAAATATGGAGGATAAACACAGTGGTTGGAGCTTAAAGATTATTCAAAGACTAGTTGTTCTTATTGTTGTCTTTAGTGTTTTAGAAACACTGGGAACAGTGGAAACCTGTAAAAAGTAACTGCACTGTTTTAATTTCCTTTGGTTGGCATAAAAGCCACACATTCAAAAGTAATGATTATATAAATTACCAAAGTTTTGAAAAGTATATAAATTGGGGAAATGCTTTGAAGGTGGAGTGGAATTTTGTGTGTTGATTTCATAACCTTTTAAGATGAAGTCCATTAAATGTGTTTTTGACAAATATATTCACTATAAACTGGAAACTTGTAACTTTATTATTCCAGTACTTTTTCAGTTAGTAATAAAATTTCTGCTTTTGAAGGTTGAACAGTATAAGAGACGGGTAAGCAGAAAGAAAGCATCTGTTGAAGCTATGTTGAAGACTGCCATGCAGAGCCAGCTTGATGGTGTGAAAGTTGGGCTAAACCAGTTGCAAACAGCTCTCAGTGATATTCAAACAATAAAGGAAAAGTATGTCTTCATGTATTAATAATAGCTTAATTGGAATATTACAGTTAATGCTCTTTTAATAAGCTTTGCAGATAGTCTTCAGTTTTCTATTTATGTAGTAATAACTTCTACAAATTTTAAATATGAATGGTAATGAACTTCCTCAGCTAGTTAAAGATGCAGTAGAGTATAGATTTACTGTTGACTTTACACATTAGCTCATGAAAACTGGGCACTCTAACTCAGTATTTCTTGAAAAAGAAGGCTGCTACAGGTTATCCAGTGTGACTAAGCTGTCTGCCATGGAACCCATGTCACTGATATGCTTATGATTTGTTTGCAGTTTTAATTAAAACTGTGTCTAGTTAAACATGTACTACCCAACAGCTGAGAAACCATTCGAAATAAGTCAGTAGGCCTACTCAAGCATCCACTACCACATTCATATTCTGTATCATCTGTCATGTCACTTCTTTTATTAGCACTACTGCTGGCAACCAGACATTGAAACTAAGCTACAATTTTATAAATCAGCTACACCTACTGCACTCAACTAGCATGGATGTCTGAATTTTATGAGAGTTGGTAATTGCAAAATGCTGCCATGTCACAAAATCTGTGTTGATGGATAGACAGCTACCTGCATCTACAAATTATCTTAGCAAGTATTCCATTCTGTGTGTTAACTTACATGTCTCCCACAACACTCAGTGTCTGTTGTCACAATCTTATTTTCCTTGACAGCTTCTATTGTCACACATTGGCACCTTGCTTGCTACATAGCATTAGTCGAGCAGCAGTTCCAGTTCCTTAGTGGCAGTACTTACAGTTTCCAGCACATGTTCTCACACATCTGCAGTGTTGCTCCACCCAGTACTAAATACTGCACCATCCTACCAATCTTGGTAGAACAACTTCTAATTTCCTTCCTACACATCTGCATGTCCTGTACTTGTAAAAACTTCCTGGTATAGTTTACACATGCTTTACCAAATATAAACTCAGCTACACTGTCGAGAATCAATAATTCATCACTAATTAGACCCAAAATAGTGCTTCCCTGTTGCTCTTGGGTGTCTGAGCAATGACTGTGACTGGATTTTTTCAAAGCACGATTTGTGAGACTCAGTGTGTATTATGATCAATGCATCACAAAGTAGATACAATGTTTAAAGTGCCAGAAGTTCATACAGTGTGGGATTTAATTTTCAGGTAATCAACAGGAAGTAAGCGTACAGCCAGCACCTCACCAAAGCATGTGTTAATTGTTTTTCGAGTTAGTTGGTATGGACTAATAAATATCAAATTGTTCTGGAATAAAGTAGGAAAAGATCTGTAGGTGGCGAAATGTATATATTATGCCAAGGCCAGAATGACACACATCTCTGTTCACCTCCATATTGCAACTTCTTTCACACCAATCATGAATAAGATAACACACAGACCAAAGACATTACCCAGAGCTCAAGTCATGGAGGCAAACATGTAAAGGAAATAATGTCCTTGTCATGGTAGTTCAATGCTTTTTTTGTAACTGTCTGACTCGAATTTGGTAGCTTTACTGAGATAACGAGCTTTGTTACTAAATAACTTGATCATGTGCCTAATACAATCACATGTCTCTTTCATTTTGCAAATATTAATTCTTAATTACAAAATAAAAATGGAAATTTGAAAGAATAACAGTGTAGATTAATATTATTTCGTTTTATTCATTCCTCTGGCACGTACCACACTCCCTAACAATGCGTAAACTCATCCACTCTCGTGGTAACAGTTGAGCTCATTTCACATTCGTACTAAAGAAACCACTGCTTTTATTGCACTTTCACATTAATTTAACAGGTAATAACTGATCACAGAAACCATTCTGTATGTATTTAAATCACAATATATTCCAATAACAAAGTTATTAATCAATAACTACAATACCATTTTGTCTATAACCTCCATTAAATAGTTCTGTGCACCTTTCTGTGAATAAACAGAATTACTCAAACATACTTTTACCATATGATATGACAAAACACTTTCAGCTTTTAATTGTATTCTTTAGCAAATTCTTCATACTATTTATGTACGACACAGCGTGCATGGCTGCTCTTTACATAACCTCAACGACAACTTTCTGCACTCTAACTTGGTGCATGACCAGTAGCACTTTGCCATTGTTGACATTAAACCAAGACAAACCTTCTGCCAGAGAAAAAGTGTGCTCCGCTTCAAAACTTTCCGAGTACTATATCACCCCATCACAACACCAAAGATAGCAGTACTACTTACAAAAACAATTGCTCGTGCAGGTACACCTTAAGAAGTGCCATCATTGTTTAATCTGCTACTTTAGTGCTAAATCAATTCCAGTAATCAGGGCTCAGCGTCTGAAGGAGCAACACCATTCCCGTAAAAACCATCGAAACACATTGTGTCCAACCCAGAAAGAACACCTTTTTAATCTATAGAAATGAGGTGGTTTAGGGCAAGCAGTAAGAAAAGTTTCAGGAAACAATTAAAGCAAGCTATTCAAAACATCGCCTTGACATTGGGAGGTGACTTAATGTAAGTTGAGGTCTATTTGAGTAACTTGTCAAATGACACTCTGCAGTTAGGGCCCAACATGTTGCAGTGTGACTGTTCAAAAGTCGTTCATCTGCACAAATCTTCAGTGGTGTTAAATCTTCTAAAAAAGCTAAAATAGATAAAATGATGTGTGTTAATGAGTCATTCCTATTGCATTTATAATTTATCTGAACTTTGTGTGAGGATAACTATTTAAGTTTTAAAAATTCAGTTAAGTTTTTGGGCTTCTCCTTCGATATTTTAAGTCCACTCCTGTGCATGTTGTCTATAAATGGCATACTGAGATGGCTGAAATAGTTCTCCTTGCTTATGTTGCAAATATTGCATCAAGCCATGTAGTGGTAACCAACAGAGGGTGTGAGAGATTGTTCTCCAAAATCAGCAAATTGCCAGTAGCAGTATTTAGAAAGACATTTAATTCATTTCTCTACAGGACAGAATATAACACCATTAATAACAATATATCATGGGGTATAGGAAATATGTGGAAAATATTGTTCAGAATTCTTGTACATGCATATTAATATGAACTTAAATTGGAAGTCACTTCTCACAGATAATATAAAATCGTTAAGTCTGACAATATTTGCTTTGAAACTTCCTGGCAGATTAAAACTGTGTGCCCGACCGAGACTTGAACTCAGGACCTTTGCCTTTCGCGGGCAAGTGCTCTACCATCTGAGCTACCGAAGCACGACTCACGCCCGGTACTCACAGCTTTACTTCTGCCAGTATCTCGTCTCTCATTCTGGGAATATTTGCTTTATGTGTGATTGCTGCTTTTGGTTATAAAATCTCCAAAATGTTAGCTTAATTTGTACATTTCCGTTCACTAATGTTACATAGAATAATACTCTAGGGCAGTTCCTTTCTGTGATCTGAAGTATTCATTGCACAAAAATGATCTCTAAGAATTTTATCTGATGTAGTTCCTCAAACCTCATGTCAACAGTTATTTAAAATCTAGGTGTGTTAACAGTAGTGTCATGATACTCTTATTTATGGATTTTGTTGTTACAAACCAGGTACAGTCTGAAAGTAGTATTGTTTGTAATTACAACAAACCTCCTAGGGGGCTCACTACTCTGGTGAGTACGTGCTTGGCTATCAAGGAGCCCCAGCCTTTGCAGCACTACTTCACCTTTCTGTGCTGCCAACCTACATACACTTCAACTATCTCTTATCTCCTCTCAGTTTCCATTGGATGGTCCATTTGGTGCAGACCCTGCCTGGGACTCATTCACTCTTTTGGTCTTGATTTCTAGTTTCCTTCGTGGTGCTGTCTTCACCTTCCATTAACAATTATATGGTCCTCATTCTTGAGTTTAACCTGCCAGCTTTCCAAATTTTACAGAAGTATGTGTGATGCAGGGAAGGTGGCCCATTTTGGTGTAGGCTCCACCGAGGTCATCAAATACCTGCACGATGGTAGTCCCCTGACCGTGCAGGGTTTACATTATTGGTGCCTGCACTGCACACTTCCTATGTATGCCATGGAGTATGTACCCCTCATGACTGGGGCATGGGGACTCCAGGCAATGGGAGACTGGCCAGGTAGCCATTGCTATGGCTGGGTGGTGCCCATGGAGAGAGCCCCTGTCCAGAGTGGGTGGCACCATGGCAGATACTTCGCACATGAAGCGACTTAAACTTTGTCCTGCTGGTGGTCACATGGCCCCAGCAGTCTCTTCGAATATAAAGGCCTTTTATGATGCAACAAAGTACGATCCCAATGCATTCCCTTCTTTAGCCATGCTGTGGGAGGAATGCAGGAAGGGACGAATCCAGGACTAGACTACAAAGAGCAAAATCCTCTCCTCAATACCTGGTCTGCATCAGGATTGATGGGGACACCTTTTTGACTCCAAAACTTCTATTTTTTGTGGAATACATTGAAGACCAATACAGGGGAATGCAGCCATCTCTAAGGTGAAGAGTGGTTCCCTCCTGATTAAAACATCATCTCCTGCTCAGTCACAGGCAAAGTTGGGTAACATTCATGTGACAGTCACTCTCGACAAGTCTCATAAGGTGCAGGGCATCATCTTTCACCATGATCTTATTTTGCAATCTGATGAGCTACAGGTCAACTTACAGCGATGGGGTGCGCTTTGTGTCCATAGGGGACCAAGGGAAAACGGAGTTGCTACCGTGACCTTCATCTTTGCTTGTGAGGGTGATACATTGCCTGAGAAGGTCAAGGTGATGGTATACCAGTGTGATCTGAAACCTTATGTTCCTCCTCCTATGAGATGCTTCAGGTGTATGAAGTTTAGACACATACTCCCATTGAACCACTAACCCTGTCTGCAGGGATTGTGGGCATCGGCTGCACTCAAACGTTCCTTGTGCCACCCCCCCCCTCCCCCCCCATGTGTAAAACTGTAGTGAGCACGACTGTCCCTGCTCACCAGGTGGCTCTATTTTAAAGTGTGAGAAGAAAATCCAGATGGAGATGATCCTGGACAAGCTCACATATCGAGAGGCCAAAAAAAGTATGAGCGTCTTAATCCTGTACAAATGGCTCAATCGTACACTACGGTTGCAATGTCATTGCCTTCTCTCTCAACGGTGCCTTCTTCTGTTGTGCTTCCTACAGTGGGCTCTGAGCCACTTGCTAATACCTGCCTGCCCAGGTGGTTGGGGGCCCTTCTGGTGCCTCACCATGCCCCCTTCAAGAGTATTGGCGCCCCACCTGCTGGGGACACTGCTCCCATTCCTCAGTTTGAGGTGCCTCATCCTCCTCTGGCTTCTCCAGCTAGGAAGAGGTCCTTCGGGACCCTTCCTTCCATGGTTCCAGCTTGTCCACAGTCAGATGCCAGCTGTTGGACTTCTTGTTCTTCCACTGTCCCTGAAACCAATTCAGGAAACCTTTCCAGTCCTCATAAGGAGAAGGACAAAAAGAACTCCTCTAAGACAAAGGAAATTACAGTGGCCCCCCACACCACCAGACTCGGCATGTATTCCTGTGCCCCAGGTGGAGATCCCAGTGACCCCTCAGACACCAGATCACCTATGGCAGTGTGCTGTGAAAAGCTGATGACCAACTGGTTGCAGCATGTAACCCTGGGTTATAACCTCACCCCCTCACCCCTCCCCTGCCCCCTCCACCCTGGTCACTTCATGCCCCCACAGTATTCAGAGAGTGTGATCCTCCAGTGGAATTGTAATGGATTTTTCCTCCACCGGGCTGAGCTACGGCAGCTTTTAAGCACTTATGCTGCATCCTGTATTGCCATCCAGAAAATGTGGTTTCCAGTAGCTTGGACCCCTGCCCTTCATGTTTGCTGAGGTTATTTTAATAATCGTGCCAACTATGAGATGGTATCAGGTGGAGTCTGTACAAATGTGCTGGACACTCTATACAGTGGCCTTGTACCTCTTGATACATCTCTGGAGGCTGTGGCTGTTTTGGGAAGGGCACATCTGGATTTTACCATCTGTAATGTTCATCTCCCTCCCGATGACGTTTTATTCCAGGACATACTGTCTGCATTACTCTCTCAGCTCCTCCCACCTTTCCTAGTCCTGCATTACTTCAATGCCCATAACCATGTGTGGGGTGTTACAATGATCACTGGCTGCCTCTTGGACTCTGGTGCCCCCACACACTTCAGTTTAGCACACAGAACTTATTCAGACATTGATCTGTCCTTTTCCAGTCCTGCTCTTCTACCGTCTATCCACTGGAAGGTCCACAATGACCTGAGTGATAGTGGCCACTTTCCAATCTTCCTGTCCCTTAATCAGCATTACTCCCCTGGATGCGTGCCCAGATGGGTTCTCCGTAATACTGACAGGGATAGGTTAGCCTCTGTTGTTGTCCTGCTCCTGATTGCAAGGCAGTATCGATGCTGCTGTTCAGCATTCAATGGCAGCCATTCTTTTGGCAGCCAGCCAAACCATCCCCTCTTCCTGTCAATCCACTTGTCAGAAGATGGTACCGTGGTGGACCGCAGAGATCACTTCAGCCATTAGAGATTGTAGGCGGGTTCTCCATTGCCAAAAGTGGCTCCCTTCCCAGTTGTAATGACCAGGTAGAATATCTTACAAACATTATCCTTACCGCCAGAGAATGTTCCATTCCTCACACTTCCACTTTACCATGCCTTGTCCCGATCTGTTGGTGGACTGAGGCATATAGTGACGCAATTCGCGTGCAGAGACATGCTCTCCACATTTTTAAACGTATCCTAAGATGACAAATTGCATTCATTATAAACAGTTGCTTACACAGTCTCATTTTGTTCTTTCGGATAGCAGAAAATGCTAGCTGGATTTTCTTTACTAGTTCTTTTAACAGTTCCACTCCCTCTTCTGTTGTGTGGGCCAACCTCCTATGACTCTCTGTGGCCTAGGTCCATTCCTCAATTTCCAGCCTGACAGTAGCAGATGATGTCATAGTAGATGCCATTCCTATCTCCAACACTTTGGCCACTATTTTGTGGAGATTTCAAGCTCCACCCACTATCACCCCACCTTCCCCCATCGGAAACGAGTGGAGGAGGCTTGGGCGATACCCTTCTCTTCTCAGAATCGTGAGTGCTACAATGCCACCTTTACTATTAGGGAACTAGCTCATACTCTTACTTCATCCTGATCCTCCGCCCCAGGGCTGGACGATGTTCACATTCAGATGTTGCAGAACCTTTCTCTTGCGGGTAAGCACTTTCTCTTTCATACGTGTGATAGCATTTTGGCAGAGGGCATGTTTTGCAGATGCTGGTGTGAAGCAACTGTCATACCCATACGTGAGCCCAGTAAGGACAAACACCGTCCTTCTAGTTATCACCCAATTTCTCTCAGCAGATGTGTTTGAAGGTGATGGAGTGTATGATACATGCCCGGCTGGTATGGTGGCTCAACTCTCGCAATTTATTAACCACTGCACAGTGTGGATTTCGAGCGCGCCGTTCTGCAGTTGACCATCTATCACTTTGTCAACACATGCCATGAATGGTTTTCTGCAGAATAACCTGACTGTGGCCATGTTTTTCAATTTGGAGAAAACCTATAGCACCTGCTGCAGGACTGGTATCCTCTGTACACTCTACACACGGGACTTCCATGGCCGCATGCCCCATTTCCTTCAGGAATTTTTAAAAGACAGAGTTTTCAAGGTACGTGTGGGTTCTGCCTTCTCGGACACCTTTGTACAGGAAACCGGTGTGCCTCAGTGCTCCATCCCGAGCATCATCCTCTTTGCTATCGCCACTAACCCTATTATGGCCTGTCTCCCACTGGGCGTCTCCTTTTTTGAAGACGATTTTGTGGTCTTTTGCAGTTCTCCATGGACTAGTGTCCTCAAGTGGCATCTTCACCAGTATCTCGATCATATCTACACATGGAGCATTGACAATGGCTTTCGCTTCTCCACTGACAAAACTGTTCATATGAATTTCTGGCAGCGCAGTTGGTTTCTTCCGCCCTATTGGCGCAGTTGGTTTCTTCCACCGTCTTTACATCTCGGTCCTGTTGCTCTTCTGTTTGCTGAAAATATGAAATTCCTGGGTCTCATACTCGATACGAAACTTTCGTGGTCCTCCCATGTCTTACCTGGATGCTGCCTGCTGTACTCGTTTCCTCAGTGTCCCACATGTCCTCGGCGGTACTTCCTGGGGAGCAGGTCAGATCACCCTTGTCCATTGTACTGGTCCCTTGCCTGTTCAAAACTAGAATATGGGTGTTTTGTTTATGCATCTGCAAGTCCGTCCCTCTTACACCATCTCAATACTATCCACCATTGTGGCATCTGCTTGGCCACTGGCACCTTTTACACTAGCCTGGTTGAGTGTCTGTATGCAGAAGCTGCCGAACTACTGCTGTCATATCGCCGTGATTTTCTAGTCACCAGATAAGCATGCTGTTTGTCTGCCATGCCTGGCCACCCATCCTGTACCATCTCCTTCGATGACTCCTTTGATTGCTAGTATGGGATGTGTTCCTCTTCTCTGACCACCTGGAGTTCACTTTTGGCTCATGCTCTGGCAGCTTAACCTCGTGCTACCTGCCATTTCTCGATGAATGTGAACTCTTCACCACCTTGGCTTCATGTGGTGACCCGTGTTCATCTTGGCCTTGATTTGCTTCCTGAGGACACTACTCCAGCCTCACTCTATCACTGTAAGTTTCACTACCTTCACGCAGAACTTCACGTAGTACCTTTGTGAACACTGATGGCCCTCGGGCAGACAGTGGTGTCGGATGTGCCTTCATCATTGGCACCAATGATTTTTGGTATCGCCTTCTGGAACATTGCTCAGTATTTACAGCAGAGCCCTTTGCCCTGTATTGGGCCTCGCAGTACATCTGGCAACAGAAGCTTTTCAATTGTGTCAGCTGCTCAGACACTTTTCAGTACCCTTCAGAGCCTCTGTGTGCTGTACACCGTCCATCCATTAGTTCAATGGGTCCAGGAAAGCTGTCACTTGTTCACTCATGATGTAGCCATTGTGATGTTTATGTGGGTTCCTGGTCATGTCGGTCTGATGGGAAATGAGGTCGCTGACGCTGCTGCAGTCCTCGTACCTTGTTCCACTAGTTCTTCCATTCCTTCCTATGGTCTCTGTGTTGCCGTCTGTCAGCAGGTGGTGTCACTTTGACATCACCACTTGTCCTCCCTTCATGGGAACAAGCTCCAGAGAACTAAGCCGCTCCCAGCAGCTTGGACAACCCCCTCTTAGCCCAATCACCACGAACAGATCATTTTAGCTAGGTTGTGTATTTTTAGCCATCACCATTTGTTAAATGGTGCTCCCCCACCACTTTGTGCTCATTGCCCTCAACCTTAGATGGTTTGACCCTTTTTTAACCACTTACATTCTCTTTTATGTTTGCCATCTGAGTTATCGGCTATTTTAGCGAATGATGTGTGGGCTGTCGACCGCGTTTTACTTTCTATCCATCGTAGCGATATGGTGAAGGACATTTAATCTTTAGATCAGGGTCTCTGTTTCTCTATGGTGTATTTTATGGACCTTTCTCTAAGTCCCTGTTTTTAGCTGTCTTTCCTTCCATCGATTGGACTTGACGTGTAGTTGTTTTTAACTCCTTTTTTTTCATTATGTTCTATGGTTTTGTCATGGGTGCATATGACCCTAGTTGTTTTTGTGCCCTTAACCAAAACAAAAAACCTTTCATGCCCTTTAAATCTTGTAACTGCAGCCCAGAGTCTTTACAAGTTGTTAGTAACTTTTTCTTCACTGTATTTTATCTCTGCTATATTCGTTATTTCAAAAGTGCATTTCAGTTATCAATGTCAAAAGCTTTCTCTAAACCCACAAATGATATAAATGAAGGTTTGTCTTTTTTTAAACCTATCATCCAAGACAAGTCGTAGGGTCAGTATTGCCACGTGTGTTCTTACATTGTTCTGGAACCCAGACTGATCTTTTCTGAGGTTCGCTTGTACCTATTTTTTCATTTTTCTGTCAATAATTGATGTTGGTATTTTGCAACCATGATTTCTTAAACTGATGGTTCATTAGTAATGCACCTGCCTTTTGTGGAATTGAAATTATTTCATTCTTCTTGGAGCCTTGACGGTATTTCACCTGTCTCATATATCTTGCACACAACGTGAGATAGTTTTGTCATATATAGCTCTCCCAAGCATCTTAATAATTTTGAGGAAATATCATCTACTCCAGGGGCCGTGTTTCAACTTAAGCCTTCATATCTACTACCTTATCTTCATCTTCTTCCTTTGCTTTAAAGTTAATTTCCTTTTTATAGACCTTCTATATATTCCTTCCACATTTCAGCTTTCCCTTCTTTTCTTAATACTGGCTTACCTTCTGAGCTCTTGATGTTCATACAGATACTCCCCTTTTATCCAAAGGTCTCTAATTTTCCTTGAAGCATGAATTATCTTGCCTGCAGTTATGCATGCATCTACAGTTTGCATCTCTCTTCTAGCCAGGAACTTTGTCATTTTGAACTTTCTGTCAGTATCATTTCTTAGGCACATTTATAATCCTTATCTACATCTACATTTATACTCTGCAAGCCACCCAACGGTGTGTGGCGGAGGGCACTTTACGTGCCACTGTCATTACCTCCCTTTCCTGTTCCAGTCGCATATGGTTCGCGGGAAGGACAACTGCTGGAAAGCCTCCGTGCGTGCTCGAATCTCTCTAATTTTACATTCGTGATCTCCTCGGGAGGTATAAGTAGGGGGAAGCAATATATTCGATACCTCATCCAGAAACGCACTCTCTCGAAACCTGGATAGCAAGCTACACTGCGATGCAAAGTGCCTCTCTTGCAGAGTCTGCCACTTGAGTTTGCTAAACATCTCCGTAACGCTATCACGCTTACCAAATAACCCTGTGACGAAACATGCCGCTCTTCTTTGGATCTTCTCTGTCAACTCGACCTGGTACGGATCCCACACTGATGAGCAATTCTCAAGTATAGGTCGAACAAGTGTTTTGTAAGCTACCTCCTTTGTTGGCGGACTACATTTTATAAGGACTCTCCCAATGAATCTCAACTTGGCACCCACCTTACCAACAATTAATTTTATATGATCATTCCACTTCAAATCGTTCGGTACGCATACTCCCAGATATTTTACAGAAGTAATTGCTACCAATGTTTGTTCCGCTATCATATAATCATACAATAAAGGATCCTTCTTTCTATGTATTCGCCATACATTACATTTGTCTATGTTAAGGGTCAGGTGCCACGCCTTGCACCAAGTGTTTATCCACTGCAGATCTTCCTGTATTTCGCTGCAATTTTCTAATGCTGCAACTTCTCTATATACTACAGAATCATCCGCGAAAAGCCACATGGAACTTCCGACACTATCTACTTGGTCATTTATATATATTGTGAAAAGCAATGGTCCCATAACACTCCTCTGTGGCACGCCAGAGGCCACCTTATCGTCTGTAGACGTCTCTCCGTTGAGAACAACATGCTGTGTTCTGTTTGCTAAAAAATCTTCAATCCAGCCACACAGCTGGTCTGATATTCTGTAGGATCTTACTTTATCAGGCGACAGTGTGGAACTGTATTGAACGCCTTCCGGAAGTCAGGGAAAATGGCGTCTACCAGGGAGCCTGTATCTAATATTTTCTGGGTCTTGGCCTTACACGATCGCTGTTTCCAGAATCCATGTTGATTCCTACAGAGTAGATTCTGGGTTTCCAGAAATGACATGATATGCGAGCAAAAAACATGTTCTAAAAGTCTACAACAGATCGATGTCAGAGATATAGGTCTATAGTTTTTCGCATCTGCTCGACGACCCTTCTTGAAAACTGGAACTACCTGTTCTCTTTTACAATCATTTGGAACCTTCCGTTCCTCTAGAGACTTGCGATACACGGCTGTTAGAAGGGGGGCAAGTTCTTTCGCGTACTCTGTGTAGAATCAAATTGGTATCCCGTCAGGTCCAGTGGACTTTCTTCTGTTGAGTGATTTCAGTTGCTTTTCTATTCCTTGGACACTTATTTCGATGTCTGCCATTTTTTCATTCGTGCGAGGATTTAGAGAAGGAACTGCAGTGCGGTCTTCCTCTGTGAAACAGCTTTGGAAAAAGGTGTTTAGTATTTCAGGTTTCTGCATGTAATCCTCTGTTTCAATGCCATTATCATCCCGGAGTGTCTGGATATGCTGTTTCGAGCCATTTACTGATTTAACGTAAGACCAGAACTTCCTAGGATTTTCTGTTAAGTCGGTACATAGAATTTTACTTTCGAATTCACTGAACGCTTCACGCATAGCCCTCCTTACACTAACTTTGACATTGTTTAGCTTCTGTTTGTCTGAGAGCTTTTGGCTGCATTCAAATTTGCAGTGAAGCTCTCTTTGCTTTCGCAGTAGTTTCGTAACTTTGTTGTTGACCACGGTGGGTTTTTCCCGTCCCTCACAGTTTTACTCAGCACGTACCTGTCTAAAACGTATTTTACGATTTCCTTGAACTTTTTCCATAAACACTCAACATTGTCAGTGTCGGAAAAGAAATTTTCATTTTGATCTGTTAGATAGTCTGAAATCTGCCTTCTATTACGTACTCTTGCTAAACAGATAAACTTTCCTCCCTTTTTTTTACATTCCTATTTACTTCCATATTCAGGAATGCTGCAACAGCCTTATGATCACTGATTCCCTGTTCTGCGCTTACAAAGTCGAAAAGTTCGGGTCTATTATCAGTAGGTCCAAGATGTTATCTCCACGAGTCGGTTCTCTGTTTAATTGCTCGAGGTAATTTTCGGATAGTGCAGTCAGTATAATGTCACTCGATGCTCTGTCCCTACCACCCGTCCTAAACATCTGAGTGTCCCAGTCTATATCTGGTAAATTGAAATCTCCACCTAAGACTATAACATGCTGAGGAAATTTATGTGAAATGTATTCCATATTTTCTCTCAGTTGTCGAGGAATCTGCAGCCCACATGGTCGAAGAACCGTCTCAGCCTCTGATTCAGACCCTCCACTTGGCTCTGTGCCAAAGGTCCGCAGTCAGTCCTGCCGACCACGCTGCAGATGGTGAGCTCTGCTTTCATCCCGCTAGCGAGACTGGCAGTCCTTTCCAAATCAGATAGCCACCGGAAGCCAGAGAGGATTTCCTCTGATCCATAGTAACATACGTCATTGGTGCCGACATGAGCGACCACCTGCAGATGGGTGCACCCTGTACCTTTCATGGCATCCGGAAGGACCCTTTCCACATCTGGAATGACTCCCCCCGGTATGCACATGGAGTGCACATTGGTTTTCTTCCCGTCCCTTGCAGCCATATCCCTAAGGGGCCCTATTACGCATCTGATGTTGGAGCTCCCAACTACCAGTAAACCCACCCTCTGCGACCGCCTGGATCTTGCAGACTGAGGGGCAACCTCTGGAACACGACAAGCAGCCACGTCCGGCCGAAGATCGGTATCAGCCTGAAACCGGTTCGTCAGACAAACTGGAGAGGCCTTCCGTTCAGCCCTCTGGAATGTCTTTTGCCCCCTGCCACACCTCGAGGTCGAGACGACCTCCCACTCTACCACGGGTGAGGGGTCAGCCTCATTGTGGACAGTATCCCGGGCAGCCACAGCCATAGTCCGATGGGGGGTGCGTGGGACGAGCTGGCAGTCTCCGACAAACCCCCGTCGGGATTCCCACAGTGATGCCCATTGGCAACAGCCTCAAGCTGTGTGACCGAAGCCAACACTGCCTGAAGCTGGGAGTGAAGGGATGCCAACTCAGCCTGCGTCCGAACACAGCAGTCGCAGTCCCTATCCATGCTATATACTGTTGTGCGAAGAACATCTGAACTAATCTACAGAAAGCACAATCAATTTGACACAAAATTTAAACGGTTATTAAAATACAAGACTGTCTAGTAAATGCAGTAATGCTGCTATTTGCGCACTGCTGACACACTGCTCAGCAGCATAAGGATGCTTTATATACTGAATTTCTTAATTATTATGTCCATTTGTTAATTAAATTCAGTATCTTGTTAGTTATATATTGGTCCATATATTTTTATATATTTGATCCTCTGCTTTCTTCAGTATATCACCTGTGAAAGCTACCTATTCATCTTCTATTGTGTTCCTTTCCTCCATTTCAGTGAAGTATTATCTAATGCTCCCTCTGAAGCTCTCAACCTGTGGTTCATTCAATTCATTCAATTTATTCAAGCGCTGTCTCATAAATTTCCAAACTTTTTTCAGTCTCTTCAGTTTAAGTCTGCAATTCATAACCAATGAATGGTCAGAGTACACATTTGCTGCAGGAAAAGTCTTGCAGTTTAAAATCTTGTTTTGAAATCTGTGCAGTAACATCATGTAATCAATCTGAAACCTTCGTGTCTCCAGGTCTCATCCACATATACAACCTTCTTACATGATTGTTAAACCAAGTAGTTACTGAAAAGACTGCTTCCCCTCTTGTGACACACACTTGTTCTATATTGTACTATAGGTTTATTCAGTTGGACCTCCTGTAACATTGGTAATTGTTACAGTAAGTGCAATGAAATCTGCTGATTACACCAATTTTATTGCTGACTGCTTGCATCCCTTCATTGCTGCTTTGTTAGCCACAAGATGTTACATGCCACAGAGCCAGAATTGTGTTAATGTTTTCATGATCCATGGTGAAAGCCAGTTGATACCCTGGCCCCAAAATTCACAATATATAAAGCCTGTCAAGCCTATCTTAGACATTGGCTTGTGCCAACTTGGAGGTTACAGACTACTTTCTTTAACAACAAGAGTTGTGTGCATGTACTTCACCATCTTGTTCTCTCTACCTTGTAAAATCCATGCAGTGGTGAAGTGGTGTGGTTTTGTGTGACTTATTTGTCAGTTTGCATGAAGGACCTAACAAAATCTTACACTGTGCAAAAGATCTTTTGTGTTGCATAAATACTTCTCAGTCTAATGATCACTTTTACAAAAATAGTCAAAATATTAATGCTTTTGTATGTTTTATCCAGCTTAAAATGGATCGAAGATTCATTTGTAGCAGTTCCTGAACTACACTCACAATTACAAGTTGTCTGTGATGAGAATATGAGACATTCTCAATATGTGACAGCCATGGAGAATCTTAAGCACATTTTTACAGTGCGTGAAAGTGTTGAGAGAACGAAACAGTGGATGATAAATGAAGGAAAACTTTTATACACACATCAGGTAACGTATTTTTATACAACATTTACTTTCACGTATTTAGTTGGGCATTTTTGTTTTATACATTAAAATTTGTCTATTTATTTGTGCATTTCTTTATTTTGTATACGTTTGTTCCAGAGTTTGAGTGATCTAGAAAATTCTAGAGATGATCTTCTCTATGAACTACATAAGTTGCCTAATCAGGCCCCTGCAGATAAAAGCATGTTAGAAGCTTATTTCCAGGATGTGGAAGAGCTGTCCAATCTTTTGGAGAAGCAGATACGCCTTATTTTGAGCCGCACACTTAATACAGTGAGGAAAGAGCCCACAGTTATTGTAACTGCTCTTCGCATTATCGAGAGGGAAGAGAAAGCGGATAGTTTTGCTCTTCAGGTTGTCATAAATAGTTGTTTTGAAATTAAGTCACCGGTCATGCAACACACACAATTCACTTTCCAATTTCTCATTTTTAGCGTCAAAAACAGAGTGGGTTTTTACCGCCAGGTAGACCAAAGAAATGGCGCGAGAAAGCTTTGGATGTGCTTGAAAAATCTGTAGCTCAACGGATTGAAGGTACACAAGTTGATGAGCGAGAAGACAATAAAATGTGGCTAGTGCGATACTTAGAGGTCAGTATATCATGTAGATAAGTATTCCATTCAAATGAAGTTAATCCAGTTTGTTCATGCATAAAAATACAAGAACTCTTGTGTTCATATTGATTAGTTGTGTATTTAATTTTATGAAAGTGCAAATTTTGATGGTGGGGTGTTCTGCAAAAGACGATAACCTGATAAATTTCTGGTGGTTATGAAATCACCACAAATTGGATTTGGGACTGTTATTAATGCATTTTCAAAATTTTTATCCTAATAACCCAGACAATGGTGTGAAAGAATTGTTTGTGTTATTTGTTTGAAGTAGCAAGCAATTTGCACTATCATACATTTGAAGGGAATGAGATTTTCACTCTGCAGCGGAGTGTGCACTGATATGAAACTTCCTGGCAGATTAAAACTGTGTGCTGGACCGAGACTCTAACTCGGGACCTTTGCCTTTCGCGGGCAAGTGCTCTGCCAACTGAGCTACCCTAGCACGACTCAAGCCCCGTCCTCACAGCTTTACTTCTGCCAGTACCTCGTCTCCTACCTTCCAAACTGCCAGGAATTTTCATATCAGTGCACACTCCACTGCAGAGTGAAAATCTCATTCTGGAAACATCCCCCAGGCTGTGGCTAAGCCATGTCTCCGCAATATCCTTTCTTTCAGGAGTGCTAGTTCTGCAAGGTTCACAGAAGAGCTTCTGTTAAGTTTGGAAGGTAGGATGCGTGGTACTGGCAGAAGTAAAGCTGTGAGGACGGGGCGTGAGTCGTGCTTGGGTAGCTCAGTTGGTAGAGCACTTGCCCACGAAAGGCAAAGGTCCCGAGTGCAAGTCTCGATCTGGCACACAGTTTTAATCTGCCAGGAAGTTTCATTCATTTGAACATTTGAAGGAAAAAAATAGCTAAGCATTCAGTAGAACTGAGTTCAAATCCCTATCTACCCAACCGCATTTAGGTTGTTTGTGGTTTCCATTTATCAATCAATGCAAATTCCAGGCTGGTTTGTTTAAAAAAGGACACAGCTAATTTCCTTTCCTTTCCTATCCTATCCTTTCTCAGTCTGAACTTACGCTTTGTCTCTAAAACAATGTTGTCATTGCATGTTAAATCCTAATCTTCCTTCACTTTACATTACATAATCCCATTTCACACAAATATAATTTCGACTGTGTAACATGGTGCAATGGTGTGCATTCCACCTCTAATTTCCTCATTGTCAATTTTACATGAAACCATAATATTAAATTCTTCTTCCAAGACAGTTTGCCTCATTTTTATGGAACGTACAAACAGTACTTGCTAATAGCTTTTCTATTAATATTTTGTGAGCAGATAGAACTGTCCTTTGAAGTGTCAGAATAATTTACTTCTGATTGCAGTCTTACTCTGAGAGAGCACACTGTTTTATTTTTGTTTACAATATACAGATCCTGCACTTTGTCACAGTTCATAATAAGGAAAAATTATTTTTCCAAATCTGTCATAATAAAGATGTTTTATGAATTTCTTAAATTAAAGTGACTGTAAATTGGAACTTTTGGAGGCCACATTTATTTATTTCCCATATTGATGAAAGGGGAGCTAGTTGCTCATCTTGATTAGGGTATCCCTCATTTCAGGACACAATGAGAGAGAATCAAAGCCCTGACAAGGATAAGGTTCAGTTGTTACAGTCCAGGATGATATTGGGGTGATAAGGGAGGTGGTCTTCTGTAGTTAATTTTTGGGGTAGTGGGAGGATTGGGGGTTTGTAAGGATATGGCATGGTAAATCTGTCTGTGTGGACTAGGTTTGGTGGTAGTGCCTATCTGTAAAGACATGTTCATCCTTTTGATACCGAAGAGGAGTAGTGAATCCTTGGCCAGATTATTCATATTTCTCAGTTGGTTACTTCATTGGCGAAGCTCAATTTGCGAATAACCAAAGCTACCAGAGCATAAACGCAAGGGATCCTGAGGGATATTATGCCAAATTCTGTCCAACTGGTGCGTTAGTCATCAACATCCCAAGCTGGTTGGACGGCTCTGCCCATAATGCTCCAAACGTTCTCAATTGGGAGGAGATCCGGTAACCTTGCTGGCCAAGGTAGGGTTTGGCAATCATGAAGACAAGCAGTACAAACTCTTGCTGTGAGCAAGTGGGCATTATTTTGTCGAAATATAAGTCCAGGATGGCTTCCCATGAAGGGCAAGAAAATGGCACCTAGAATATTGGTAACATACCACTGTGCTGCAGACTGCTGCGGATGACAACCAAAGGCATCCTACTATGAAATGAAATGGCTCCTGATACCATCACTCCTGGTTGTCGGCCCATCCAGCGGCAAAGTCAGGTTGATATCCCACTGCTGTCTGGAGTGTGTCCAGACACATCTCCAACAGTCGTCAAGGCTCAGTTCAAAGCAGGATTCATCTTCACCACTGAAGGCAGTTCTTCTCCAGTCGATATTTCAGGCCAAATGTGCCAACACCACTACAAATTGGCTTGGTGTACAGAGGTCAATGGTGGTCGGCTCAAAGGGCACTGTGAACTCGACCCCCTTTCTGTGAAGAGTCACCTACTAATGCTCCGTGTGATCACTGGAGCACCAGCTGCACATTGGGTGAATGGTGCCTCTGATTGCTCTGTCCTCACATTCTCATATCTGTAGGTCGACTGCTTCCTTATTGATGCTGCATTCGGCCATGGTTCACCCATTCCTGTGCACATTGTTGAATAGGGGCATATGTATTGTTCAGGCCCCTGTTTGCAAGTCTTAGTTACTGTCCAACTGAGTACTCCGAATGAAATTTGCAAAGACTTTATGCCCTGGTGTCGACAAGTCCCTTGTTTACTATCCATGCTAGCTGCATGGTGGAATTGCACTTAAGTGTCACACATTCATCCATTGGCCACCAAAGTTAATAATTTTCCATTGATACTTGCCCGAATATCAATTTGTGGCCAGTTTTGTTTAGTGTACTTGAACATATAGAAGAAAAGGGTTAATAATATCATTATATTATGATTGTCTTACCTTTCACTTATACATTTTCTTTGTGTTATATCTCCATCTTGGCTATACCTAATTTACTGTGGAACCTCTTCAATTTTTTTTGTTAAATATTGTGCATTAAATGAATTAACCTTTGTAGTACCACTTTCAGTATTATGCAAAGTGGAATTAAATTAATAAACTGAATTATTATTCTGGAAGCACAAAATGATACAGAAAGAAAATGCTTGTGCCATATGAGGAAAAAAAAATCATTGTAACACTTCCTGCTTCATTGATTTTCTGTCCTAATGAGGTAAAATAAGTTTATGCCAAATCACAATATAATGTCATATTTTTTGGAGATATTTGTTGCTTTGTTATTCTCCTTTCTTTGACTTTAACTGAAGAATATTTTTCCGCCTCCTCCTTCCAGATGACATCTATATCGATGAATGTTGTTTGCAATTTGCTGTGCACACTAATTAATTTCTTTCCCCCCACAGCTCACAAGACAGCTTATCCTGGAAGACCTGAGAGTTGTAAAGACATTGTGTGTGCCTTGCTTTCCACCACAGTGGGATATTTTGAATACATATGTTCACATGTATCACAAATGTCTGTCTAGACATGTAAGTAGAAAAGTGTAAGTCAAAGCGTAATTCTTCCTAACCATGCACAATGCTCAAAACTTTATTTAACAGACTAAAAAATAGGTGAACTTGTGCTCTGATTCTAAATAACAGATACTTAACACATACTTCAGCAAAAAATTGTGCTGTGGAAATTGGAAACTGTAACTGCTTTTCCTGCTTGATTTTCGATTGGGGCCAGTTCTCATTATATATTCAAACAAATCTGCATTGTGATACTTTTTGGCCCTCAGACTGGTCTTCATTAGAATACTAAAATGCAGAAAGTGAGTATGCTTGGATTGGACTTTCCTGTGTTAGAATTTTGTGTGTTTGATACAACTGTATTTTGTCTTTTTGCAGCTGCAGGAGCTGATCAGCAATGGCCTGGAAGGCAATGAGTATGTTTCCATACTTTCATGGATAATGAATACGTATGTTGGTCCAGAACTAATGCAGCATCCAGAACTAAATATTCAGTCTGTTGGACCACTCTTAAACAATGCAATTGTAGAAGATCTACAACAGAAATATTTAAGTGTGAGTTTCTTAACCATGAACTAAATTCAGAGTACTCTGTCTTGAAAAAATAAGATTTTTGGCTCCCCTTCTGTTTGTAGAATATGCAAAAGAACTATATTGAGTGGATGCAAAAAACGTTGGAAACAGAAAAAACAGACTGGAACAGTGGGGCTTTACCAGAAGTTGGTGATCAAGAAGGTTATTATCACACTGCTGCTCCAGTCATTGTGTTTCAAATGATTGATCAGAATCTTCAGGTAACAAGAACTATCAGGTAATATACTTTCAGTATTTGGTATTGTTATGGCATGGAAAGAATGCACCTTCTCTGGTAAGCAGCAATTACGCTGATTAAAAGAAAATATTGTACATAGTAATATTTACTATAAAGGCATATTACTTGCTCTCAGTTTCTTTAGTGAATAATTTTTGTGTGATACTAATTAAGTTGTGATACGTAACAGGTGTCCATGTATAGGTCAATAGTAGCTAAATTGCTATTTCTCTCTGCATATATCCAAGCAGTAAACATAAAATGTAATTCCAAATCAAAAGTAAGAGGCATCCCCCCTGCCCTTTGTATAATATAACTTAGCTTTTCCCAGTAACAAATAATCTAAGATAGTTTAATATCATGACAGAGAATTCAAAGAGGTCTGGGATACACTTCTTGAGATCTGCCCTCCTCCGCCTCCTCGTCCACATGGGTCAACATAGCAAAAGTGTGGTTTGCCACATGACGCTAATGAACAAGTTGCCGACCAACCGTATCCCAGACATGTTTGAATGTGTAAAACAAAGGAAGCACTGGTACCAGTCATTCTTTGAAGAAGCAATCCATGTTCCCCACCATGTGCTCGTAGGAAAACTATCAAAATATGAGATGTGGAGTTGTCTGAAGGTGGATCAGTACCAAGGGCTTTAAAATCTCTCCGATGTAGTAGCAGTTTCTGTTCAGATAGCGTTAAATGTAAAACCATCAATGTCCTATTTCATTCCAGTGGTGCCCCAATCAATCACACTTCATGTTGAACCAATATGCCAAGAAACTGCAGGCTGTCATGATTGTGATCATCAAAATTGCATCTAACACAGTGCTTGCCAAACGTATGAAGCCTCTGAGCCACTGTACTGTTTTTGAGTCCAACTGTGGGGCATTAAAAGAAATGGGACAAAAATAAGTACTTTAAAAGATCTTAAAGTTGTTTATTGCCTGTAAATTTATATTTCTAGTAAATGTGAAAGTGTAGTGAGTAATAAATTACAAATGTAAGAACAGATTTTTGTATCAGCCTTACTAGCTTTAATGAGGGGATGGCACTTTTTTTGTCATCAACAAGTGTTCTTTTTAGTGTTGGGAGAATGGGTAGTGGCTGTCATTCAAATATAGTTGTCAGTATTCACTAATGAGTCTGTTTCTCTACTTGTTTTATATTAATATCATACTAGTAAAAGAAACCTCACATAGGTATGTAAAGCTGAACGTTGCCTTCACTTTAGGACCAAACTGGACATAAACTGAGTAGTTTACTTTAGGAGCAAGAGATGAAATGTTTTCAGAACTTGAAGAAAGTGGTTTTAAAGATAAATCATTTTGAAAATCAGTTCCAGCTCCACCGAAGCAGGGTCGTCTGTGAAGGGTGAGCGTTTTATTGAGAGGAAAAATGGTTTTTTGAATTTTACTTTTTAATTGTCTTTCATGTGACATACTGTACTTCTCTTTGGTAAGACAATGGCTGAGCCTGGGCCTGCATAGTACTGGATGTTTTGCGGAACACCCATGCTCAGTCGATGTAAACACCATCCCATGTAGTACCGCTGACGAAGGGACACACAATGATGCAAGCTCTGCCCATCAATAGGACAGTGGGTGGGGGGGGGGGCGGGCCACATGGGACGCACGAGATGGGTTGATGAGAATGTGTCAGTAGTCAGTACTGGGAATGCTCTCTTGCCTGCCAGCTCAGTCCACGACTGATGTCTACTAGTTCCTCCCTTTGGGGGCGCAATGCCTCTCAATTTAACTGCAGCAGCCTCCGGTTGTCATAGCGAGTTTGAGTTAGTGCAACGCATAGGCATAAGCTTTTGGAGAAATAACATCTTCACTGGTGACTGGAAACAGTATTTTCTTTCGAAAGTTTACTCCTAACACCACCAGACACTTCACTCATTTTCCCATCCTGGCCAAGTTCAGCATTTGCACTTATTTAGACTCAATGTTCCATGACACAAATAGAGGAGTCTTCACCATCAACCTTTGTAAAACATGATTTAACAGACTGTGCAGCAATTGAAATGCTTTTGAAATCTTGGAAGCATTTTTGAATTCACTTCTCTACTCCGAAAGAATGTCAGTGTATTGATGCTGGAGAACTTGTCTTCAAGGGTTTGTTTCAAACAGAAAAAGTGTCACATTGTGAATCTCCACATCTACTAAGCCAAACTTAGTACTGCAGTAGAATTGCATATACTCTAACTTTGTTCACTACTTTTATGACTGTTTCCGTTATGTTGTTCGTACTTAAATGCTTTCCACACAGTGACTGCTGGTGTATTACATGATGTTAAGCCAGAAATTTTGGAAAGCTATTGTTTTTCCAACACAAGGTTATGAATCCCTTCTCTCTCCTTTCCATCGCAGGAGCCCCATCAGTTGCTAAGCCCACAATGTTCTTTACAGGAATGTTGAATGAGGTAGCACAGTGGTTAGCAGACTGGACTCACATTTGGGAGAAAGATGGTTCAAACCCACGTCTGAACATCCACATTTAGGTTTTCCGTGATTTCTCTTAATCACTTAAGGTAAATGCCTGGATGCTTCCGTTGGAAGGGCATGGCTGATTTCCTTCTCTGTCCTTCTCTAATCCGAGCTCATGCTCCATCTCTAATGTCCTTGCTGTTGACAGGATGTTAAACACTAATCTCCTACACCTCTTTACAGGAATGTTTTCAGAGTTGGTTTGTTTATAAATAACACTTCTGCTACTAGTCAAGGTTTTCTTTTATTTTTATTTTACGTGACATGTATCAGGAAATGATTCTCGTTTTCAAGTGTCTTCTTCCCCCTGTACTATGCCACTTATTTGGGATGTTTTTGATGTGTGAGGTTCTGCAGTATTCTGTTGGTAAAAAATGCTTTAATAAGATGCCAGTAGATGTGCTCTTGATGTATGTTGATGACGAATTGAGATATTGGGGTACAGTACTGCTCATCGTGACAGTCACATACAACAAAGCGGAGCAAAACAGTACGGGCTTCATACCGTTCTTCCTGCTCCAAGGTCTTGAGGCTGAAACTACAATGGATACACTCTCGTTGTTTCAGTTGGACGATACTCAGGTTGACTGTGAAACACCACATCACCAGTACCAAAGAAGCAATACTGCTTGGTCACATACGGATCCTGGACACCCAGGCGCTCTGTTTAGAGCAGCATCTAGAAGCATGTGCGACAGAAGTAGAGTTCCATAACAGATAGTAACTATTTACCAAGCACCTGCAGGAAATTAAAATCTATTCATAAATCATCTGGAAGCCCTTTTGGGTTATTTAACAGGAATAAACAAAGAAATTTTGATTGCTGGTGACTTTAATACAGATTTTCTAATGCAATCTTCTAGTAAACATTTACTGCAGTTAGTAATGTTATCTTTCAATCTAACTCACACTGTAAACTTTCCAACTAGGATCACTAAATCCTCAAGGACAGCCATTGATAACATTTTTATAGACAAATCAAATGAACAAAATCATATCATAAAACCTGTAATAAATGGACTATCAGATCATGACATGCAGCTCCTTGTTTTAGATGTAAATTCTAAGCAGATTATCAAGACTGCTAAATCTGAGTACAGGAGAGTAGTCAATCAACCAAAAATTGTTTTAGAAAACTGCTCAAAGATATGAACTGGAAAGATGTTTATAGTGCTCATGACATGAATGAAAAATATAACACATTCATGAACAATGTTGATACCATGTTTGAAAACTGTTTTCCTGTAAAAGTTACTCAAATTAAACAGAAGTCTATAATAAAACCATGGATTACACAAGGAATAAAGAGTTTCTGTAAGACAAAAAGGAAAAGGTATCTGTCTACCACAAATAGCTCCAATGCTGATGATTTAGCTAAATACAAAGAATACTGTAAAATATTAAAAAAAAGTAATTCAGACATCTAAACAAATGCACTATGAGAAGAAGATAGCAATGTCAGGAAACAAAATAAAAACAATATGGGATATAGTGAAAGAGGAGACTGGTAGAACCAGAATGGAACAGGAGCAAATAGCACTAAGGGTAGATGACACATTAGTAACCGATGGGCATAGTATGGCAAATCTATTTAACAAGTACTTTATATCTGTTACTGATAGAATGGGATTGTCAGGATCAGCAAATAATGACCTTGAATATCTGAAACTAGCCTTTACAAATAGCTTCAGATACATGAATATGTCACTCACTTCACCAAAAGAAATAACTTCCATAATAAAATCTTTAAAAACAAAGCATTCTAGTGCTTATGATGAAATATCAACAAAGTTAATTAAGGCATGTTCGTGAGAGTTTAGTACAATTCTAAGTTACTTGTGTAACCAGTCAATTATAACTGGGACATTTCCTGACTGGCTGAAATATGCAGATGTTAAGCCTCTATTCAAGAAAGGAGATAAAAACATACCATCAAACTAAAGACCAATTTCACTTTTTCCAGCATTCTCAAAAATTTTAGAAAAAGTGATGTACAGGCAGCTTCTCAACCATCAGACCACAAATAACATATTATCAAGAACACAGTTTGGATTTCTGAAGGGTTCTGATATCGAGAAGGCTATTTACACCGACAGTGAAAATGTACTTAATTCATTAAATAACAAATTACAAGCAGCAGGTATTCTCTGTGATTTGTCAAAGGCATTTGATTGTGTAAACCACAACATTCTTTTAAGTAAATTAGAATTCTATGGTGTCACGGGAAGTGCTGCAAAATGGTTCAAGTCATACCTCACTAACAGGAAACAAAGGGTGTCAGTGAAAGGGACTAGTGAATTAAGTCATCAGTCATCATCAGAATAGGAAGAAATTACATGCGGTGTCCCACAAGGATCCATCTTAGGGCCATTGTTTTTTCTTGTGTACATTAATGATCTCTCATCAGTTACACTGCCAGAAGCAGAGTTCGTTTTGTTTGCAGATGACACAAGTATTGCAATAAATAGTATGTTGAGTGTAGTTCTAGAAAGATCTGCTAACAATATTTTCATGGATATTAATAAAAGGTTTAAAGCCAACTCACTGACATTGAACTTCGAAAAGACTCACTATATGCAATTCAGAACATGTAAGAGGTTTCCACCCAGAATATGCATAAAGTATGAAGAAGAGCAGATAGAAGAGGTTGACAGTCTTAAATTCCTGGGATTAATACTTGATAATAAATTCAGTTGGGAGGAGCACAGCACTGTAGAAACGCCTAACAAATCTGTATTTGCAATTCGAGTGTTAGCAGACATAGGCGACATAAAAATGAAAAAGCTTGCATACTTTGCCTACTTTCATTCCATAAAGTCATATGGTATAATATTTTGGGGTAACTCTTCAAGTCAAACAAAAGTTTTCAGAGTCCAAAAGCGTGTAATAGGTATTATTTGTGGAGTAAATTCATGGACGTCCTGTAGAAACCTGTTCAAAGAACTGGGTATACTAACTACTGCCTCTCAGTATATTTAATCCTTAATGAAATTTGTCCTAAATAATATATCTTTTTTTCCAACAAACAGCTCAGTTCATACATACAATACCAGGAACAAAAATGATCTGCACAAGGACTTAAAAGCACTTAACTTAGTTCAAAAAGGGGTCCACTACTCAGGAACACTCATCTTCAATAATTTGCCAGCAAATATAAAAAATTTAGTTACAAATAAAGATCAGTTTAAAAGAAAGACTTACTAGTGGCCAACTCCTTCTACTCCACTGACGAATTTTTTAATAGAAACAAATTATGTGTTGTATATATTCATACTATTAGTATTGTTATTTCAGCTTAAAAAAATTGACATGTTCCACATCCACGAGGATCTCCTCAGCACGGATCTATGGAACGAAAAACTAATCTAATCTAATCTAATCTAAGAGAGTGCTGCAGCCCACAGGATCCAGTTTGAATTTGTATGCCTGTGCATGGAGTAAGGATAAAAAACCACTTTGTGCCATATCATATCCTTCCTTGCTTGTCGGATGTCACATACAAAGTAGAATATTATGACCCTTCATCAAGATGACAAAAGCACAGGTATGTCATTCATATCCTCTGCGTGAAGCCCTGCTACAGTCCAGAGGTGCAGATTGACAAAGGTAGGTTCAAGGAAACTGGTCGATCGCAAAGCTTTGACAGGAGGGGCTAGTTTCAATGCTCATCATAGTGAAGATGATGTAACAACATGACCAGAATGTAAGGAGTCACCAGTGACTCCATATGGAAGACAACTGACACGATCTAGAGTCAGAGTGCAGTAGTTGGCTCCAATGAGAATTTCTGAAACATTAGGTCACTGTTTCTTCTAGAAACTGAACAGTGCCACAACCAATGGTACGTGCAGTGTGGTGTAGTGATTAGCATCACTGGTTGCTGTGCTGTGGTTTACCAGTTCAACCCTTGCGACAAGCAGTTATTTGCTGTTTAGTACTTACAGTTTATGGAATGTTCTTCAAATATGTTTTGCTTCTATATTTTGTGATCTTAAATATTTGTATAAATACAAACATTCTGGAATATTCAATGTTTGTGTAAATAGCAGTACTCTCCATCCAAAGTTTGATTCTGTTCTGGCTGTACATTAGTGTCAGTAATAATTGTGCTGCATTTCATATATATTTCTCATTATCTTGCATTTCATTGGCTGAATTTAGAAATTAATTGATATTCTCATTTCACAAGAATCATTCTACATTAAATCTAAAACAATGTCGAAGTGGAAGGAATGTGATTTAGATGGTGGTATGACCATGATGATGATTTTTGATTTTTATTAATTTCAAGTAAATACTAAGACGATTGAGCAAGGACACAGACAATTTTTTTCTGTATTCTGGACCAACTGGTGTAATGCTCAATCTCAATGCTCGGTATTCGAGAATTATTGAACTACGTCAAAAGTAAGTTATGGAAGACTAATGCTATTTAACCCTTACAAATGTGGGTAAATCACCAAACCAATACTTTCCATTTCATGTGAATGTTGACATCTGTGAATAAGAATAAATAAACTTTTCTAGCAGAGTGAGAGGATTTTACGAGTATTTTAATTGCACAGTGCATCTTTAGAAGTAAAATTATTGTCCTCAAATGTAGTGTAGCCTTTAATGTGAGCGAATGAGTTTGTCAACATGTCGTGTTAACTGACTTGTGTAACTGGCTCTTTGTGGCATGTTTTGCCCATAATACGGAAAACTGCTACACAATGACTTGATAAACTGCATAGAGTAGCTTGGTAGTCAGTTCACTCATGCACTAAAGAACATACCAAAATTTCATTTATTAAGAAGAACCAAATATTATTTCACTGATACACCCCATTATCTGCAGTGTAAAGTTATACATTTTTAGACAAAGTAATGTGTCTTTGATATGTTCATACTTAATATTAATTTGGTGTTCAAAAAATTCCAGCCAGGACCTCACATTTAGAGCACTGATTCTCAGCATGGAACAAGTAACACAATACGGAAAGATGTATGGTGAAGCGATAGTGGAATTCAAAAAGAAGCATTTTGAAGATAGGAGTCAGGTAGGTCATTGTTTCAGTGTTTGTGGTCATTGTTAAAGTATAAGCACCATGTAGTACAGTGTGTAGGCACAGGAGTGTTTTCATATAATTAAATGTACTTTTCCCCTAATATTTCTTTATTATGCAGTACTCATTTTGAAAATTGCGTCAAGGTTTCAATAAAAGACATTTTTGTTATTTAATTAAAAAGCTAAGTTTATGATACATTATGAAATGAAAATCTTCTTTACATAGTAGTGTAGAAAAGATGACACTCTGTGACATCACTACTTCTTTTGTTGTAATCTGATTGAGGAGGTTCTTGAGTAAATTTCTTCATTAAATCATCACTGGTAACAAAGAGTCCGGATAGCAGTACAAAAAAGATGAGACAGAGTGGTCACAGTGGAAGGCAACTGAATGTTCAATCACTACACGAAGATTACTGTATAATGAGCTCAAATTTGTCATTTCACTCTTGCATTACAAGAATTTAAGGCATCATTGTGTCATTCCCGCCAAATTTCTGTTTGTGAGTACTCTTGTCACCTAATTACTGAGAGGAAGAGGAGAAAATGTCTCAATACCGTATTTACTCGAATCTAAGCCTCACTTTTTTCCGGTTTTTGTAATCCTAAAAACCACCTGTGGCTTAGAATCGAGTGCAAAGTAAGCGGAAGTTCTGAAAAATGTTAGTAGGTGCCGCCACAACCAAGTTCTGCCGTCGAATATATGTAGCGCTACACAGGCATGCTTTGCAGGCACAAAGATAAATACTGACGCAAAAACCTCTGTGTCAGTAAATAAATTTAAAAAAAAGGTGGAAGATGAGCTTTTTTCTCCGCCCCGAGTTTCAACCACTGCATTTTCATACATTATCCAATGAAGTAAATACAAATTCTGTATTGTTCATCTTCGAATGTAGAAGCATTTCAATATACTACGAAAAATTGACTGGCAAGACTGTTCGGGATGTTTGTCAATATGGCTAACTCTACGTTCTGAATTTTTTCCTACCTGTGAGAAGAGATGTTTGCTAATAGGAACTTTTCTGTATTGTGAATCACATGCAGTATTCTCTTCACCACAAGAATAATACGAATATAAACATTTTGCCATGTATTGTTTCGTGTTTGCTGCTATCTCATTTAAATCCTGTCTGTCTAATCAACTACAAAACTTCAGTGAGACAACAGCAAACGTGGAAGAATATACATATAATGTCATGTTTATATTCGTATTATTCTTATGCCTAATAGTGGTACAGTCAGAAATGAAGCACAACAATTGACTAGAATTTTAAATCTAACATGACTCTAATTTCTGTGCAGAAAGTAATGTACTAAAGAGGCGTCTGCAAAGATTTTCAAATGGAGAAAAATTTTCGTTAAATTTTCGTTCAGAACATCTTCTATCATACGCAGTCTATTATTTGGTTCTTGTTGATCATTATCGAAGAAGCAGCAGTGTAAGTAACAATAAATAGCAGTCTCTTGCCATTGTTTCGCTAATGAGACGATTCCTCTCTTTTGTTTTTTAATTGTAAGCGGCGTCAGGTTGTAAACACACATTATCAGAATGCGACAAACAGTGCATGACACAGTACAGTAATGCATTTTCAGTTTAGAGTGACGTAAACACCTAAATCAAAGAGAACGGCACTTATCAGATCAAAGAAAAATAAGCAATCAATTCAAACCAGGCGAAGCACGTGAAAAAGGAAGGGTACCCGTATAAATACGAACGGAGCGCCTGACGCATAGCAGTGGCTACCTGGTAAAGCTTAACTGCTAAGCTTACGACTCGAACCAAACTTCTGTAGCTGTATCGACATTCATTCGACCTAAATTGTGTCTCATATTACAATGGATCAACTTTGTTTAGATTTGGAGGTGCGGCCTAAAACTTTTCTCTCCCCTTTAACTTCAAGTCTCAAATTTCAGGTGCGGCTTAGATTCGTGAAAATTTTTTTTCCTTGATTTAGAGTCTCATTTTTCGAGTGCGGCTTGGATTCGAGTAAATACGGTATTTCTTTTAGCTGAAAAGAAAAGTTTTGTTTACCTTTATAGTAACTTAATAGCATTTGGAGAGACAGATTACTAGCCAGTGGTGGCTACTCTCCAAAAGCATTTGAACATGCTAACTTTTGACACCTTGAGGATTTATTGGTTATTTTTCTTCGAATGCTGTTAAATGTAATGTAAATGCGATAATCTGAAATATGCGGCACTACATCTACCGTGCTGTGCTACATATTGCTCCTCTAGTCTCAGTGAAACATGACACCAGGGTCATGAGGTCATCTCCACTTCTGGAAGTTTTAAGGAGCTTCTGCCCTTGCACAACTGGTGTGACGTAATTGCCTTATGGCACTCTTGGAATTTTCTATTTTATTTTCATATTATCAAATTGTATTATTTGACAAAAGAAATTATGTATTCATTTTTATTTTTCGCAGATGCCATACTTCACACAGTACATGATAACCATTGTTAACAATTGTCTACACTTTGTCGAATTGGCTCAGCAGATGAAGCAGCATTATTGGCTTCCAGGTGTAAGGGACAATGAGGGAGGCATGAAATTTGAGGCTTTGTTAAATACATTCCAAGTAAGTTGTTACTTTAATTATTGTGCCCAGTTTCATTGGGCGAGGTTCATTTTTTGATATTTTTTTTCCCCCTAGCAACTGAGGGACGATGCTGCACAGTATCTTCTTGATGAAGCCTTTTTGGACTTGGACAGCCATTTTCAGAGTCTGATAACACCTAGATGGGTTGGGAAAAGTGAAGCTGTTGATACGATATGTGTAACCTTAGATGATTATTTTGTTGACTACAGTCATTTAAGACCACGGAATTTTGATTACGTTCTATCAGAGGCACAAAATTTAGTTGCAAAGCGATATATTTCTGCCATGCTTCACAAGAAACTTTCATTTAAGTCTTATGAAGAACGGAGAGACTGTGCTATCAAGATCATGAAAGAAGCTAATCAGTTGAAAGACTTCTTTGTTCGTATTGCTCCAAAGCTGTCAAAATTTGATTCGCCATTTGACATAATTGCCAATTTGGCTGAGCTTCTAAAGATTCAGGATCCAGAGATACTGTCACTTGATCTTCATGGTCTTGTAGATAAATATCCAGATGTCACAAAAGATCAGCTGGTACAATTTTTAAGTTTAAGAGGAGATATTTCCCGCTCAGAATGTGTTGAAAAAGTTAGCTATATTTTCCAAACAAATAGTAGTAGACAAAGAGCTTCTGTTCCAAAAACTATTTTTTCTCAGTTGAATTAATAGTAGAGTTCCTCTTTCAATGAAGTGCTCGTTAGTCATTATTGCGGGACACAAATTGCTGAAATGTATGTTAGTAATTGTTGTTAATATATTCAGTTAGTAATTGTTGTTAATATATTCAGTGTTTGTGAATACCATTGTACTATCATGAAAAAGTACATTTGTTACAATTTTGTGTGTATGTTTAAAAGCAGTACACTTGCTCTTGTATAGAGAATAGTGCGCTAGCTGTTGGCTTCAAAATGTGCAATAATATGTAAATACTAAAATAAATTGTAGATAACAAAGTTCATATCAACATTAGTAATAGCAGACATAAAGAGTAGTGGGAGAGAAATGATAAGGTTCAGAATCATGTACATTAACTTTGATGTGGAAAGAATGGTATAAGGTACAGAATCATGTAAATTATGTGTAATGGTAGATAGGTGGTGTGTGTGTGTGTGTGTGTGTGTGTGTGTGTGTGTGTGTGTGTGTGTGTGTGTGTGTGTGTGTGTGTGTCAGTTTTGTTAATTAAATTAGTAATGATTGGAAGAAGATATGTGGTGTAAGGCCTCCTGTAAAATAACTGTTTTTTGGAAAGATGTGGTATAAGTACAGAATCATGTAAATAAAGTTAATTGTAATGTAATCATTATTGAAACTGGAATCAAGTGTGTGAAAACCGTTTGATAAAAAGACTAATGTGCAAGAAAATATAAATATTTTCAATCATTTGTATGTGTTTTTATTATAATCTTAATCACCTGTTTATTTTTTTCCTAACACCTTTGCAAAATGTAATCATTGTCAATCATTGTACCATCAGTATGAGTGGTAGAAGAGAAATAGGAATAGCTGAAACAGAGCTGACTTGCAAAAAATAGAGTACGCAAGTGGTGTCTGTTTTAGAACTTCTATAAATATCAGAACAACAGGAAAGATAACTATTAGGGAATATATAGTTCTAAATTCTGGACTGGGACAATGTGAAGAGAAGGAATTAGAAGTAGCATTTATGCATTTTTTTTCTGTGTTAGCTTTAACCAGTAGCTTTTCTTCTTGTAGACTTTTGGGACCTGTAATTATCGAGAAGATTGTATAAGCAGATGTTTTGACTATTGCATGAAGGTAATTTGTTGAAGTAACAAAGTTTTGTTTCTCTTAATAATGTTCGTTAAAAACAGCTGGTGGACTTTAGACCTGTGTTACATGTCACTAAGTTGCTTCACAGGAACAAGATACATTTCACCAGAGACAGGAATATATTCCTTTCTGCTGCCGTTGTGCAAAATTTTGTTCTTCAGTTTGTTCAATTCATATATGTCCCATTGTCCACATAATAGGTAATGTTAGGATGAACCCTTTTTAAATCAGCTATCTGGAACCATTATCAAATTATTGTAAATTGCCATTTGGTGCTACAATAATTGGGATGTGTGTTATAGGTTGGGCAGGGTCAATCTTCAAATCACATGTAGAAATATTGGAATTGTATTAAAAAAAAAAAAAAAAAAAAAAAAAAAATTCCCTTCACCTTACAAGGGGTCTGTATGGTCTTAGAAATTCAGTTTGGAATGACACTTTGCATGTTAGTAGTATACCTCATAAAGGTTCTAAAGCACACTAGCCAGAAGAAAAAAAAGAAGCTCTAAAGTTTTACATGCAGCTCATGTACCAGCCAGTTTATATACTGTGGCAGCACAGCAAAATGGCTGTCTCTGTAGTGGACTCACTTGCCATGTGGGCAAGTCAGGTAAGATCCTACCTTGTGTTTGTTGGAAAACACTCTGTTAACATTCATGAAAATTTCTCTTTCATCAGATAGCTTGGAAGCATACCAGGCATACTGGATCATTTCATGGAAATTGGCAATGACAGTTGCTTTTATTTTTATACAGTCTTCATGGGAATTTATTTCTGTTCTTTTCAATCAGATAAGCACAATTTTGTACACACTTCATTAAATTTTTTTTACCTGTCTATAAAAAAAGACATCAAAGGACTGGAAAAGAGTACATTTTGGGGAAATCACTTTATTTGTACATGTCAGTGATTTCTTGTCGTTCTGAAAGATTTCATCATACAATTCAGGCTTTGCTTGTCCACTCCAAGACTGAATAATTAATAGAAACTGTTCTTTTCCCTAATAAGACTTTAAAATACTGTTGAAAAAGTCAATATGCAGTAGTCATTAGCTTGGCAGATTTAAAAGACATTATTACAACATTTTTATATTTTTGTGCATATTCAATTACTGTTTTTTTAAACTCAGGTGTCAAAGTTACTAGTTGCTTCTTGTAAATGAACAAATAATTCAGGTAGACTTTCCTAAACAGAGTGAGATCATATTGAGTGGTACACGTGTCATTTTATTTTATTTAATAAAATTGCAGCCAAATAGCCATATACAGTTACTTTGCTTAATAATTTACATTTACATTTTACATTTTTGCATATTCATTTATCGATTTCACTCTTTTACTGCACAGTTCTATGTGATATCGTTCACAGGCTTTGTTACACAGTTCACATACACATGTTGCGGTTCGGTCATGATAAGTTTTGTTCTTGCAGATTAGATGATGAAAGCCGTGAATAGAAAGTCAAGTTACGACATGTCGCTGTTCGAAGTTTGGTGCTGTCCATGAGCGGTTCGTCATTGCTTCGGTGCCATAAAACTCCGGCCATATTTTTTCTCGTTTGTCCTCCATGATCTTCAGTTGCTTTCTGGAAGCCCTGGTGTGTGGCATCATATATCGAAGTCTGATGTCTTCAATTAGGAATGTCTCTCTCGTTAGCAGGTACACTAGTCTAGATCTTGTTGTCTTTGAGAGACCTAGTGCTCTTTTTAGAGAGGTCAATTTTACCTTTTCTAGTGTTTCTAGATTTTTTTCTGTCAGGTGGTCCCATATAACCTCCATCCCATAGGCCAGGATTGGCAAGATTTTTGTGTTGAATAATTTCATGGCTGTTTCTAGACTGAGTAGGCGGATGTTTTTGATGTCCTGTATTGCTATTATTGCTTGGGCTGCACGTTCTGTTGTATGTTTTGTGAAGCATTTGGCTGTTGGTTGCAATGTCACTCCTAGGTATTTAAAGTCTGATGAGATTTTTATTTTTTGTCCTCTGATACTGATTTCCGTATTCTTGGGTGTTTTGCCTCCTTTTCTGAAAATTACCATTTCTGTCTTTGTTATGTTTATGTGTAGTTTGTGTTCACTGCACCATCTGTCTATTTTCTCAATGATTCTCTGCAGCTTCTGTATATCTGTTGAACCTACGGCTATGTCGTCAGCGTATGCATATACACTCCTGGAAATGGAAAAAAGAACACATTGACACTGGTGTGTCAGACCCACCATACTTGCTCCAGACACTGCGAGAGGGCGGTACAAGCAATGATCACACGCACGGCACAGCGGACACACCAGGAACCGCGGTGTTGGCCGTCGAGTGGCGCTAGCTGCGCAGCATTTGTGCACCGCCGCCGTCAGTGTCAGCCAGTTTGCCGTGGCATACGGAGCTCCATAGCAGTCTTTAACACTGGTAGCATGCCGCGACAGTGTGGACGTGAACCGTATGTGCAGTTGACGGACTTTGAGCGAGGGCGTATAGTGGGCATGCGGGAGGCCGGGTGGACGTACCGCCGAATTGCTCAACACGTGGGGCGTGAGGTCTCCACAGTACATCGATGTTGTCGCCAGTGGTCGGCGGAAGGTGCACGTGCCCGTCGACCTGGGACCGGACCGCAGCGACGCACGGATGCATGCCAAGACCGTAGGATCCTACGCAGTGCCGTAGGGGACCGCACCGCCACTTCCCAGCAAATTAGGGACACTGTTGCTCCTGGGGTATCGGCGAGGACCATTCGCAACTGTCTCCATGAAGCTGGGCTACGGTCCCGCACAGCGTTAGGCCGTCTTCCGCTCACGCCCCAACATCGTGCAGCCCGCCTCCAGTGGTGTCGCGACAGGCGTGAATGGAGGGATGAATGGAGACGTATCGTCTTCAGCGATGAGAGTCGCTTCTGCCTTGGTGCCAATGATGGTCGTATGCGTGTTTGGCGCCGTGCAGGTGAGCGCCACAATCAGGACTGCATACGACCGAGGCACACAGGGCCAACACCCGGCATCATGGTGTGGGGAGCGATCTCCTACACTGGCCGTACACCACTGGTGATCGTCAACAGGCGTGAATGGAGGGATGAATGGAGACGTATCGTCTTCAGCGATGAGAGTCGCTTCTGCCTTGGTGCCAATGATGGTCGTATGCGTGTTTGGCGCCGTGCAGGTGAGCGCCACAATCAGGACTGCATACGACCGAGGCACACAGGGCCAACACCCGGCATCATGGTGTGGGGAGCGATCTCCTACACTGGCCGTACACCACTGGTGATCGTCGAGGGGACACTGAATAGTGCACGGTACATCCAAACCGTCATCGAACCCATCGTTCTACCATTCCTAGACCGGCAAGGGAACTTGCTGTTCCAACAGGACAATGCACGTCCGCATGTATCCCGTGCCACCCAACGTGCTCTAGAAGGTGTAAGTCAACTACCCTGGCCAGCAAGATCTCCGGATCTGTCCCCCATTGAGCATGTTTGGGACTGGATGAAGCGTCGTCTCACGCAGTCTGCACGTCCAGCACGAACGCTGGTCCAACTGAGGCGCCAGGTGGAAATGGCATGGCAAGCCGTTCCACAGGACTACATCCAGCATCTCTATGATCGTCTCCATGGGAGAATAGCAGCCTGCATTGCTGCGAAAGGTGGATATACACTGTACTAGTGCCGCCATTGTGCATGCTCTGTTGCCTGTGTCTATGTGCCTGTGGTTCTGTCAGTGTGATCATGTGATGTATCTGACCCCAGGAATGTGTCAATAAAGTTTCCCCTTCCTGGGACAATGAATTCACGGTGTTCTTATTTCAATTTCCAGGAGTGTACATACACATCTTCTTCATTTTCTCCAATTCGGAGTACTTCTTCAGTGGCAAGAATGTACAGCAAAGGGCTCATTGGGTCACCCTGTAAGACTCCGTTCGATTGCAGAATGGGGTTCGAAAAAGAGAGGTTGTCTGATATTGTAATTAAGTTGTATTCGAGGATTAATTTGATTATTCTTGCCCATACGCTATCTTCTCCCATTGTGTTTTCCAGTTTTCGGACTATGAGCTCTCTTTCCAATAGGTCAAAGGCTTTGGTAAAGTCTATGAACACTGTGTAGAACATTTGTTTCTTTTGTAGTGCATCATCGATGTTGTTTAGAAGAAGCCTGACTGCCGTAAGTGTTGATCTTCCAGATCTGAAACACATTTGTCGTTCTGGGAGATGACTGTCCACAGAGGCTTGGATTTTTTGTGTTATTATTTTTGAAAACATCTTGAATTGAGTATTTTCCAGGGCTATGCCTCTGTACTTGTTTGGGTCCATTGGGTCTCCTCTACCTTTGTAGAGAACTTTTATTGTCGAGTGTCTCAATTGTGTCGGAATTCTTCCAAGTTCCAGGCATTTGTTAAACAGTTTGGTCCATATGTGTTGGAGGGCCTCTTTTGCATCTTTTATATGTTCATTATATATATATATATATATAATCAGGTCCTGCTGCTTTCTTATTCTTCAGTGCTTTTATTACTTCTTTCACATCATCTTCATTTAGGGGATCCCATGTATTGTCTTTTTCCTTAGTTTAATGTTGTTTCTCTTTCTTTGGGGGTGTCATTTTATTTGTGTCCTTCCTTTTGATGAAAATAGTTCTGCTTCCTTTTTCAGCCAGAGCCCAGTTGTACACCACCTGATACCGGTGTCTTGGAAAAAGACAACAACCGAAATTGAAGTATTTTGCCAGAGAGTCATAAAAATAGATAGCAAAATAAATTTGTAAATACTCTGCAATAATCTGCCTCTCTGGTTAGTGTTGATATCATCATCTATGTTGAAATTAAGTATCAATTTGAACTTTTTTTATTTATAAACCCAGCTTGTCAAAAGCTTTAAATTCAAAATCTGTAAATTTTTGTGCTGCTACTAAAGCCCATCATTGTAAATTTGGAGTAGTCACGTGTTGATAACTCTCTCTGGCTTTAACAAAATGATGATATGTCCAGGAATTGATTGTTGATGCTTATAAAATTAAGTGCCTCCTTTTTATATTTCTTCTTCCCATGGGGATAAATATTCCTTCTTTTTTTAACGGGATGAGTCTTCCCCAATGGGATCGGCCTCATCTGATGAGTTACGGTCTTAGAGTTTTGAAAAAGGTTCCTTGTCAGAGCCAGCGTGTCCATAGTACATTCATAAATTTTTTCACCCTTTGACATTGCTTCACGAGAAATTGACAGTGAAGATTCTGATGTAATCAAATTATGTTTAGCCAGAAAGTTTTTCTGTTGGTGTACAACATAACTGCGACTGAAAAAGTAGGCAAAACTATTTTCATCAACCTTGCCTTCAACATTTCACTATTTATTGAATCTTGACTGACTTGATCTGCAGCTTCTCATACTTACACGATGTTTTCATTAACAGACTTTTTAATTCATAATATTTCAAAAATTCCTGTAATACGTGACAGTAAAGAATGCTCGAATCTCTAAGAAAGTCAAGAATGAACTGACACATTAAGAGTTTCTAGAAGAATAAGGGTGAGTACAACTGTATATATCATACTGTAGCAGGTAGGGACCATTGGTTGATTAGTTCCATGAGGGTGTTGACACCTGACAATATGCCTATTTTTATGTACAACAGGGCAACAGCTATAGTTTACTCTCCCATGTAGAAACTGGTTCCTCAAATTTACAATGAATGTTTTTAATCTCTCCACAGCTTATATAATCATCAAATTTTTAGTAACATTTTAATGACAATAGTAATCAAAACTTTAATTTACCTCCATTAAGATGCACTTGAAATTATTCAACTTTTTAAAAAGAAAATATTACTTAAAATTCATATTTTATGTTAATTAGTTGTAACAGTAATTTCATAAATTAAATATCTTGTTTGTGATGTAACTGATAATATTTTAGGTCATTGACTTATTTAAGAGTACAATTTTTGAAACAATTGAAAAAATAAAATTGTTTCCCAAAGGTGTGAGCTTACCTGGATGGCACTGATGGCAAACGAGTCTACTAAAGGCCCAGCCATTTCGCTATGCTACCATAGCATATAAATTGTCCGGCATACAAGCTGTGCATAAAACATAACAGCCCTTTTCTCAGAATCTTCTGGCAAGTGTGCTTTACCTTTTATGGGAGTGCACCCTTGAGGTATACTGCGAACGTGCAATTTCTCATCATGAACTGGATTTCAGAGACCTTAAGGTCCCCTTGTTAATGGAAAGAGATATGAGCATGGCATTCCCCCCCCCCCCCCCCCCCCCCTGAGTCGCTCAATTCTAGAGATGGATATATCTGTTTGTACATAGGCAGCTGCACATGGAAGCTCTTGTACTAATGTCCTTGATAGTAAGCTTTCTCCATGTATCCTGTCACCTCTGAATCCAAAATTAAAATGTCTGTCATTTGCAGAGGCTTCCTAGTAGGAATGAGAAATGAGTGCCTGTCTCAAGAACATCATAGTTCATTTCTACATCCAAACAGATGCTCTGCAAGCCACAGTACGGTCGTGGCAGAGGGTACCCACTACCACTACTAGTCATTTCCTTCCCTGGTCCTGACACAAATAGAGCGAGAGAAAAACAACTGTCTGTATGCCTCTTAGGACACTTTAGAATATAGAAATCCTTCTGGTGTTCTGAATTTGGATACTAGAGTGTCTAAGATAGCAAAAACAAGAAATTAAATCAGTTGAGAACTCTGTTCTCTAGAACCAATGGAACATTCACATACGAAAACAAAGGCCATTTATTTCTGGTGTATGTGTTGTCTCAATTTGTTCATGTGAGCATGTTGCTTAGATGTGGAACGAGACAATACATGAACTACAAATAGAAATACATTGAATATAAATACAAATTTCTACTACTACTACTACTACTACTACTACTACTACTACTACTAAACAGTAGTGAAGTTTATAGACAGTGGTATGTTCCACAGTTTTTTCCCCTTAGTTGGGAATGGCTATTTTCATAGACAGTTCACAAGGATTTCCATTTCTGTACATAACAAGACTGTGAAAGAAATTGTCTTGTTTACTGCTGCTAAAGACTTCTTCCATAGTGTAAATGGGTGTCTAGCAGATACCTTAAAATGTTCTGAAGTAAAGATATATTATTTCTTACTCCTTTGATATTATTTTTCGATGAACTCGGGACCTTTGCCTTTCGCGGCAAGTGCTCTACCATCTGAGCTACCCAAGCATGACTCGCACCCCGTCCTCTCAGCTTTACTTCTACCACAGCACTTGCCCGCGAAAGGCAAAGGTCCCTAGTTCGAGTCTCGGTCCGGCACACAGTTTTAATCTGCCAGGAAGTTTCAGAGCCATTTATGACCGAACACATCCGGGAATATAGGCCTATGTACTGTGATGTTGCAGTAGTTATACGGATTTCATGAAAAACGTATCCCATACACGATTCAAATTACTCTTTTCCATACAGTGAAAATTGTTTTTATGCTGGCATGTTGCCCCAGAATATTATGGCATTACACATTATTAAATGAAAATAACCAAAATATGCTGCCTTTCGGATACTGCAGTCACGAAAATGGGAGATCACTCTTCAAGGAAATTTTGTAGTGCATCTTTTTTTTTAGTAAGCCACTTGCATATCTACATCCTTTTGTGTGGTATGTACCTTCCAGATGCTAATTAGCCTCTGTAGTACTAAAAACAATGCATGTTCAGGGAAAGATAAATTGAATTTTCATCAGTAATAATAATAATAAATAATAATAATAATAATAATAATAATAATGCAAAATTATTCAGAAGTCAAGACTTTTCCCGTTTTCAACCCATCATCACAGTTCGTCATCCCAGCCAATGCATATTTTTTTCTAAAAAGATGCATGAAGACAAGTAGTAGAAACTCTTTCTGTGTGCGATTGGGTGTTATCTTGCTGAAATGTAAGCCCAGAACGGCTTTCCATAAAGGACAACAAAATTCGGCATAGAATATGATCGACATACTGCTGTGCTGTAAGGGTGTCATGGATGACAACCTAAGGGGACCTGCTAAAATGAAATGGCACACCAGACAACTACTCCTGGTTGTCCGGCCATATGGCAGGCAATGGGTGGGTATCACACCACTGTCCAGTGCATTTCCAGATATATATTTCTGGTCATCTTGGCTCAGTTCGAAGTGGCACTCATAATAATAATAAAAAAACAGTTTCCACAGTCCTTTGGGCCAGATTTTCACAATCGCTCTTCTTTTTTGCAGCTTCAAAGGTGCTGCTAATTTTAGACTGCTGCTTTATTGGCAAACTGGTCTGCTTCAACTTGTTGCCCTTATGTTTTTCAGTCTGCACAGGTTTCACTGTTGAATCTTAACACTCCCTTGAAACTCTGGTATTGCAGAATTTACAAAACACTGTTAGCTTATCAGGAGCATATAAACCACCGATCTCAAATTCTCACACCCTTTTGTCAGCGGTTACTGTAGGCTTCACCATTGTGATGTGTTTGTGATAGGTTTTCATTGCGCCATTACTTTGAAATGGCATACTGTGGCGCATGCACTACAAAAAAGATAATCAGAATTCGCACGGTGGTCATTTGTACGCACTCGCAAAAGTTGATAGTCGAAAGGCCACTAGTGACGCCACAACTGCAAAAAGTAGTAAGACGGTTGAACATGGAACATTTCAACATTAAGTATGTTTCTGACATCATTAGATTTATGACACTTCTTACGAGGACACAGAAAAATATTATTGAAAAACGCTGATTTTGCATTACCTCCTTCAAAACTGCCGAATTCGCATTACTTCCTTAAAAACTACTGAATTTGCGTTATTCGTCGTGTTATCGTTTAAACGAATTTTTCCTGTCCCTACCAATGTGTTATTGACTTGCTCAATTGGTAAACCTCTTCCTCTTGAATAAATCATCAATTTTTTCTGAAACTGTAATCTTGTGTTAGGTACTACATGTGGATCACATCTACCAATTTCCATCCCATTCGGGTAATTGCTTCATGATGCATCACTTTTTTTGTCTTAGAGTGTAGTTGAACCTGTGACAGCTAATAAACACCTCCTTCCACCATTGAAAATTATCTGACTTGTTGAAAATCACAGAAATCCTGCCAGTGTGTAAAAAATGAATTTAAGTTAACACAAAAAATTACAAAAGAATATAATTAACTTCAGAACTTTTCAGATTGCTAGAGAAAGTTATAGTACATCAAGTCAAGGGTTATTTCATCAAATATAATCTACCCAACAATCTGTAGTATGGTTTTAGGAAAGGAAAGTCTACCATAACAGCTGTAGGAACATTTATACACAAAACGTGAAGCAAATTTGATACAGGAGACAAAGTAACAGGTGCTCTCCTAGACGTGAGTCAAGTTTTTAATGTGAATCTTATCATTTTATTGCACAAATTAGAATAATGTGGGACGAGAGGTGTAGCCTTAAAACTTCTTACCTCCTATTTACAAGAGAGGAAATAGTGCGTTAGAGTAACTTATAAAAGAAATGAACAGTTACTTATAGCTAAATCCATTTACAGGATAATTCAATGTGGCTTGGCTCAAGGAACTGTACTAGGAACTTTTATGTTTCTCGTATATGTTAATGTTTTATCTGCACCCCAAAACTGCAGGTTCATAAGCTATGTGGAGGACATATCCTTTGTCAGCCGGAGCAATGATATGGAAACTGCTGCCAACATTAGAGAAATCAGTTACAGTATTCTGTCAGCTTACTGTATTGCAAATAACCTATTTGTGAATAAAGAAGACAGGAACAATGCAATTCCTGCTTAACTATAATTTACATAAAAATGTAACTTCGATCGTACTTCCATTTGCGTGCAGCTATACAAATAAGCTAAAAGTTTTGGAAATAATCTTTGGGGAACACATGGTATAGGAAGAACAAATAGATTATGTTTGGAAGAAAGTACAGATGTGTATTTCATAACATGAGTATCAGCCTTTCTGAACCATGTCACCTTAAGACAAATATATTTTGGATTGATAAATCCACATATGTGATGTGGCATTGAGGTACTGAGTGGGGCACCAGCAGCCTATTCTGATAGGCCTTATGAACTATTAAAAAGGCAGTAGGAGTGGTAGGTAAAGTAAACAAGAGGGCCTTGTAGAGATATTTTCAGAAAATTGAAAATACCTGCCATCTACTCCACATACATCCTGTTAGCAATCACGTTTGTTTAGATTAAATCCAGAATATAATGTAATGAACAGTAGTGTATGTAATTAAAATATACAGGGAAGGGAAATTTTCACATAATTACCTGTCATAAAAAGACTGCGCACTGAAGTCTGCATACAATAGGGACATTTTTTCAATAGACTACCATCTGATTTTAAGATACCTAATTAAAATAGCCTGAAGAATAGCTTGGAACACTTACTAACAGTGTATTCCGTAGAATATTCCAAATTTAATGTTCCCTTGTAAAACTGTTGTTGCATATACAGTGTGGTCAGAAACTCTGAAAATCTTGTAAGGGTGTTGGAGCGTAGGTTAAGAAATAATGGTTAACAAAAAAAATTAGACCCCCTAGGTGGCTCACCACTCTTTGGCGAGTACATGCATGGCTACCACACTACATTGTCTTTCTTGCTGCAAATCTTGCCACCTCTGACTTTCCGTAAGATGGTCCTTTTGGTGCAGACACTGCCTGGACTTCATTCATGATTTTCGTATTGACTTTGGTCTAATTTCAATATACTGGGTGTTACAAAAAGGTATGGCCAAACTTTCAGGAAACATTCCTCATACACAAATAAAGAAAAGATGTTATGTGGACATGTGTCCGGAAATGCTTAATTTCCATGTTAGAGCTCATTTTAGTTTCGTCCACCTACGCTCAATGGAGCACGTTATCATGATTTCATATGGGATACTCTACCTGTGCTGCTAGAACATGTGCCTTTACAAGTACGACACAACATGTGGTTCATGCACGGCGGAGCTCCTGCATATTTCAGTTGAAGTGTTCGTACGCTTCTCAACAACAGATTCGGTGACCGACGGATTGGTAGAGGCGGAGCAATTCCATGGCCTCCACGCTCTCCTGACCTCAACCCTCTTGACTTTCATTTATGGGAGCATTTGAAAGCTCTTGTCTACGCAACCCCGGTACCAAATGTAGAGACTCTTCGTGCTCGTATTGTGGACGGCTGTGATACAATACGTCACTCTCCAGGGCTGCATCAGCGCATCAGGGATTCCGTGCGACGGAGGGTGGATGCATGTATCCTCGCTAACGGAGGACATTTTGAACATTTCCTGTAACAAAGTGTTTGAAGTCAGGCTGGTATGTTCTGTTGCTGTGTGCTTCCATTCCATGATTAATGTGATTTCATGAGAAGTAATAAAATGAGCTCTAACATGGAAAGCAAGCGTTTCTGAACACATGTCCACATAACATATTTTCTTTCTTTGTGTGTGAGGAATGTTTCCTGAAAGTTTGGCCGTACCTTTTTGTAACACCCTGTATAGTCCCCATTATTGGGTTTGACCTGCCACCTTTTCCAAATTTTACAGAAGTGTGTGTCGTGCAGGGAAGGTCACCCACTGTGGTGTATGTTCCTCATCTGTTCCCTTCCACCACAGCACCCTTCCTTCCTGTTGTTGTAGTATGGCCAAAGCCCAGCACGGTAAGCCATCCAGTTGTGGGGGGCTGATCAGGTACCTGCACGATGGCAGCCTCCTGACCACAATGGGACTGCACTCTTGGTGCCTGTGCTGCACTCTTGGTGCCTGTGCTGCACTCTCTACATGTACACTAGTGAGTATGTGCCCCTCATGACTAGGGCACAGGGACTCACAGCAATGGCTTACTGGCCACATAGTCATTGCTGTGGGTGGATGGTGCCCATGGGGAGAGCCCCTGTCCAGAGTGGGTGGCACCATGGCAGATAGTTCACACATGAAATGACTTAAACTTTGTCCTGCTGGTGGTCACATGCACTCAGCAGTCTCTTAAAACGGAAAGGCCTTGTATGATGAAATGAAGTATGATCCTAATGTGGTCCCTTCCCTGACCACACTGTGGGAGGAATGCAGGACTAAATGACAAGGAGCAAACTCCCGCCCACAGCACTTGGTGTGTACCACGATTGACGGGGACACCTTTTAGGCTATAAAACCTTTATCTTTTGTGGAACACATGAAAGACAAATACAGGGAATTGCAGCCATCTCCAAGAAGAGCAGCGGTTCAATTCTGATTAAAATGTCATATTCTACCCAGTCACAGGCACTACTCGCTTGTGAAAAGATGGGTGACATTCCTGTGTCAGTCACTACCCACAATAGTCTCAATATGGTCCAGGGCATCATCTTTCACGGTGATGTTCTTTTGCAATCTGATGATGCTCTGCAGATCAACTTAGAGCAACGGGGTGTGCAGTTCATCTGTCATGTCCACAAGAAACCAAGGAAAAATGGAGTTGCTACTGGGGCCTTCATCTTGGCTTTTGAGGATGATACATCGAGGTCAAGGCGATGTTCTACCGGTGTGATATGAAACCCTATGTTCCTGCTCCTATAAGACGCTTCAGGTGTATGAAGTTCAGTTATACGTCTTCCCATTGCACCACTACACCTGTCTGAAGGGATTGTGGACATCCGCTGCACACGAACGTTCCTTGTGCCGCTTCCCGCCCCCCCTCCCCCCCCCCCCCCAACTTTGTAAACTGTGGCAAACTCCACTCTCCCTGCTCACCAGATAGCTCCATTTTTAAGTGTGAGCAGAAAATTAGTTTGTATAAGACCCTGGACAAGCTCACATATCAAGAGGCCAGAAAGAAGGGTGAGCATCTCAATCCGATAAAAATGGCACAGTCTTACGCTACAGCTGAAACGTCACCACCTCCTCTTCAATGGTGCCTTCCTCTGTTGTGCCTCTTACAGTGGGCCCTCAGAGCTCCCCTTTGATACTTGCCCCCATGGATGGTCTGGGGCCCTTCTGTTGCTTCCATCACAGCCACTTTGGGAGCAATTGCTCCCCACCAGCCAGGTACACTGGTCCCCATTCCTGAGTAAGAGGTCCCTCATCCTCCTCCTGCTTCTCTAGCTAGGAAGAAGTCCCTTCTTTCCTTCCTTCCTTCCCTCCCTCCTTCCTTCCTTCCTTCCTCCCTCCCTCCCATGGTTCCTGCTGGACTACACTCAGACATAAGCCTGTGGATGATGGAAGCACAGGCTGCTGACCATTCAGAATTAGAATTTTTATTATCCCATAACATACAAAGTCAAATAACAGATCTGATGTACAGGGGACTTGTCAACATTACATTTACAATACAAGTATAGTTTGTATATACAGTATTACAAAAACAATATACCAACACTCCAGTTTACATGTTGTTGTTGTTGTTGTTGTTGTTGTTGTTATTGTTGTTGTTGCTGTGGTCTTCAGTCCTGAGACTGGTTTGATGCAGCTCTCCATGCTACACTATCCTGTGCAAGCTTCTTCATCTCCCAGTACCTACTGCAGCCTACATCCTTCTGAATCTGCTTAGTGTATTCATCTCTTGGTCTCCCTCTACGATTTTTACCCTCCATGCTGCCCTCCAGTACTAAACTGGCGATCCCTTGATGTTACAGAACATGTCCTACCAACCGATCGCTTCTTCTAGTCAAGTTGTGCCAGACACTCCTCTTCTCCCCAATTCTGTTCAATACGTCCTCATTAGTTATGTGATCTACTTATCTAATCTTCAGCATTCTTCTGTAGCACCACATTTCGAAAGCTTCTATTCTCTTCTTGTCCAAACTATTTATCGTCCATGTTTCACTTTCATACATGGCTACACTCCATAGAAATACTTTAAGAAACGACTTCCTGACACTTAAATCTATACTCAATGTTAACAAATTTCTCTTCTTCAGAAACCCTTTCCTTGCCATTGCCAGTCTACATTTTATATCCTCTCTACTTCGACCATCATCAGTTATTTTGCTCCCCAAATAGCAAAACTCCTTTACTACTTTAAGTTTCTCATTTCCTAATCTAATCCCCTCAGCATCACCCGATTTAATTTGACTACATTCCATTATCCTCGTTTTGCTTTTGTTGATGTTCATCTTATATCCTCCTTTCAAGACGCTATCCATTCCGTTCAACTGCTCTTCCAAGTCCTTTGCTGTCTCTGACAGAATTACAATGTCATCGGCGAACCTCAAAGTTTTTACTTCTTCTCCATGAATTTTAATACCTACTCCGAATTTTTCTTTTGTTTCCTTTACTGCTTGCTCAATATACAGATTGAATAACATCGGGGAGAGGCTACAACCCTGTCTCACTCCTTTCCCAACCACTGCTTCCCTTTCATGCCCCTCGACTCTTATAACTGCCATCTGGTTTCTGTACAAATTGTAAATAGCCTTTCACTCCCTGTACTTTACCCCTGCCACCTTCAGAATTTGAGAAAGAGTATTCCAGTCAACATTGTCAAAAGCTTTCTCTAAGTCTACAAATGCTAGAAACATAGGTTTGCCTTTCCTTAATCTTTCTTCTAAGATAAGTCGTAGGGTCAATATTGCCTCACGTGTTCCAACATTTCTACGGAATCCAAACTGATCTTCCCCGAGGTCGGCATCTACCAGTTTTTCCATTCGTCTGTAAAGAATTCGTGTTAGTATTTTGCAGCTGTGACTTATTAAACTGACAGTTCGTTAATTTTCACATCTGTCAACACCTGCTTTCTTTGGGATTGAAATTATTATATTCTTCTTGAAGTCTGAGGGTATTTCTCCTGTCTCATACATCTTGATCACCAGATGGTAGAGTTTTGTCAGGACTGGCTCTCCCAAGGCAGTCAGTAGTTCCAATGGAATGTTGTCTACTCCCGGGGCCTTGTTTCGACGCAGGTCTTTCAGTGCTCTGTCAAACTCTTCACGCACCATCTTATCTCCCATTTCATCTTCATCTACATTCTCTTCCATTTCCATAATATTGTCCTCAAGTACATCACCCTTGTATAAACCCTGTATATACTCCTTCCACCTTTTTGCTTTCCCCTCTTTGCTTAGAACTGGGTTTCCATCTGAGCTCTTGATAGTCATACAAGCGGTTCTCTTTTCTACAAAGGTCTCTTTAATTTTCCTGTAGGCAGTATCTATCTTACCTAGTGATATGCGCCTATACATCCTTACGTTTGTCCTCTAGCCATCCCTGCTTAGCCATTTTGCACTTCCTGTCGATCTCATTTTTGAGACGTTTGTATTCCTTTTTGCCTGCTTCATTTACTGCATTTTTATATTTTCTCCTTTCATCAATTAAATTCTATATTTCTTTTGTTACCCAAGGATTTCTACTAGCCCTTGTCTTTTTACCTACTTGATCCTCTGCTGCCTTCACTACTTCATCCCTCAAAGCTACGCATTCTTTTTCTACTGTATTTCTTTCCCCCATTCCTATCAATTGTTCCCTTATGCTCTCCCTGAAGCTCTGTACAACCTCTGGTTTAGTCAGTTTATCCAGGTCCCATCTCCTCAAATTCCCACCTTTTTGCAGTTTCTTCAGTTTTAACTTACAGTTCATAACCAATAGATTGTGGTCAGAGTCCACATCTGCCCCTGGAAATGTGTTACAATTTAAAACCTGGTTCCTAAATCTCTGTCTTACAATTATATAATCTATCTGATACCTTCTAGTATCTCCAGGATTCTTCCATGTATACAACCTTCTTTCATGATTGTTGAACCAAGTGTTAGCTATGATCAAGTTATGTTCTGTGCAAAATTCTACCAGACGGCTTCCTCTTTAATTTCTTACCCGCAACTCAGTTTACATGTATTACAGAGCGTTTACGTAAAGAAAATATTTTTAAAATCATTTATTTGATACAAAACTGCTAAGCTTAATTTGCAGGTGATGTTTCCTTGCTCAGACTTCCACATCATCATTAATAAATTCTTCTACAGAGTAATAACATTTCTCCACTAATAACTTGTGCAGCTTTTGTTTCAGTTGCCCTAGCTCCATGCTGTTTATTTGTTTCTTTTTTAGAATGTTGTAGATTTCCATACCCATATATTCTGGGGTTTGTGCATATAACTTTCACCTGTAGGAAGCGTGAAGTTTGTCTTATTCCTAGTGCTGTATTGATGGCTAGCTCCATGCTGTTTATTTGTTTCTTTTTTAGAATGTTGTAGATTTCCATACCCATATATTCTGGGGTTTGTGCATATAACTTTCACCTGTAGGAAGCGTGAAGTTTGTCTTATTCCTAGTGCTGTATTGATGATTAAAATTGTTGTCTGTGAATAACTAAGGGTTACTGTATACAAAAATAATCATTTCATAGATGTACAAACAGGGGGCACTTTTTTTTTTTTTTAGATTTCTTAACAGTGGGCGACCAGATTCTTTTGGTCTTGCGTTACATATATTTCTAACAATTGGTTTTTGGTAATTTTAGTATTCTAATGATTTTGCTTGTATTACCCCAAAAGATAATGCCATACCTTATAACAGCTTCGAAATAGCTGTGATAAACTACTTTTCTTATCTCCATGCTAGTTGAATATGACAAAATCTTCATAGCAAAGGTCAGGCTGTTTAACTTATTTGCTAAGCATTCTATATGTGAAGATCAGTATAAATTTTGTTCCAAATGTATGCCTAAAAATTTAACACAATCTGATTCTTTCAGTTCCTGGTTTCTGGAGGTAATATGAATTTCATTTATCTTAGAGTATTTAGTTTTAAACTGTAGTAAATGTGTTTTCCCAATATTCAATTTTAACCCATTTAGTTGGAACCAGTTTTCTAAACTGTCTAGTAGCTTTGTGACAGTTGAAAGAATTTTTTCTGAGTGATTGCTTTCGATGAGGGCAGATGTATTGTAATGTGCCGTGACATATCCTTATTTATTATTGCCACTTAAAGTTCATGTCACAATCGGATGTACCGGTATTGAAACATTTCCTCACCCAGTAGATAGTGCGCAGTGTTCTCGACCTACCTTGCTTTGCTTATTCAATATTGTCTTCCTGGTAGCTGCGTCTGTCTCACCAAAATCACACTAAAATTAATAAGTCAGGATCCTAGATTAAGTTTTCCAAAATCAAAAGTCAAGACCGTATTCATTGTTGAACATTTTGTCAAACACAGTGCGATTCATGTGTTATCACTCGCACACACAATATTCATGTGACCAGGCCTCTTACACTTAATCGTCAGATTAGATGGGTCAAAAACTTCCAGTCTTTAACAATGTTCACAATTACAATTACCGAAAAATTAACCAACTTGCCGCACTTTTGCTCCAAGTGAATCTGACCGAGAACTACTTGAGAACTGCACCAGCTCGGACCTTATATAGACGAGCGCTTGAATATTTGACTATTTCTGTTAATATATTATAGTTTATAATTTCCCAGGGTTAAAATGATCGTTTCTAACTGGTTTTGAAGCTAACTATTGGATTTTATTATTTAAATAACATGAGTGAGCTGTATCAATTTAAATACGCAGAACTAACTTGTGCATCCGCTGTGGGAATTCCCGACTTATAACCATGGCAGCCCTCTTGGACAATAATTTTTACATATTCAAATTTACTTAATTCTTGATTAATGCACTTACAAAGTTGAGACTGGAGTCATTTTATGTAGAAAAATATAGGTAGCAAAAGTATCAAAACAGATTTTGGAATTATACAGTAGTTTGGTCACAATTGGAACTGAAAGTCATACAGGTTACAGATTTCAAGTCTTAATATCTATTTAACTAATAGACTTTAGGTTAATTTAAACACTTTGCTGGAATCAGTAAAATTTAGGCTTTCTTTTGGATGCAGTCTTATAGCTGAATTCGATCTATTAGCTCACTTGAATTTTACTTAATATGTATTGCACAATATGTCATTGTTCATAGTTTTTAATAGGATGCATTTCCAATCAAATTAATTAGCTGATTACTTTCAGAATAGACATTAGAATGTACTGAAATAATAGATTTTACTAGGGAAATTTTATTTAAACTATTTCTGAATTCTGTACTATGAGGCTGAAGGCCACAAAATCTGTAGTCGGAATCTGAGTAGTGAAAATGAAAAAAAAAAAAAAAAAAAAAAAAAAAAAAAACAGTTCATTGCTTAACTAAGTCACTGAAGGAGTGTAAAACCAAAACAGGATAGCAGTGGTCAACCCTGCTTCGTTACATCACCCCCCTCCCTCCCCCACGGAATTATAAAATGGCTCTGAGCACTATGGGACTTAACATCTTAGGTCATCAGTCCCCTATAACTTAGAACTACTTAAACCTAACTAACCTAAGGACAACACACACATCCATGCCCGAGGCAGGATTCGAACCTGCGTCCGTAGCAGTCCCGTGGTTCCGGACTGTAGCGCCTAGAACCGCACGGCCACCACGGCCGGCTCCCCCACGGAATTATACTGATGAATATTTTTAAATATGAATCTGGATAATTCCATGGAAAAAATTTACATACAGGTGTTGCATATATACCAACATCATTTCACTTTAAATTCACACATGTAGCATTTCATACACTAAAACATTTCAATAGAAAACCCTGGAGGCTCTGGTCATCAAATAACACATATTATTCAAAAAGACAGAGTAAGAATTAACACATTTAAATTTGAATTTTCAATGACATATTGAAATCTTCCTATCTCAATACAAAAATAGTTACGAAACAAAAAACAACATGTACAAAAAATTGACATAATAATATTTACATTACATGAAAACATTCTTATTTCACACACATGACAGTTATCTGACAGCTTGTCAGTTATATCGATCATATAACAATTCGTAGCTTACTGGTGAGTGATTCCTCACACTTGAGCTAACTCATGCCACTTGTGATCACTGCCGTAGTGTCCATTATTTACCTATTACCCAGAAGTGTTGTCCTTTCGCCACTAGGGTGCTTCGTTGCTTCTTTCAATCCCACATTACTGATTAAAAAATAACTTTCTGACATTCATTTTAAAATTATAATATAAAGTCTTATCTAAGCTAACATACAGATACATATTTAACACTATTTAGTACTGCAGATCAACAAGGATTTCCTCAAAGCTTTCAATAAAGTTATAGTATTATATAAACATTGCATATGAACAAACATTCCTCTTTATGGAAACTGTTTCTAATATAAGTTCTCCACTTATTGTTTCTTAATTAATTAATTTATTTATTTATTATTTTCCCCCCCAAGGAGGTAAGATATGATGGAGTCTAACCGGCAGTACACATACTTTGTCAAATGCTATATATTTTTTGTAATTTGGATTCAACGGGTGCCATTTTAATAATTAATTCCTTAGGAGTGTCATATTGATTATAGCAGAGAACCAATTTGTTGCCTTTCTTTACCCAGGTGTCATAATACCTTTTTGTATTCTAGTTCTTAACTCATTATAATTCTTATCTATATTTCAGTTGTGCCATACTCTCTTTTTTTCCTCTCTTAACTCTGAATATGTGAAGTGTATCCCTACTAAAACATTAATTACAGCAGACACAGGGTCCCTAACCATTCCCTAACCATTACTTCATTTTACTGTTTCATACTCATTGACTTCATATTCCTTATTCACCATTATTCTCATTATCATCATTAAATAATTAATTAACTAACCCCCTGCTCTGCCTTCACTCAACCTGTAATAACAAGAAAGACACTTCACAGTCATGCCTGAAGACAATATTCCTTCTAATTATATTTGAAAAAAAATAGTATTATATTTCTCATATTATTTTATAACCTCACAACATTATTGCTGCTGTTCACTGATACGTTATTACTCTACATTCAGGCAAGTGTTTTCTTACTTTAATTTTCATTTTCCCATTTTGCTTTTTTTTTTTTTTTTACCTCCTAGATTCCAAAATAAACATAATTGCTGTCCAAGTAATCCATATCGTTTCTACTCAAACTCCAATACATGTTATATTTTTAAAACTTATTTCAAATCACTTTCCACCCTTCGCAGCTTCCTATTCAACCAGTTACCAAATATCATTACTAATACATATATAAATAGTAAACTGAAAATTAAATTTGCATGGCCTAACTTATACGATAAGAACACCGACCAGCTAAGATATTCTCAACGGGCACTTGCCAAGTAGAAAAATGGGTAATATCAATAAAGTTTATCATTAATCATATTTCCTCCTCTGCAGCTTTCTATCTAATTATTTCTCCAAATACTATTACAAATACTATGACAGCACCTTCAAATAACAATTATTCATATACCACAGCAACATTGATCAATCTTATAGACAAAGGGAAAGTTAAAGATAATTGGTTTCATTTATACACTTAACACAGGATAGCAGAAAAACAAAAAAACTTACCTGGAAGAATGGCAAACACAGCTGGGGAGGCACCAAATACCAACTTGGTGTGTCCATTAAAATAAACATAGACCCCTACCTTAGTAGGTGGTGTATTTTTATGGTCTATTTACCATGCCGTCAAATCTATTTGCAAATTGTACCTCTCCCAGTTTTTTAAACAGCTCAACTTGTTTCAGATAGTGTATCACAATATATAGTGGACTCTGAGTGGGGAATTGTGCAGCATGGAGTGCCACAGGGATCAGTACTTGGGCCCTTGCTGTTCCTCATATATGTTAATGACCTGCCTTTATCCATCAATAAGCAGTGTAAATTTACAATGTTCGCTGATGATGATGATACGAGCATTGTGGTGGATAATGCGTCAACTACTGACTTAGAATCCGAGGTCAATGATATCCTTAAAGAAGTTCTGGGTTGGTTTAGTATTAACTCCCTTTCAATAAACCTGAAAAAAACCAATTTTATCCAGTTCCAGACAACCCACAAAAACCCAAAAGAAATAGTTATCACACAGAATGATCAGATGATAAAGCAAGTGTACTTATCAAAATTCCTAGGCGTATACGTGGACAGTAGGCTGAACTGGGAACATCACGTTCTACAAACACTAAAACGGCCGACGTCGGCAACATTTGCTTTACGAATTTTGTCACGCTTCAATGATATTACCATCTCAAAGTCAACTTACTTTGGCTATTTTCATTCAGTCATGTATTATGGCATCATCTTCTGGGGCAATACACCTGCCGCAAAGAAAATCCTCACAGCACAATAAAGAGCAATAAGAATCATTTGTGGTGTACCCCCACGAACCTCGTGTCGAAATCTTTTTAAACGACTTGAAATACTGACAGCAACATCTCAGTACATATATTCACTGATGTGCTTCATAATAAATAACCCCACTCTGTATGAAACAAATTGCCTACATCATGAACATAACACCAGAAGAAAAGAGGATTTCCACTGTGAGTTAAAGAACTTGACACTTATTCAGAAAGGGGTAAAGTACGCTGGAACGAAAATTTTCAATTCCCTACCCAACAGCATCAAAAGTATAAGGAGTAGTACATCAGTATTTAAACGTAGCTTGAAAAATTATTTACTTGAGACCTCCCTTTATTCACTAGAGGAATTCTTTCAGAGAAATAAGTAAAACCCAGATTGGAAAGATGTTTTTAAATTTTTTGACACTGTTTACTGTTAAACTAATGTAATAATGCCCTAATGTAAAAATTCCTGTTTTTTCTCATTTCCATTTTTGGGTCACTTTTAAACCCAAAGTGGGAAGTTTTGATTACTGTTCAAGGTTAAAATAGATGCAGTAATGCCCTAAATATGAAACTGCTATCTTCACATTTATGTTGACTAGTTTTTAAGCTAATAAGTATGACTTTTGTGCACTGTTATTAATACTATAACAATGTCTCTATTCTATGTATTTTATTACGTACATTGACACGTTCCACATCTGAGTGACTTGCTCACATGTACAGATCTATGGAACAAGTATATAAATAAATAAATAAATAAATAAATAAATAAATGTGGATCAATCTTTAAATGTATGACTGGCAGAATATATGGTTTTAGATCAATAATGTTCTTAAGGACATAAATTTTACCTGATTTAACATAAGCCAATTCATATGTGTTATCATGTGCTATCCTTACTATTTTAAAAGGTCCATGGAAAATGTGTAAGAATTTCTTAATTTCTTCATTTACTTGACTTGACTTTTCCTTGGTTTTTACTAACACCAAATCATTTACTTTAAAAGTAACAGGGTTTAGATTCTTGTCATGCCTTTTCTTCCTACCCATGGCTTTCTTTTTCATCATCTCTTTTGCAAGTCTAATTTTTTCGTCATGAGCTATTTCACTAATCACTGGAAAATCTACCACCTCACTTATAATATTTGATGGTCTCTCTCCAAACATTAATTCCACTGGAGTAAATCCTGTTGATTCATTCCACATATGATTAATGATATCTTCAAAGGATCTAATATAACTTGCCCATGCAGTGTGATTTTTGCTACAGTAAGTTCGACACAGTCTATTTATTTCATTCATTACTCGGCCGGCCGGAATGGGCGAGCGGTTAAAGGCGCTGCAGTCTGGAACCGCACGACCACTGCGGTCGCAGGTTCGAATCCTGCCTCGGGCATGGATGTGTGTGATGTCCTTAGGTTAGTTAGGTTTAAGTAGTTCTAAGTTCTAGGGGACTTATGACCACAGCAGTTGAGTCCCATAGTGCTCAGAGCCATTTGAACCATTTTCATTCATTACTCTTTCACTCATATTTCCTTGGGGAAAGTAGGTTGATGTCTTAATATGTTTTATTTTGTATATGCTCATGCAGTGCATAAATCTTTCTAATAAAAATTGGGGCCAATTGTCAGACAGTAAAGAATTTGGTACTCCTACATTAGGAAAATAATCAGTCTCTAATTTTTCGACTATTGTTTTAGTATTGGCCCTCTTAATGGGGTACAACGTCACAAATTTGGTGAAAGTGTCCAAAACAACAAATATATATTTACAACCTCCTATAGAAGCAGGAAGGGGTCCTAGTAAGTCAATCGCTAACAGTTCCTTAGGTTCAGAAGGGAGGACAGGAGGCATTAAACCCCTAGAAGTATTATTAGCTGTTTTTACTCTCTGACACAAGTCACACTTTTCTAATCTCTGTTTTACCTTTCTCCATAGATTATTGAAAGTTACTGTTTCTTGAATCTTAGCAACAATTTTTCTAACCCCATAGTCCCCACAGCTTTCATGCAAACAATCTATCAGTTTGTCAACATGTTGTTCAGGAAAACACAGTTTCCAGTCCTGATCATTTAAGGATTTTCTTCTAAATAGAAGCTCTTTATACATAGTATAATATTGTTTTACCTTGGGATAATCATTGGATTTATAGTATTGTATAACCAATTTTAAATTAGGGTCATCATTCTGTTCTTTCTTCATTTGTTTACAAATTTTCCTGACAGCTCTCTCATCCTTCACCCCGTGCATATAGAACAGTTTAATATGGTCTTCCTGCCCATCTTCATTTTCCTGGTCATTTCTACCCAATGGCATTCTAGATAAAGCATCGGCCACTATATTACTTTTCTCAGTTACATATCTCATTTCCAAATCAAATTGCTGCAAATACATAGCCCACCTAGTTAACCTGCCATGTTTCAATTTACATTTTTGTAGGTAGCTCAAAGCTTTATGATATGTATATACTATTACTTTATGACCCAACAAATAGTACTCAAACTTTTGACACCCAAAGATGATAGCTAAGGCTTCTAATTCTGAAATATAATAATTTTTCTCATGATTATGTAATGTACGGCTGGCGAAGGCTATAGTTCTGTGTTCAACACCAGTTTCAGTCATAATCAACGGAAAGATTTCAACTCCCAGCCCACAAATACTGGCATCAGTACTCATACAAAAAGGTTGTGAAAAGTCAGGATGGTACAATAGCTTACTGTTTACTAATCCTGTTTTTAATTTCTGAAAAGCTTCTTGGCATTCCTCTGTCCAAACCCAGGGTACATTTTTCCTCAGTAATTTACCCAAACATGGATGATTGAATGATTGATCAGACACATATTTTCTGTAGAATCCAAATAGACCGAACATAGCTTTCAATTCTTTCTTATTTCTGGGAGGCGGAAATTCAGCAATTGCAGCCAATTTACTTTTGTCTGGTAGTATCCCATGTTCATTAATTCTGTGTCCTTATTTCCTTGGATAATACGTCTCCTAATACTTTATCCATAGCCCTGATAAAAACATATACAGATATATTTAGCCCAAAAGGAACCACACAGTATTGGTAGCACTTACCTTCATGTGAAAATGCTGTACATGGCCTAGATCTCCTCGCCAGACTAATATTCCAGTATCCACAAGTCACATCAAAAGAAGTCAGAAATTTACACCCATAAAACTTTTATAAAATCTCATCCATGTTAGCTGGCCTGTCACTCTCTTTTATTACTATTTCGTTCAATTTCCTAGCATCAAGGACCAGCCTAACACCTCCATCCTTCTTTTTTACTACAACTAAGGGGTTTGAGTACCTGCTGTTTGATCTTTCAATTATGTTCCAGGACAACATCCTTTGTATTTCTTTCCTTATAGCTTCCTTTCTAGAAAATGGTATAGCATGTGGCTTTTTAAAGAATGGTTCATGCTCTTTTAACCTCAGTTCACATTCAAATTCTCTTACTAAACCAGGTTTATCAGAAAAAGATTTACTATTTTGTAACAAGATCCCCCTTCAGTTCCTCCTTTTGTTTGACTGTGATGCCCTCAATAGCTTCTACTTTCTTTACTATTTCATTCTTAATCTTTTCTTCCTCACCATACTCAAAGTTTGTTTCCACAGACACATATCTTAAAGGTAAATCTAACCCACTTTCATTAGCACTATTGACCTTTTCTGAAAATGCCATTTCGTACATATGCTCTTGGCTCTTAAAACTAAATTTACCATTTGCAAAATCAATGTTTACATGCCATTTACTCAAAAATTCAATCCCAAAAATAACATCAACACTGAGACAGGGAACCACTAGGAAGTTGCATTCTAATAGTTGGTCTGCCAATTCCACATTTAAGAGTACTTCATGTTTTATGCTTTTAGATAGTTTACCAGTAGCACCAATAATTTTTATACCAGATACATGCACAACAACTATTCCTTCAGTATCTTTTATAGATTCAAAGAAAGCTTGTGAAATACAGTTTAAATCACTACCACTGTCCAGTAAACATTTCACAGGTACACCCTGTATCTTAGCAGTAATCACAGGATGTCATATCTCACTAACTCTGTTTTCTCCTCATAAAAAAATATCTTCAATGATTTTCTCCCTGCTAAAATGATCATCTGGTTCCCCAAAACATTCATTAACCACAGCTAAGTGACAGATAGCTTGTTCCTTTTCACTTACCATTTCTTCATCATTTTCTACCATTTTTTTTCATTACCTGATCAGTCTTACATTTAATATTCCTTTTACTTATTAAATTATTCTCATTATCCAACACAAATTCAAACACTTCATCATCATCATCATCAGTACTAGAATCATCACTATCCTCACCACTACTTCGCTATTCTCAGACTCTGAACTACTGTCACTTTCACTTTCTTTCAATAATTGATCTATTAATTGTTTCTTACCCTCTTCAGATGACCATAAGGCTAAACACCTGAATTCTCCTTGATAACTTGTACTCGGAACACTATTAGCATCAATATGGCACACACTGCTATCCCTGGCTATTTCCTGAATAGAAGTACTTCTACTCAATTCATCAGCATTATCTGATGGAACAACCATTTCAGCACTTACTCTCTGGGTACTGCTGGTAAGATTTCCATTTGAACTACTATGTCTATTACACTTTTCACTTATTCTATCGTCTATGGAGTGCCTCTGCTCCTCAATAGTTACTGTATAATCATTTGTCTGTGGCTCTACATAGTACCTTGCCCAAGTGCGAGCCTTCACAGGAGCTTGTCTTAGTTTAAATGTCCTAACTGAAAATTAAATTTCCTCCCTCTGTTCCTATCTCCGGACATTCTCCCTTCACTACTGTCTCCATTTTGGTTATTTTCCCTCCAATTACTCCTATTGGCATTATCATAGTTTCAAGAGTTAGATCCACTCATATTATTAACATGGAAATCCCTCCCTCAATTAATACTGTCATCAAAACTTCTCCTACTGTTATCAACGATAGGTTTTGCTCTCTCCACTTTGTCCACATAACTTAAAAATTCATTAATGCTACTCCTTGGAGCAGGTACCAGCAATTCTCTAACCTTTTGTGGTAACTTTGTTTCCAATCCCATAATAATCACTTCACTACCCAATTCCTTATCTAAATATTTCAGTTTGTTAATCCAGTACTGACAAAAGCCTTTGACAGTACCCTTTCTAGATTCATATCTCTCTTCTCCCCAAAACTCACTCAGAATCTTTCGCTGTTTCTCCTTAGAACAATATTCCTTCAAAAATGCAGTTTTGAAGTCACCCCACAAGTTACAAGAATCAGCTGCTTGTGCAGTCCATCCATAAGCATCTCCTATCATAAAACCTCTAGCAAAAGACATTTTCTCTTTATCACTCCAGGTATCAGGTAAGTCATTGAATTCTCTAACAAAATCTAATGGATGCACTCCCCCATATGGGTCAAAGTTACTGAATTTCTTACAACTAATAAAAGAACTATTTACACCATTACACGAGTTGTGCTTTACAGTTTGCACTTTCTTTTCCATTTCAGCTAACTTAGACTCTACACTAGTGTTTACATTCAGTAGCTTAACATCTAGTTCACTCTCTACATCCTCAATTTTGCTTTCAATTTTAGATCTATTTTCAGCACAAAATTTCCTAGTTGCTTGTACATCCACCTTACCCTTTTTCTCAACAGCCTGTACTGTATTCACAAAGTTCTCACATAACTTCCTTCTCCCCTCAACGCAATTAGTACTCACTTTTTTAAGTTTGTTATCAATCTCTTCCGTTACTTTTATCATATTATTATCACAGCTCTTTTCTACTTCATTGACATGTTGTTTGATTTGATTTGATTTATTATTGGTCCTGTAGATCATACAATTTGTACAGCAATGCACATCATAATATAGGAAAAGTCAATTTGAAAAATTATGTGAAGATGGTATATGATGAGAGATAACAGTAGTGGTACATAACTCACATAGCAGAATACATACAGGATATATAAACAAAATATAAAAAAAGGTGGTGTGTGATGAGAGATGACAGTGGTGCATACTGCACATAGCAGAATACGTATAAGAGATACAGACAGAATAGGAGTAACAAACAATAATTAAATTATCTTACTAAGTAGAAATATCTACCAGTGAATATACAGCTTATTACAAGTAATTAAAATATTTTGGTACATAGTCCACATAGTAGAATACATATATGAGATACAGACAGAAAATGAGTAACAAACAGTAGTTAAATTATCTTACTAAGTAGAAATATCTACAAGTGAATAGACAGCTTATTACAAGTAATTAAAATGTTGACTTTTTTTTTTAATAATATCTTCAATTTCATATGGTGTAGTAGGAGATAGGAAAAAGGAGTTCAGAGGAGTATTATTTTTGAAACAAGAGTGTGCAGTGTTTGGAGAGTTAGTCAGGATATTGTGGGAGGAGAGTGAACAGTATTTGAAGAGTTGGTTAGGAGATTTGTGGAAATTTCTGAAAAATAGCTGTTGAATTTATTGGCAATTTTATGTGCATTTTCAGTCTTTTGTCCTTCTATATTTAGTGTGATTTTATCCTCTATCCTTAACTTTCTACCAGTCTGTTCATTTACTATACCCCAGATGGTCTTACATTTGTTGGAAGAGCACCTAATTGTTTTATCATTATGGGCTTTTTTATCCCATTTGATAACTCTCCTGTATGTGTTTTTGTAATTTTTATAGTATACTTTGAACTCTCTGGATTTGCCACTGTCAAGTTTGCTAAGTCTGTGCAGCAGCCTCATCTTTTCTGATGAAGTTTTAATACCTTTTGTGACCCAAGCATTCTTTTTTTTTTTTTTTTTTTTTTGTTAGTGATAGTCTTTGTTTTTTCTGGGAAATGGCAATTAAAGTAATATTTAAATATCTGCATAAAATTGTCATATTTTTCATTTGTTGTTGAGGAAGAAAGTACACTTTGCCAGCCTTCTTTCTCTAAGCTAAGTACATCCTAGACACTTTTTCCTGAATGAGATTAACTTCCTTTTTAATGTCATTAGCTAGTATGGTCATTCTGGTACCCATGCTAATGATATCACTCCTCACCTTACTAAGTTCATTACTAAGTTCTGCATTACCACTACTTATATCATTACCCATATTATTCATAGCCCGCATGATTTGCATGAGCATATCTTGTAAATAATTCTCATTTGACGAAGCCTGTGCCCTTTGAGCGCCACTATCAGTGTTCTTTTCCTCACTGAAGTCCTTCCCATCAACATTACTCCCCTCTCTTCCCACTTTGTCTCTAATTGCAGTGGACGAAGCCGTAATTTCCTCTTCCTGAATACCACTTACTTCACAGTCAGTTATGGTCGAATTTAATTCTGACCTATACCCACTGTCGTCTGCGAATTCTAATACTTCAACTTTTCTACCCCCTAAAGTGTCACTCCCTTTCATTCCACTCGCAATGTCACTAATGTTTTCCACTCGCTCAATCTCTACTGCTTTGTTTTCCTCACTTTCCATTTTGACGAAAGTTACAATATATATACTGCTCGTACGATACCTTTAAGTTCCGGGTGTCTTCTCCGTCGGTCGTCAGCTGGTGTCTTGTTTAAGATGTCCGTGGTCTGCTGCTGCTGCTGCAAACTCACGATCTGCCAAGCTGCTCCCATTCGTATTTGGCGCCTGCTATCACTGACCCTGGTCAGCTATGTCCGGCTTGCGTGGATTGGCTGCTGCTTCCATCGTGGCCACCGCTGCTGCTGTTGCGGCTATCTTTAAACTGCGTTGGATGTAGTTATACGTGCACGGTTCTCACTTCTGCTGTTGTTGCCACTGATTTGACTCTCACTCGAAGTCGGTCTTCCAAATATGATCTTAAGGTTCGTAATCACTCGAAGTCGGTCTTCCAAATATAATCTTAAGGTTCGTAAGTTCGATTTCCTCAGCCAAAGGGGCACCACATGTAACGTGCCGGGACATATCCTTGTATTAGTGCGACTTAAAGTTCACGTCACAACCGGATGTACCGGTATTGAAACATTTCCTCACCCAGTAGATAGTGCGCAGTGTTCTCGACCTACCTTGCTTTGCTTATTCAATATTGTGTTCGCGGTAGCTGCGTCCATCTCACCTAAATCACACTGAAATTAAGAAGCCAGGATCCTAGATTAAGTTTTCCAAAATCAAAAGTCAAGACCGTATTCATTGTTGAACATTTATGTCAACCACAGTGCGATTTACAGGGTGTTTCAAAAATGACCGGTATATTTGAAACGGCAATAAAAACTAAACGAGCAGCGATAGAAATACACCATTTGTTGCAATATGCTTGGGACACCAGTACATTTTCAGGCGGACAAACTTTCGAAATTACAGTAGTTACAACTTTCAACAACAGATGGCGCTGCAAGTGATGTGAAAGATATAGAAGACAACGCAGTCTGTGGGTGCGCCATTCTGTACGTCGTCTTTCTGCTGTAAGCGTGTGCTGTTCACAACGTGCAAGTGTGCTGTGGACAACATGGTTTATTCCTTAGAACAGAGCATTTTTCTGGTGTTGGAATTCCACCGCCTAGAACACAGTGTTGTTGCAACAAGACGAAGTTTTCAACGGAGGTTTAATGTAACCAAAGGACCAAAAAGCGATACAATAAAGGATCTGTTTGAAAAATTTCAACGGACTGGGAACGTGACGGATGAAAGTGCTGGAAAGGTAGGGCGACCGCGTACGGCAACCACAGAGGGCAACGCGCAGCTAGTGCAGCAGGTGATCCAACAGCGGCCTCGGGTTTCCGTTCGCCGTGTTGCAGCTGCGGTCCAAATGACGCCAACGTCCATGTATCGTCTCATGCGCCAGAGTTTACACCTCTATCCATACAAAATTCAAACGCGGCAACCCCTCAGCGCCGCTACCATTGCTGCATGAGAGACATTCGCTAACGATATAGTGCACAGGATTGATGACGGCGATATGCATGTGGGCAGCATTTGGTTTACTGACGAAGCTTATTTTTACCTGGACGGCTTCGCAATAAACAGAACTGGCGCATATGGGGAACCAAAAAGCCCCATGTTGCAGTCCCATCGTCCCTGCATCCTCAAAAAGTACTGGTCTGGGCCGCCATTTCTTCCAAAGGAATCATTGGCCCATTTTTCAGATCCGAAACGATTACTGCATCACGCTATCTGGACATTCTTCGTGAATTTGTGGCGGTACAAACTGCCTTAGACGACACTGCGAACACCTCGTGGTTTATGCAAGATGGTGCCCGGCCACATCGCACGGCCGACGTCTTTAATTTCCTGAATGAATATTTCGATGATCGTGTGATTGCTTTGGGCTATCCGAAACGTACAGGAGGCGGCGTGGATTGGCCTCCCTATTCGCCAGACATGAACCCCTGTGACTTCTTTCTGTGGGGACACTTGAAAGACCAGGTGTACCGCCAGAATCCAGAAACAATTGAACAGCTGAAGCAGTACATCTCATCTGCATGTGAAGCCATTCCGCCAGACACGTTGTCAAAGGTTTCGGGTAATTTCATTCAGAGACTACGCCATATTATAGCTACGCATGGTGGATATGTGGAAAATATCCTACTATAGAGTTTCCCAGACCGCAGCGCCATCTGTTGTTGACAATTGTAACTACTGTAATTTCGAAAGTTTGTCTGCCTGAAAATGTACTGTTGTCCCAAGCATATTGCAACAAACGGTGTATTTCTATCGCTGCTCGTTTAGTTTTTATTACCGTTTCAAATAAACCGGTCATTTTTGAAACACCCTGTATGTGTTATCACTCGCGCACACAATATTCATGTGACCAGGTCTCTTACACTTAATCGTCAGATTAGATGGGTCAAAAACTTCCAGTCTTTAACAATGTCCACAATTACAATTACCAAAAAATTAACCAACTTGCTGCACTTTTGCTCCAAGAGAATCTGACCGAGAACTACTTGAGAACTGCACCAGCTCGGACCTTATATAGACGAGCGCTTGAATTTTGACTATTTCTGTTAATATATTATAGTTTATAATTTCCCAGGGTTAAAATGATCATTTCTAACTGGTTTTGAAGTTAACTATTGGGTTGTATTATTTAAATAACATGAGTGAGCTGTATCAATTTAAATACGCAGAACTAACTTGTGCATCCGCTGTGGGAATTCCCGACTTATAACCATGGCAGCCCTCTTGGACAATAATTTTTACATATTCAAATTTACTTAATTCTTGATTAATGCACTTACAAAGTTGAGACTGGAGTCATTTTATGTAGAAAAATATAGGTAGCAAAAGTATCAAAACAGATTTTGGAATTATACAGTAGTTTGGTCACAATTGGAACTGAAAGTCATACAGGTTACAGATTTCAAGTCTTAATATCTATTTAACTAATAGACTTTAGGTTAATTTAAACACTTTGCTGGAATCAGTAAAATTTAGGCTTTCTTTTGGATGCAGTCTTATAGCTGAATTCGATCTATTAGCTCACTTGAATTTTACTTAATATGTATTGCACAATATGTCATTGTTCATAGTTTTTAATAGGATGCATTTCCAATCAAATTAATTAGCTGATTACTTTCAGAATAGACATTAGAATGTACTGAAATAATAGATTTTACTAGGGAAATTTTATTTAAACTATTTCTGAATTCTGTACTATGAGGCTGAAGGCCACAAAATCTGTAGTCGGAATCTGAGTAGTGAAAATGAAAAAAAAAAAAAAAAAAAGAACAGTTCATTGCTTAACTAAGTTACTGAAGGAGTGTAAAACCAAAACAGGATAGCAGTGGGCAACCCTGCTTCGTTACAGTTTCATCAGCGAATAAAACTGAGTGTGAATTTATGTTTAGTGGCAAGTCATTTATGTAAATTAAGAATAAAACTGGACCCAGAATTGAGCCTTGTGAAATAATCGTCGATTCAGGGAAGAAATTTCCCTTGCTTGATGATATAACTACTCTTTGTTTTCTCTTTGAGAGATATGACCTGGACCACTGTAAAACACGACCTCCAATTTTTCCATTTTATACAGGAGCAGTTGATGGTTTACACAATCAAATGCTATTGTGAGGTCACAGAACAATCCTGCAACTTTGCTAGACTTGTCTAATGCAGAACAAATTTTTTTCACACACTTATTTATGGCGTCTATTGCGTTTTTGCCTTTCTGAAAGCCCTATCGATTATCTGATAGTATGTTTGATTTTTCTATAATTTTTTTTGTTTTGCTTTACTACCACTTTTTAAAATATTTTTGAGAAAGTTGGGAGAATAGAGATTGGGTGGTAGTTCCCCATATCTTCTCTTGAGCCTTTTTTGAACAAAGGTTTTATCTTGCATGTTTCAGTGCATCTGGAAAGTGGCCTTCTTCAAGTGATTTATTGATTATTGAGCAAATGGGGTGAGCTATTATCCTGGCAGCTGATTCAACTACTTTAGTAGGTATGCCATCCCACCCTGTGGAATTTTTGTTTTTGAGCTGTAGTATAGTGTTGTCTACATCTTTGGCTGAAATTTTTTTAAATTTGTTAAAGCATTTTTCTGCCTTCTGACCTAATTCTAATTTTTCGATATAACTATCTACATCTGCAACTGATTTTGATACATTTATAAAAAAAATTGTTAACAGATCAGAGCAGGATTTGTTATAGTTTTATTTCCCACCTTAATTTTGGAGATAACTTTGCTGTTAGTTCTCATCCTCGATTTTACGACAGACCAAACTGCCTTTAATTTGTTTTCATGAGCCAAGATGTATTTATTATTTACCATTTCTTTTGCAGCTTTCACTACCCTTTTAAATAAGCCTTTATACCGTTTGACATAATTTATGAAAGCAAGGTCTTTGTTGTATTTCAACTCCTTGTGCAGTTGTCTTTTCTTCCAACTGGATATTTTTATTCCAGCAGTGATCCAATTTAGCTTATTTGTCACCTTTGTGTGGAACGCTCTAAGTGGAAATATTTCATTAAATACATGTTAGAAACTTTCTAGAAACCTGTTAAATAGTACAGAAATTGGAGTATCATCTTCAACTTGCCACTCCACCTCTTCAGATTCAGATTCTTTATTAGTCATTCAGCATTGTTACATGCAATAGACTTCGTCAGTTCACTTAACCTATTAATTTTACAAAAAAAAATTTACATATTTAAGTTGATATTGGGCATTTCTAAAAATTCTTCTAATGAATAGAATGGATTAGTTAACAAGAAGTTATGAACATTGTCTTTAAATAATTTGTCAAGCTTGATTGACCCATTTTTAGACAATTTGTTATATATTTTAATTGCCATATACTTATGACTATTGTTAGTTTTAGCCAATCTATTTTGTGGCAACAGCAGAGAAGTACACCTTCTTGTATAGTAGCCATGTCTTTCATTTGTTACACTTAAATTAGGTAGTTCAGCAAGTATGTAGTTAACACTGTCAAGAATATATAAATTAATTACTGTTAAAATTCTATATTTAGTGAACAATGGTTTACAATGTGTTCTATGTTATAACCTTTAATCACTAATAATTTGCGTGGATAAGCACAAGTAGAAACACTAGCGGGTTACATACTACTAACTTCGTAACTGTCATTCGACTGCCGTGCCGTGACATGCAGCCGGCGCCGTTCATAGCCAGGTGGCGGAGCGCCTCATCGCCGTGTTCGCGTACTAACGTAGCGGCACTTTTGAATGTCGTGGCACTGTCACAACACTTTTCCCCCCCTTGAAAAAAAAAAAAAAAAAAAAAAAAAACACTCACTTCCTTGGAGACACGGACAGTGCGGAGACATCCATGGCCTCTTGGGAGGCCCCGAGAAGATCCCGCGGAGAAACACGAGAGTAGGGTCGAAAATGTCCAGGACGGAAGCTTGCGCGTGGAACGTGCCTCCTGGACGAGATGATGGGTGAAAACTCCGGAGCAGCATCCATAGGTGTCGTGGACCTGGGGGTGTGCTCCAGCGAGATGGGTCCCGGAGAAGGCGGCGTCGCGACTGGGGCCGGTTCCGGCGTACTCGGAAGCGGTAGCGACATCGGCTGCAGCAACACGTACGGTAGATCGGCAGCAGCGACAGGACTGCCTTCTCGGGCTGGTGGAGACGGAAGAAGGGGCGGTGGCACCGGCGTGGCCACCACTCGTGGGCGCATCTGGTCGTAATGGCGAACAACCGTGCCGTCGTCCGTACGTGCCGGCGGCCGCGAAGAGCCTGGACCACCCCTGGAATCCATTTAGGGCGAGATCCATACCCCCGTGCCCACACGTCGGCGCCCACCGGGTATTTTCCCGCACTAGGGGACACAGTACAAGGCCTGACAGGGTGAAGCAGGTGCAGTAGAGTGCGCGGTTGGCGGCCATGCAAGAGTTCAGCAGGGCTGCGATCACCCAGAGGCGTGAAGCGATAAGAACTCAGAAATTGCAACAGAGCGTCATCTGTGGAAAAAATTACTAAGGAATTTTTTTCATTTGGCTTTTGAAAGTGCGGACAAGGTGCTCGACCTCCCCATTCGATTGCGGATGGAAGGGCGGTGCTGTAACATGATGAATCCCTTGTCCAGTACAAAAATCACGGAAGGCCTGCGAAGAGAACTGAGGGCCATTGTCCGTGACAATCGTGGATGGAAGACCTTCTAGCGCAAAGATTTTGGACAAAGCCAGCGTCGTCGCCGCAGTGGTGGGCGACGGACATCGAACAACAAACGGAAACTTCGAGAAGGCGTCAATCGACAGTAGCCAATAAGTGCCGAGGAAGGGGCCGGCAAAGTCAGCGTGCACCCGTTCCCACGGCTGCGCTGGATCAGGCCACGGAGAGGGCATAGTACGAGGTGCAGCCAGTTGTTGAACACACTGATCACACGCAGCGACCATGTGGGCGATGTCCGAATCAATACCGGGCCAATAAACGTGCCTGCGGGCCAGGGACTTAGTCCGAGAAATCCCCCAATGGCCTTCATGCAATAGTTTGAGAACAGCTTTGCGAAGAGATGCTGGCACCACGACTCGTGGAGATGCGCCATCCGTGGCCAGAAGAACAACACCCTCACGAACAGACAGACGAAGGCGCAAGGCACGGTAGTTGTGAAGGGGATCCGATGCCCGGCCCTCGGTCCTGTCCGTCCAACCCCGTTGAACAAAACCGATCACCTGACGCAGGACCGGGTCCCGCGCAGTAGCCGACGCGACCTGCGAACCTGTAAGTGGAAAACCCTCGACCGCACGACGTTCTTCCTCATCAATGTGGAAACAGAGTAGTTCATCTCGATCGAAAACTGGGTCGGGGCCCATCGGCAAACGCGACAACGCGTCAGCGTTGGCGTGCTGGGCCGTGGGGCGATAGTGAATCTCATAGTGAAAACGAGACAAGTATAAGGCCCAACGTTGCAGGCGGTGAGCTGCCTTATCCGGAAGCGACGCCGAGGGGCTGAACAGAGAGACCAGCGGCTTGTGGTCGGTGATGAGGTGAAACTTAGAACCATACAAAAAGACGCTGAACTTTTTTAGAGCATAAACGATAGCGAGCGCCTCCTTTTCGATTTGAGAGTAACGCCGTTGAGCATCGTTGAGGGTCTTGGAAGCATAGGCGATGGGTCGTTCCGACCCATCCTCATACCGATGGGCGAGAACAGCCCCTAGGCCATACTGTGACGCGTCAGTCGCCAGAACCAAGTGCTGACCCGGACGGAATGTGGCAAGACAAGGCGCCGACTGCAAATGAGCCTTCAGGCGGACAAAAGCCTGCTCACACTCGTCGGACCAACATAAAGGAACGTTTTTGCGTAACAGCTGATGCAGAGGATGAGCCACCGCCGCCGCGGATGGAATGAATTTGTGATAATAAGCAACCTTGCCGAGAAACGCCTGAAGTTCTTTGACCGTAGACGGCCGGGGTAGAGCGGTAATGGCCGCAACGTGCTGTCGTAGAGGACGTATACCCTCACGGGACAAGTGGAAACCAAGATACACAATGGAGGGTTGGAAAAACTGTGACTTGTCCAGATTGCACTTCAACCCAGCTGAATGCAGGGCCCGAAACAGTGAACGCAAATTGCGAAGGTGCTCCTCAGTGGACGCCCCCGTGACAACAATGTCATCCAGGTAGTTGATGCAGCCGGGAACGGAAGCCGTGAGCTGTTCCAAAAACCGCTGAAAAATGGCTGGCGCGCTAGCGACGCCAAATGGTAACCGCTGGTACTGATACAACCCACAAGGAGTGTTGATGACGAGAAATTCCTTGGAAGACGCAGCCAATGGCAACTGATGGTACGCCTCCGATAAGTCAAGTTTGGAAAAGAACTGGCCCCCAGCGAGCTTGGTAAATAACTCCTCAGGACGGGGAAGAGGATAAGTGTCAATGAGGCTCTGAGCGTTGACAGTGGCTTTAAAATCACCGCACAATCGCAGACTCCCGTTTCGTTTAGAAACCACCACGATGGGCGATGCCCATTCGCTGGAGGTAACAGGAAGGAGAATCCCTGAAGCTGTTAACCTGTCTATCTCAGCCTTGACAGGCGCACGCAACGCCATCGGAATAGGGCGTGCCCGGAAAAACTTAGGCCGAGCTGTAGGTTTAAGAGTAATGTGGGCTTCAAAATCCTTGGCCCGACCCAGACCAGCAGAGAACACGGACGAGAATTCAGAACACAATCCATCCAGTTGTTGATACGGAATATCCTCAGATATGAGGTGCAAATCATCATCAATGGAGAACCCGAACAACTGGAAAGCATCATAACCGAACAGGTTTTCCGTGCCCGCATGATCCACCACATAAAACGTGAGGGGCCTAACAACAGACTTGTAGGCAGTGGAAGCATCAAACTGGCAAACGATAGGAATTTTCTGCTTATTATAAGTTCGCAGATTTCGCGTAACGGGAGACAAGGGAGGGGAGCCCAACTCCAAATACGTGCGAGAATTAATGAGAGTTACAGCAGAGCCCGTGTCCACTTGCAGGCGAATGTCGTTATCCAGAACACGAACAGTAACAAACAACTTATTTGTTTGAGAAAGCACACAGTTAACATCAATGTCCGATGCCTCGTCCTCGTCGACAGGAACTTTAGGGGACTGACACACAGAAGCAATGTGGCCTTTTTTCCTACATGAATTACACGTGGCCCAACGTTTCGGACACGCGGCCCTGTCATGCTGTACGAAACAACGTGGACAAGAAGGAAGAGCGGAACGAACCTGTTTCTGTGGTTGCTGTTTTCGCTGCGAGCGTGGTGGCCCAACGCGACGTTGTTGACGCGAGTGAACCGCCGCCACATCGTCGTTCCCCTGTGAAACAGGCAAATTGTCCGCGTCGAAAGTGGTCTGTACAGCGCCCACATCACACCACGCGTCTATTTGCGCACCAGCAGCGTGAGACACTTCAAAAGATTGAGCGATGCTGAGAACTTCCGACAACGACGGGTTTGGCAGTTGTAAGGCACGTTGCCGAACTTCTTTATCAGGAGCAAGCCGTAGAATAGCGTCCCGAACCATCGAATCAGCATAAGACTCATGATGAGTGTCCGTGACAAACTGACATTTCCTACTCAGACCGTGTAGTTCCGCCGCCCAAGCCCGGTAAGATTGATGGGGCTGTTTACGACACCGGTAGAACGCCACGCGGGCGGCAACGACGTGGGTGTTTGTTCGGTAATAGTTAGACAACAATTCACACATTTCTTGGAAGGACAGAGAGGCAGGTTCCCGCAGAGGGGCTAACTGAGAGAGCAGCTGATAGATCCGTGGGGAAATCCACGATAGAAATAACGACTTACACAGAGGAGCGTCGACAACGCCGAAAGCCAAGAAGTGTTGCCGCAAACGCTTCTCATAATCGTCCCAGTCTTCAGCGGCCTCGTCGTAAGGAGGGAACGGAGGCGGAGAAGAGGAAGACAGACGATGAGTAAGCGACGTCGACAACGCCTGAATAGCAGCCGTCAGCTGTGTTTGTTGTTCAATGAGCGCTTGCATAAGCTGTTCCATGTCTGCCCCGACACGAACACCCAAGTCCACAACGCAGGAAAAAAAATATCCGACCTCGTCGCCAAAATGTTCTAACCTTTAATCACTAATAATTTGCGTGGATAAGCACAAGTAGAAACACTAGCGGGTTACATACTACTAACTTCGTAACTGTCATTCGACTGCCGTGCCGTGACATGCGGCCGGCGCCGTTCATAGCCAGGTGGCGCTCCCGCGCTCGGCCGAGCTGCGGAGCGCCTCTATCGCCGTGTTCGCGTACTAACGTAGCGGCACTTTTGAATGTCGTGGCACTGTCACAACATTCTATTATCTACCTTAGCCATTTCTCTGATTGCTTTCTTCTGGATCACCATAATTTCATTTATTTTTCTGCTGTTTCCCCAAGTATTAACCCATACCTTAAAACAGATTGAAAAAAGGCAAAGTACGCTGTCCTTACGTACTCAAATGTCACACAACACATCAGTCTCTTCAACAAATATATAACTCTTGACAACCTAACCACTATGTGATCAACATGAGAGTTCCATGTTAGACTGTTGTCAAGTACAATACCTAAAAACTTTGGCTTTTGTTTTTCTATTTTTGTAGTCTTTGATAGACTGAACCACATATTCTGGGTCTTTTCCTCATTTAATAGCAGACCATTGGCATTAAACCATGATGTTGCATTTTCTTTTGCCAATTTCATATCACTTACAAGGTTATCAAGTACATGGTTTACAGATAGAAAAGTTGTGTCATCTGCATACATATATGTCTTTACATCTATATTTCCTGGTAAGTCATTTATATGTACAAGGAAAAGAAGGGGTCCCAATTTAGATCCCTGTGGCACTCCATGTTGAACCTCGAGTATGTTTGACAGATGACTTCCTGAACTCACCACCTGGTTCCTTTTATTGAGGTATGATTTGATGAGTTTTAAACTTTTATCACATATTCCATAGTACTCAAGTTTAGAGAGCAGAAGTGAGTGGTCAACACAGTCAAAAGCTTTGCTCAGATCACATAAGGTTACCTGTGCGTGCGCATGGTCCTCAAATGCTCTTAGAATGTTTCTGACTAAGAGCTCTATGGCATGTATAGCTGACCTTCCTTTTCTGTAACCAAACTGTGATGCACTTAACATACCATTTAGTTCTAGGTACTCATACATCTGCTTATATATTATGCCTTCAAAGACTTTTCCTAGTACTGGAATTAGTGAAATTGGTCTGTAGTTTGCAGGATCTGATTTGACACCCTTCTTAAAGACTGGAGTTACCTTGGGTAGTTTGAGAGGATCAGGAAAAAACCCTTCTATGAGACACAGGTTTATAGAATATGTTAATGGTGCTGCAATGTAATGTATGATTTCTTTCAATAGATTGTTTGACATATTAAAAAATATCTGTACTGTATGAATTTTTCATTTCTTTGACTATTATAAGAACTTCATGTTGGCATACCTCTTTGAAGTGTTTCAATGATGATCTGGCTCTATTATGATTTAGGTTTGCTCTCTTCATATAATCTATACATGTTACATTGGGTTTACTGATCAGCTTTTTGATATCATCAGCACAGGTTACAAAATATTTATTGAATGTATCTGCTGGTATTGGGACTGTCTTGTCGAAGTTTCTGACTTCACCTTTAACAATATTAATTACTGACCAGGCTGTTTTGCATTGGTTTTTACTATTTTTTATGAAATTTGTGTTGTATCTTAGTTTCGCTAATTGCAACTCTTTCTTGTACAGTTTCTTAGTGATTTTTTCGAGATCCTTAATTTCATTAGAATTGTTTACTTTGGCAAGGCGCTTCAACAGCAGTAGCTTATTTTTTAGATTCTCCAGTTCTTTGGTGTACCAAAATTTACCTTTTCTTGTTTTATGGTATTTCTTTTGAACAAGATGGGCTTTTAAAATACCTATTATGTAATTGTGGAATGTTTCATAAACTGTTTGGGCACTGGAATCACAGTTTTGAAATAATTTGTCCCAGTTTGTTATGCTCAACTGGTGTGTTAGTTTTATGAGATTGTGTTTTGTTAATATTAAGGTATTAGATTTTGTTAACTTTTGTCCAGCCTTGCTCTCATCCCCTTTTATAAAATGTCTTAACTTTACTGTTAACATGGAGTGGTCTGAGAAAACAAACTCCTTTACCTTGGTGGAGTACATATCACGAGCACAGTTGACAAAAGCATTATCCAAGCACGCTTGTAGTCTTGTTGGTTCTGAATTTACATGATGGAAGTTGTGCTGCCTTAGCATATTCAGTAACTTATTTACACTGGGTTTGTTACATGTTACATCAAAGCTTGAATTAAAGTCTCCCCCAATTACAGTTACATACTGTTTCCATTTCGTTATGTAGCAGAGTACACTGTCTAAATTATCTAAAAAAGTTTTATCATCTGAGTCAGGGGAATGGTAGATACATACTATGATAAGTTTCATTATATCACATATGATCCCGGTAATTTCAAAGTGTTTCTCTACACATGCCCAACTAAGATCTAGTTCTCTACACTCTATTTCATTTGAAACATAGATAACAGTACCACCATAACGGTACTGAGATCTGCAAAAACTGTTTCCATATTTATAACCTTCTGGTACATAGTATTGTATTTGTTCTGGTTTAAGCCAATGTTCTGATAGACATAAGAAAGAATACTTATTCTGTGGCAATGACTCATCCAGAATTTCAACTTTATTTTCAAGACCCTGAATGTTTAAAAATAGGATGTTGTTGTGACTTATCTGTGAGTTAGCAGGCTGGTTTTTCACATTTTTATTTTCTTCTTGGCATGAAACCATAAAAAATTATCACTGAATGACACAGATGTATTTTTCCTTTGGCTCCTCCTTAAGCATTGCTGTGTTGCTGCTCCAGTCATTGTTGGTTCTGTTACTGCTGCTGCTTCTGCTGATAATGATGGTGCTGCTGCTGTTTCACTTATTTCTGGTGTTTGTTGTTCCATAACTGCTGTGCCTTTCTGTGAATTATTAACATTTGGAGGGTTCACTTGCATTAATAAAATTTCACATTTGTCTTGGAGAGGTGTAGCTTCACTGATAGCAGATTTCACATTGGATTCTACAGGATACACACACTTCCTGTCCATGAGAGGTATGACTTTTCTATCACCACACTGCACATTTGAGATTTTATTTACAAGTTCTAAAATTTTGGTTACTATTACGTTTTTTCCAAGTACATTTAGATGGGAACCATGTGTTGTGTGAAATCTTTTCCCTAAATTGCTGATGTTCACAAATGTTACATTTTCAAACCGCTTGCAAATATTTTGCATCTCTTTATTTGCTGTTTCAATTTCTTTATTTACACAGGACCATTCTATCAAGTCGTAACGGTGTGGCACTGAAAAAACAATAACATTTGTTCCTCTCAGCTCATACAGTTTTCTTTTTAGCGAGATTAAGAGATCGTTTTTTTCGTTCCTAGCTATATCATTTGATCCCGCCAGGAAGATGGAAAAGTCCTTTTTGCTGAATGAGGAAATTTTTTCTTGACTCATTGACGTAGCAGCACTGAATTTTGCTCCTGGTTTTATTGTACAGTTAAAACTAAAATTCAGCGGCTGTATTTCGTCCTTGGCTGTCGGCATACAGTTCAATTTCACCGGTACTTGCTGTTCCGAGATTGCCTGTTTCCTGCCTATCTTTGCAGTAAGCGAAGTCTTGTTTGGCCCTATTTATTGTGTCTTTTTTGCTAACACATGTCGATATTGTCTCAGTAGAGCAGCTTAGCGGTGGAAGATTTTTCGTGAGCACTTTCGCATATGATCTTTTACTTAACTGCTGCTGAAATATTCCATGTTTTACCTTATTCACAAAGTCGTTTGGTTTTCCACATGGTACACTCGCACTGTTAACTTCACTTTCACAATCCATAGTCGAAAGAGCTTGAAAGTAATTTTCGTTCACTATATTTATGTTTCTTTCACCGTTTTCTGTATCTTGTATTATCTGTTTGCGTCTTATGTACTTCACTCCCGTCCAATTCTCCGACATATTCGTACTTTCATGGCGCGAGTTTTTCATGTTCCGTTCACTTTTTTCTTCTTTAAGTTTCTTGATATCCATCTTCAAGGAACTGATAATAAATTGTAAACTAGACACCCGTTCGCTGAGCTTTGTAATTTCATCCTTACAACTGTCACAATTTTTCTTTTTCACGGCAAAATTCACACTTTTTCTCGGACACGCACAACGAATTTTTACACTAGCCGCCATCTTACAACTCTAATATACAGCAGAACCGTTTTAAATTTTCAGCAGTAAAATGTCTTTTGCCATAAGTATTTTTAGTGCTTGCTTCATTTGCATTTGCTATTTCAATGAACAGAGCAGAATAATCTGAGAGTACTAATTCCACACATAACTTCCTCGCATCATCAGATTTATAATTTGTTAAAATGTTATCAATACAGCTTCCTGTATTTTCGTTTTCTTTTGTGATTACCTTGAAAGTTTATCTTGAATCCAAATTTTTGGATTAAGTCCATAAAATTTATTGAGTCATTTGTTTGGTTTAATAAATTTATATTGAAATCAGCTGTTATTAATACCTTTGAGGAGGATTAACGGGTTGGTTGCACCAATAATCACACCCATTTAGCAATAGTTAATTTATTAACCTTAACACATACAAGGATCACAAAGAACTGACTCGAACATAGCGGAACATCCAAATATAATGCTTAGAGTCCAAAGATGAATGCATATCGATGTTGGTGTCGATTTCATCGGCGCCACGTAGCCCCCCCCCCCCTCCACAGTACGGAATACTCTTGAGATGCCGGGGGGGAGGGGTGATTATGGCGTCAGTAGGGGTGGTCCGCGGGAGCCAGACCACAGTCACGGGGAGCTGTATGGGTAGATGTCGTGAAGGAAGGTTCAGCCACTGAATCTGGAAGTCGATGAAGCGAGCCGGGCGTTGTACTGGTCGTGCTGGACGTATGGCAACAGGTAGGCCGGCGGTTTGTGGGTGGAACGGAGCAACGACGACGATGTCTCCGGTGGGCGTGGCGAACACACGAAGCATGTCCAAGTCGATGTCAGGCGGGAGGGAAACACATTTCACCATGTGGCAGGGAATGGCGGAGGTTGTCTCATGAGCACTGGATGAAGAGAAACACATGACAAACAGTGTATGATCGCGCAGTATTATTGAGATATTGGATTATGTCCGGGGGCAGGCACAAGCACCTCGAGTGAGGGCACGTTGAAGACGGGGGGGGGGGGGGGGCGTGAGAAACCTCGACAGGGCGAGGCAGGCGACGGTGGAGAGGTCGAAGGGACTGGTGAAGGGCCCGGCGGCGAGGGCAAGATCATAGGTAAGATCGACATGGGGAGCATGTGTTTCGACAGAATGCGTGAGATCGGCGTAGAGGCCGAGGTCGGAGGACAGCTCGATAATTGGACCTGGAAGTCACTCGATCGAGTGTGTAAGTCTGACGTGGAGGGAGTGGTCGGAGCGTCGTGAGCCATGACAGTGATTGGCATGGTTGTGGCCTGAAGGGGGGTAGAAGAAGGCTCGACATGAGCAAGCTTAAGTCTGTTGATTGAGATTGCAACAGCTGAATCTTTCATCTGGATGTCATAGGTGTTGGCTGAGCACCGGAGAACTCGGTATTGGCCAGTATATAGAGGTTGGAGGAGAGCACGGACAGTGTCATCTTGGAGCATGACGTACTCGCAATTGTCCAGAGATTCCAGAACGTGAACTTTAGGGCAGGAATGGCTGGTGGGCGGAGGGATATGGGGGTTGATGAAGTAGGAAGGTAAGTCAGACTGAGGGAGAGAAGTGGAAGGGCTCACAAGTTCGCCAGGGAGAACAATGTTCTGGCTGTATACGAACTCGGCTATTGTGCCTTTGAGGTCTTCCTTATAGATCGCACAAATGCCGAGAAGCACAATGGGAAGGGCCTCTGTCCATAGAGAGTCATGGCATCGAAGAGCCGCCTTGAAGATACGGTGCCAGCGCTCAACTAGCTGTGGTATGGACGTGCCAGATGCCGCAAATGTTACAAATCCCGTTGAACAGGGCTGACTCAAATTGTCTGCCCTAGTCAGACATGATGATAGCTGGACATCCGAAATGCGATACCCATGACTTGACGAAAGCTCGAGCAACAGTTTCTGCCATAATATTGGAGGGGGACAGCCTCGACCCAGCGAGTTGAAGTCGATAGACGAGAGAACATAACGAAAGCCGTTAGAGGGGGAGAGAGGGCCGACAATGTCAATGTGGATATGCTGGAAACACCCAGGAGGGATCGAAAAGGTGCTAATGGTGGGTGAAGTGTGCTTGTGTACTTTGCAGTGTTGACACGCGACAGAGGAGCGTGCCCATTGCTGGCAGTCCTTATTGACATTTCTTCACACAAAGCGCTCTGCTATGAGGTGGGGGGATGCACAAACACTGGGGTGGGATAAATCATGCAGTGTGTTGAAGACAGCTCGACGGAGCGTGGTTGGGATGAGGGGGCGTAACGTGCCCGTACTGTCGTTGCACCAGATCCCACCAGAAATGCCAGTGAAGGTGGTGCGGACGAAGTGTAGTGAAGAAGTAGAGTCTGAAATCAGGTTTTGTGTTTGCTCATCGGTGGGTTGGAGGTTAGGCAGTTCAGAGAGGTCTAACAGCGAATGGACAGCGTTGACTCATGAAAGGAAATCAGCAACTATATTGTCAGCACCCTTTATGTGTCTGACATCAGTGGTGAACTGAGATATGAAGTCCATGTATCTGAAGCAGCGAGGAGATGGGTCGGCTGGCGGGTTTGTAATGGCCGCAGCCAGGGGTTTGTGGTCCGTTAAAACATAGAAAGGGCGTCCCTCAACGTCAGTCTTAAAATGCTTAATCGCTTTGTAGACCGCGAACAACTCCCTGTCAAACGCAGAATATTTCCGTTATACATTGGTGAGCTTGCCCGAGAAGAACTGCAGAGGCGAAGTTTGGCCATCGATTGTCTGGCTAAGGACAGCGCCGATGACATTATCGCTCGCGTCTGTGGTGATGAAAAGCTGCGCATTGGGATGAGGATGCACAACGGTGCAGGCTTCGGCAAGAAGATTTTTGAGGGCAGTGAAAGAGTCAGTCATAGCAGGAGTCCATGGAACGGGCTGAGGTCCAGAAGTGTTGGTGCCTGCCAAGGCGTCCATCAGTGGAGCCTGAATCTCCGCAGCCCGAGGTAGATGTCGGCGATAATAATTAACCGTCCCCAGAAAGCGCTGGAGCTCTTTGAATGACGAAGGTCTGGGTAGGTTTAGTATTGTTGGAACTTTCTCAGGAGGCGGTGAAATGCCGTCGGCAGAGACCCGAAAACCAAGAAAAGTGTCAGCGGGTTGATGTAGCTGCAATTTGTCCTGGTTGGTCTCGGTGCCTGCTGCCGCGAGTGTGTTCATAACAATCTGCACACGTCGGATGTTGTCCTCGACGGAGGAGCTAAATACAAGAATGTCAACAAGATATGCAAAGCAGAATTTTAGATCGAATAGCACTTCGTTGATGAAGTGTTGCCAGGTCTGGGTTGCGTTCTTCAGACCGAAGGGCATGAATTGAAACTGAAATAACCAGATCGGGGTGGTGATTGCTGTCTTCTCGATGTCTTCAGGTGCCATGGGGATCTGGTGGTAGGCCCCCCGTTTGCAATCAATGACAGATAACGTGGTCGCACCTGCGGGGGAATTGGTAAAGTCAGCAATGCTGGGTATGGGGTAGGTGTCCATAATTGTTCGTGCGTTTAGTCAACGGAACGGTAGTCTCCACACATGCACCAGGACCCGGCTTTCTTGGATCTCACAAGTATGGGCATAGACCAGCTACTGGCAGAGGGTTCAATGACGCCGGAGCTTACTAGTTCAGAAATCGGGACAAAGTCGACGTGGTTTACTGGAGATCGGGGGACCTGGCGTGAGGCGAAGCTTGTGAACGGTGCCTTGGTGACGACGGAAATGTTGCTGGCGGCACGGGAGGCAGTTTGTTTACAATGTGTGGCGGGGGGGGGGGGGGGAGGGCAGGCGAGGCGAGGTCGTGGTGTTCGGAGCCACTCAGCGGATCCGACGGAAGTCGAGGCAGCGAAGTGTACCAGCAATCAACGCAACAAGATGGCCGCCGGCCTGAAGCAGTGGCACTGTGGTCGGGTGAGCTCGGTAGAGCTCGTGAGCCGTTAGTGAGTCCATTGTCCGAGGGCGCGGCCTGTGGCAGCACGGTCGCGGGCGAAACGCTTGGCGCGAGTGCACTGTTTGTGTTGTCAGTGGCCGTCGCACGGCGACGCACAGGAGCCGAAGTTGCCGAAGTTGCATAGTTTGAGGTGCTGTCCGTGAGGGGCGGGGTAGGAGCCGTCAGTTCGGGAACACGTGACGCTCGTTGCGCATGCGCACTTGTGTCCTACCGAGTGTCAAACGCTGCCGTGTTAGGAGGGTGTGGACCTGCGGAACTGTCAGTACACGTTATGGCAGTCTTGATAGTACAGTTGCGAGGGGTAGCGGGAGGTAAACACACGGAGGCTCGATTGCTGGGATTGCAAGCAGATTCGGCGCACGTACTGACCTTGCTTTGTCCTTGCTGTAGTGTCTGTAATTCTTTTGCTGCATCGGAGAGCTGGAGCTGTGTTTCATGGAGCTGGAGGGAGAGCTCGAAGTTTTCCTTGCGTAGGCGAGTGACGTGTTCAAGCTCGACAAGGCACTTGCGCGTGGTTTTTTGTAACGTCGTCGACAGAGACGAGCATGTACGGATGAGATGAGCCCGGACCGATGTGTCACGGGGGGGGGGGGGGGGGGGGGTGCTCGTGCTCGACGGAGCACAGGGGAAGTGAATCTTGGACGGACGATGAAACACAGTGTTTTGCACTAGGTCCGGTGAAAGTTTGTGGTGTCGCAATGAGTCAATGCCTAGTATAGGCTCATCAATTTCGCACACTAAAAAAGTGCACTCGAGTTTGCAGTTTGCGGAGAGTGAGACGACGTGGGAAGTTGAACCCGAGCATTGTAGTTTAGTTGAATTCACGGCTTGCAGTGAAGTATGATGAGGGCGTATGTTCGATGACGCTAAGGACGTAGGCAGCAGCGAAACATCGGCGCCTGTGTCTACTAGGAAAAGGTATCCCGACGAAATGTCTTTAATGTAAAGTCGTCCGCAGTTATCCAGTTGTTCCCGGACAGAATGGAGCACTGAGGGGTGCCTGACATGTTGTGCGCAGGAGGCGGCTTCCGGACCTACCTGCTATTGGCGTTTGGGAAGTAGCAGGATGGTCTGCAGTTCCGTGCCGCCTCACCAAACCGCGTGTGGAAGTAACAGTACGGGTAGTGCGGTTGCATTTCCTGCGGAACATTCGTTGTCAGTGGTGGTGGCCGAGGTTCGGTGGCCGCAGCAGGTTCGGTTGCAGGAGGGGGCGTGACTGTGGGCGGAGCCGGTGACGTCCCAGTTGCTTGTTTACTGCTTCCCGGAGCGAGCAGAACGGTCGGCACAGTACGGCCCCGGCCGCGTCTGGCCGCAGGGCGATGAGCCTGAACCTGAGACTTTCAGGTAGGCAGTGGCTGGCGAAATAGAGCAGTGACGTATCGTGTAGCTTGTCAGCAATTGTCATTCTTTGCTCAACAAGTTCAAGAGACCTTTGAGCCAGAGCAAAGCGGATGTGAGGGGAGAGTTTATCTGACCAGATGGCGAGGAGAGCTGTGTCAGATAGTAAATTGGCGCTGACCAAGGCACGTAGCCATATTCAGAGCTGGGAAGTTTTGTCATTGCCTAGTTGCTCGACTTGGAGCACTTGCCGTATTGCTGCCTCAGTTGAGCGTGCAAGCTGACGCAGAACTGTCTTTTTGGCTAGCGTTTACTGGGTAGATGAGTCCGGGGCGTCGACCAGGTGAGCAATCAAGTCCCCCTGGTCGTGCAGATGGGACTAACAGCTACGCCTCGTCATGCCCTACTCGTCCGAAGACTCGGCCCCAGGACGTTATCAGTCTCATGTGCAGTTCTCAGTTTCTTCCGTCACTGACACAACGACACACAAGATAGTTACCACTGCCGACCCTCCTATTAGGCATAAGGTCCTACCACCAGATTCCCGTGGCGCCAGAAGACATTCCTAAGACGGCTATTATTACGTCGCTCGGTTTATTCCAATACCACTTCATGTCGTTCGGCCTAAAGAACGAGGCCCAAACGTGGCAACGTTTCATTGACTGTATCTTGCGACAGTTGGAGTTTTGCTTTGCTTATCTGGACATAATTGTCGCTTTCAGCAGCTCTGCGGAGGAACATGAAAATCATGTGTCTACGGTCCTCCAGACCTCGAACTCCAACGGTGTCGAGGTCAACAAAGACAAGTTTCACTTGTGCCAGGCGTCAGTCTCCTTCCTAGGTTACACCGTCTCCGCTGACGGAATACAGCCTCCCAAATCTTGTGTGCAGGCTATCACGTCTCTGCCGCACTCGGCTACTTACAAAGAGCTATGCTGTTTCCTCAGCACCATCAGTTAGTATTGTCGCCATCTGCCTTCTGCCGCCGCTGTTCAGGCACCCCTGACGTACGTGCTATTAGGCAAACAAACTTCCGGTATCAAACCCGTTTCTTGGACTGCTCCAATGCTAGAGGCCTTCGAGGCTCTGAAGAATTCTTTAGCTCACACAGTGACATTCGCCCACCCTGACCCCTCGGCCTGAGTTATTCATCACTACGGACGCCAGCGACATAGTGGTGGGAGCAGTGTTGCAACAACGCAAGGGCGACACGGTTTCTTCCCTTCATTTCTTCTCCAAGAAACTATCTACGGCTCAGAGAAAATATTCTGCATTCGATAGAGAGCTCCTTGCTGTTTACGAGGCAATCAAACATTTCCTCCCCAAACATCGATAGACACTCGTATTTCGTCCTCACCGATCACATACCATTGGCAGAAGCGTTCTGCAACCCACCTGAGGACCCGTCCCCTCGACGTTACCGCCACTTTGACCTGGTTTCTCAATTCACAATGGACATCCATTACATCAAGGGTGCAAATAACGTCGCTGCAGATTTCTTCTCGCAGATCAGTGCTGTTTTCCCCACATCATTGATCTTTCCGATCTGGCCTTCCTTCAAGCTTCTGACGAAGATTCTCAGGCTCTCCTACGAGACCCACAAACATCACTTGTTTTCACAAAGGCTAAATTTCCTGGCGTTTCCGATGAGGTGTGGTGTGATTCTTCAACCGGCACCCTACGCCCTTTGCTCCCACCCAGGCTGCGCCGACAGGTTTTCGACGCCCTGGATAACCTAGCCCACCCAGGCGTTCGAACCGTCACGCGTTTCGTGTCAGAACGTTTTGTTTGGAAGAATATCAAACGGGACTGTCAAACCTAGGCACGCAGCTGCATCGCTTGCCAGCGCAACAACATCAGCCGCCACACCTCCCTGCCTCTGGGAAAGTTCGACATTCCCGCAGGACGATTCCGTCACGTACATATTGATCTGATCGGGCCTCTTCCTCCTTCGGAGGGCCATAGATATATCTTATCAACTATCGACCGTTTGTCTTGCTGGGTCGAGGCTGTCCCTCTCCCTAACATTACTGCCGAGACAGTAGCCAAGGCTTTCATTGGCTCGTGGATTGCTCGTTTCGGGGGCTCGACCACTATCACCACTGATCGAGGTCGACAGTTCGAATCTTCCCTTTTCGCCATCCTCTGCAATATCAGTCGTATTAAAAAAATACACACTACCTCCTATCACCCCCAAAGCAATGGGTTGGTGGAGAGATGGCACTCTACCCTCAAGATGGCCCTTTGATGCCACGATCGTCTCTGGTCAGGAGCTCTCCCGTGGGTGCTAATTGGTCTACACTCGACCTATAAACCTGACCTACAGGGGACTATATCCAAATTTGTTTTCGGCGAGAATCTGGTCGTACCGGGGGAACTTATTCTTCCCCAGGTTAGCGAGGATCTTCCCCCCTCACCAGATTTCATTAGCCGGATGCACATGCGTTTTCAACAAACGCGTTTGCACCCGCCCATCAGTCACTCACCGCCCGAGACTTAGGTTCCCACCACACTCTCCGACTGCTCCCACGTCATGCTGCGTGATGATGCAGTTAGGCAGCCTCTTCAACCTCCTTATCTTGGTCCCTACAAGGTCCTGAGGTGGGGGAACACGACTTTTGATATCGTGATTAAAGGCCGTACACAGACAGTTTCTTTGCATTGCCTAAAACCGGATTTCATCGACCCTGTGGTCTCACATCGCCGCAGTCGGACACTACAGACGATCCACCCTCGATCGAGAACAAAGACATGCTCCCATCAACCTCACCGCACACATCTTCCGCTGAAGACTGTTCGCCACCGTTCGCTGGTTTCCTGACCTCACCTCCTGTTTCACCCTGTGCAGGATTCGCACCCTCACCTCCAACGTCGGAGACACACACACCTATTATCAGTTTGTCCTGCAGCGTGCCTCTGCATCGAGTGAATGATGTTTCTATAGTGACGTTCGACGACCGAGTGCTCATTCTTTTGACAGATACCGAGGTCCCGCCATCGGACGGTCCCTTACACGTCAACATTGCACACAACCTCACACTCCCATCTCTATGTGCTTTCATTTCTACAGACGGCTCGATCCACTTAAGGGCCACACACGCCTCCACGACGCCGTCGACTGCCCCGCCCACTTACTCCCGGGCCGGCCGCCGCCTCATCCAGCCAAGGTGGCTGAGTGACTACGAAGTGGACGTGCCTCTCGTCGCTCCGCCTGCACAACCCAGCTCGTTCGAGATGGAAGTACCTGTGGTGTGCCTGCCTAAGTGCACGATTTCCACCAATGTGGAAACCCACACACGCTCAACCTTGGACATCTGTAGTACTCCATACTGCGGTTGGGTGGGGGGAGGGGGCTGTGTGGCGTCGACAGTTCGTATTGACCGCGAAACTTTATATCTGTGAACTCTAAGTGCTCTGTCGAGGCTCCATCTTAACTTTACTTTAGTCAGTTCATTGTTATACTTCATTCTGTACGGATGCAGTGTCAAGTGTAAATATATCCGAGCTACGACATATATGGGAATTAAGTTTTCTATATCCCAATTACCGATCCCGTTCCCATAGTTTGTTAGCAGCACAAATTTCACGATTTACACACGACCAGGTAGACAAGTCATAACGAGGTGGTATGTTTACAACGCGAATAGTGGTGTGTATTAATTTGTTTAAACAGTTCTTCAGTTCTTTTATTAACACGTTCGTTTCATTCCGATAAACATCGTTTGAGCCACCTAAAATTACTACAAAATCATCTTTATTTAAGTTGGATATCTGAGCAGAATTTGTTTGTTCTGCTATCTCACGAAACGGCACTCCTGGTTTTGCAAGGCCTCCGTGTTAGATATTATTACACGTTGTCCACTGTTGCTTACACTGGTAGGCCTACTGGTATGTCTATTTGATTTGTTCTGGCCTTTATTTTCACTAGGAAGTGTGAGTGGTTTTTTACGCACTTTTGACTATTATTTGCCACTGACTCACTCTCAGGAGCAAAGGTTTGCATTTTCATTGCTGCACCCTTAGATTGCTTTTCTTTTTGAACTTCATTCTGTGTTGTGGTATGCACTCTGTGTTGTGAACCGTGTTTTATTTTGGATGCCTCAAATCTGTAGTTTTCACACATTTCTTTCTTGGCTGATTCTCGCTTCAGTAGTTCGCTTCTTAGTACACGTATAATTGTTTTCGAATACTTAAGTTCCATTCTTACTATTCTGAGTTCATTCTTTAACGTTTCGCGCACACACACGTTTGTAACAGTTCTGTTTTGATTTCGTCGATATCGTCACATTCAGTATGAAAACAATCACTACATTTCCAGATTTTCAGTCTATTCGTTGCATTTAGATACGAGTAATGGAATTTCCTCTTATACTTTGCACAACTAACGCCTTTTCTTGCTGTTTTGTTACATGAACAAGGTTTGTTCCACGCTCCCTCACTTATTTCGTAAATAGTATTTAAATTTTCCGAACTGGTCGCGGCCATTGTACACGAATTTGTTACAAAACACAATATGTCCCTGTTCTTTGAACAGACTCCGTATTTTTAGTTACTCCCAGAGAACAATTACTAATCCACATGTACACACCATAATATGTTTAGCTTAAGGTCGTTAAACTATCAAAGTAACTTATTTAATGCACAACATTATCAGTACACAGCCATTCCAAAGACTTCCTCTGTCCCTGAAACAAATTCAAGGAAACTTTCCAGTCCTCATACAGAGAAGACGGACAAAAAGAACTCCACTAAGACAAAGGAAATTCCGGTGGCCCCCACGCCACCAGACTTTGCATGTATCCCTGTGCCCAAGGAGGAAATCCTGGTGGCCACTGAGCCACCAGGTCTCCCATGACAGTGTGCCATAGAACACACGTCAGTGGATTCCCTGTAATCTCAACTGGCGGTAGCACATGACCCTGGATCATAACCTGCGCCCCTCCACTCCTCAAACCCTCAACCCTACCCCCTGTCACTTCATCATGTCCCCACAGTATTTGGACAGTAGAATTGTAACGGGGTTTTCCACCACCTGGCTGAAATATGGCAGCTTTTAAGCACTAACCTTGCATTCTGTATTTCCATCCAGGAAACGTGGTTTCCAGCAACTCGGACACCTGCCCTTCGTGTTACCAAGGTTGTTTTAAGAATCATACTGACTATGAATAAAACAGGAAAATTAAAGAGACCTTTGGAGAAAAGAGATCCACTTGTATGAATATCAAGAGCTCAGACGGAAAACTAGTTCTAAGCAAAGAAGGGAACGCAGAAAGGTGGAAGGAGTATATAGAAGGGTCTATACAAGGGCGATGTGCTTGAGGGCAATATTTTGGAAATGGAAAAGGATGAAATGGGAGCTACGATACTGTGTGACAGAGAAATCAAAGACCTAAGTCGAAACATGGCCCCGGGAGTAGACAACATTCCATTAGCCTTGGCCCTGGCAAAACTCTACCATCTGGTGAGCAAGATGTATGAGACAGGCGAAATACCCTCAGACTTCAAGAAGAATATAATAATTCCAATCCCAAAGAAAGCAGGCGTTGGCAGATATGAAAATTACCGAACTATGCGTTTAATAAGTCACAGCTGCAAAATACTAACTCGAATTCTTTACAGACGAATGGAAAACTGTGGGATGCCGAACTCGGGCAAGATCAGTTTGGATTCCGTAGAAATATTGGAACATGTGAGGCAATACTGACCCTACAACTTACCTTAGAAGATAGATTAAGGAAAGGCAAACCTATGTTTCTAGCATTGTAGACTTGGAGAAAGCTTTTGACAATGTTGACTGGAATATTGTCTTTCAGATTCTGAAGGTGGCAGGTGTCAAATACAGGGAGTGAAAGGCTATTTACAATTTGTACAGAAACCAGATGGCAGTTATAAGAGTCGAGGGACATGAAAGGGAAGCAGTAGTTGGGAAGGGAATGAGATAGGCTATAACCCTATCTCCAATGTTATTCAATGAGTATATTGAGCAAGGAGTAAAGGAATCAAAAGATAAATTCGGAGTAGGTATTAAAATCCATGGAGAAGAAATAAAAACTTTGAGGTTCGCCGATGAGATCGTAATTCTTTCAGAGACAGCAAAAGACTTGGAAGAGCAGTTGAACGGAATGGACAGTGTCTTGAAAGGAGGATATAAGATGAACATCAACAAAAGGAAAACGACGATAATGGAATGTAGTCGAATTAAGTTGGGTAATGCTGAGGGAATTAGATTAGGAAATGAGACACTTAAAGTAATGAAGGAGTTTTGCTATTTGGGGAGCAAAATAACTGATGATGGTCGAAGTAGAGATTAGATTAGATTAGATTAATACTTGTTCCATAGATCATGAATACGACACTTCGTAATGATGTGGAACGTGTCAGGCTAATAAAAGATGTCTGTACAAGATATTACATTACACAAAATATTGCATGACACTAATGTTTAAGTTGTTTTATTTCCCCTCCCTTAATTTATATCTAAAAATTCAGCCAATGACTAGAAGTAGTTGTCATCTAGAAATTCTTTTAATTTATTTTTAAATGTCGGTTGGCTATCTGTCAGGCTTTTGATGCTGTTTGGCAGCATAGTTTACCCCTTTCTGTGCCAAAGTCAGATTTAACCCTGCATAGTGAAGATCATCCTTTCTCCTGGTGTTATAGCTATGCACACTGCTATTACATTTGAACTGGGCTGGATTATTAACAACAAATTTCATAAGTGAATATACACTCCTGGAAATGGAAAAAAGAACACATTGACACCGGTGTGTCAGACCCACCATACTTGCTCCGGACACTGCGAGAGGGCTGTACAAGCAATGATCACACGCACGGCACAGCGGACACACCAGGAACCGCGGTGTTGGCCGTCGAATGGCGCTAGCTGCGCAGCATTTGTGCACCGCCGCCGTCAGTGTCAGCCAGTTTGCCGTGGCATACGGAGCTCCATCGCAGTCTTTAACACTGGTAGCATGCCGCGACAGCGTGGACGTGAACCGTATGTGCAGTTGACGGACTTTGAGCGAGGGCGTATAGTGGGCATGCGGGAGGCCGGGTGGACGTATCGCCGAATTGCTCAACACGTGGGGCGTGAGGTCTCCACAGTACATCGATGTTGTCGCCAGTGGTCGGCGGAAGGTGCACGTGCCCGTCGACCTGGGACCGGACCGCAGCGACGCACGGATGCACGCCAAGACCGTAGGATCCTACGCAGTGCCGTAGGGGACCGCACCGCCACTTCCCAGCAAATTAGGGACACTGTTGCTCCTGGGGTATCGGCGAGGACCATTCGCAACCGTCTCCATGAAGCTGGGCTACGGTCCCGCACACCGTTAGGCCGTCTTCCGCTCACGCCCCAACATCGTGCAGCCCGCCTCCAGTGGTGTCGCGACAGGCGTGAGTGGAGGGACGAATGGAGACGTGTCGTCTTCAGCGATGAGAGTCGCTTCTGCCTTGGTGCCAATGATGGTCGTATGCGTGTTTGGCGCCGTGCAGGTGAGCGCCACAATCAGGACTGCATACGACCGAGGCACACAGGGCCAACACCCGGCATCATGGTGTGGGGAGCGATCTCCTACACTGGCCGTACACCACTGGTGATCGTCGAGGGCACACTGAATAGTGCACGGTACATCCAAACCGTCATCGAACCCATCGTTCTACCATTCCTAGACCGGCAAGGGAACTTGCTGTTCCAACAGGACAATGCACGTCCGCATGTATCCCGTGCCACCCAACGTGCTCTAAAAGGTGTAAGTCAACTACCCTGGCCAGCAAGATCTCCGGATCTGTCCCCCATTGAGCACGTTTGGGACTGGATGAAGCGTCGTCTCACGCGGTCTGCACGTCCAGCACGAACGCTGGTCCAACTGAGGCGCCAGGTGGAAATGGCATGGCAAGCCGTTCCACAGGACTACATCCAGCATCTCTACGATCGTCTCCATGGGAGAATAGCAGCCTGCATTGCTGCGAAAGGTGGATATACACTGTACTAGTGCCGACATTGTGCATGCTCTGTTGCCTGTGTCTATGTGCCTGTGGTTCTGTCAGTGTGATCATGTGATGTATCTGACCCCAGGAATGTGTCAATAAAGTTTCCCCTTCCTGGGACAATGAATTCACGGTGTTCTTATTTCAATTTCCAGGAGTGTATATACTGTGAGGTTACTGTGAGGATCCCTAGATCCTTAAATAGATGTCTGCAGGATGACTGTGGGTGGGCTCCAGCAATTATTCTGATTACACGTTTTTGAGCGATGAATACTTTTCTACTCAACGATGAATTACCCCAGAACATGATGCCATACAAAAACAGTGAATGAAAGTAGGCATAGTAAGCTAATTTACTGAGATTCTTATCACTAAAATTTGCAATAACCGTAATAGCATATGTAGCTGAACTCAGACGTTTCAGCAGACCATCAATGTGTTGCTTACAGTTTAACCTCTCATCAATGTACACACCTAAAGATTTTGAAAATTCTACCTTAGCCACAGACTTCTGTTCAAAGTCTATATTTATTACTGGAGTTGTGCCATTTACTGTACGGAACTGTATACACTGTGTTTTATCAAAATTTAAAGAGAGTCCGTTTGCTGAGAACCACTGAATAATTTTGTGAAAAACATCATTTACAATTACATCACTTAGTTCTTGGTTTTTGGATGTTATTACTATACTTGTATCATCACCAAAAAGAACTAACTTTGCATCTTCATCAATGTGGAATGGTAAGTCATTAATGTATATCAAGAACAGTAAAGGGCCTAAGACCGAACCCTGTGGGACCCCGTACCTGATAGCCCCCAGTTTGAGGAATCAGCTGTTGTTTGAACATTACATGAACCACTTATTTCAACTTTCTACATTCTTCCAGTTAAGTATGAATGAAACCATTTGTACACTGCCCCCCTCAAACCATAATGATTTAGCTTATCTAAAAGAATTCCATGCTTTACACAATCAAAGGCCTTTGAGAGATCACAAAAAATACCAATGGGTGATGTCCGATATTCAGAGCATTTAATATTTGATCAGTGAAAGCGTATATAGCATTTCCTGTCGAAAAGCCTTTCTGAAAACCAAACTGACATTTTGTTAGTACTTTATTTTTACAAATATGGGAGGCTACTCTTGAATACATTACTTTCTCAAAAATGTTTGATAGAGCTGTCAGAAGAGAGATTGGGCGGTAGTTGTTGACATCCGACGTAGCCCCCTTTTTATGCAATGGTTTTACAATGACATATTTCAGTCTATCGGGGAAAACACCCTGCTCCAAAGAGCTATTACATACGTGGCTAAGAATCCTACTTATCTGTGGGGAACAAGCTTTAAGTACCTTGCTGGAAATGCCTCAATTCCGTAAGAGCTTTTACTTTTCAGTGAGTTTATTATTTTACTGATTTCAGAGGGAGAGGTTGGTGGAAATACAGTTGTTTCAAACTGTACAGGTATGGCCTCTTCTATTAGTAGCCTTGCCTCTTCTAGTGAAGATTTAGATCCTATTTTCTCCACAACATTTAAAAAATGATTATTGAACATACACTCCTGGAAATTGAAATAAGAACACCGTGAATTCATTGTCCCAGGAAGGGGAAACTTTATTGACACATTCCTGGGGTCAGATACATCACATGATCACACTGACAGAACCACAGGCACATAGACACAGGCAACAGAGCATGCACAATGTCGGCACTAGTACAGTGCATATCCACCTTTCGCAGCAATGCAGGCTGCTATTCTCCCATGGAGACGATCGTAGAGATGCTGGATGTAGTCCTGTGGAACGGCTTGCTATGCCATTTCCACCTGGCGCCTCAGTTGGACCAGCGTTCGTGCTGGACGTGCAGACCGCGTGAGACGACGCTTCATCCAGTCCCAAACATGCTCAATGGGGGACAGATCCGGAGATCTTGCTGGCCAGGGTAGTTGACTTACACCTTTTAGAGCACGTTGGGTGGCACGGGATACATGCGGACGTGCATTGTCCTGTTGGAACAGCAAGTTCCCTTGCCGGTCTAGGAATGGTAGAACGATGGGTTCGATGACGGTTTGGATGTACCGTGCACTATTCAGTGTCCCCTCGACGATCACCAGTGGTGTACGGCCAGTGTAGGAGATCGCTCCCCACACCATGATGCCGGGTGTTGGCCCTGTGTGCCTCGGTCGTATGCAGTCCTGATTGTGGCGCTCACCTGCACGGCGCCAAACACGCATACGACCATCATTGGCACCAAGGCAGAAGCGACTCTCATCGCTGAAGACGACACGTCTCCATTCGTCCCTCCATTCACGCCTGTCGCGACACCACTGGAGGCGGGCTGCACGATGTTGGGGCGTGAGCGGAAGACGGCCTAACGGTGTGCGGGACCGTAGCCCAGCTTCATGGAGACGGTTGCGAATGGTCCTCGCCGATACCCCAGGAGCAACAGTGTCCCTAATTTGCTGGGAAGTGGCGGTGCGGTCCCCTACGGCACTGTGTAGGATCCTACGGTCTTGGCGTGCATCCGTGCGTCGCTGCGGTCCGGTCCCAGGTCGACGGGCACGTGCACCTTCCGCCGACCACTGGCGACAACATCGATGTACTGTGGAGACCTCACGCCCCATGTGTTGAGCAATTCGGCGGTACGTCCACCCGGCCTCCCGCATGCCCACTATACACCCTCGCTCAAAGTCCGTCAACTGCACATACGGTTCACGTCCACGCTGTCGCGGCATGCTACCAGTGTTAAAGACTGCGATGGAGCTCCGTATGCCACGGCAAACTGGCTGACACTGACGGCGGCGGTGCACAAATGCTGCGCAGCTAGCGCCATTCGACGGCCAACACCGCGGTTCCTGGTGTGTCCGCTGTGCCGTGCGTGTGATCATTGCTTGTACAGCCCTCTCGCAGTGTCCGGAGCAAGTATGGTGGGTCTGACACACCGGTGTCAATGTGTTCTTTTTTCCATTTCCAGGAGTGTATTTTCAATTTCTGATTGTTTGTTAGTACACTTGTGATTCAGTTTTATGGCACTAAAGTCTTGCTGTGCTCTTGGTTGCCCTGTTTCCCTTTTAATAATATTCCAAATTGCTTTAATTTTATTATCAGAGTTACTGATCTCAGACATGATACACATGCTTCTGGACTTTTTAATAACTTTTCTTAGTACCGCACAATAGTTTTTATAATATTGAACAATTTCAGGGTCAGTACTCCCTCTTGCTGTTAGATACAGTTCTCTTTTACGGTTGCAAGATATTCTTATCCCTTTAGTTAGCCAAGGTCTTTTATATGTTTTCTTGGAATTATGTTTAACTATTTTCTTGGGAAAACAATTTTCAAATACCCTTAAAAATGTATCGTGAAATAAGTTATATTTCAAGTTTGCATCGGGTTCCTTGTACACTTCATCCCAGTCTAGCTGCTGTAGGCTTTCCCTAAAGTTTGCAATATTTATATTGTTAATTGAACGCGCTGCTTTGAAATTCTGATTTGATATACTGCATGGAGCTATGTCATGTACTGTAACTAGCTGTGCACCATGATCTGAAAGACCATTCTCAACAGGATAAGCATTTATGTCCTTATACTTATCTTGGTCTATAAAAAAGTTATCTATCAATGTCCTGCTGTTGTTTGTTATCCAAGTAGGAAAATCAATGACGGAGCTCAAATTGAAAGAACTGAGTAATACTACAAGGTCATTCTTCCTATTACACTCTTTCAGGGAATCAACATTGAAATCCCCACAAATGATAATTTGCTTCCCCCTGTCTGACAGATAGCACAACAAAGCATCCAAGTTTTCTAGAAATAGCTGGAAATTCCCTGAGGGGAACCTATACACTGTTACAATTATGAAAGTGCCATCATTTAGTTTTAGTTCAGTGGCACATGCTTCCATATGTTGCTCTACACAAAATTTTTTAGTTTCTAAATTTTTTACACTGTGGAAGCTTTTGACATATATGGCAACTCCTCCTCTCATCATATTATCTCTACTTACATGTGCAGCTAATTTGTACCCATTGATGCTAACCTTTTGCATATCAGTGAAAATGTGATGCTCAGACAGGCATAGTACATCTATTACATTCTCAGTTTCTATATCTTCTAAACAAAGCAGAAGCTCATCAATTTTATTCTTCAATCCCCCAATATTTTGATGAAATATACTAACATTATTTTTCACTTTACTTTTGTGAGTATCTTGAACTTTTTTAACATCTTTAGTACTTGCCTGGCTGAGTTTCCCACTGGACACTGATCTTACACTAAAAAAGAGTTTCCACCATGAGATGTAGTTCCTCCCCCCTTTAAATATCCTGCTATCAGCCCAGCCAGTTTACCCTTCCCTTTCTTGTTGAGGTGTAGGCCATGTCCAGTATAGTCCCACCTACAGAGTGAATCAACAGGAACCACACCAATGTGTGACCCTGCACCAGATCCAAGTAGCCGTTCCAACTCCAAATTAACTCTCCTGACAGAAGAGCTCAAATGAGGTCAGTCGTGGCGCTCCAGAACCGACACAAACCCAACACTGATATGACTCGATGTTGATGCAATCTTTGCCAGGTCACACTCTATGCTGTACCCCAGATCTCTGTCAATACTGTTGCCCGGCCCACTCACAATAACCACGGTATCTTCCTTAGTAAAGCTTCTACATAGTGAACCAGTCCAGCACTAGGTTTGAAAAAACTTGTGACCTGGTATTCTGACCCTAATTCATCCTGCAGAAGTTGGCCCACACCCCTAGCATGCGAACTACCTAGCAACGAGACTTTGTTTCTCTTTGCAGGCTTCCCTACATTCTTATTCAATTTGCTTCTGAAAGCTTGTTGAGCCCTGTCTACATCTACTTCTGTGATAGGCTCATCGGTTTCTGACTGAGACAACGGGTCAAACCTATTTTTTACGTTAATAACAAAGCTGTCAGAAGAATTTCTTGGCCTATTCCTTATGCCTGTTGCCACTTCCCACCCCTGTTTACCCTTCTCCCCCCTTAACCTGCCCAGTTCTCGCCTAGCCTCATCTAACTCAGCCTGAAGGGCAGCAATTTTCCCCTCCTGTTCCACAATCTTTCTATCTCTACTGCATATCCTACAGAACCACTGATGAGTCTCGCTCATTTTCCCAATTCCCACGCCACTACAATCGCTCCAATGGAAAAACTTACTACATCCATCACACCAGACCCCGGAGCTAACGATTCTACGGCACGTCAGGCACTTTACACTCATGGTGCAAATCGATGTTAGTGACAGAAAGACAATTAAGTTAACGGAAAACAATGAAAATACGTGTACGAAAAATTAGGCCTACTCGCGAAAATGTAAACAGTGGTTCAGAAGTTTATTACTGGAAATTACTTGAGAGATGACGATACTCTACAGATATAAAGGGGCAGCAAACGTATTTAGCACACTAAACTATCAGTAAATGCACTTAAAATTGCGGTATGAAGTTTAATCTGAAAGCTCAAAACTTCGGCCCGGCCGCGATATGTAAACAAAGCGAACTTTACGTGATTACTGTGAAAATACGCGAGTAAGACAAAAAACCTTTAATGGTACGCTTGAAGAGCACTATAATTAACGTAATAAATTAGTTTAAAGTGTTACAAACAGTTTATTACTACTTAAATTACTTATCTTGTACGAGAGCTGTGACTCAGACGTCCGTATAGCAGGCGCAGGGCTATAAAATATAGACTGACAATGGCAAGGAAAGCGTTTCTGAAGAAGAGAAATTTGTTAACATTGAGGTTAGATTTAAGTGTCAGTAATTTGTTTCTGAAAGTATTTGTATGGAGTATAGACATGTATGGAAGTGAAACATGGACGATAAATAGTATGGACAAGAAGAGAATAGAAGCTTTCGAAATGTGGTGCTACAGAGGAACGCTGAAGATTAGATGGGTAGATCATATAACTAACGAGGAGGTATTGAATAGAATTGGGGAGAAGAGAAATTTGTGGCACAACTTGACTAGAAGAAGGGATTGGCTGGTAGGACATGTTCTGAGGCATCAGGGGATCACCAATTTAGTATTGGAGGGCAGCGTGGAAGGTAAAAATCGTAGAGGGAGACCCAGAGATGAACACACTAAGCGGATTCAGAAGGATGTAGGTTGCAGCAGGTACTGGGAGATGAAGCTTGCACAGGATAGAGCAGCATGGAAAGCTGCATCAAACCAGTTTCAGAACTAAAGACCAAAACAGCAACAACAATAACAACAAGGAAAAACAACACTGACTATGAGGGGGTATCAAGTGGAGTTTGTACACATATGCTACACTCTGTATACAGTGACCTTGAGCTTCTTGAAACACCTTTGGAGGCCATGGATGTTCGGGTAAGGGCACATCTGGATTTTACCGTCTGTAACGTTGATCTCGCTGCTGATGATGTCATGTCCCCGAATCTACTGTCTGCATTACTCTCTCAGGTCCTCCCACCAGTCCTAGTCTTGGGCAACTTGAACACCCATAACCCCATGTGGGAATGATCACTGGTCATGGTTAAGATATCGAAGCTTTACTAACATTGCTCGATCTTTGCCTCTTGAACTCTGGTGCCCTCAGACACTTCAGTGTGGCACACACAACTTATTCAGCCATTGATCTCTTTTTGCGCTGCCCTGGTCTTCTACCATCTATCCACTGGGGGGTCCACAATGACCTTACAGCCTCCACGGTCCCTTCTTCAGCATCACTCCGCTTGAGCACTGCCCAAATGGGTCCTCCGTAATGATGAGTGGGATGGGGTCATCTCTGCTGTCGTCTTCAGCTCCCAACTGCAAGACAGTATTGATGCGGCTGTTCAGCATACAGTTACAGCCTTTCTTTTGGCAGCCAACAAACCCATCCTCTTTTCCTCTGGATCCTCCCTGTACGAAAACAGTACCCTGGTGGACCCCAGAGATTGTTGCGGCCATTAGAGATCACAGGTAGGCTTTCCAATGCCATAAGTGGCACCCTTCACTGGAGATCCTCATTGCCTTTAAACAGCTCCGTGCACACCCCTGCTGCCTCATAAAATGATGAAAGCAAGAATCTGGGAATAGTATGTATCCACCAGTATCCACCATTGGATCATGTACCTCTCCATCACAGGTATGAGCAAACATCAGATCCCTCTATGACTTCCAGGCCTCTATAGGTGTACCAAATATTATCTAAGGTGGTGCCATTTATACTGATCCAGACACTGTCACTGAACATTTTGCTGAGCATTATGCTTGTGCATTTGTGTCTGAGATCTACCACCTTTCAGCTCAGTAAACAATGGGTGGAGTGAATGCGTTCATCTTTTACTACCCACCACCTGGCGCCCTATGATGCTCCATTCAGTGAATCGAAAGTCTCCAGTGCTCTAACCCACTGTCCCAATAAGGCCCCAGGGTCAGACCACATTCCGAAGCAAATGCTGGAACATCTCAGTGGATTGTCAGCATCACATCCTATCTATCGTTATCAGGTCTGGAACAAAGGTGAGTTCCTATTTCAGTAGGAGGAAGAATAATAGTTCTGGTACTGAAACAGGGTAAGAACCCACAAGAGATGGATAGTTACTACCCAGTCAACGTTACCAACTTTCTCTCTAAGTTGCTCGAGCACATGGTGAGCAGGTAGCAGGTGGCTGTGTTAACTCCTCGAGTCTCAGGACCTCTTGTCTGCATCTTGGGGCGGTTGTTGCAAAGGATGCTACACTGTTGACAGTTTGGTTCAACTGGAGTCCACCATCTGGATGGCCTTTGCACATCATCAGCATCTCATCACTGTGTTTTTTCGCCTACCGAAGGCATATTACCCGATATGGCATCACCATGTCCTTGCTACATTACGTGAGTGGGGTCTCCGGGGTCAACTCCCAATTTTTGTCAAGAACTTCCTGATGCACCGTACGTCTTGTGTTCAAGTGAGTGCTTTCACTCAGTAACCCCATACCCAAGAGGAATCGGTCCCACAGGGCTCTGTACTGAGCGTTCCGCTTTTTTTTGGTGGCCATCAATGGTCTAGCAGCTGCTGAGGGGTCTTCGGTATGACCCTCCTTATGTACCACTGTTTTTTGCTTTTATTATTGCTGCTCTAGTATGGGCATTACTGAGTGTTGCCTACAGGGTGTCATATGAAAGGTACAATCATAGGCTCTGACCCATGACTTTCAGTTTTCAGCCACCAAGTCTCATGTCATGCACTTATGTTGCCATTGTACTGTCCACTCACACCCAGAGCTTTACCTAGACGATCAATACTTCTTGTAGTTGAGAGATACCGCTTTTTTGACTGGTCTTCATTTCATAGCTGGCATGGCTTCCCCACGTTTTCCAGCTTAAGTGAATGTGCTAGTGACACCTCAATACAAATTCGTGCCTCAGTAATGTTAGCTGGGGTGCACATTGCTCTACCTTTATGCAGCTCTACGAAGCCCTGATTCTGTCCAGTCTTGATTACGGGATTTTTGCATATGGTTCCGCATCAAGACAGCATTGTGGATACTGGACCCTATTCATCATTGTGTGGTCTGACTCGTGACAGGAGCCTTCTGAAATAGCCCTGTGAACAGGCTACTAGTTGAGGCTGGCGTCCCTCCATTATCTATCAGGCGCCAACAACAGTTGCTGAATTATCCTCTATACATTCGTAGCTTCCCTGAACGCCCCAACTACCATGTCCTTTTCCCCCCCCACGCCAGTGATCCAGAACTGGGTTTACAATTGCTTCACACCTCCAGTGTCTCTGTTCCGAACTGCAACTTCCTCCACTGTCGCCTCTGGTCAGAGAGACATCGCATCTGCCCCCATGTCTTGTGCCCTGACCTCATATTTGTATCGAAGTCTCCTGTGGTCCAAAAGATTCCGTTGACCCCCACAATTTTTCACTGTCTGCTCTTGGCTGTCATTGAGATGTAACCGGGTTTGGAAGTGGTATTCACCGAAGGCTCGCAGTCGATGGACAAACAGGCTTTGCATACACACTTTCATGGTGCAGTGAATTCCACTCTCTGCCAAATGGCTGCAGTGTCTTCACTTCTGAATTGATGGCCATTAAACTAGCCCTTATCCATGTCTGTTCTTGCACTAGCAAGAGTATCCTAATCTGTAGTGACTCTCTCAGCAGCCTTCAGGCTACAGACCAGTGCTGCTCTCCTCACCCCATTGGTTATGGCTCTCCTGGATCTTGTCTCTGACCTCCATCAAGCTGGATGGGCAGCTGTTTTCATTTGGACCCCCAGTAATATTCGGATTTTGGGAATGAATGAGCTTATTAGTTGGCCAAACTGACCACCAGGATGCCAATTCTAGGAATTGAGGTCACAGAACCGGACCTTTGGTAATTTATACGTCACTGATTGCTGGAAGTCTGGAACTCGGCACACTTGGCTGACCCATGGTTACTTTCTCTGATTTGAGGATGTGCCTCGCTGCCAATGTGATTCTGCCTGGGGGTGCCCCACTTACAAGTTCATAACCGATTGCAGTTCAGAAATTGTGGTATGTTGGCATCATCCTCTATAAAATGGATGTCAGCGATGATAGACATATGTGACGAAGCAGCTACGTCTAACGAGAATAATACCTTGTTCCCTTCTTCTCTGTGATATTTCAACACAAAAAACAGTCACCAGTGCCAGATGCTAGACCACAGAGCATTTTAACACACGAAACAGTTGCCAGCCCACAGCACTCCATGTATTTAACACCAACCAGAAGTGAGAAACTCTAACTTTGTTTTCCAACAAATACTTTTTTCATAATAGAAGAGCATCTGAGATATGAACATCATAGATTGAGTATATCCATAGCGATCCATATTGCAGAGTACAAGTCACACAGGTCACCAGAGCTGAATACTTATATTTACTTGGCAGAGGCACATATTCGTTCTCCATTCGCTACAAATGCAGGTGGGTATAGCAAAAGAGGTCGACTCACAGCGAGAATCCAAGACTGAATACTGGCACCGACACTAGCTCTATGAGGTCACAATCCAGCTCAGACCTATTGTTCTGTTTACAACAGTGTAGAATTCTGGCATACTGGCCCTCACTTGAGATGCTGGGACAGGTTCTATGGTCGTAAGAGCAATGTTCTGGAATACTAGTATTGTACAGGGAAATGTGCTGTAATAGTTGATATGATAACATAATAGAAGGATAATTGAGATACCTCCACCACAGAGTGTCTCTCCATAGTGCTCCTTATTGCAAAGTACAAGTCCCACAGTTTCACCACAATTGAACGCTTATTACTGCCTTCAGAGGCACATATTTGTTCTTCCATCGCTCCATATGCAGTGGAATAGAGAAAGGAACTGACTAGCAGTGATATAGGATATTCTCCAACATGTATTGCATGCAGGCTAACCACTTATCAAGAATCAAGTCGCTGTTACGGACATCAAGCATGTTACTCTCATCTGTGATTCCAACATAGTAAACAACAGAGCAGGGTAGCAGTATTTCCATGATGTCACCCTATGGGTACTAACCTGCATGGTTCTAAGTTTAGAATCTATGACATCTTTTACGACATCAGAATCCAAGATAGCTGACCTGGGAATATGAACGCAGTCCAAAATAGTTGTTCCAGTTTTCATGGCACTGTGATTGTCTAACCCCACCAGTCACCCTCAGTGCAGGCTTACCGGCCATTAAGCAAACCCACCAGTTGTGCTTTATACTAAAAAATGAAAAACTGATCATCATCATCATAATCATTATCATCATCATAATCATAAAGCATCTTCAGAAATCTACCACCGCCACACACATTCGATTATAAGCATTTAACCATTCATCTCTCTCTCAATGTTCATTATTCGTAATGTGTGTATGTATGTTTTTTGCACTGTTTTCTTTAATGTGTCCCTGAGTTCAACAGCTCCACATTGTAGACGTGGTGACTGATACATTTGAGGAGCAGTAGTAGATATCAAGCCAGCAATCGGATGCGCTCCATGATGCAGCTCCGAGCACTTTTGAGTGTAAATCAAGTACATTCGAGCAACAGAAATTAAGTCCGCACACAGACAAGCTCTCGTCACACTGGAGTGGATACTAAGTTAGCATGGAGAACTATTTCCAGACTTCGAGTTTCACTGTATCCATCACCAGCACCACTAAGGCAGCATGCGGACAAGTTCCCTGGTCCAGCACCTGATATATTGCAGCAAGACACGGAATTGTTTCTAATCTTCCATATTTCACTATATTATTGTACTAAATAGAAATAGAAATGTAACTAAAGTAAGCCAATAAGTGATAAGCACTTAGTCACAGTGGAACTTACGTGGGGGGTATACAGAATGGGTCATACCGTACTTTATGCCCAATATTCTGACGACATTCATCCATATCGCAAGTGATAGCTAATGTGGCACAATATTCGATACACAAAAACTTGCTCATTCGTGCAGACATAAACTCTAGATCACTGTTATGGTACTCAGACGAAACAAATGGAAGAAGTAGGATAGTCAATGATACAATATATGAAAACAACCTGTATATACTAAACAGGGAAGGGCAACCACCGACTTGGTGTACACATACACATCGCAGTCATATATATGTAGTAAACAATAACACCCTCAGGTTTGTGATAGATTGGACAGTTCATGAAGGGTACACTCAAAGTGATCACAATGTCATCATGATTAACATCCAAACTTGGAATGTGGAATATACAACAACGTATAGTAGATTTCTCTTGAATAAAGCAGACTGGGATAGTCTACGACAGATAATCTCGAACTACCAGCTATCAGACATTACAGGTAGTGTGGATTATAAAATACATAAACTGACAGATTCAATACAAGACGCGCAATTAAGATCAATACCACATATAAACAAAACTTCAAAACCACGCATAAAAATGCAATTGACTTGTGAACTTGCGGAACTAAGGAAAAGAACACGACAAACACATAAATATTATCAGCGAGCAAATAAAGCTAAGGAAGAACTGGCTAGACTGAAAATATACAGAGAGACCAAAGAACGATATGGGATTACTATACTTGAGATTAAAAAATGGCAATGGGACACCTACGTACAGTGACAGTTACAGGACAATACGTGGGGAACCCCTTACAAAATTTTGACAGAAAGGGTCAAAACCCCATTCGTTTTGGCTACCCTGACAAAAGACGACGGTACACTGACACAAGGCTAGAGGGGTACTGCAGAATTCTTGCTGCAGAAACTCCTCCCCGATGATGACATAAATACTGATCTAGAGATACATACTGACATTCAAACTGAAATGGAACAAGAATATGTAACTGAAAGGATAGTCGATCCATTTACAAACGAGGAGGTGGCAAGAGCAATTGCAAGACTAAAGAAGGGTAAGGCCACTGGCCGTGACAACGTTCATGCAGAAGTGCTTCAGCAAATTGCACCATATATAACCACTTTTCTAACAGAGACCTTAAATGAGGCATTACAGTTTGGTAAAATACCCTTAACATGGAAGACGGCCAGTAGAATAATTATAAAGAAACCCACAGATAAATATCCCAAGGACCCAAAATCCTGTCTCTTAACACTTTCGCTGCGGCTGACGCCTGTAAGCGTCACAACAAGCCATGAGCCAGTGCGGCTGACGCTTACAAGTGTCCACGCTCACTGTCGGAGTGTAGTTGCAGCGTCTAACCTAGCATCAAAGCGTGTAAACTTTTGTTTTGTGTGGTCAGTTATCGAACGTATATTGTTCGTAATAGCGGCTAATGAACCGACACCAGGACCTTCCAATGTGAAAAGGAGCAGGAAAAGTGTTAAGTTGACAGAGGAACAGTTACTTAGTGTACTAGACGACAGTGATTGTCTGTGTAGTGAGGACGAGGCATACCACGGAGATTGTCATTTAGAGGCTGCAGAAGAACTGCAGAGTGATGATAGCGTGGAAGCACAGCTAACGAATCTGTTTTGTGACAGTTCCGAATCTGACGATTGTGTGGAAATCGACGACGAAAAAGAGTCCGACCTGTCACATGGAGATAATCCAGGTGAGTCCTGGCATAAAGAACCACATAACATGCAGTATCACCCATTTACGAAGGAAGAAGTTTTGCAAATTCATCCTGCTGGCAATTCTCCTATGGATTTCATCAGGTTATTGGTAACAGACGAATTTTTGCAACTTGTAGTTGACGAACCGAACGATAACGCAGTCAACATATTGCTGAGCGAAAATAGAAAAGAGGGATCTAGGATCTGTAAATGGAAATCTCTAAGCATAGGCGAATTACTAGTTTTCCTGGGCGTTTTGTTACAAATGGGTAACGTTAAATGTCCGCGATTACAAGACTACTGGAAGAAAGAACCGCTGTTTGAGAATAGAGGAATAGCGATTAATATAAGCAGAGACCGGTATTTGATTGTATAACGCGCTCTGCATTTTATAAAAAAATCCGCTTCCAGGAAAGCGGAAACCAGACGATCGTTTAAATAAGATACGACTTATATTGGATTATTTTAACACAAGCATGTCTCAAGTGTACTACCTGCGAGAGATTTATCAATAGATGAATCAATGATTCTTTGGAGGGGAAGATTGTCGTTTAGACAATACATAAAAAGCGAACGTAATAAATATGGCATTAAGATGTACATGCTCAACAATCCAGACAGTTTCATAAATAAGTGCGCTGTGTACACGGGAAGTAGTGGAGATATGGGGGGAAAAGGTCACGCTGAAAAGGTCGTTTTGCATTTGATGGCAGAAGATTCAAATGGTTCAAATGGCTCTGAGCACTATGGGACTCAACTGCTGAGGTCATTAGTCCCCTAGAACTTAGAACTAGTTAAACCTAACTAACCTAAGGACATCACAAACATCCATGCCCGAGGCAGGATTCGAACCTGCGACCGTAGCGGTCTTGCGGTTCCAGACTGCAGCGCCTTTAACCGCACGGCCACTTCGGCCGGCGATGGCAGAAGAGCTGCATGTTGGTCATCACATTTACTTGGACAGTTATTGTAACAGTTTTCATTTCGCTACAACGCTGTTGAACATAAAAATACTTTCCACACGTACTCTGAAAGTAAATATGAAATATACTCCCGAAGACGTTGTATCGGCAAAACTTGGGAGATGAGAGAGAGAGGAGAGACAATTGCGCGGTATTCTAATGGAGTTATGATTGGAAAATGGAAGGATCGACGAGAGATTCCCACAGAACATCTAAATGTTATGGAGCAAGTGACCAATGTGCTCCAGCAAATAGTCACAAAACCTTTGCCTATTATTAGGTACAGTGCGTGTATGTCTGGGACTGATAAAAAAGATCAGATGTTATCGTATTATTTAGGTGAACGAAAGACTGTCCGCTGGCAGAAAAAACTATTCTTTCATGTCATTGACATGTTGTTGCTGTTGTTGTTGTGGTCTTCAGTCCTGAAACTGGTTTGATGCAGCTCTCCATGCTAGTCTATCCTGTGCAAGCTTCTTCATCTCCCACTACTTACTGCAACCTCCATCCTTCTGAATCTGCTTAGTGTATTGATCTCTTGGTCTCCCTCTACGATTTTTACCCTCCACGCTGCCCTCCAGTACTAAACTGGCGATCCCTTGATGTTACAGAACATGTCCTACCAACCGATCCCTTCTTCTAGTCAAGTTGTGCCAGACACTCCTCTTCTCCCCAATTCTGTTCAATACGTCCTCATTAGTTATGTGATCTACCTATCTAATCTTCAGCATTCTTCTGTAGCACCACATTTCGAAAGCTTCTATTCTCTTCTTGTCCAAACTATTTATCGTCCATGTTTCACTTCCATACGCTCCATACAAATACTTTCAGGAACGACTTTCTGACACTTAAATCAACACTCGATGTTAACAAATTTCTCTTCTTCAGAAACGCTTTCCTTGCCATTGCCAGTCTACATTTTATATCCTCTCTACGTAGACCATCATCAGATATTTTGCTCCACAAATAGCAAAACTCCTTTACAACCTTAAGTGTCTCATTTCCTAATCTAATTCACTCAGCATCACTCGACTTAATTCGACTACATTTCATTGTCCTCGTTTTGCTTTTGTTGATGTTCATTTTATACCCTCCTTTCAAGACACTGTCCATTCTGTTCAACTACTCTTCCAAGTCCTTTCCTGTTTGTGACAGTATTACAATGTCATCGGCGAACCTCAAGGTTTTTATTTCTTCTCCTTGGATTTTAATACCTACTCCAAACTTTTCTTTTGTTTCCTTTACTGCTTGCTCAATATACAGATTGAATAACATCGGGGAGCGACTACAACCCTGTCTAACTCCCTTCCCAACCACTGCTTCCCATTCATGTCCCTCGACTTTTGTAATTGTCATCTGGTTTCTGTACAAATTGTAAATAGCCTTTCGCTCCCTGTATTTTACCCCTGCCACCTTCAGAATTTGAAAGAGAGTATTCCAGTCAACATTGTCAAAAGCTTTCTCTAAGTCTACAAATGCTAGAAACGTAGGTTTGCCTTCCCTTCATCTTTCTTCTAAGATATGTCGTAGGGTCAGTATTACCTCACGTGTTCCGATATTTCTACGGAATCCAAACTGATTTTGTCCGAGATCGGCTTCAACCAGTTTTTCCATCCGTCTGTAAAGAATTCGTGTTAGTATTTTGCAGCTGTGACATATTAAACACATAGTTCGGTAATTTTCACATCTGTCAACACCTGCTTTCCTTGGGATTGGAATTATTATATTCTTCTTGAAGTCTGAGGGTATTTCGCCTGTCTCATACATCTTGCTCACCAGATGGTAGAGTTTTGTCATGACTGGCTCTCCCAAGGCCGTCAGTAGTTCTAATGGAATTTTGTCTACTCCTGGGGCCTTGTCATTGAGGTGCTTGTTTTCAATTCCTTACATTTGTACAACAAATACTCAGGAAATAAAATGACATTGTACGATTACAGAATGAACATTATAAAGGGCTTCCTTCCACCAATGGACATTCCTCGAAATGTGAGCAAGAAACAGCACAAACAAACACACGTTGTGCAAAAGCGGGAAGCTACTGCAGGGAAGAAGGAAGCGGTGTAAGAAGTGCGCGGAACAAGGCAACCTGGATACTGCTTGAACTGCTGTATAATTTCCCATAAGTAGCAAAAACGCGATAATATCGGGGAAATTCCGATTATCAAAGGCAACTTCTTTTATTTCTTTTGACATTTCATGGTTTCTTTTTATGACGTGAAATGTTAGAACTTTTTTTCATGAGTACTCAGAAAATGAGGTTATCTTATTGCGTTGTAAAGCGTTCACTTCAGGTTTTTGCGAAAGAATTTGTTGTGCTAAATTTGTTTTAATAGCACCGCAATTGACGTGATGGGGGACACGAGAGAAGCCTCCAAGTAGGGTGTGCTTCGCTTACTAATTTCTACACGTCCGGGCGTCCCCTGGGCGTCTCTGATTCTCTCATACCAGGAGCAAACATGCTACTAAATTGACGACCTCTGTCAGAGTCAATCTTAAAAATGCGCATTCCAGAGCACAATTAGAAATGAGAGCAAGAGGTATAATGGGTGACATCGTAAAGTGGTGTACTAAGTACAAATTGACAATTGCTCTGCATAAAACATTATACGTTATGCTAAAGGGAAGTCTTAGTGAGACCCCTCCATTAAATTGGGAACAAACAATATATCTAGGAAAAAGACTACATTCTGTGTGTCATGATTGAGGAAAGGCTCTCTTTTAGAGAACACATATGGATGACCTCCGATAAGGTAGAAAAATGACTACAGAAACTTGCTAGAATTAATACGATAGAATTGCGATTACCATTAAGATACATGAGGGTTTACCACTGTGCGATTTTTGAATGTATCATATGTTTTGCAGCCAGTACATGGGCTCATAAACTGAGCCTTGTGGTAAACAAAACTATTGTTCACTGCAGTCAGAGAGGGGTGCTGCTGAGATTGTCAGGCACCTTCAAAACTACATCACTGGATGCCCTGTCTGTGGTCCAAGGTGTCTTTCTGATCGAAATAACTATTAAATACCGTGCCGCAGCAAACTGGTTAAAAAAGGGCAGTAGAGATCGGGTAAGAGCTATAACAGGAGAAGACATTCAAGACAAATTACACTTAAAAAATTGGCGCCTAGATACTTGGCAGAGTGACTGGGTTAAGAGTGAAAAGGACCATAGGGTTCATGGCTTCTTCCCAAACATCAGGGAGAGACTACAAATGAAATACATAGATCCGAATCGAGGCAAGAGACACTTTTTGAACAGTCATGGGCTTACCCAGCACACCTACACCGCATGAATATTAAGGAAAGTGATACATGCACATGTGACGACATTGGGACCCCTGAACACATGATTATCTCTTGCATGCAATACACACATATATGACACTTAGATTTGAGACAGTTTAATATTTACAACTCCATTAGGGACTCAGTTACGCGGACAGAATTAAATAACACAGCAGACAAAGTTTCAAGACAATTACAAGTAGAGTACAGCAGGACAATTTGTAAAATGAACAACATGAAAAATAGAAGAGTAGTTTTAGACATAGAAATAGGATAGAAAACTGCTGGTGAGAGGGCCATAGCTCGATGATACTATTCCGAGAGTTGCCCCTCACACCACCACCTATAATATATGTAATGTAGTATCGTTGTATCAAGGGCGCAGTACATGATTATAGATGTAGCATATGGACTCACAAATCTGAATATTAGTATTTAGGATGAGGCCAAAAGCGGTAAGGCTCGAGGAATTTTCCGAGGCTTTCTTCTCATGGCCTTGTTGGTGAAGGGATTTTCAGTAAATATGATTTCTTTTTAATTTTTCATTATATTAAAATAACTATAGATTTTTTGTATTTTCAAAATAACATGTATGTCATTTTGTCTTTTCTTTTCTAATTATTAAAATGCTGCTCTGAACTAGTAAAAACTGCCAGACACTGCATATGGTCCGCCTCCACGGGGCGGGACACGGGCAACAGCACATCAGTCATTCAGGAAGGTATGTGAATCAGACTTAGAGTGTGTACCTTTGTGTGGCTGTATGTTAATTATTCTGTGGATTCTCCCCTTTACTTGGCTTTGAGTGACTGATGTAATGGCTAAGTGACCAACTGCAGTATTTACACCCCGCTATATTATAAAGGCAGCAGACTTAAATGCCAAGCAGCAAGTAGAAAAAATCCACCTTATCCAACGTTTGCACCACTCATTCGATTCTCACCTAAGTCGATACAGAGTGCTGTTGTTCAACACTAATTATCAACTGACCACCACTGGATCAATTTGTGTTAATGTTTGTTTAGCACTTGATACAGACTTCAAAGTTACAGTGGATAAAGAGAATGTCCAGTGAGGTACAAAGGTGCAGTTCAGTGATATAGAGTGGGATCAACTATACAGCAAGTTGAAATGCATCGAGGATTGCATGACAGTTGAGAACAATGCATTCCCTCGAGACGTCAGTATCTTTGGCAGCCGCAGTGTAGTTGTTGTCATGTTCTGGAGTGGAGTGGTACAATGAAGTTAACATCTGAAGACCCAGAACAATATGTGTATATGAATTGTTCAGGAGTCTGTCCCAAACCAGCGTGTTTTGCACAATGCAATAAGGTTCGCCATGGAGAGACTCAGTCTGTGGCGAATTTGTGTTAAACCACTCTGAGGATATTGTCAAGTATCTATTAGAACACAAACTACACAATGAGGATGAGGAGTTAAATGTGTGTATCTTTGTGTTTATGTTTGCCATACCTAAGTCTGCTAGTGTTACTCCTATAAACAGAAACTGCATACAAGTTGAGTTTAGAGAAGGCATTCCTCAGTCTATTAGTGTTCCAGTTGGAGTGCATGAAGTACATACTGAATTTAAAGCATATAAAAACAGTTATTTGGCAAGTATTGCAGTGTGGTGAATAAAGAGAAGTAGAAAAAGAGAATGACTTTGTTTTGAAGTTTAATATTAGGTGCATCCCTTGCAGTAATTGATATATATTGGTTCCAAAGTGTAGTATCTATGAAAAATCTTCCTCAGGAAATTTACACTCTGTCATTTCTGCAGCATTCATCTAGTATATGTGACAAAATTTTGGACAGGTCTTCGATATGTCTATGGAAGCAACTATAATCATGGGTTATCTGTCCCCATGGACCAATATATCCTACACAATAGGCATAATCCATTGCAGTTAACGTGTGAACTGTCTCACATTCTCCTTCTTCTGCAAACTGCACATTCTATTTATTCTTATTAGACAAAGCAAAATGTGTCTTCATGATTTAAGGCTTCTTCTATACTTCAGAATCCAAGGTGACAGCACCTTATGTGATAGATGGTTGATTCTATACATACCCCTCTCATGTATACCCTATATCATGTGACGTGATGATTCACATTCATGTACAAATGGAATTACATGTATCAAACATGTGACCCATGCAAAATGTGTTTGTGGCAGGGAGAGAGGGAGAGACTGCCACTCACGTACGTCACCCTTTCACAGCACATTAAACAGATGGTATAATATGGCACTGTACTCAAACAGGGGTCCAAACAGGATGGTCCAGTGCCTTGGAGGATGAATATGCACCTCTTGATTTTTCTATTTCTATCCAGAATGTTCATATGTATGTGATGGAAAAGATTTTTGGTGTTTCTCACTTAATATCCCAGCATTCCTGTCTCATTCTACGTTGAGCAGGCTTGGCTGGAGCAAATTTCTGGTGCTTCTCAATCACAGGATTCCTCTAACTTTGGCCGGCCGCGGTGGCCGTGCGGTTCTAGGCGCTCCAGTCCGGAGCCACGCTGCTGCTGCGGGCGCAGGTTCGAATCCTGCCTCGGGCATGGGTGTGTGTGATGTCCTTAGGTTAGTTGGGTTTAAGTAGTTCTAAGTTCTAGGGGACTGATGACCACAGCAGTTGAGTCCCATAGTTCTCAGAGCCATTTGAACCATTTGAACCTCTAACTTTTCCACTACTGTTATCTCTTACCTGTCACTTGCGTTAAAGAACAAGCAGCGGCCCTGTGTTCTGACATATTCAGTGGTTTATGGTGACATGGATCTTAGCGGCCATGGGCGGACTTCTGTTACAATCCTAGTCCCTGGAGTTGTTTTAAACATGGCACATGTGATGTTAAACTTAGGACAATGGGTGTGACTGCAGCGATGTCCCCCATTTTGCATGAGATAATTGAATCAATGTTATGCATGTGACGTCTCAGTGCATGAAACTGTCACTGATGTGACTCGGTGGTGAGTTACAGGAATTGGAGTTAGGAGAAGCAGTACCTAGGAATTATCTAAGTGACCATTCACCTCTGAGTGAGAGCCTTTCCCTCCCAGTGTGGTGTTAAATCAATAATCTGGAAAGAACCAAACTCAGAGTTAGGAGAAGCAGTGACCACACATGTCTGAGTGAATAGTAGCTGGGAAAAACTTGTCACTGAGCTGGACGTGCACAAACATCCTTTGCATCAGAAGTCATAGTGTCAGTATTTGAGAATGTGAATCTGATGTCATAGAACCTAACCCAGTATATCAAGTTTGAGCAGGATTCTGATGTCATGGAAGTTACGCCAGTATTCCAGTTCTGGGGTAGTATGACAGAATTCTACACTGTCATAAATAGCCTGACAGATCTGACCTGGACTGGGACGTCATAAAGTTGTACCATTATGCCACAGTCGCCATCTTGTGTTAAGTCAAAAATATAAGGGAAACCACTGAAGCAAATAATATTTTCGATATAGAAACAATAATATTCTTCTCATTAGAGGCTGAATAAACTATGTTCTTATACAATGTCCTACATGCTATATAAACAAATACTTCTCTGTTCATCTCTGTGTTTTTTTCTTCCCGACTTAGCATTTATGATTTTGAAAACTAAGTAGTCTCCATTAATTAGACCTTTCTGATTTTCTATAGACACTTTAGCTTCAAGTATAAGTGACAGTCAAATGAAAATGAGACAGATGAGTAAAAGTAAGTAATGAAGGTAAGCAATCGCCATGAATGTTAGTCCATTTATTCCACTGTGAGACAAGACAGTCACTGTCTTCACTGAAAACTGTTTGCGGTTGTTCAAGAAACCATGTTTGCACCCAGGCGTGCTCATCTTTATCTGAAGCAAATAGACAACCATGAACGTCTGTTTTCAGGTCTTCAAAAATATGGAAACTGCATGGAGAGAGATAGGGCTGTGTAAGGGCTTTCCAACAAAACTTCTACAGAGTACTTTATACAACCTTCGCAGAATGTGGGCCCACTTTGCTTTGAATCAAGTAGTGCATGCCTGTGTACAATCGTGGTTCTGCAGACAACCACAAACATTTTTCCATGAAGGCATTGACAGTCTTGTCTCAGAGTGGGATAAATGTATTAACAAATGCTTCAAATGGCTCTCAGCACTATGGGACTTAACAGCTATGGTCATCAGTCCCCTAGAACTTAGAACTGCTTAAACCTAAGGACACCACACAACACCCAGTCATCACGAGGCAGAGAAAATCCCTGACCCCCGCCGGGAATCGAACCCGGGAACCTGGGCGCGGGAAGCGAGAACGCTACCGCACGACCACGAGCTGCGGACTAAATATACACTCCTGGAAATGGAAAAAAGAACACATTGACACCGGTGTGTCAGACCCACCATACTTGCTCCGGACACTGCGAGAGGGCTGTACAAGCAATGATCACACGCACGGCACAGCGGACACACCAGGAACCGCGGTGTTGGCCGTCGAATGGCTCTAGCTGCGCAGCATTTGTGCACTGCCGCCGTCAGTGTCAGCCAGTTTGCCGTGGCATACGGAGCTCCATCGCAGTCTTTAACACTGGTAGCATGCCGCGACGTGAACCGTATGTGCAGTTGACGGACTTTGAGCGAGGGCGTATAGTGGGCATGCGGGAGGCCGGGTGGACGTACCGCCGAATTGCTCAACACGTGGGGCGTGAGGTCTCCACAGTACATCGATGTTGTCGCCAGTGGTTGGCGGAAGGTGCACGTGCCCGTCGACCTTGGACCGGACCGCAGCGACGCACGGATGCACGCCAAGACCGTAGGATCCTACGCAGTGCCGTAGGGGACCGCACCGCCACTTCCCAGCAAATTAGGGACACTGTTGCTCCTGGGGTATCGGCGCGGACCATTCGCAACCGTCTCCATGAAGCTGGGCTACGATCCCGCACACCGTTAGGCCGTCTTCCGCTCACGCCCCAACATCGTGCAGCCCGCCTCCAGTGGTGTCGCGACAGGCGTGAATGGAGACGTGTCGTCTTCAGCGATGAGAGTCGCTTCTGCCTTGGTGCCAATGATGGTCGTATGCGTGTTTGGCGCCGTGCAGGTGAGCGCCACAATCAGGACTGCATACGACCGAGGCACACAGGGCCAACACCCGGCATCATGGTGTGGGGAGCGATCTCCTACACTGGCCGTACACCACTGGTGATCGTCGAGGGGACACTGAATAGTGCACGGTACATCCAAACCGTCATCGAACCCATCGTTCTACCATTCCTAGACCGGCAAGGGAACTTGCTGTTCCAACAGGACAATGCACGTCCGCATGTATCCCGTGCCACCCAACGTGCTCTAGAAGGTGTAAGTCAACTACCCTGGCCAGCAAGATCTCCGGATCTGCCCCCCATTGAGCATGTTTGGGACTGGATGAAGCGTCGTCTCACGCGGTTTGCACGTCCAGCACGAACGCTGGTCCAACTGAGGCGCCAGGTGGAAATGGCATGGCAAGCCGTTCCACAGGACTACATCCAGCATCTCTACGATCGTCTCCATGGGAGAATAGCAGCCTGCATTGCTGCGAAAGGTGGATATACACTGTACTAGTGCCGCCATTGTGCATGCTCTGTTGCCTGTGTCTATGTGCCTGTGGTTCTGTCAGTGTGATCATGTGATGTATCTGACCCCAGGAATGTGTCAATAAAGTTTCCCCTTCCTGGGACAATGAATTCACGGTGTTCTTATTTCAATTTCCAGGAGTGTATTAACAGTTCTGGGAATTACTTTTTAAATAATAAACAGTTTACTTTCTTTTTCTGTTTGTCCTGTTCTCATTTGACTGCCCCTTAATGTAGGTTCCATAGAAAAATACGTATTGCAATAGAGCATTTTGTTGTTTGCGACTGTGAAGTCGGATGTTTACTGCAATAGCATGTAGTGAATTTTTCATTAAGATGAGCAGTCACAAAGTAATGAAGTGAAGTGCCTTTTAAAATATGAAATTATATCTTTGCCAAATTCGTTGATCACTGGGTCATAAAGTACAGATCTAAGATGCCAAAGGAGATACTTTTCAGTTGACAATACAGCTAAGCTTGTAAGGTGTTCTTGAATTAATGAACTACATACATAATTTTTTATCCTTGTCATGGTTGAAAAGCTTCTCTCAGCTGAGGCTTAGACCGCAGGAATAGTCAAAGTAAGATCAAAGAGGTTTACAGTTTTGACATAAATTTCAACAAATCGCCAATACATTCACGATGCGTTTCTCTGAAGATAAAAGCAACGAATAACTGTTACCTTAACCAGGAAAAAACAAAAAATTATCCATATCAGTCTTTTAGTGAGTGCAGTGAATTGCTTATAATCATCACAATTATGTACATTTAAAAGTTCCATAACTAACAGAGTCCTAGTTACTAACTCTGTTTTGTAGTCCCGCACGTGGTAGCCTCACGGTCAAGGGCGCCTTGCCATGGTTCACGCAGCTCCTCCCGTCGGAGATTGGAGTCCTCCATAGGCCATGGGAGTGTGTGTTGTCCTTACCCTACGTTAGTTGAAGTTAGGTTAAGTAGTGTGTAAGCCTAGGGACAGATGACCTCAGCAGTTTGGTCCCATAGGAATTTACCACCACTACGTCACCACCCATGAACCATCAACCATGGACCTTGCCGTTAGTGGGGAGGCTTGCGTGCCTCAACGATACAGATAGCCGAACCGTAGGTGCAACCACAACGGAGGGGTATCTGTTGAGAGGCCAGACAAACTTGTGGTTCTTGAAGAGGGGCAGCAGCCTTTTCAGTAGTTGCAGGGGCAACAGTCTGGATGATTGACTGATCTGGCCCTGTAACACTAACCAAAACGGCCTTGATGTGCTGGTACTGCGAATGGCTGAAAGCAAGGGGAAACTACAGCCGTAATTTTTCCCGAGGGCATTCAGCTTTACAGTATGGTTAAATGATGATGCCGTCCTCTTGCGTAAAATATTCTGGAGGTAAAATAGTCCCCCATTCGGATCTCCGGGCGGGGGCTACTAAAGAGGATGTCGTTATCAGGAGAAAGAAAACTGGCGTTCTACGGATCGGAGCGTGGAATGTCAGATCCCTTAATCGGGCAGGTTGGTTAGAAAATTTAAAAAGGGAAATGGATAGTTTATAGTTAGATATAGTGGGAATTAGTGAAGTTCGGTGGCAGGAGGAACAAGACTTCTGGTTAGGTGAATACAGGGTTATAAATACAAAATCAAATAGGGGTAATGCAGGAGTAGGTTTAACAATGAATAAAAAAATAGGAGTGCGGGTAACAGCATAGTGAACGCATTATTATGGCCAAGATAGACACGAAGCCCAAGCCTACTACAGTAGTACAAGTTTATATGCCAACTAGCTCTGCAGATGATGAAGGAATTGATGAAATGTATGTTGAGATAAAAGAAATTATTCAGGTACTGAAGGGAGACGTAAATTTAATAGTCATGGGTGACTGGAATTCTACAGTAGGAAAAGGAAGAGAAGAAAACGTAGTAGGTGAATATGGATTGGGGTTAAGAAATGAAAGAGGAAGCAGCCTGGTAGAATTCTGCACAGAGCATAACTTAATCATAGCTAACACTTGGTTCAAGAATCATGAACGAAGGTTGTATACATGGAAGAACCCTAGAGATACTAGAAGGTTTCAGATAGATTATATAATTGTAAGACAGAGATTTAGGAACCAGATTTTAAATTGTAAGACATTTCCAGGGGCAGATGTGGACTCTGACCACAATCCATTGGTTATGAACTGTAGATTAAAACTGAAGAAACCGCAAAAAGGTGGGAATTTAAGGAGATGGGACCTGGATAAACTGAAGGATCCAGATGTTGTAGAGAGTTTCAGGGAGAGCATAAGGGAATGATTGACAAGAATAGGGGAAAGAAATACAGTAGAAAAAGAAGAATGGGTAGCTTTGAGGAATTAAATAGTGAAGGCACCAGAGGATCAAGTAGGTAAAAAGACGAGGGCTAGTAGAAATCCTTGGGTAACAGATGAGATACTGAATTTAATGGGTGAAAGGAGAAAATACAAAAATGCAGTAAGTGAAGCAGGCAAAAAGGAATACAAACGTCTCAAAAATGAGATCGACAGGAAGTGCAAAATGGCTAAGCAGGGATGGCTAGAGGACAAATGTAAGGCTGTAGAGGCTTATCTCACGAGGGGTAAGATAGATACTGCCTACAGGAAAATTAAAGAGACCTTTGGAGAAAAGAGAACCACTTGCATGAATATCAAGAGCTCAGATGGAAACACAGTTCTAAGCAAAGAAGGGAAAGGAGAAAGGTGGAAGGAGTATATAGAGGGTCTATACAGGGGCGATGTTCTTGAGGACAATAATATGGAAATGGAAGAGGAATTAGATGAAGATGAAATGGGTGATATGATACTTTGTGAAGAGTTTGACAGAGCACTGAAAGACCTGAGTCGAAACAAGGCCCCGGGAGTAGACAACATTCCATTAGAACTACTGACAGCCTTGGGAGAACCAGTCCTGACAAAACTCTACCATCTGGTGAACAAGATATATGATACAGGCGAAATTCCCTCAGATTTCAAGAAGAATATAATAATTCCAATACCAAAGAAAGCAGGTGTTGACAGATGTGAAAATTACCGAACTATGTGTTTAATAAGTCACAGCTGCAAAATACTAACACGAATTCTTTACAGACGGATGGAAAAAATGGTTGAAGCCGATCTCGGACAAGATCAGTTTGGATTCCGTAGAAATATCGGAACACGTGAGGTAATACTGACCCTACGACATATCTTAGAAGAAAGATGAAGGGAAGGCAAACCTACGTTTCTAGCATTTGTAGACTTAGAGAAAGCTTTTGACAATGTTGACTGGAATACTCTCTTTCAAATTCTGAAGGTGGCAGGGGTAAAATACAGGGAGCGAAAGGCTATTTACAATTTGTACAGAAACCAGATGACAATTACAAAAGACGAGGGACATGAATGGGAAGCAGTGGTTGGGAAGGGAGTTAGACAGGGTTGTAGCCTCTCCCAGATGTTATTCAATCTGTATATTGAGCAAGCAGTAAAGGAAACAAAAGAAAAGTTTGGAGTAGGTATTAAAATCCAAGGAGAAGAAATAAAAACCTTGAGGTTCGCCGATGACATTGTAATACTGTCACAAACAGGAAAGGACTTGGAAGAGTTGTTGAACAGAATGGACAGTGTCTTGAAAGGAGGGTATCAAATGAACATCAACAAAAGCAAAACGAGGACAATGGAATGTAGTCGAATTAAGTCGAGTGATGCTGAGGGAATTAGATTAGGAAATAAGACACTTAAAGTTGTAAAGGAGTTTTGCTATTTGTGGAGCAAAATTTCTTATGATGGTCTAAGTAGAGAGGATATAAAATGTAGACTGGCAATGGCAAGGAAATCGTTTCTGAAGAAGAGAAATTTGTTAACATCGAGTGTTGATTTAAGTGTCAGAAAGTCGTTCCTGAAAGTATTTGTATGGAGCGTAGCCATGTATGGAAGTGAAACACGGACGATAAATAGTTTGGACAAGGAGGAATAGAAGCTTTCGAAATGTGGTGCTACAGAAGAATGCTGAAGATTAGATAGGTAGATCACATAACTAATGAGGACGTATTGAACAGAATTGGGGAGAAGAGGAGTGTCTGGCACAACTTGACTAGAAGAAGGGATCGGTTGGTAGGACATGTTCTGTAACATCAAGGGATCGCCAGTTTAGTACTGGAGGGCAGCGTGGAGGGTAAAAATCGTAGAGGGAGACCAAGAGATGAATACACTAAGCAGGTTCAGAGGGATGTAGGCTGCAGTAGGTACTGGGAGATGAAGAAGCTTGCACAGGATAGAGTAGCATGGAGAGCTGCATCGAACCAGTCTCAGGACTGAAGACCACAACAACAACAACAACAACACGTCACTACCATTTTCTTGTTTCTCCCCCATCACTATGTCCAATATTTGAAGCAGATTTTTCTAAAATATGTTTCAAAATTGACTGCAGCACCATGCCTTGGACGTTTAGTTTCTAGTTCACTGATATGTATGTTGGCCATCAATGAATCTGTACCATATTTTTTAAAATCCGCGCATTTGGTTTTTCCTTCTTGGAATTCGTAATTTTTGTTACACATTTTCCAATGTCGTAAGCTCTGGCTTGCAATATATCAAATAAGGTGTCAGTGAAAGATTAGGAGAATGCTTTTGTATTGTATATAGAAATGATGCGTGATTATGGCTTCCCCTTAAATTCTGCTGATGTGCGTTATGTAGTAAAATGTTATCTGGATAGAAGGGGTAGTAATGTGAAAGCATTTTCCAACAATATACCAGGGAAAGATTGGACAAAAGATTTGCTTCATGGACCTCCTCAACTGAGTGAAAGATTTGCTGCTTACATCAAATGCAGCAGGGCAGTTATTGATGAGACTATGTTGCGTAAATACATTGGAATTCCAGTGGACTCCCATTCGGGAATACGATGGTTCAATCCAATGTCCAGCCATCCTGATTTAGGTGTTTTGTGAATTCCCTGAGTTGCTGCAGGTAAATGCTGGGATGGATCCTTTCAAAGGGCACGGCCGACTTCCAAACCCTAATCCGATCATACCAATGACCTCGCTGTCTGGTCTCATCCCCCAAAAGATCCCAACCCTTTGTGTACCACATGTGGCGGCAAAACAACACCTTCAGCTGTAACAGCAATCATGGCACTAACACTTGTCTTGGACGAATCCATGATTGTCTCTCTGTGCTTTACTCCTCTTTTCACCAGTGCTTTATATACTTTGTCCTGGGTCATCTGTAAAGTTGTTCTCATCAAAATTTGTTATGTTACTAGGAGGCATGTTTGCAACGAATTCCTCCAGATTATCAAAATAATCATGAATAACTGCCTCACTAATTCCAGCACAAATTCTCTTAATATTTTGCACTAATCTTTCGGTAACCTCCTTGCTTCTTTCCATGATGCCTAAGAACCAGTCTCTTTAACGTTTCTCATGTCGCCCAGAACGATTCAAGTCCTCCTGTAGAACATTTCTCACTTCATGTCGTTTCGAAGGAAAACCCACTCTCCCCACTTGATCAGTCCATGAGCTAAACATGCTTCTTCTTCTGATTTTAGAATATGCTGCCCACCGTACTTGTTTTTACATTTGCCTTTCACGCTCTCATTTAACGTTGTATAGGGCACACCGCATCACTCGGATGCTTTACGAATACTCAACTTCCTTTTGTTCACTTCCCGGACGGCACTTTCCAGATATACTTCATTGTAGTTCCTTTCTCCCTCTACCCATCTTCCTTACGTACATTCGTGGCGTGATCGACTTCATCATGCAAAATACAATTCAATTGTTGGATCAGTACTCGGCCATACGACAAACTTCAGCCTTTGCAGATACGTAAATCGCATCACAATGAATTCACTTACCGACTAACAGTCCGAAAACAGCTGGATTATATCCCATAACGCGGTACTGTAACACGTTTGTCTGGCTCCATTCACAGGCCGCCAAAATGCATGTGTTTATTTCCCAGTGTCAGTGAACGGAATTTCATACAGAACATTCTACATTTAGAAAATACTATACAACTAATTGGCTTCCACAGAGATTATATATCGTGAAATTTCCGGATTTGGCGATCAACTTCACCCCACCTGATCGATTTTACCCGGTCTGACGGTACCTCTTTGTGTTGTTCTCCTCTGGGATAGTGCGGGTAGCAAAGTTGTGCAGCAGAGCTCCACATTCGCACAGGTGGTGTCCACCTTGGATTTTCAAGATTTTGTCGCTCGGCAGTACAATACACAGCTAACCCAGTTGCTTACCTTCTGCCTACATTAACATAACCATGTGAAGTACAAGGGGCATTCATTAAGTAATGCAACATATATTATTATGAAAGCAGGTTCGTTTTATTCACAATTCATGTACACCAGGTGTCGGCAAGTAATTTTAGATTGGCTCCAGATACTATTGAAAACTTTTATCGATGTCCAGAAGAAAAACTGCCATATTCCTTACTAATTTTCTATTTTAATTTTCATTCACAATATAATATGAAATACAATAGGCATATTTGTATTCAAAATTTCAGAAAAAATCTCATATTCCTTACTGATTTTAATTTTCGTTGTCATACTAATCTGAAATACAATAGATAGGCATATTTGTATTCAAAATCCAGAAAAACTTACATTTTTCACTACTTTGCCTTCTATTCCAGTCTCATATTGTTCGCGGAAAGAAAGATTGTCGGTATGCCTCTGTGTGGGCTCTAATCTCTCCGATTTTATCATCATGGTCTCTTTCGCGAGATATACGTAGGAGGGAGAAATATATTGCTTGACTCCTCGGTGAAAGTATGTTCTCTAAACTTCAACAAAAGCCCGTACCGAGCTACTGAGCGTCCTTCTTGCACAGTCTTCCACTGGAGTTTATCTATCATCTCAGTAACGCTTTCGCGATTACTAAATGATCCTGTAACGAAGCACGTTGCTCTCCGTTGGATCTTCTCTATCCCTTCTATCAACCCTATCTGATACGAATCCCACACTGGTGAGCAGTATTCAAGCAGTGGGCGAACAAGTGTACTGTAACCTACTTCGTTTTCGGACAGCATTTCCTTAGGATTCTTCCAATGAATCTCAGCCTGGCATGTGCTTTACCGACGATTAATTTTATATGATCAGTCCATTTGAAATCATTCCTAATGCGTACTCCAAGATAATGTATGCAATTGCCTCCTTCCAGTTTCTGAGCTGCTATATTGCAGCTAAATGATAAAGGATTTTTCTTTCTGTGTATTCGCATCACACTACACTTGTCTACATTGAGATTCAATTGCCATTCCCTGCACCATGTGTCGATTCGTTGCAGATCCTCCTCCATTTCAGTACAATTTTCCGTTGTTACAACCTCTCGATATGCTACACCATCATCCGCAAAAAGCCTCAGTGAGCATCCGCTGTTATCCACAAGGTCATTTATGTATATTGTGAATAGCAACGGTCCTACGACACTGCCCTGCGGTACACCTGAAATCACTCTTACATCGGAAGATTTCTTTCCTTTGAGAATGATATGCTGCGTTTGTTATCTAGGAACTCATCAATCCAATCACACAATTGGTCTTATAGTCCATATGCTCTTACTTTGTTCATTAAACGACTGTGGGGAACTGTATCACACGCCTTGCGGAAGTCAAGAAACTCGGCATCTACCTGGGAACCCGTGTCTATGGCCATCTGAGTCTCGTGGACGAATAGCGCGAGCTGGGTTTCACACGATCGTCTTTTTCAAAACCCATGCTGATTCCTACAGAGTAGATTTCCAGTCTCCAGAAAAGTCATTATACTCGAACATAATACTGTTCCAAAATTCTTCAGCTGATGCAGTTTTATACGTTTTCTAGGAAATGCTCTCCTGCAAGTCTATTATATCCATTTGGATTAAAGTCTTTGAACAGCAGTACAACTCTGCAGGCACATACGTCCATTCTGCCACTGGAGAAACTTCTAAAGGCGATTTTAAGAATCGCGACAGCTTCTCTATCTATGAAAAGTCTTGGAATCTTGCTACAAATTCCCTCTTAAGATCTTATATGAACCATGGACCTTGCCGTTGGTGGGGAGGCTTGCGTGCCTCAGCAATACAGATGGCCGTACCGTAGGTGCAACCACAACGGAGGGGTATCTCTTGAGAGGCCAGACAAACATGTGGTTCCTGAAGAGGGGCAGCAGCCTTTTCAGTAGTTGCAGGGGCAACAGTCTGGATGATTGACTGATCTGGCCTTGTAACATTAACCAAAACGGCCTTGCTGTGCTGGTACTGCGAACGGCTGAAAGCAAGAGGAAACTACAGCCGTAATTTTTCCCGAGGACATGCAGCTTTACTGTATGATTAAATGATGATGGCGTCCTCTTGGGTAATATATTCCGGAGGTAAAATAGTCCCCCATTCGGATCTCCGGGCGGGGGCTACTAAAGAGGACGTCGTTATCAGAAGAAAGAAAACTGGCATTCTACGGATCGGAGCGTGGAATGTCAGATCCCTTAATCGGGCAGGTAGGTTAGAAAATTTAAAAAGGGAAATGGATAGGTTAAAGTTAGGTATAGTGGGAATTAGTGAAGTTCGGTGGCAGGAGGAACAAGACTTTTGGTCAGGTGAATACAGGGTTATAAATACAAAATCAAATAGGGGTAATGCAGGAGTAGGTTTAATAATGAATGAAAAAATAGGAGTGCGGGTTAGCTACTACAAACAGCAGAGTGAACGCATTATTGTGGCCAAGATAGACACAAAGCCCATGCCTACTACAGTAGTACAAGTTTATATGCCAACTAGCTCTGCAGATGATGAAGAAATTGATGAAACGTATGACGAGTTAAAGAAATTATTCAGGTAGTGAAGGGAGACGAAAATTTAATAGTCATGGGTGACTGGAATTCGTCAGTAGGAAAAGGGAGAGAAGGAAACATAGTAGGTGAATATGGATTGGGGGGAAGAAATGAAAGAGAAGCCGCCTTGTAGAATTTTGCACAGAGCATAACTTAATCATAGCTAACACTTGGTTCAAGAATCATAAAAGAACTTTGTATACCTGGAAGAATCCTGGAGATACTAATAGGTATCAGATAGATTATATAATGGTAAGACAGAGATTTAGGAACCAGGTTTTAAATTGTAAGACATTTCCAGGGGCAGATGTGGATTCTGACCACAATCTATTGGTTATGAACTGTAGATTGAAACTGAAGAAACTGCAAAAAGGTGGGAATTTAAGGAGATGGGACCTGGATAAACTGAAAGAACCAGAGGTTGTAGAGAGTTTCAGGGAGAGCATAAGGGAACAATTGACAGGAATGGGGGAAAGAAATACAGTAGAAGAAGAATGGGTAGCTCTGAGGGATGAAGTAGTGAAGGCAGCAGAAGATCAAGTAGGTAAAAAGACGAGGGCTAATAGAAATCCTTGGGTAACAGAAGAAATATTGAATTTAATTGATGAAAACAGAAAATATAAATATGCAATAAATGAAGCAGGCAAAAGGGAATACAAACGTCACAAAAATGAGATCGACAGAAAGTGCAAAATGGCTAAGCAGGGATGGCTAGAGGACAAATGTAAGGTTGTAGAGGCTTGTCTCACTAGGGGTAAGATAGATACTGCCTACAGGAAAATTAAAGAGACCTTTGGAGAGAAGAGAACCACTTGTATGAATATCAAGAGCTCAGATGGCAACCCAGTTCTAAGCAGTATTATGGAAATGGAAGAGGATGTAGATGAAGATGAAATGGGAGATAAGATACTGCGTGAAGAGTTTGACAGAGCACTGAAAGACCTGAGTCGAAACAAGGCCCCGGGAGTAGACAACATTCCATTAGAACTACTGATGGCCTTGGGAGAGCCAGTCATGACAAAACTCTACCATCTGGTGAGCAAGATGTATGATACAGGCGAAATACCCTCAGACTTCAAGAAGAATATAATAATTCCAATCCCAAAGAAAGCAGGTGTTGACAGATGTGAAAATTACCGAACTATCAGTTTAATAAGTCACAGCTGCAAAATACTAACACGAATTCTTTACAGACGAATGGAAAAACTGGTAGAAGTGGACCTCGGGGAAGATCAGTTTGGATTCCGTAGAAATGTTGGAACACGTGAGGCAATACTAACCTTACGACTTATCTTAGAAGAAAGATTAAGAAAAGGCAAACCTACGTTTCTAGCATTTGTAGACTTAGAGAAAGCTTTTGACAACGTTAACTGGAATACTCTCTTTCAAATTCTGAAAGTGGAAGGGGTAAAATACAGGGAGCGAAAGGCTATTTACAATTTGTGCAGAAACCAGATGGCAGTTATAAGAGTCGAGGGGCATGAAAGGGAAGCAGTGGTTGGGAAAGGAGTGAGACAGGGTTGTAGCCTCCCCCCGATGTTATTCAATCTGTATATTGAGCAAGCAGTAAAGGAAACAAAGAAAAATTTGGAGTAGGTATTAAAATTCATGGAGAAGAAGTAAAAACTTTGAGGTTCGCCGATGACATTGTAATTCTGTCAGAGACAGCAAAGGACTTGGAAGAGCAGTTGAACGGAATGGACAGTGTCTTGAAAGGAGGATATAAGATGAACATCAACAAAAGCAAAACGAGGATAATGGAATGTAGTCAAATTAAATCGGGTGATGCTGAGGGGATTAGATTAGGAAATGAGACACTTAAAGTAGTAAAGGGGTTTTGCTATTTAGGGAGTAAAATAACTGATGATGGTCGAAGTAGAGAGGATATAAAATGTAGACTGGCAATGGCAAGGAAATCGTTTCTGAAGAAGAGAAATTTGTTAACATCGAGTATAGATTTAAGTGTCAGGAAGTCGTTTCTGAAAGTATTTGTATGGAGTGTAGCCATGTATGGAAGTGAAACATGGACGATAACCAGTTTGGACTAGAAGAGAATAGAAGCTTTCGAAATGTGGTGCTACAGAAGAATGCTGAAGATAAGATGGGTAGATCACGTAACTAATGAGGAGGTATTGAATAGGATTGGGGAGAAGAGAAGTTTGTGGCACAACTTGACTAGAAGAAGGGATCGGTTGGTAGGACATGTTTTGAGGCATCAAGGGATCACAAATTTAGCATTGGAGGGCAGCATGGAGGGTAAAAATCGTAGAGGGAGACCAAGAGATGAATACACTAAGCAGATTCAGAAGGATGTAGGTTGCAGTAGGTACTGGGAGATGAAGAAGCTTGCACAGGATAGAGTAGCATGGAGAGCTGCATCAAACCAGTCTCAGGACTGAAGACCACAACAACAACAACATTAAAAAATTGTTATAAAGTGAAAGAAGTCTTGATTTGCAATATCTTCTTCTACGATATCCAACTTTCGACGGAAAGAAGACACACTTTGTATCATATCGCATATTAATTTTCCATTTCCTCGTACCTTGGTATTGGGCGCATTTAATTGTTTCAGAATATCTTTCAAGAAAGCCACAGCTAGCATACTGCAATCGTTTACTATTGACTCCAAATGGTTTCTTGCTTCTTGTGAATCCAAGTTTTCTGAGAAGTACGTTATTGCTTCTGTTGACCTTTACTTAGCCAACGCATATTGTTGTACTGCAGTAAGTCAGAATGCGCCAAATCACTCAGAAAGAAACTCTTTGAACTGTCTGTGCTGAAAAGCAGAATGAGACCTCATAAAATTAATCAACTTGAATAGCCTGTCTAATACTTCTTTCAGAGTCACACTAAAGTTTCCACAAAAGGGTTGCCTGGTGAATTTTGCACTGATACGATAGTAGCCCAGCATTCCTATCCTTGATTCTCTTCACAAGTCCTTATGTGATTCTAGATACGGATCATAATATATGTAATAAACAGTTCATAAGTTTTCTATATACACATATATTTTATCGTAAAGACAACACATGAATGCTGCAAGAAGTACAAAGGCAGAGCAGTTAATATTCCAAAGATTGTAATTTGTGTGGTCGATGTGACCTATCGACGCCACACAGCAGAACTCCCCCCCTCGCAGTACGGAGTACGGCCTATGAGATCTGAGGGGGGTGGGGGTTCTTGTGGTAGTCATCGTCGGCGTGAGTGGTGCGAGGTGGCAGGCGCACGACCGGAAGCTTCATCTCCATCAGGTCAGTGTGTGAAGGTGCAGAGGGTGCCCGCCGGTCCAACTCGTAATCCGAAAACCAGTGGGGGGGAATGATGCGTCGGCCAACTCGGGAGTAGCGGTATGGGAGAGGAGGCGGCGTGTAGGCGTGCCTTCCCCGAATGGAGACTGAGCCGTCCGAAGAAATGAAAGCTTGAACACATGAAGAGTCGCACTCTTGTGGGAGGGACAAGTTGTACACTATCTTGACATTGATTTCCTCAGTGAGGGTCAGGTCTGTTCTGTCAGTGAGCAGTACAAGCACATGATTATCTAACACCATAATCGACACGTTGTCGATTCAGTCAGGTGGTATGTTGCAGCACAAAACGAAGAACGGGGTGTCCACGTCTCTAGTACATGAAATGTTTTCAAAACCTGTGAATGGGGATTATGATGACATGCCTGAAGAACCCGCGAACTGCGGTGGTGAATCGTTGAACGAAGAAAACCCAACCATAGGTTGAACCTTCTCGTTAGCAGGTTCGTCAAAAGAACATGTGCTCGGGCAGTCCGACTGGGACAGCAGAGTGGTCTCAGAGTCTATGAAGGCAGGCTTGAGCCTGTGTAGAGAAACTGTTTGCAGGCGATCTTTTATCATAATGTTGAACATCATCTAGCCCCTCCGGAGTACTTTGAAGGGGCCGAGGTAAGGGGGTTGTAAGGGTTGTCTGACAGAGTTGTCCCTGAGCATGACATGTGAGCAAGATCTGAGTGTGGTTGGTACATAAGTGTCAGGTGGGGAATGGCTGACAGGTGGGTGTAGCCGGGTGATTCTAAAGTGTGCACGCATCCTTCCGATAAGGAGGGAAGGAGGGGGAATCCCTGGGGTCTTGGGGAAGAATTAGTTCCCCAGGTAAAACGGGTTTTCGCCGAAAAAGAATTCGGAAATCGTCCTCTGTAAATTTGGTTTAAATGTAGAACGTAGGCCCAGCAACACTCAAGGAAGTGAAATGATAATTAAATGGACACCCTAGCTGCAAACAGGCGTTGATGTACTTCATTGGGGACTTGTTGAAAATGTTGGGCGACATTTTCAACATGTCCCCAATGAAGTACGTCAACGCCTGTTTGCAGCTAGGGTGTCCATTTAATTATCATTTCATTTCTAGCAAAGCTGCATGGTCATCCACGGTAACTCTTCTTTCGGGAACAGATACTACCGTCATATATACTCAAGGAAGTGCCTCGGACCAGGGACAGTCGTGGCACCTGAGTGCAGTTTTAAGGGCGCAGTGCCATCGTTCCACCAACCCGTTGCTGTGCGGGTGGTAGGCTGTCGTATGGCTCTTTTTAATACCGCAAAAATTACAGAGAATCATAAAAAGTGCAGATCGAACTGTCGACCCTGGTTGGTTGTGATGGTGGACGGACAGCCAAACCTAGAAACGAATCCTTTGGCCACAGTTTCTGATGTGATGTTGGGTAAGGGGACGGCTTCCACCCAACGAGACATTCGGTCTATTGTGGACAGGATATACCTGTGGCCCTCCGACGGAGGCAGGAGACCGGTAAGGTCGATGTGTACATGACGGAAACGTCCCTTAGGGATGTCAAACGTGCCTAGTGGCGGGGAGGTGTGACGTTCTATTTTGTTACATTGACAGGAAATGCAGCTGCAGTGCCCATGTTTGACAGTCTCGTTTCACATCTTTCCACACAAAACGCTCGGTGACGAGGCGAATGGTGGCTCGGACGCTAGGGTGGGCGACATTATGCGAGGCATCGAAAAACTGTCGGCGAAGAGTGGGTGGGAGCAAATGCCGCAGATACCCGTAGAAGAGCCGCACCATACTTCGTCCGAAATGCCAGGGAACTTAGCCTTGGTAAACACGAGCGAACACTGAGGGTCGTGGGTGGGAGCAAAGGCCGCAGATACCCGTAGAAGAGCCGCACCATACTTCGTCCGAAATGCCAGGGAACTTAGCCTCGGTAAACACGAGCGAACACTGAGGGTCGTGGGTGGGAGCAAAGGCCGCAGATACCCGTAGAAGAGCCGCACCATACTTCGTCCGAAATTCCAGGGAACTTAGCCTTGGTAAACACGAGCGAACACTGAGAGTCGTGGGTGGGAGCAAAGGCCGCAGATACCCGTAGAAGAGCCGCACCATACTTCGTCCGAAATGCCAGGGAACTTAGCCTCGGTAAACACGAGCGAACACTGAGAGTCGTGGGTGGGAGCAAAGGCCGCAGATACCCATAGAAGAGCCGCACCATACTTTGTCCGAAATGCCAGGGAACTTAGCCTTGGTAAACACGAGCGAACACTGAGGGTCCGTGAGCAGAACCTGAGTGTCCTTGTCCGAAGTCTGAAGAGCCGTGAGGTGGGATAAATCGACGATACTTGAAACAGCATTGATCCACGAGAGGAAATCAGTGGGGGTGTTCTCCATGCCCATGATGTAGCGTACGTCCGTAGTAAATTGAGAGACCAGGTTGAAGTGGCGGAAACGTCGGGGGGGGGGGGGGGGGGGGGGGTCCTCTGGCGGGTTGAAGAAGGCGTCCGCCAGCGGTTTGTGATCAGTAAGAATGAAGAAAGGACGGCCCTCGATGTCAGTGCGGAAATGTTTGACGGCCTCATACACCACCAGAAGCTCTCTATCAAAAGTGGAATATTTCTTCTGTGTTGTGGACAGTTTTTTGGAGATGAAATGAAGTGGTGAAACTGAGTCGCCTTTGCTCTGTTGTAATACTGCCCCGACCGCGATGTCGCTCGCGTCGATAGTGATGAACAAATCGGCAGATGGATCAGGGTGGGCGGCCATAGCCCTCTTACTGTACAGCAGTATGTCAATGATATTCTACGCCCTGTTTTGTTGCCCTTGATGGCAAGCCATTCTGGGCTTACATTTCACTAAGATAATGCCAACCGTTCGCACAGCATTGAGTGTGTACTGCCTGTCTTGGTGCTTGCCAGTCCCTACCATGACTGGCAAGGCCGCTGGATGTCTCACAATTGAGAAATTTTGGAGCATAATGGGCAGGGCCCTCCAACCGTCTCAGGATTTTGATATCTAACATGCCAATTGGACAGAATTTGGCATGATATCTCTCAGGATGACTTCCAATACCTCTGTCATCAATTCCAAGCCAAATAGCTGGTTGCATAAGTGCAAGAGGTGGACCAATGCGTAGGGGCAGGAAAAAATCGGTGCTGTTTTATGGTCAAAATCGGTATTATTTTTTGTACTTTTCGGTGTTATTTATCTGTATTATTTCTGGCAAACTTTATCTATTATCAGTTATCTTTATTTGTCACATTTAACCATTTTTCAATGCTATGTTCAATATGTAACTATTTCTAAGATAGGATGGGCCAAATATGAGACGAGTGTAGAGAAAAATTGTTTTAACAAAAAATTTTGACACAAATAATTATTTGAAAACAAATACCAAAGGTAAAAATGAAAATAACAGCATGTTGCAGATATTTCATTGATGACATGCTTCGCGCTTCTTCATGTCGTTCTTGAGCACAGAAGCCGGTCTCCACAGCTCAAGAATGACCTGAAGATGCACTGGACGCGTGAAACGCGTCATCAATAAATTATCTTCAACAGAGACTATTATTTCAATTTTTAACATTTGTATACTGTTGCTGCGCTTGTCCAGAATGGTGTGGAGTGATATATACATTTTAAATAATACGAAGAAAATTATTTATCAATGATGTAATGTTGGCCTGCAAAAATGTTTCCACAGTCTTTTGGGCCAGATATTCACAATCGCTCTTCTTCTTTTTTGCAGCTTCAAAGCTGCTGCTAATTGTAGACCGCCGCTTTATTGGCAAACTGGTCTACTTCAACTTGTTGCCCTTATGTTTTTCAGTCTGCACATGTTTTACTGTTGAATCTTTACACTCCCTTGAAACTCTGGTATTGCAGAATTTAGAAAACACTGTTAGCTTATCAGGAGCATATAAACCACCGATTTCAAACTCTCGCACCCTTTTGTCAGCGGTTACTGTAGGCTTCGTCAATGTGATGTGTTTGTGATAGATTTTCATTGCGCCATTGCTTTGAAACGGCACATTGTGACACATACACTACAAAAGAAATAATCGAAATTCGCACAGTGGTCATTCGTACGCGCTCGCAAAAGTCGATAGTCGATAGGCCACTAGGACGTCACAACTGCATAAAGTATTACGACACTTGAGCATGTAACATTTCAACATTAAATATGTTTCTGGCATCATTATATTTACGACACTTCTTACGAGGACACAGAAAAATATTGTTGAAAAACGCTGATATTGAGTTATTTCCTGAAGAATTGCCGAATTCGCGTTACTTCCTTAAAAACTGCCGAATTCGCATTACTTCCTTAAAAACTGCTGAATTCGCGTTGTTCGTCGTGTTATCGTTTAAACGAATTTTTCCTGTCCCTACCAATGTGTTATAGACTTGCTCAATTGGTAAACCTCTGCCTCTTGAATAAATGATAATTTTTTTCTGAAACTGTAATCTTGTGTTAGTTATTACATGTGCATCACATCTACCAATTTCCATCCCATTCGGGTAATTCCTTCATGATGGATCACTTTTTTTGTCTTAGAGTGTAGTTGAACCTTTGACACCTAATAAATATCTCCTTCCACCATTGAAAATCATCTGACCTGTTGAAAATAACAGAATTGAATTGAACTGAATGAAATTTTATTGTCGTTTAGCTATTACAGCAATTGACAAAGTGAAGTTACATATATACAAATTATACAGTATATATCCATGGGTTGAAGATCAATATATCAATATTGGTTTTCCATAAAATACGATATTTAAAATCAAATAATATGAAAACATTGCATCATAAATTACTCAGTTAAAGAAATTATGCTGTACTCTCCAAACCAATACCACTATGATATTTTACAGTCATATAATTCCAGAAGTGAGTAGTAAGAATTTGCAGCTAACCAACTGAATAATTTATCCTTAAATAAATCAAATGGAGCTTCTACCCATTCTAGTGGCAGTTGGTTAAACATCTTCATACCCACCACTTTGTAACTGTTCAGTGACTTGGATAATCCGTATTAAGGTATGTCAAGATGGCTACTATTTATGGTTCCGTGAGAGTGTACATCTCTTCTACCCTGGTATTCTGATAAGTTGCTTTTTATATGCAGTAGGGCAGTGTAAATATACATGTTTATAACAGTTAATATTTTTAAGTTGATAAACAGTGGTTTGCAGTGGTCCAGTTTATCACTGTTCGTGATAATTCGAATTACTTTCTTTTGAAGTACCAAAATGTCTTGAAGGTATGAGCTATGCCCCATATTAAAAGCCCATAAGATATAATGCTTTGAAAGAAAGCAAAGTAGGCCGATCTTACATAGGCTGCAGGTACATAGCTTTTTAAATTCCTTAACAAATACACCACTCTAGACAGCCTTGTACTAATGTATTTAATATGTGGTTCCCAAGTCAATTTACTATCTATAGCAATACCTAAGAACTTAACACTATCCATGAAGTCTGCTACTGGCAGATCTCTTATACTAAATACAATCTTTTGAGTTTTACTCTCATTAAGCAGGAACCCATTAGCTCTAAACCAGACTGATGCTTGTGATATTGTGTTATTAGCCACAGTTTGGAGTATAACCATGCCTGAGGTGATATTAAAAAAAGTGGTATCATCTACATAGAGAATGGAGTGAGTATTTATGTAAGATGGTAGATCGTTTGTCATTAATATAAATAGCAGAGGTTCTAATACTGAGCCTTGTGGCACACCGCACTTAACTTCAGCTAGCTGTGACCTCTGTTTACCAATACAAACAATTTGTTTACGATTGCTGAGGAAAGATTCGAAAATGTTGTCAACTTCACTGTTTGTGATTCCGTAATAAACTAGTTTGTTGGGGAGTGAAATACGCTCCACACAATCGAAGGCTTTGCTAAGATCACAAAAGGTAGCCTGAGCAAAATTAGTTTTCTTCATAAGAATTAAGCACTTTCTTAATCAGGGAGTCAATGGCATGGACTGTGGATTTGCCTTTCCTAAAGCCAAACTGTACCGCAGTAATGATGTTATTACACATCAGATAATCACACAACTGGGAGTTGATGATGCATTCCAAAACTTTAAATAAAATGGGTGTCAGAGATATTGGGCGATAGCTAGATGGGAAATTTTTGTCTCCTTTCTTGTAAATGGGCACTACCCTGGATAATTTTAATACATCTGGGAATACTCCTTCAATTAGACATCTGTTTATACATTTAGTAAGAGGATATACTATGTGCCCAATTATCTTTTTTAACATATTACAAGAAATACCATATATATCTTCACTATCAGAGGGCCGAAAATTATCTACAATAGTTAAAACAACATCTGGTGTGACCTCTGTTAAAAGGAATTTATCTTTCATGGTGTAGTCTACATTGTGATATTTAATGAGATCAGCTACAGTTTCTTGCGACCTCCCAATGCTTTCCCTAATTGGGTTAACAGATTTTATACAGCAGTTATTAAATTCATCTGCTGTAATTTCTACCTCAGCTTTCTGCTTGCTTTTGGCCACTGAATTTATTATAGTCCATGCTTTTTTGCATTTATTTTTTGATGACTCAATGCTGAGTAGGTTATGTTGTTTTTGGCCTCATTTAAAGCATACTTATATTACTGCCAGTGTGTAAAAAAGGAATTTAAATTGACCCAAAAATTACAAACCAATATCATTAACTTAAGAACTTGTCAAATTGCTTGAGAAAGTAATAGTAAATCAAGTCAAATCTTATTTCATTAAATATAAACTACTCAACAATCTGTCATATGGTTTTAGGAAAGGAAAGTCTACCATAACAGCTGTAGGAACATTTGCACACAAATTTGATAAAGGAGATTGATGTGTCGGCAGCTGGGCCAACACCTTGTAAATAGAGGTGGCTAAAAAGGCACGCGAGACTAACGCAGACGGGCGTGAAGTACTGGAACAGGATACGTAATTAATGCTATGAAGAAAAGAACGGAGCTTCTCATATACTTATCTTTAATGTCTTCTTGTACATCTCTATGGTGAACACAAGTGAGACTCTAATTACAATCACTGTAAGGCTAATGGCGCCTTGCTAGTTCGTAGCCATTAACTTAGCTGAAGGCTATTCTGTCTCTCGGCTAATGAGAGAGAAAGGCTTCGTACGTCTAGTCGCTAGCTCTGTCGTCCGTACAACTGGGCTGAGTTCGAGTCAGTCTCTCGAGACCTGCCTTGTGGTGACGCTAGGTTTGCGATCACACAGTGGCGACACGCGGGTCCGACATGTACTACGGGACCGCGGCCGATTTAAGCTACCACCTAGGACTTGTGGTGTCTGGCTGTGACACCACAGAGACAAAGTAACAGGTGCTCTCCTAGATACTAATAAAGTTTTTGATACTATGAATCTTATCATTTTATTGGACAAAATAGAATAATGTGTGATGAGAGGTGTAGCCTTAAAACTTCTTACCTCCTATTTACAAGAGAGGAAATAGTGTGTTAGACTAACTTATAAAAGAAATGAACAGTTGCTTATAGCTAAATCCACTTACAGGATACTTCAATGTGGCTTGCCTCAAGGAAGTGTACTAAGAACTTTCATGTTTCTCGTATATGTTAATGTTTTATCTGAACCCCAAAACTGCAGGTTCATAAGCTATGTGGATGACATATCTTTTGTCAGCTGGAGCAATGATATGGAAACTGCTGCCAACGCTAGAGAAATCGCTTACAGAATTCTGTCAGCTTACTGTACTGCAAATAACCTGTTTGCGAATAAAGAGAAGACAGGAACACTGCAATTCCTACTTAACTATGATTTACATAAAAATGTTACTCCAATCATACTTCCATCTGAGTGCAGCTATACAATGAAATAAAACTTTTGGAAATAATTTTTGGGCAACACAAGGTATAGAAAGAACTAATAGATTATGTTTGAAAGAAAGTACAAATATGTATTTCATAGCATGAGTGTCAGCCATTCTGAACCATGACACCATAAGACAAATATATTTTGGATAGATAAACCCACATCTGTGATATGGCATTGAGATACTGAGTGGGGCATCAGCATCCTATTCTGATGGGCCTTATGAACTACTAAAAATGCAGTAGGAGTGGTAGGTAAATTAATCGAGAGGGCCTTCTTGTAGAGATATTTTCAGAAAATAGAAAATACTTGCCATCTACTCCACATACATCCTGTTGGCAATCACATTTGTTTAAATTGAATCCAGAATATAATGTAATGAACAGTAATGTATGTAATTAAAATATACAGGGAAGGGAAATTTTCACACAATTACCTGTCTTAAAAAGACTGCACACTGCAGTCTGCATACAATAGGGACATTTTTCAATAGACTACCATCTGATTTTAAGATACCTAATTCAAATATGCTGAAGAATAGCTTGGAACACTTACTAACAGTGTATTCAGTAGAATATTCCAAATTTAATGTTCCCTTGTAAAACTGTTATTGTATATACAGGGTGGTCAGAAAATATTGTAAGGGTGTTGGAGAGTAGGTTGTGCTAAGAAATAATGGTTAAAAAAATGAGAGCTCCTAGGTGGCTCACCACTCCTTGGTGAGTAAGTGTATGGCTACCAACGGACCCCAGCCTTTGCAGCACTACATTGTTTTTCTTGCTGCAAATCTCGCCACCTCTGACTTTCCGTAAGAGGGTCCTTTTGGTGCAGACCCTGCTTGGACTTCTGTCATGAATTTCGTCTTGATTTTGGACTAGTTTCAATCTCAACACTATCTTCATCTTCCATTAACAATTATATAGTCCCCATTTTTGGGTTTGACCTGTGTACTTTTCCAAATTTTACAGAAGTGTGTGTCATGCAGGGCAGGTCATCCACTGTGGTGTATGCTGCTCATCTGATTCCTTCCACCACAGCACCCTTCCTTCCTGTTGTTGTAGTATGGTTAAAGCCCAGCGCAGTAAGCCATCCAGTTGTGGGGGGTCATCAGGTACCTGCACAATGGCAGCCTCCTGACCACACAGGGACTGCACTGTTGGTGCCTGTGCTGCACACTCTACACGTACACCATTGAGTATGTGCCCCTCATGAGTAAGCCACAGGGAGTCCCAGAAATGGATTACTGGCCAGGTAGCCATTGCTGTGGGTGGGTGGTGCCCTGTCCAGAGTGAGTGACTTAAACTTTGTCCTGCTGGTGGTCGCATGGCCCTCAGCAGTCTCTTCAAACAGAAAGGCCTTGTATGATGAAGTATGATCCCAATGTGTTCCCTTGCAGTGTGCTGTGGGAGGAATGCAGGACTAGATGACCAGGAGCAAACTCCCACCCACAGCACTTGGTCTGTACCAGGATTGAGAGGGAAATCTTTTTGGCTACAAAACCTTTATTTTTTGTGGAACATATGAAATACAAATACAGGGAATTGCAGCCATCTCCAAGAAGAGCAACAGTTCCTTCTGATTAAAATGTCATCTCCTCCCCAGTCACAGTTGCTACTCTCTTGTCAAAAGCTGGGTGACATTCGTGTGACAGTCACTACCTACAATAGTCTCAATATGGTCCAGCGCATAATCTTTCACAGTGATGTTCTTTTGCAATCTGATGATGCTCTGCAGACCAACTTAGTGCAACAGGGTGTGCAGTTCATCTGTCATGTCCACAAGAAACCAAGGAAAAATGGAGTTGCTACTGGGGCCTTCATCTTGGCTTTTGAGGATGATACATCGAGGTCAAGGCGATGTTCTACCGGTGTGATATGAAACCCTATGTTCCTGCTCCTATAAGATGCTTCAGGTGTATGAAGTTCAGTTATACGTCTTCCCATTGCACCACTACACCTGTCTGAAGGGATTGTGGAAATCCGCTGCACACGAAGGTTCCTTGTGCCCCTTCCCGCCCCCCCCCCCCAACTTTGTAAACTGTGGCAAACTCCACTCTCCCCGCTCACCAGATAGCTCCATTTTTAAGTGTGAGAAGAAAATTAGTTTGTATAAGACCCTGGACAAGCTCACATATCAAGAGGCCAGAAAGAACGGTGAGCATCTCAATCCCATAAAAATGAAACAGTCTTATGCTACAGCTGCAACGTCATCACCTTCTCTTCAATGGTGCCTTCCTCTGTTGCGCCTCATACAGTGGGCCATCAGAGCTCCCCTTTGATACTCGGCCCCATGGATGGTCTGGTGCACTTCTGTTGCTTTCACGGGAGCAATTGCTCCCCAACGGCCCCCACTGACGTTTCTAGGTTCCATTTGTCTTGGTTAATATCAGTCATTTCCTCCAGACTTGCTTACAGTTCGTTCAGTGTTCTTTTTAAAGCGGTGACTGCTCTTCGTTTGGTTGACCACCTAGTGTCACAATGACCCTTCAACGTAATGTTACTTCACACTGCTTGCCACCTTTCTGTAGAGCCACTGAAGAATGTAAATATCTTTTGAACTGTTCCAAAAAAAAGAAATCATTAGAGGCGACACAGAGCAGCATACGATCCGATAAGGTTTAAGCTATGTGCAGCACATGGTGCAAACCGAGCACTATCATTTTGTTTGAGGATCTGAGCTTGTTCACCGATATACAGTATTTTCCAGCCATTTTGCTGCCATTATCATAACCCTGACCTCTGCAATTATCAATACTTAGCCCATCTTCTTTAAGTTTTTTAAGAATGTCCACTGAAATGCCTTCACCTGTTTTTTCATTAGTGTTGCACCGAGCGAGGTGGCGCAGTGGTTAGCACACTCGACTCGCATTCGGAAGGACGACGGTTCAATCCCGTCTCCGTCATTTCCCTAAATCGCTACAGGCAAATGCCTGGATGGTTCCTTTGAAAGGGCACGGCCGATTTCCTTCCCCATCCTTCCCTCACCAGAGCTTGCGCTCCGTCTCTAATGACCTCGTTGTCGACGGGACGTTAAACACTAATCTCCTCCCTCCTCATTAGTGTTGACAAAGTCAGTGAAACTTTCTTTAGCGTGACACTTCCCATCTGACAAGTCAACAAATCTAATAAATTGGCCCATTTGCTCAATGTGAACACTGTTTGGTGTGCAGTCAAAGATGATCGAAAAGTATTTTCCATTTTTTATTTGATTCAAGATTTTCCGCCTCACGTTACTTCCAATTAAAGTTATGAGCTCGTTTTGGACTTTAGGGGAAAAGTAACTGAGTGTCATTTTATTTGATTTAACGTATGCTATATGTTCTGCTAGTTTAGGATGATAGTGACTTATTAGTTCTAATGTGCTTAAAAAAACTCCACTACTTGACTCGCCAATGATTTCTTTCTTTGCTGTTCCTCGAAGTGGTAGATTATTCTTAGCACAAAATATAATTACATCTATGACTACTTTCAGTATGTTCCTCCACTTCTCTACCTCCTTCTGAATATTTTCTTGAATTTCATCATTTACAGTTTTCTTTTGTTTTAGTCTGTTTTTCTGTCCACTGCATCCAAAACAACCTGTGGCTGGACGAGTTTTCGTGATTGTAAATGAGAGGGTTTAAGTGTTTCCAGTCATTGAAGCCTTTATTAAAATCTGAAAATGAAGATGACTTTCCACGATGTTCTTTCCCAAAGAGGAGACAGGGAAAACAAAATAGAGAATCTTCCGACTGGCTATAAAGTAACCATTGTCTTCGCACACGTTCGCCATTTGTGAGCTTTTTGTAAAACCACTTGCCACTGAAACGTCTATCTCCATCCGACACGGGAAACTTGAAGGTTGTTACGGCAACTATTTGAGGGCCACATTCAACCACCACAATTCGAATACTACAAGTAATCAATGGATAGTTAGGCCATTTTTTAGATCAATAAAAACTATTTCATTTATTTCTGGTGAACAGCCTTCTTCTAAATCATGACAACCAACTGCTGATCCTTCCTCATCTAAAGAACTATGTGTGGAAGATTCGTACTCCTCATAGTCTTTTTTTGAAACTGGTGAGGCTGTATGATGGGAAGTTGATCGTTGTGGTTGGTTGTCATCATTTGTATGTGGATGTGTTTCCGTATCATCAGATTCAAAATCGGCATTACTCTCATCTTGATCTGTTGCAGTGTTAAGTGTGTCCACCTCTTTGTTGGGTTTTAGCCAATTTTTCAAGTCTCCTGAAAGGAGAACTGCAGTTCTTTCCTTTTCTTTTCTTAGTTTTTTAAATGCATTTCCAGATAGTTTTTTTAGGTCCCATCTCTTTGTTGTATGAAAGGAAATGTTTTAACCTGGAATGAAATATAAATGAAAATAAAATGAACCTATACACATAATAATAACAATAACTTATGAATAATTAATAATGGGCCACATACAAAAGAACCACCGATTGGCTCAAGTACTCTCCTCAGGTCAGGCCGAATCTAGACGAGATAGTCAGACTTGTCATTTCGAAACTTGCCTTGATTTCTGCCACTTGTAGTTGACGTCTCTTAAACCCACATGCCGAATTTCAGCTGCTGAGACACAGTGGAAGTTACCTAAAAGAAATCACGAAAGCATTTATTTAGTGTGTTGGCGCTTACAAGGAAAGACCGGTCCACACGTTACGATAAGTCTGCCCAGATACCTGCGCAATTGTGTGTGCATGCAAAGGATCGCCACAAATCAGATATTAGACTGTAGAGCGTACCCAGGAGCCGATATAGACTCAGATCACAATTTAGTAATGATGAAGAGCAGGCTCAAGTTTAAGAGAACCGTCCAGAAGAACCAGTCGGGAATTAAATAGGATACCAAAGCTGTGAGGAATGATAAGACGCGTTTGAAGGTCGCGAAGGCTGTGGATACTGCGGTCGTGAAAACCAGAGTAGGAAGAAGAGTGGACGTCTTTAGTAACAGCAATCACAGATGTTGGGATGATAAATATAGGAACGAGGAAGGGAAATACGAAGAAGCCAAGGGTAACAAATGAAATACTTATTCTGATCGATGAAAGAAGGAAGTATTAAAATGTTCAGGGAAATTCGGGAATACAGAAATACAAGTCACTTACGAAAGAAATAAATAGGAAATGGAGGGAAGCTAAAGCAAAATGACTGCAGGAAAAATGTGAAGAAATTGAAAATGAAATGATCGTCGGTAAGACTGATTCGGCATATAGAAAAGTGAAAACAACATTCGGGGAATTAACCCGGCAGTAAACTCAGCTGGTCTGTCAGACCACGGAGAACTCTTCACATTAATACAATGTCTGAAAATTGGTTAAAAGAAGCCATCTTGTCGGCACATATAAATGATAACAATAAGACTCGTCTGATGGTAATTAAAAAGTGGTTCAAATGGCTCTGAGCACTATGTGACTTAACATCTATGGTCATCAGTCCCCTAGAACTTAGAACTACTTAAACCTAACTAACCTAAGGACATCACACAACACCCAGTCATCACGAGGCAGAGAAAATCGCTAACCCCGCCGGGAATCGAACCCGGGAACCCGGGCGCGGGAAGCGAGAACGCTACCGCACGACCACGACCTGGGTAATTAAAAAATCGATGTAATCTGTAAGGGTCTGAAAGAACAGCTACGTGTTTGACGTTTGTGCGTCCCGTTTCCAGGCGCGTGCACTGCCGGGTTAAAAGCAACGGTGGTAATATTAAGAGTGCAGTGGGAATTTCACTGCTGAGCGCAAAGCAGAGGGCGGATAGATGGGAAGAATACATTAAAGGGCTCTATTAGGGGGAAGACGTGACAGATGGAGTGCTAGAAGAAGAGACGAGTGTTGACATGGAAGACATAGGTCATAGGGGATCCAGTATTAGAGGCAGAATTTAAGAGGGCTCTGGAGGACTTGAAATCAAAGGAGGCTGAGGGATAGGTAATATTCCATCGGAATTTCTGAAGTCATTGGGAGAAGTAGCATCCAAACGAATGTTCACTAAGTGAGTAGAATCTATGAGACTGGCGACGTACCATCAGACTTTCGGAAAAATATCATGCACACAATTCCGAAGATAGCAAAGGCAGATAGATGTGAGAACTACCGGGCAATCAGATTAACATCTCATACATCGAAGATACTGACGAGAATAATATATATAAGAATGGAAAAGAAAACTGAGGATCTGTTAGGTGACGATCAGTTTAGCTTTAAGGAAGGTAAAGACACCAGAGAGGCAGTCACGACACTGCGACTGATAATGGATGCAAGACTGAAGAAAAATCGAGATACTTTTATAGGATTTGTCGAACTAGAAAAGGCGTTCGACAATGTAAAATGGTGCAAGGTGTTCGAAATTCTGAAGAGAACAGGAGTAAGCTATAGAGAAAGCTTATCCATTGACTCTTTGATTTGCTCTGAATGTCAAATATCAATGTAAAAGACCAAAGCAGCAAAACCAAGTGGAAGTATATCAGAAATAACGGTGACAATAAATGCGTGACTTTTTAATATTTCTTTGAATTCAAACAAATTTTATTGCAAGGGAAACCACGTTGCGCACACTATGTTGCTTTAGAGTAGACAATACTAACGATGTAAGAGCTAGAGAATTTAGAGTTAGCCTATTTGTTTCAAAAAAATTTCCCATAGAGAGATACAATGTGTATCGAGCAACATATTGCAACCAGATATGACTGAAACTGAAGTGCACAGAGCTTGTTTTACGAATGCAAATTGACTAGTTTTAGTGAACCTCGAATGCACAATTCACGTGGATCTGATATTAGAAAGGGAATGAGCGTTAGAAGGAGACTTTCAATCAAAGGTGAAAAATACAAAGGCGACTTTGCATTCAACGTCTGCTATTGAAACTTTTTTACACAATAATGCCCGTTATTAACCTGAATGATTCATTGTTACCTGTGTGAATGGACCAGAAACTTTGGTTCACGCCTGATAATACCAGCTTTACATACAGAAAAAATTGTGAAGGGATCATCGATGTCTTGAGGAAAAAAAAATAGTATTTTTCACACTTCAGGCTTTATTACCGTTTTAAAGAAAGTTGTTGTCGTTCTGTGTTCTGTGTTCCATACAAATGCTTTGAGAAATGCAAGAAAATTCTGCTGGATTTCATTAATCCGGAGAGTCTCAGTGGAATGCACGGGGGGACACTTCGTGCCTCATGTGGCAAAACAGCAGATCGTAGTACAGTGGAAAAAATTCAGAGATACTATCAATATCTCGCTTCTACTTCGCATGTACATCAAAGTTGCTTCTTTAACACTGCTTGCTTTTATCAAAAACATTCATCTGAGATTATAATGAAATTAGCGTGACTTGTAGTGGTGTGGACATGTTGGGAATGTGGATCTCACGGGGAGCGTGCAAGGGATAAGTCCCTGCAGACGCACTATCCTCTGTGCCGGCGGTGGCTCAGATGGATAGAGCGTCTGCCCTGTAAGCAGGAGATCCCGGGTTCGAGTCCCGGTCGGGGCACACATTTTCAACATGTCCCCAATGAAGTACATCAACGCCTGTTTGCAGCTAGGGTGTCCATTTAATTATCATTTCGTTTCTAGCAAAGCTGCATGGTGATCCACGGTAACTGTTCTTTCGGGAACAGATACTACCGTCATGTATAACTTTGATATTTATCGAATGTGATGACATTTAGGATAAAACAGCTGATTTCATCTTCAATACTTTTAAATCTTATGTGTAATTTTAACTGGTACGTCTGTTATAGACAATATTTGCAAACAGCCAAATCCCCTTAGATAGCATATCAAATGTCACTGAAATAAACAATAAAGGTGCTACAATTATCAAACACGAGTATGTTTATATTTGTTAATTTTAGTAAATGAAATGTAGTTGGGAGAAAGAAAAATTGTATGACTGGCATTGTAGATGAATGAGCTCATATTATTCTGAATAATCAAAAGTGAAACTCTGGTTTTTTATGTACTCGTTAACAACAAGAATGATAATTTTAGTATCTTCCCTAGGGACGCTTTTGTCATCAGCTACGTCGATTGAAACTTATAGTTACATCTGCATGAGTTTCCACAGATTTTGATATGTATATATTGTTATAATGTAGTTTTGTCTACTGCTACGAATTTCAAATCAAAAAAATTGACTGCGAAAAAAAAATCAGTCCATAAATTAAGCAGATATACGAAAGAAGCGTCTAATCATAAATAGTGCGATTCTACTGCGAGAAAAACGGGGAAAATGTTTAACTGCCTGATAAAACAACATAAAGAGTTTCATTCAAACATGAATGAATCGTAGCTGCTTATGAACCATGAGCATGAGCACAGGAAACATATTGCTATTACAGAATACATGACTCACCTTCCTTGATGTACGACCGAGCGCTTCCTCTTGCTACACAGTCACAGATGAACTGGTAACTGTTGAGTTTTGCAGGGCCGTGTAACTGTGAATGCAGCTTAGGTGAGCCTTTGAGGTGGCTATACCAAATCAACAGGCAGCAAAGGTCGCGCAAGCCTTAGTAAATAACTGCATTTTGAAGTTTGGTGTACCAGAGACAATAATTACCGACCAAGGGACCAACTTCATGTCGGATTTAATGACGGTGCTGTGTAAATTGTTGACCGTAAAGAAGTTGAGGACGAGCGCGTTGCATCCACAGGCCAACGGAAGGACTGAATGGGTAAACAGAACAATCGGGAAGATGCTGAGTTTTTGTGTGGATTCTCATCACCGTCAGTGGGACGGGTATTTGAAGCAAATCGTATGTGCATATAATACGAAAGTTCACACAGATACCGGTTTGTCTCCATATGAGGTAGTGTACGGGTGAAAAATGCCGCCACCGTTTGATTTAATGAAGCTACAGAAAGGAAGGACTGGTGAATCGGTACGTCAATTCACAAGGGCATTTCGAAATGTTTGGAAACGGGTACAAAAGGCGAATACAAAGGCTTTGGGAAGGCAGGAAGACGCAGTAAAGCGGAAAGGAAGTTTACCGCAGTATAAAGTGAGGCAATGGGTGATGCTGTCCAGCCCCTATATGCATAAACGACAATCGATGAAGTTCCTCATGAGGTATCAAGGACCATACCAAATTTTTGAAACCACATCTCCCGTTAATGTTAAGCTTCAGCTGCCAACTAGAACGACGACAGAGTAGACATTGGGCAGTTACTGCCATTTAAGGGTTGCCCGGATGTGATTCCAGGCGTGTGACAGAAAGGAAAGAGGAAGAAAGCGAGAGTGAAGAGAGAGGTGCTAAGCGCAGAGAAAACCACGAAGAAAGAGTACAGCACGAAGTATCGTATGCTTTGCGATCGAGAAAAGAGTATTTGTAATTTTTTTTTTTTCGTGGCATGTATCGTTGCGCTGGCGTAGAGTAATTGGACATTGTATTTTATATGTGTTTTCGAGTATTGTGAGCCTGCTGGGGCAGCAGTCCTTTTGAAGAGGGAGGAAGGGTGATGGTGATCCCTGTCCTCAAGTCACTGGAAAGGGACGTGTAGCGTCTGACATATGTGGAGTGTTGTTGGAGGAGAAATCAAACGAAATTCTGGAGAAGTAAATGCGTCAGAGTAAATTTGTGTTGAATGATGTCAGAGTCGTATGATTTCCTGTTTAAATTTTTAGTTATCGACAGTTCTGGGTCAGGAAAGTCGTGTTTATTGTACTAGTTCATATAATGTAAATTTAAGGATGAAAGTAGTCACTCAATCGGTGTTGAGATTGGATTAAAAATAATGAATGTTGGAGGAAAATCTGCGAAGCTACAAATACGGGACACATGCACGGTGCAGTTATTTTTAGCTAAGGGGAAAGGAATAGACTTTCCAAGGGACATCATGGAGTCACAATTGAGCTTGCAACGGGTCGGGATGCATTGGATCTTCTCCACCTACGAGAATTTGATAGTAGTAGCAAGTTGTTTTGAGCAAGGAGTGTTTACGGAAGCGAAACGCGTAGATCTCGAAGGAAGCAGAATTTTAATCAATGGAAGTAAGTGTAACATAATAGGACCAACCTTCCATCTGTCAGCATCAATTTTAGGAGTCACTCAATTGAATGTTACGCAACCACAGCTGTACTAGCCAGAAGCCACTTTAGAGTTTTTGCCAAGGCAGAATCTGACCTTGTGAAATCGAACTCTGGAACCAAGTCTGTTGAAATCCGTAAACCAGTTCATTTTAGAGCAAGAGGGGCGCATATCAGCTGAACAGCTTGTTCAACATGTCGCATAGTATATGGAAAGGCAACGGCAAATAACGATCATTTTGAGCACCTCTGTGCCAAGTGTCATCGCAGGCTTAACTTTGTTATGTGTTGTTTTCTTTCTGGTTTTCTGATCAGGAGGAGAGCTAACTCCCAAAGGGAACCAAGGGTAGTCCAAGACCCAGTGGATTGGGTACCGAGGGCGTGAGACAAGTAGGTAAGGGACTGATCGAGCAGTGGTCGTCCAGTAAGGAATTTTTACGTTTTCTCTTATGTTACGGTTTTACGACGGCACTAGACCACATTAAAGTTTTCCATCTGCACCTACATATACATCTACATCCATACTCCGTAAGCCACCTGACGGTGTATGGCGGAGGGTACCTTGAATACCTCTATCGGTTCTGCCTTCTATTCCAGTCTCGTATTGTTCGTAGAAAGAAGGATTGTCGGTTTGCCTCTGTGTGGGCTCTAATGTCTCTGATTTTATCCTCATGCTCTCTTCGCGAGATATACATAGGATGGAGCAATATACTGCTTGACTCCTCGGTGAAGGTATGTTCTCGAATCTTCAACAAAAGCCCGTACCGAGCTACTGAGCGTCTCTCTTGCAGAGTCTTCCACTGGAGTTTATCATCTCCGTAACGCTTTCACGATTACTAAATGCTCCTGTAACGAAGCGCGCTGCTCTCCGTTGGATCTTCTCTATGTCTTCTATCAAACCTAGCTGGTACGGATCCTACACCGGTGAGCAGTATTCAAGCAGGGGGGAACAAGTGTACTGTAACCTACTTCCTTTGTTTTCGGACTGCATTTCATTAGGAGTCTTCCAATGAATCTCAGTCTGGCATCTGCTTTACCGACGATTTATTTTATATGGTTATTCCATTTTAAATCACTCCTAATGCCTACTCCCAGATAATTTATAGAATTAACTGCTTCCAGTTACTGACCTGCTATATTGTAGCTAAACGATAAAGGATCTTTCTTTCTGTGTATTCGCAGCACATTACACTTGTCTACATTGGGATTCAATTGCCATTCCCTGCACCATGCGTCAATCCGTTGCAGATCCTCCTGCATTTCAGTACAATTTTCCATTGTTATAACCTCTCGATATACTACAGCATCATCCGCAAAAAGCCTCAGTGAACTTCCGATGTTATCCACAAGGTTATATTGTGAATAGCATGCCCTGCTGCACACCTGAAATCACTCTTACATCGGAAGACTTCTCTCCATTGAGAATGACATGCTGCGTTCTGTTATCTAGGAACTCTTCAATCCAATCACACATTTGGTCTGATAGTCCATATGCTCTTGCTTTGTTCATTAAACGACTGTGGGGAACTGTATCATACGCCTTACGGAAGTCAAGAAACACGGCATCTACCTGGGGACCCGTGTTGGTACCACTCTACTGAACGACGTCAGAGTCAACGTCTTGCTGCATCAGTGACCTCCCCACCAACCATGTGCTGTTTCCTTCGGAGTGCATCCCTCATTGGCCCAAACAGATGGAAGTCATAATGCGCGAGATCCAAGCTGTAGGGTGAATAAGGGAGAACAGTACAATAAAGTTTTGTGAGGTCCTTTCGGGTGCGCAGACTTGCGTGAGGCCTTGCGTTGTCATGGAGAAGAAGAAGTTTCTTCGCACCTTGTGCCAATGAATATGCTTAAATTGTTTCTTTAATTTCCTGAGGGTATCAGAATACTTCAGAGTTGATTGTTGCACCATGAGGGAGGACATCAAACAAAATAACCCCTTCAGAGTCCCAGAAGACAGTGGCCATGATTTTACTGGCTGAGGATGCGGCTTTGAACTTTTTCTTCTGAGGAGAAGTGGTGTGGCGCCGCTGGATTGAATTCTGTTCTGTTTCCAGTTCGAAGTAATGAACCCATGTTTCATCACCCATGACGATGTTTGATTGCTCAGGGGGGCTCAGCATTCATTTTCTGAGTATAGGCTTGGCGAACCCAGGTTCCCCAATCTGGGGACTGGTGTGTGCTGCCAGTTCTCTGTCACTGGAACCTCTGGCCATGCTTCAACGTCCACCATGCGGTGTGGCAGTGGAATGTTGAGTGTCACTGGGGCCAGGGATCTTGGCTTAACCACCTGGGACGCGAGTATGGTAACAAACTCTTTTAAAAAACCTCAATCCTAAGGTGTGTTCCTTACTGATAGGATGCATGGCTGTTGAGGCAGAACAGTCGTAAGTTGGCGACCTCTGGGCAACCTGCCACACTTCAGTTGTACAAGGCTTATCCAGGCAAGCGGGGTTCTGTCTTGGTGGACATCCATTCCCCAGTTGCTCGTGGGACCACTACAGAGCCTATTAATTCTTCAAAAACTGCTCCCAGTGGATCACATGGGCCACTGGTGACCACCACTACCCATATCAATGAGGGAAGTGGTGAGGATACTTCTCCTGAGAATACTCCTCAGAAATGCAGAATCAGTTATAGTGGCAGGGCACCAGTGCGTCAAAATGTTTTTGTGATAGTTAAAAGAGCCGAGGGCACCTTTGCTCAGGTGTCCCCATTCTACATCCGGAAGGGTGAAGATAGTATTACAATGGTCTGAAGACAGTAAAAAGGCTCCGTAATGATACATTGTTCACTGAAACGGCCACTTTAAGCAAGTACAGAGACTTTCGAAAGCAAATGCATTGGGTGAATACCACATTATTGTTGAACTGTATAAAACCTTCAATTCCGGCCGTGAGGTGATAACATGTGAAGACCTCATGGATGAGAACATCGGTGTCTTACAATTGGAATGGGCAGACGAAGGTGTTACAGAAGTTCAAAGGGTGAAGAAGAGAGTAAACGGGCAGCTTGAGATGACACCTACATTTATTCCAGCTTTCAATATGCAAGACCTGCCCAGCCACATTAAGGCAAGTTCCTTACGCTAACCAGTTCGCCCTTTTTCCCAGTCCCATGCAGGGTTTCAAATGTCAACAATTTGGTCATACTACCATTACGTGCAATAGTTGTGCTAGTTGTGGAAATCGTGTTCAAGCAGCAACAATTTAATTACAAAGCGGTATATTTCTGCCATGCTTCACAAGAAACTTTCATTTAAGTCTTATGAATAACGGAGAGAATGCGCTATCAAGATCATGAAAGAAGCTAATCAGTTGAAAGACTTCTTTGTTCGTATTGCTCCAAAGCTGTCAAAATTTGATTCGCCATTCGACATAATTGCCAATTTGGCTAAGCTTCTAAAGATTCAGGATCCAGAGATACTGTCACTTGATCTTCATGGTCTTGTAGATAAATATCCAGTTGTCACAAAAGATCAGCTGGTACAATTTTTAAGTTTAAGAGGAGATATTTCCTGCTCAGAATCTGTTGAAAAAGTTAGCTATATTTTCCAAACAAATAGTGTTCCGAAAACTATTTTTTCTCAGTTGCATTAATAGTAGAGTTCCTCTTTCAATGAAGTGCTCGTTAGTCATTATTGTGGGACACAAATTGCTGAAATGTATGTTAGTAATTGTTGTTAATACATTCAGTGTTTGTGAATACCACTGTACTATTGTGAAAAAGTACATTTGTTACAATTTTGTGTGTATGTTTAAAAGTAGTACACTTGCTCTTGTTTGGAGAATAGTGCGCAAGCTGTTGGCTCCAAAATGTGCAATAATATGTAAATACTGAAATAAGTTGTAGATAACCAAGTTCATATCAACATTAGTAATAGCAGACAGTAAGAGTAGTGGGAGAGGAATGATATAAGGCTCAGAATCATGTACATTAACTTTGATGTGGAGAGAACGGTATAAGGTACAGAATCATGTAAATTATGTATAATGGTAATGGTAGATAGGTGGTGTGTGTAAGTGTGTGTGTGTGTGTGTGTGTGTGTGTGTGTGTGTGTGTGTGTGTGTGTGTCACTTAATTTTGTCAATTAAATTAGTAATGATTGAAAGAATAGATATGGCATAAGGCCTCCTCTAAATTAAGTATGTTTTGGAAAGATGTGGTATAAGTACAGAATCATGTAAATAAAGTTAATTTTAATGTAAGAATTATTTAAACTGGAATCAAGTGTTTAAAAATAGTTTGGTAAATAGACTAATGTGCAAGAAAATGTGCATATTTTCAATGATTTGTATGTGTTTATATTATAATCTTAATCACCTATTTATATTTTCCTAACACCTTTGTAAAATGTAATCATTGTCAATCAGTGTCATCAGTATGAGAGGTAGAAGAGAAATAGGAATAGCTGAAACAGAGCCGACTTACACAAAATAAGGCACGCAAGTGGGTGTCAATGTTTTAGAACTTCTATAAATATCAGAAGAGGAGGAAAGATAACTATTAGGAAATATGTAGTTCTAAATACTGGACTGAGACAATGTGAAGAGAAGGAATTAGAAGTAGCAATTATGCATTTTTTTCTGTGTTAGCTTTAAACAGTAGCTTTTCTTCTTGTAGAATTTTCGGACCTGTATTTATCGAGAAGATTGTATAAGCAGGTGTTTTGACAATTGCATGAAGGTAATTTGTTGAAGTATTAAAAATAGTTTTGTTTCTCTTAATAATGTTCGATAAAAACAGCTGGTGGACTTCGGACCTGTGTTACATGTCACTAAGTTGCTTCACTGGAACAAGATACATTTCACCAGAGACAGGAATATATTCCTTTCTGCCACTGTTATGCAAAATTTTGTTCTTCAGTTTGTTCTATTCATGTATATTCCATTGTCCACATAATAGGTAATGTTAGATTGAACCCTTTTTAAATCAGTTATCTGGAACCATTATCAAAACATTGCAAATTGCTATTTGGTGCAACAATAATTGGGATGTGTGTTATAGGTTGGGCAGGATCATTTTCCGAATAACATGTAGAAATATTGGAATTGTGTACTTGAAAAAAAATAGTCCCTGCACCTTACAAGGGGTTTGTATGGTCTCAGAAATTCAGTTTGGAATGAGACTTTGCACGTTAGTTGTATACCTCACGAGTTCAAAATGGTTCAAATGGCTCTGAGCACTATGGGACTTAACTTCTAAGGTCATCAGTCCCCTAGAACTTAGAACTACTTAAACCTAACTAACCTAAGGACATCACACACATCCATGCCCGAGGCAGGATTCGAACCTGCGACCGTAGCGGTCGCGCGGTTCCAGACTGGAGCGCCTTTAACCGCTTGGCCACCACGGCCGGCATAGCTCACGAGTGTCAACTCATAAATGTTCTAAAGCACACTAGCCAGAAGAAAAAAAGAAGCTCTAAAGTTTTACATGCAGCTCATGTACCAGGCAATTTATATACTGAGGCAGCACAGCGAAATGGCTGCGCCTGTAGCGGACTCACTTGCCATGTGGGCAAGTCAGGTAAGATCCTACCTTTGGTTTGTTGGAAAACACTCTGTTAACATTCATGAAAATTTCTCTCTCATCAGATAGCCTGGAAGCATACCAGGCATACTGGATAATTTCATTGAAATTGCAAATGGCAGTTGCTTCTATTTTTATACAGTCTTCATGGGAATTTATTTCTCAGTTCTTTTCAATCAGATAAGCGCAATTTTGTACACACTTTATTAAATTTTTTTACCTGTCTATAAAAAAGAGACATCTCAGGACTGGACAAAAGTACATTTTGGGGAAAGCACTTTATTTGTGCATGTCAGTGATTTCTCGTCGTTCTGAAAGATTTCATCATACAATTCAGGCTTTGCTTGTCCACCCCAAGAGTGAATAGTTAATAGAACCTGTTCTTTTTCCAAATAAGACTTTAAACGACTGTTGAAAAAGTCAATATACAGTCGTCATTAGCTTGGCAGATTTCAAAGACATTATTACGACATTTTTATATTTTTGTGCATATTCGGTTACTATTTTTTTTTAAACTCAGGGATCAAAGTTACTGGTTGCTTCTTGTAAACAAACAAATAATTCAAGTAGACTTTCCTAGACAGAGTGATATCATATTGAGTGGTATGTGTGTCATTTTATTTGTCTCCTTCCTTTTGATGAAAATAATTCTGCTACCTTTTTCAGCCAGAGTCCAGTTGTACACCACCTGATACCGGTATCTTGGAAAAAGAAAACAACCGAAATTGGAGTATTTTGCCAGAGAGTGATAAAATAGACAGCAAAATGAATTTGTAAATACTCTACAATAATCTGCCTCAGTGTTGAAAACAACATCTTTGTTGAAATTAAGTATGAATTTGAACTTTTGTGTTCAAAAACTGTCTTCAGACGGCAAGGTTTCTTTGATATTTGCTGTTTCTTTTTTGGAAGAAGCTTCATCACTTTTCATTGATAAATTCAATGTTTACTTTTTAATTTATGAACTCAGCTTGTCAAAAGCTTTAAATTCAAAATCTGTAAATTGTTGTGCTCCTACTAAAGCCCATAATTGTAAATTCGGCGTAGTCACTTGTTAATAATTCTCTCTGGCTTCAACAAAATGATCATATGTCCAGGAATTGATTGTTGGTACTTATCAAATTAAGTGCCTCCTTTTTTTGTTTCTTCTTCCCATGGGGATAAATATTCCTTCTTTTTTAGCTTGCTGCATCCTTCCCCAATGGAATCATCCTCATCTGATGAGCTACAGCCTTAGAGTTTTCAGAAGGGTTCCTTGTCAGAGACAGTGTGTCCATAGTACATTCATAACTTTCTTCGCCCCTTGTCATTGCTTCACGAGAAATTGACAGCGAAGATTCTGATGTAATCAAATTATTTTTAGCAAGCATGTTTTTCTGTTGGTGTACAACAGGACTGTGGCTGAAAAAGGAAGCAAAACCCTTTTTATCAACCTTGCCTTCAACATTTCACTATATAATGAATCTTGACTGACTTCATTTGCAGCTTCTCATACTTTCACGATGTTTTCATTAACAGATATTTTTAATTCATACTATTTCAAAAATTCCTGTAATACATCACAGTAGAGATTGCTCGAATCTCTACGAAAGTCAAGAATGAACTGGCACATTAAGAGTTTCTAGAGGAATAAGGGTGGGTACAACTGTATATTTCGTACTGTATCAGGTAGGAACCATTGGTTGATTAATTCCATGAGGGTGTTGACACCTGACAATATGCCTATTTGTATGTACAACAGGGCAACAGCTATAGATTACCTTCCATGTAGAAACTGGTTCCTCAAATTTACTAAGAATATTTGTAATCTCTCCACAGCTTATGTCATCATCAAATTTTTAGTAACATTTTGATGACAATAGAAATCAAACCTTTAATTTGTCTCCCTTAAATTGCACTTTAAATTATTCAACTTTTTAAAATGAAAATATTACTTAAAATTCATATTTTATGTTAATTAGCTGTAACAGTAATTTCATAAATCAAATGATTTTGTTTGTGATATAACTGATAATAATATTTTAGGTCATTAACTTATTTAAAAGAACAATTTTTAAAGCAATTAAAAAAAATAAAATTGTTTCCCAAAGGTGTGAGCTTACCTGGATGGAAAGCGAGTCCACTAAAGGCCCAGCCATTTCACAATGCTACCATAGCATATAAATTGTGCATAAAACATAACAGCCCTTTTCTCAGAATCTTCTGGCAAGTGTGCTTTACCTTTTATGGGAGTGAACCCTTGAGGTATACGGCTAACATGCAATGTCTCATCATGAACTGGATTTCAGAGACCTTAAGGTCCCCTTGTTAATGGACCACTCAATTCTAGATACGGATATCTCTGTTTGTACATAGGCAGCTGCACATGGAAGCTCTTGTACTAATGTCCTTGATAGTAAACTTTCTCCATGTATCCTGTCACCTCTGAATCCAAAACTAAAATGTCTGTCATCTGCAGAGGCCTGTTTCAAGAACATCACAGTGCATTTCTACATGTACACAGATACTGTGCAAGCCACTGTACGGTCGTGGCAGAGGGTACCCACTACCATTACTAGTCATTTCCTTACCTGGTCCTCTCACAAATAGAGCGTGGTGAAGCAAACCAAGCGCTGTATCATGTGTGAGATACAGAGGCGAGCGAGTGCGCCGGGACTTACCGCAGTTCACTGCTAGTAGCGCCACGGGTAACGCGTCTGCATGTAGCGCACAAGTATTGCACCACAATTTAGTATGAAATTAAAAATCAAAATTTATGTTTAAAATTTTGTTAAATTATAGTTTAGTGTAATAATGTTCCAAATACCAAGTCTTGATGTTCTAAACTTAAAAGTTTACGGAAAAATGCCGTTTTAAGAGAAAAATCAGAGGCGCTAAATAATGACGCTAGGAAGCCAGAATTTGGTCAGAAGGTGCAGTTAGAAGTTATAAATAAGTGATGCTGGTTTCCAAAACCATGAAACAAAAATTAACGCCAGAATCCATGTTTTTCGGAAAAATCAGAGGTGCTAAATAATGGACTTAGAAACTTGAAAATTTGTTTTATGCTTCAGTACACCCCAAAAATAATAACAGAGAGTCCACGTTAATCTACCTCTTCTAGTTTTTGAGTAATTAAATAAAAACTAATTTTGTAACTAAAATCTACCTAAGTGTTGTAGATTAAGTACTTGAAATTTTATTGATAGAGGATTTTGGTTAAACCAGATGATCAAATATATCAAATAACAGAGCTACACCAAGTTTAAGACTTGTAACATAAATAGCAACTGATATAAGTCTTAGCAAAGATATGGTTCAGAGGTAACAACTACCGTTAGTTCCACTAAATAAATTCTATTAAGCAAAGTTTTCATTCTAGCGAGCTGAAACTTTCTACGTGCTTTCAAACTGCTTATCTGCATACCAGCAAAAATTAAGAAGTTTCTGAAGTAATTGGTAACTATATTATTAAAGATTATGTGCCCGAGATGGCGGTCGTTTGTAGACTACTGCCGTATGCAAATAGACAGAGACAACAGATGTTTTCTCGGCAGTCCGCACCGGTACCTTATAAATACATCCCCTGAAGCAGTAGAAGGTTCACTTCGCTCTGACACTGTGAGGTCCACGCCAGTTAAACGTCTGGTCGCGCTCTTCCTCAGAGCCGAGCTGTGACAAGCGCGTATTTGGCAGTGCAAACGGATAGTGAACTCGCGAGGACTCTACACCGTCCTGGATCGTTTAGAGTTCGGTAAAATAACTGTTATTGTGCCGTCCGTGTGAAATTCAATTCCGCGTGGCAAGTGGTGAATTTATTTCCACTTTTATGGCGAGCATTAATTTTTGAACATTTATTGCGAACTTTCAGTTGAGTGATGTCAGTCAGGGCGAAAAACAATATGGTAGGAAGTTACCGTAGAGGTCACCTCTGAACTGCGAAAGGTGCTGTTAAATTAGAAAGACTTGTTTTCAATTGAAAATAACGCAATTTTAAGTATTGTTTGTGAGAAACTTTAATTAAATTAAATCTTGATTGGAACTTTAAACTTTTACTGAAGTCATAGTCCTGATCCCGCAAAGAAATAGGAAATAGACACTTTTCTTTCAGTGGGCTGGACCGGAATGTGGCCGTGCAGACTGGAAACTAAGGTCAGTATGTTTACCTTCGCTTTCTGGCTGACCACCAAGTTAGTTGCCAGGCTCACGTGATTAAAGACGGCATCCAAACTTTAAACCAGTGAAGTAACTTACTCGACTCCCACAGAGGGAAAAACAACAGTCTTTGTGCCTTTAAGACAATTTAGAATATAGACATCTTTCTGATGTTCTGAATTACTGAATTAGGACACTGTTCTGTGTCTAAGACAGAGATGAGCACAAACGACAACTTAAATCAGTTGAGAATTCTGTTCTCTAGAAACACATTCACATACGAAAACAAAGGAAATAAAATAATTTCTGGTATATGTGTTATCTCAATTTGTACATGTGAGCATGTCACTCGGATGTGGAATGAGACAATACGTGAACAACAAATATAAATACATTGAATATAAGTACAAATGCCTGCTTCTGCTGTTTCTTCTTTTACTACTACTACTACTACTACTACTACTACACAGTAGTGAAGTTTATAGACAGTGGTATGTTCCACAGTTTTTTCCCCTTAGTTGAGAATGGCTATTTTCATAGACAGTTCACAAGGATTTCCATTTCTGTACATAACAAAACTCTGATAGAAAAGGTCTTACTTGCTGCTGCTAAAGATTTCTGCCATAGTGTAAATGGGCGTCTAGCAGATACCTTAAAATGTTCTGAAATAAAGATACATTATTTCTTACTCCTTTGATATTATTTTTCAATGAAGTGAAAATTTTATATCAGCGTGCTTCACCCGTTTTTGTGCACGTACCAGATGTTTCAGCTGAGAAAATAGACTGTCCATCATTCTGGAGTTATGAACATGGTGTTGACAATTTGTTTCAAACTGAGCAGAGCCATTTATGACCAAACACATCAGGGAATATAGGCATATGTCCTGTAATGTTATAGTCCAGAATGAGATTATCACTCTGCAGCGGAGTGTGCGCTGATATGAAACTTCGTGGCAGATTAAAACTGTATGCCGCACCCAGACTCGAACTCGGGACCTTTGCCTTTCGCGGGCAAGTGCTCTACCAACATTACAGAAGCTCTCCTGCGAATCTTGCACAACTAGCACTCCTGAAAGAAAGGATATTCCAGAGACATGGCTTAGCCACAGCCTGGGGGATGTTTCCAGAATGAGATTTTCACTCTGCAGCGGAGTGTGCGCTGATATGAAACTTCCTGGCAGATTAAAACTGTGTGCCGGACCGAGACTCGAACAAGGGACCTTTGCCTTTCGCGGGGAAGTGCTCTACCAACTGAGCTACTCAAGCACGACTCACGCCGCGTCCTCACAGCTTTACTTCTGCCAGTACCTCGCCTCCTACCTTCCAAACTTGTTGGTAGAGCACTTGCCTGCGAAAGGCAAAGGTCCCGAGCTTGAGTCTCGTTCCGGCACACAGTTTTAGTCTGCCAGGAAGTTTCACATCAGCGCACACTCCGCTGCAGAGTGAAAATCTCATTCTGGGAACATCCCCCAGGCTGTGGCTAAGCCATGTCTCCGCAATATCCTTTCTTTCAGGAGTGCTAGTTCTGAAAGGTTCGCAGGAGAGCTTCTGTAAAGTTTGTAAGGTAGGAGGTGAGGTACTGGCAGAAGTAAAGCTGTGAGGACGGGGCGTGAGTCGTGCTTGGGTAGGTCAGTTGGTAGAGCACTTGCCCGTGAAAGGCAAAGGTCCCGAGTTAGAGTCTCGGTCCGGCACACAGTTTTAATCTGCCAGGAAGTTTCAATGTTATAGTCATTATGCTGGTTTCATAAAAAAGGTTACTGTCTGAGGTGGTATCCCATACACGACTCAGATTACTCTTTTCCGTATAGTGAAAGTTGTTTCAGATACTGGCATGTTGCCCCAGGATATTATGGCATTATACATTATTAAATGAAAATAACCAAAATATTCTGCCTTTTGGATACTGCAGTCACCAAAATGGGAGATCACTCTTTGAGGAAATTTTGTAAAGCATCTCATTTTAGCAAGCCACTTGCACATCTACATCCTTTTATGTGTGGTATGTGCTAATTAGCCAATGCAGTACTAAAAACAAATGCATGTTCAGGGGAAGATAAGTTAAATTTTCATCAGCAATAATAATGCGAAATTATTCAGAAGTCAAGACTTTTCCTTTTTTCAACCCATAATCACAGTTCTTCATCCCAGCCAACGCTATTTTTTTCTAAAAGGATGCACGAAAAAAAAGCAGTAGAAACTCTTGCTGTGTGAGATTGAATGTTATCTTGCTGAAATGTAAGCCCGGGATGGCTTTCCATAAAGGGCAACACAACAGATCATTGAATATGATCGACGTATCGCTGTGCTGTAAGTGTGTCATGGATGACAACCTAAGGGGACCTGCTATGAAATGAAATTGCACGCCAGACCATCACTCCTGGATGTCAGGCCATACGGCAGGCCGTAGCTGGGTATCACACCACTGTCCAGGGCATCTCCAGACATGTACACTCCTGGAAATTGAAATAAGAACACCGTGAATTCATTGTCCCAGGAAGGGGAAACTTTATTGACACATTCCTGGGGTCAGATACATCACATGATCACACTGACAGAACCACAGGCACATAGACACAGGCAACAGAGCATGCACAATGTCGGCACTAGTACAGTGTATATCCACCTTTCGCAGCAATGCAGGCTGCTATTCTCCCATGGAGACGATCGTAGAGATGCTGGATGTAGTCCTGTGGAACGGCTTGCCATGCCATTTCCACCTGGCGCCTCAGTTGGACCAGCGTTCGTGCTGGACGTGCAGACCGCGTGAGACGACGCTTCATCCAGTCCCAAACATGCTCAATCGGGGACAGATCCGGAGATCTTGCTGGCCAGGGTAGTTGACTTACACCTTCTAGAGCACGTTGGGTGGCACGGGATACATGCGGACGTGCATTGTCCTGTTGGAACAGCAAGTTCCCTTGCCGATCTAGGAATGGTAGAACGATGGGTTCGATGACGGTTTGGATGTACCGTGCACTATTCAGTGTCCCCTCGACGATCACCAGTGGTGTACGGCCAGTATAGGAGATCGCTCCCCACACCATGATGCCGGGTGTTGGCCCTGTGTGCCTCGGTCGTATGCAGTCCTGATTGTGGCGCTCACCTGCACGGCGCCAAACACGCATACGACCATCATTGGCACCAAGGCAGAAGCGACTCTCATCGCTGAAGACGACACGTCTCCATTCGTCCCTCCATTCACGCCTGTCGCGACACCACTGGAGGCGGGCTGCACGATGTTGGGGCGTGAGCAGAAGACGGCCTAACGGTGTGCGGGACCGTAGCCCAGCTTCATGGAGACGGTTGCGAATGGTCCTCGCCGATACCCCAGGAGCAACAGTGTCCCTAATTTGCTGGGAAGTGGCGGTGCGGTCCCCTACGGCACTGCGTAGGATCCTACGGTCTTGGCATGCATCCGTGCGTCGCTGCGGTCCGGTCCCAGGTCGACGGGCACGTGCACCTTCCGCCGACCACTGGTGACAACATCGATGTACTGTGGAGACCTCACGCCCCACGTGTTGAGCAATTCGGCGGTACGTCCACCCGGCCTCCCGCATGCCCACTATACGCCCTCGCTCAAAGTCCGTCAACTGCACATACGGTTCACGTCCACGCTGTCGCGGCATGCTACCAGTGTTAAAGACTGCGATGGAGCTCCGTATGCCACGGCAAACTGGCTGACACTGACGGCGGCGGTGCACAAATGCTGCGCAGCTAGCGCCATTCGACGGCCAACACCGCGGTTCCTGGTGTGTCCGCTGTGCCGTGCGTGTGATCATTGCTTGTACAGCCCTCTCGCAGTGTCCGGAGCAAGTATGGTGGGTCTGACACACCGGTGTCAATGTGTTCTTTTTTCCATTTCCAGGAGTGTATTTCTGGCCATCTTGGCTCACTTCGAAGTGGCACTCATCACTGAAGACAATTCTACTCCAGTCAGTGAGATTCCAGGCAGATGATGTCTATAGATGGCCCAGATAGTGGTGCGGTACCAACCTGTCGCCCACCGTATGGTCTGACGATCAGGAGAAATGGTTTGAGGAGCACTTTCTTTTCATAGCAGGACCCAAACACGCTCACAACGCTTAAAAAGCCGAAATAATGCACTGCCAAAACAATCATTGCACGTAAAAACGCTTTCGAACTATCGTCACAAAATTCGACCGTAATTTATCAGTGAACTGTACCCCATAGAGGTCCTAGGCGCACAGCCCTGGTCACATGTTTACCTGCCCACCGTGACTGGTACGCTGACAGTTCGCCTTTGTACCAAAGGTTCAAGCGCCAGGCTAATTGTCAAGTGAGATGTTTGCCTAGCGACTCACGCTCGCAGGCGCAGCTAAGAGGTTATCAGTGTAATACTGACATCTCATGTCTATGTAAGTCTCCCTCTAGACATGCTATAGAAATATTTTACAGTGATTTCAGAAACTGTTTACGAAAATATCCTAGAATAGCACAAAATGTATTCTTCCTAGTGATCCAAATGGGACAGCCCAAGCATTACATAAGAGTCTCTTCTTGGAAATCGTAACATTCATCTCGCTTCCCACGCCCGGGTTCGATTCCCGGCGGGGTCAGGGATTTTCTCTGCCTCGTGATGACTGGGTGTTGTGTGATGTCCTTAGGTTAGCTAGGTTTAAGTAGTTCTAAGTTCTAGGGGACTGATGACCATAGATCTTAAGTCCCATAGTGCTCAGAGCCATTTGAACTATTTTCGTAACATTCAGCTTTCAACAAACGTCTCAGTAATGGTAAACGTCTGCTGTTGTTCTCACGATTAAAAGGCTTCATCATGTCTGTGCATGCTTGCACAAACACCATTAATCATAAAGACATTTTTGTTATTTGGAAAGAGAGACGATGGTCACATCGAGCCCTTCCAGGAAACATTGACGCCCCATAAAGGCTTCTCATTGGCTGTCCATTCAAATGAAGCTCTCTCATTGGTGGCCTCGGTCTATATATAAACCCACAACCGACACAACCAACCTCCATTGTCCTCAGTCTGCTGCTGTCCGCCTTCTTGCGTATACTTTCATCTCTGTGTGTGCGTGTTTTTCTCCCTAAGATGAAGAGAGGTAGCAGCAGCAACGATTCAGAGTATAGCGTCGAGAGGCACAGAGTTTTGGAGGCAGGATTACCAAATGAGTAAATAATTGGTATTTTGAGTGTAAATTTTCGTGTGTATGTTGAATTCGCCTTATTAATTCCGTCTCCTTGCTATTGTACAAGGCCAGGATTTTATCTTGAAGTATGAGGAGACACAGGAGGGGACTGGACCGTGGCAGACTCTCGAAGCACAGCCTCCTGTGGTGACTCGCCTTGTGGTTATAATCTTCATCGGAGTGATTCAAAAATTTTCTTGTTTCATACTTTTTTTTCTGTAGATCACTTGATGCAAATGAAAACTGAGTTGAATGCAGAGCTGGAGGATAAAAAGAACTATCCAATGCAGCAGCAGCAACGCTATGTGGAACAGCTTCCAGCTGCGGATAACCAACAGCAACACTCACAAAAGTATAGAAAAAAAATTCGTGTGTGATCTTTCTGTGTAACTCAACATTCAAAATACACTCCTGGAAATGGAAAAAAGAACACATTGACACCGGTGTGTCAGACTCACCATACTTGCTCCGGACACTGCGAGAGGGCTGTACAAGCAATGATCACACGCACGGCACAGCGGACACACCAGGAACCGCGGTGTTGGCCGTCGAATGGCGCTAGCTGCGCAGCATTTGTGCACCGCCGCCGTCAGTGTCAGCCAGTTTGCCGTGGCATACGGAGCTCCATCGCAGTCTTTAACACTGGTAGCATGCCGCGACAGCGTGGACGTGAACCGTATGTGCAGTTGACGGACATTGAGCGAGGGCGTATAGTGGGCATGCGGGAGGCCGGGTGGACGTACCACCGAATTGCTCAACACGTGGGGCGTGAGGTCTCCACAGTACATCGATGTTGTCGCCAGTGGTCGGCGGAAGGTGCACGTGCCCGTCGACCTGGGACCAGACCGCAGCGACGCACGGATGCACGCCAAGACCGTAGGATCCTACGCAGTGCCGTAGGGGACCGCACCGCCACTTCCCAGCAAATTAGGGACACTGTTGCTCCTGGGGTATCGGCGAGGACCATTCGCAACCGTCTCCATGAAGCTGGGCTACGGTCCCGCACACCGTTAGGCCGTTTTCCGCTCACGCCCCAACATCGTGCAGCCCGCCTCCAGTGGTGTCGCGACAGGCGTGAATGGAGGGACGAATGGAGACGTGTCGTCTTCAGCGATGAGAGTCGCTTCTGCCTTGGTGCCAATGATGGTCGTATGCGTGTTTGGCGCCGTGCAGGTGAGTGTCACAATCAGGACTGCATACGACCGAGGCACACAGGGTCAACACCCGGCATCATGGTGTGGGGAGCGATCTCCTACACTGGCCGTACACCACTGGTGATCGTCGAGGGGACACTGAATAGTGGACGGTACATCCAAACCGTCATCGAACCCATCGTTCTACCATTCCTAGACCGGCAAGGGAACTTGCTGTTCCAACAGGACAATACACGTCCGCATGTATCCTGTGCCACCCAACGTGCTCTAGAAGGTGTAAGTCAACTACCCTGGCCAGCAAGATCTCCGGATCTGTCCCCCATTGAGCATGTTTGGGACTGGATGAAGCGTCGTCTCACGCGGTCTGCACGTCCAGCACGAACGCTGGTCCAACTGAGGCGCCAGGTGGAAATGGCATGGCAAGCCGTTCCACAGGACTACATCCAGCATCTCTACGATCGTCTCCATGGGAGAATAGCAGCCTGCATTGCTGCAAAAGGTGGATATACACTGTACTAGTGCCGACATTGTGCATGCTCTGTTGCCTGTGTCTATGTGCCTGTGGTTCTGTCAGTGTGATCATGTGATGTATCTGACCCCAGGAATGTGTCAATGAAGTTTCCCCTTCCTGGGACAATGAATTCACGGTGTTCTGCAGGAACACCCTCCAGCAAATAATGAGATGCCGGAGCAGCATACTTGTAAGTTGAAAAAAATATAGTAGAAGTAGTAGTAGTAATAGTAGTATAGGAAGTTTTGTTTCCTTTTTTTCTCTAACAAGTCGGTTAATATATCTTGTTTGTTGATGTTGTAAGGGAGACAGACCAATTGCCAGCCGGCCGCGGTGGTCTCGCGGTTCTAGGCGCTCAGTCCGGAACCGCGCGACTGCTACGGTCGCAGGTTCGAATGCTGCCTCGGGCATGGATGTGTGTGATGTCCTTAGGTCAGTTAGGTTTAATTAGTTCTAAGTTCTAGGGGACTGATGACCTAAGATGTTAAGTCCCATAGTGCTCAGAGCCATTTGAACCAATTGCCAGATGTCGAACGTGATGAGGATAATGGTATGCCTAAATGGGTCAGGCAAAGGGCCGCTGTAATAGAGGCGGAAAGGCGTCCTGATCTGGTCCTGTTAGATGGTGATGACGACGACGACTTCTTTGAGGATGTGGTGGAGTCGCCCAGTGAAGTGTTAATGCCTTGGAGCCAGAGCGAAAAAATTAATTACTCTGCTTATAACCTTGTGATCGTCAGTATCCTTACTTTCACTGAGCCAGCAGTGGTACGCAGTGTACTTAACTATTATTTTTTTATCTGTTCTTCTACAGCGGTCGTATGTCCGCAGCCAAAACACAGCATGGCGTGCATACCGGTGGTGGCTAAACCTTCTTCCTCGCCAAAGCAGCACGTGCTAAGACAGGCATCGCCACGAGATAGATAAGCCGTCGCGGCCGCCACCCTGGCAGCGCTGCTCTGACATCAGTGGGCCGAGCAACGATCTACCACCCCTCAGGTTACCAGGTCAGGCTTGCAGTTCCCATTGGTCTGACCTGGTACCACCAGAACATCCTCCTCCGTCATCATCATCATCATCATCATCATATCAGCCTGATCAGAATCATCGAAAACGCTAGGTACGTGTACCTCGGCGCATTCCAATTATGCCCTCCACAGCTCCATCAGCAACGGGGTGGACACAGAGTAGCATTAACATTAATAGAGAAGATCCTGTGGCTAGTGGCAGTTCTCTTTCCCATCCTTTTAGCGAAGAACGTCAGGTCAGTGACACCATACCGCAATTAGAATACTCGGTGATTGCAGACGCCTTTGAGGAGCGAATCTTTCTGATGAGGATCGAGAACCCGGCAGGAGGGTAGCGCGACCCTGTATGTTTCCTAAGAGCATGCCTTCCTGTCGTTGACATAGAGCTTGTCAAAGTAGTCAAGGATCCGCAGTATCCCACCATTAAATGCTGTGCGGTGCTCTGCATGGAACTGCCCCCCCCCCCCCCCCCCCCCGATGCAGAAGACACAAAAAATGTTCAAATGTGTGTGAAATCTTATGAGACCTAACTGCTAAGGTCATCAGTCCCTACGGTTACACATTACTTAACCTAAATTATCCTACGGACAAACACACACACCCATGCTCGAGGGAGGACTCGAACCTATGCCGGGACCAGCCGCACAGTCATGACTGCAGCACCTTAGACGTAGAAGAGACAACTCCTCGTTATCTTTGGGGAGAATATGGCGTAATAACGAGGATCACATCAATCGCTGAGTGGTATCGTAAATCCACCTTGAATGCTATACTGGCCTAGTTTTCCCAAGATGGAAGTCAGAGGGTCAGCTAAAACACTCAGCCTAATACTACACCTGGACATCCAGACACATATCTGGGATCCGGTAAATGGAGGGTCTAGCTGTATCAAGCTCCCTAAAGATATAGCTAATAAGCGGGCATGCATTAATGTCGAAAATAGAAAGGAACAGACTTGTTTTGCATGTTCAAACCTGGCCTGCGAGAAAAATTACAATCGAAGGGTAACCATAAGCAACATCACTTCCATCAGCAAAAGAAATAATTTTAATTTGAAATGACATGGCTTGCCTTTCACATACCATTTGATTGTAAATTAACGATTCTTCAAGAGAGAGTTCTAAACATCATCTTCTGATAGCTTTCTACAAAGGACGAAACATATATAATTTGTCGCTTTTTGCTGCTGGAAAAACCTATCTCTAGTCATAGTATCAAAGGAAAAATCTATTCCAATAACCTTGCCCCATTGCATTCTAACTCGAGAAAATTATAAGTTACTTATCGCTATATGCAGGTCAATAAGTGCTGTTCTTCCATCTGGGTTTGCTGCTTCGCAATTTACAGGAGAAGACCAAGGGAGCCGTCTATACTTTATTTCTTCTTTCCTAGCGAGATAGTCTTATTGTGATTCACTATTATCTACAGTTCCTCCTTGATCAGGTAGCTCATATGACTCTTCTTTAATTTTAAGACGATTATCATGAAATGAAGCTACCTCTATTGCAGCTCCTATGAATTCTTTTCACGTCACCAACACATCTTCTGTTGCTGTCATTTTTTCGTATCCTATCTTTGTACGACTACCTTAGCAAACAACAGCCGGAATTTTTTCAAGATTATCTTCATCGTTTGACATATTGTCCATTATTGGGTTGGCAGCCCTGCAGCCAGGCGACAAGCGCGAATTTCAGTGTTCTCGTAAAGATAAGTCATTTTAGATTATAATAACATTTAGTTTAGTACTAAATACGTGGTAAATATGTGTACTAGTGTGCTTTTTAAGCGTACCATTAAAGGTTTCATTTTTCTTTACGTAATATAGCAGAAAACGCGAAAAGATCGCACAGTCGGGTTATAGTCGTATTTGATGTTTACGTTTTGCCGCAACAAATCTATATAATTTCATTTAATTGTTCTTTGACCTCTCCAGCAATTTAACTGTAGCGTACCTCTTCATTATTTAACTCACATTTACGGAAAGTAGCGTAAAGTTTAAGTTGTTGTTTTTGTTTCCATACAGTTGCGCATAGGCCAAATTTGTGAAGTCATATTTTCGTGTTTATTTGTAATGTAACTGATTAGATTAGATTAGTACTTGTTCCATAGATCATGAATACGACACTTTGTAATGATGTGAGACGTGTCAGGTTAATAAAAGGTGTCTATACAAGATATTACATTATACAATATATTACATGACACTTAATATTTTTAATTTTTTGTGGGGGTTGGGGAAATTACCCACTTACTACATCCAAAAATTCATCTAATGAGTAGAAGGAGTTGCCATTAAGAAATTCTTTTAATTTCCTTTTAAATGTTATATAGCTATCTGTCAGACTTTTGATGCTATCAGGTAAGTGACCAAAGACTTTTGTGGCAGCATAATTTACTCCCATCTGAGCCAAAGCTAGCTTTAACCTTGAGTAGGGAAGATCATTCTTTCTCCTAGTGTTGTAGCCATGTACACTGCCATTACTTTTGAATTCCTTCGGTTGTTAATAACAAATTTCATAAGTGAATATGTATATTGTGAGGCTACAGTGAAAATCTGTAGCTCTTTAAGTAAGTGTCTGCAGGACGATCTTGGATGAGCTCCAGCGATTATTCTGATTACACTCTTTTGTGCAATGAACACTCTTTTCCTCAATGATGATTTACCCCAGAATATGATGCCATACGAAAGCAGAGAATGAAAATAGGCATGGTAAACTAATTTACTGAGATGTATATTGCCAAAATTTGCAGTGACCCTAATAGCATAAGTAGCTGAACTCAAACGTTTCAGCAGATCTTCAGTGTGTTTTTTCAAGTTCAATCCCTCATCAATGCATACACCAAGAAATTTTGAATATTCTACCTTAGCTACCGATTTCTGATCAAAGTCTATATTTATTAATAGTGTCATTCCATTTACTGTGTGGAACTGTGTGTACTGTGTTTTGTCAAAGTTTAATGAGAGCCCATTTGCAGAGAACCACTTAATGATTTTCTGAAAAGCATCGTTTACAATTTCACCAGTTAATTCTTGTCTGTTGGGTGTGATAGCTATACCTGTGTCATTGGCAAAAAGTACCAGCTTTGCATCTTCGTGAATATAGAATGGCAAGTCATTAATATATATTAAGAACAGCAGAGGACCCAAGACCAAACCTTGTGGCACCCCATTCTTGATTGTTCCCCAGTTTGAGAAATCACCAGGTTTTTTGCATATTATGTGAACTGCTTATTTCAACTTCCTTCACTCCCCCAGTTAGGTATGATTTAAACCATTTGAGCGCTGTCCCATTCATACCACGGTACTTGAGCTTATCTGGAAGTATCCCATGATTTACACAATCAAAACCTTTGAGAGATCACAAAAAATCCCAACGGGTGACTTCCGGTTGACACAGCATTTCATATTTCATTGGTGAAAGTATATATAGCATTTTCCGTGAAAAGACTTTCTGGAAATCAAACTGACATTTTGTTAAAACTTTACTTTACAAAGGTGTGAAGCTACTCTACAATACATTACTTTTTCAGAATTTTGGATAAGGCAGTCAGAAGAGAGATTGGGCGGTAGTTGTTGACATCAGACGTATTCCTTTTTTATGCAATGATTTAACAATGGCATACTTCAGTCTATCTGGGAAAATACCCTGCTTCAGAGAGCTACTGCATATGTGGCTAAGAATCCCACTTATGTCTTGGGAACAAGCTTTTATTATCCTGCTGGAAATGCCCTCCTTCAGTTTAAGTTGACAGGCACATGCTTCTATATGTTGCTCTAGGCAAAACTTTTTTGTATCTGAACTTTTTACACAGTGATAACTTTTGACATAAGTGGCAACTCCTCCTCTCACCTTATTCTCTGTACTCATATGTGTAGCTAGTTTATAACCACTGATATTTTACCTTTTCCGTATCAGACACAATCTGATGCTCAGACAGACATAGTATATCTATTACATTATCAGATTAAATGTCATTTAAACAAACCAGGATCTCATCTGCTTTATTCTTCAATCCCGGAATATTTTGGTAAAAAATTGTGACTTATTATTAATAAACTATTACGTTTATCATAAGTGAAAAGTGCTTGATTTGCCATAGAATTGTTAGGTCGGGGCTCTCACCTTATTCTCTGTACTCATATGTGTAGCTAGTTTATAACCACTGATATTTTACCTTTTCCGTATCAGACACAATCTGATGCTCAGACAGACATAGTATATCTATTACATTATCAGATTAAATGTCATTTAAACAAACCAGGATCTCATCTACTTTATTCTTCAATCCCGGAATATTTTGGTAAAAAATTGTGACTTATTATTAATAAACTATTACGTTTATCATAAGTGAAAAGTGCTTGATTTGCCATAGAATTGTTAGGTCGGGGCTTTGGTGTGACTGTGCTGTAGTTTTTTGCGTTTGGGTGAGTGTAGTGGCGTGGAGTAGGAGAAGTAAATGAAACTCATCAGTGGTTTTGTAGAATATGTAGTAGAGATAGGAAGATACTAGAATAGGAGGGGAAAATTGCCGCCCTTCAGTCTGAGTTAGACAAAGCCAGGGGAGATCTTGACAGGTTAAGGTGGAAGAAGGGTAAAGGGAGGTGGGAAGTGGCAACAGGCAACAGGAGGAACAGACCTTGAACTTTGTCTGACAGCTTCTTGATGAATGTGAGAAATAGATTTGACCTGTTGCTTCAGTTATAAGCTGGCGAGCCTCAAGCAGTTGCAGGTGTAGACAGGGCACAACAAACTTTCAGCATCAAATTGAAAAGTAAGAATGTAGGGAAATCAGTAAAGAGAAAGAGAGTGTTGTTGTTAGGTAGTCCCATGGAAGAGGTGTTGCCCAACTTTTGCAGGATTAACTAGGATAGAATACCAGGTCATCAATTTTTTTAAATCTAGTGTTGGTCTGGAGCAGGTGACAGAGGATTTAGGTTCAGTTTGCAAAGATTTCAACCCAGAAGACATCGTGGTTATAGTATAGCCTGGCAGAGATTGCATCGGCATCGAAGCATACTAGTGTTGAGTTTCTATCTGTTCTTGATCGCCACGACCGACCTCATTTGAACTCTTCTGTCAGGAGATGTCAGGAAAGTTAATTTGGAGTTATGTTTGGTACAGGGTCACACGTTGGTGTGATTCCTGTTGATTCTCTCAATAGGTGGGATTATACTAGCTATGACCTTCACCTCAATAGGAAAGGGAAGGGTAAACTGGCTGGGAGAATAGCAGGGAAGTTAAAGGGGGGGGGGGGGGGGGGAGGCACTGTCATGAGTGATAAAATGCCAGTGGTTATAGGGCTAAGAAAATATCCTTTATAGATGGGAGGAGAGAAAGAAACCAAGTTTTAAGAGAAGTTAGGAATGAGGCAAACCTTCAGTTTGAGAAAGGAACGAGAAAACATAATTCTAGCTTATTACATCAGCATAAACACCTGCTGGTTAAGACTTTTCAACAATCAGCAGAAATTTCAACTCTATTCAGTATTAAATCAGTCAATGTGAAATGTCAGCTATCTTTATTGCATCAAAATATTCGAGGACTGAGAAATAAAATTAACGAATTAATTATTTGCATAGATGAATTAGAGTCCTCAAAATCAGCTGACGTAATCTGCCCCTCTGAACATCATGTGAACACTGATATACAACTTTTAAATGTTACAGGATTTAGGTCAGCATCTCACTTTTGTAGAGCAGAAGTGGAGAAAGGAGGAGTTGCCACATTCATCAGGAACTGTCATAAATTTAAGAACATAGGCATTAATAAATTTTGCCTATAACAGCATATGGAAGCATATGCAACAGAAGTAGAATTTCACAAAAAATCCTTCATAATATTAAGTGCATATCGAGCACCTGCAGATAACTGTAAGCTGTTCATAAACCACCTTGAAGCTTTACTGGTCCATTTAACAACCAAAAACAAAGAAATAGTGGTTGCTGGTGACTTCAATGTAGGTTTCCTTGAAGACTCTCCCATTAAGAACTTATTTGAGTTAGTAACACTATCATTCAACTTAATTCCCATTGTAAAGTTCCCCACTAGGGTAGCCAATTGCTCACAAACAGCCATTGATAATATCTTTATAGGAAAGTCCAATGAACAAAATTATATTACAAATCCAATAGTCGATGGCCTCTCAGACCATGACATGCAGTTCCTTCCATTAAATGTTAATACTGAACAGGATATAAAATCCTATAAATCTGAACTCAAGAGGGTAATCAATAAACCAAAAATTGATTATTTTAGGGCACTCCTCAGAGGCATTCACTGGAGTGATGTTTACAGTGCTCATAGCATAGCATAGCATAGCATAATATAGTGCTTCCCAAAACTAACCAAAATTAGAGCAAAGTGTACACAGAAGCCATGGATTACTCAAGGAATAGTGGTATCTTGTAAAACAACCTGAAAACTGTATCTATCAATCTGAAACAGTTCTTATTTTGATGCTATAGCACATTACAAGAAATACTGCAAAATATTAAAGACTGTAATATGGACATCAAAGCAACTATATTACAAGGAAATGACAGTCATATCAAATAACAAAATAAAGACAATATGGGATATAGTGAAGGAGGAGACTGGTGGAACGAGAGGTGAAGAGGGGCAAATAGCATTAACAGTAAATGATACATTGGTGACAGATGTGTATAAAGTTTCAGTACTTATTAACAAATATTTTGTAACTGTTACTGAAAATATGGGGTTGTCAGGTTATGTAGATGCTGCTGTGGGACACCTCAGACCAGACATTTCAAGTAACTTCCATAATATGAATTTGACCCTCACTACCCCAGCAGAAGTAATGTCCATCATAAAATCTTTAAAATCAAAATCATCTAGTGGGTATGATGAAATATCAGCAAAGTTAATTAAAGAATGTGATTCTGAGTTAAGTAACATATTAAGCTATCTGTGTAACCAGTCGTTTATCAGTGGAGTATTTCCTGAATTGTTGAAATACGCTGAAGTTAAGCCACTGTTTAAGAAGAGAGATAAAGAAATAGCATCAAATTTCTGTCCAATTTCACTTTTGCCAGCATTCTCAAAAATTTTAGAAAAGGTAATGTACCATCAGCTTTATAACCATCTTATCACTGTTAGAGTCGCAGTTCGGATTTCTAAAGGGTTCTGATATTGAGAAGTCCATCTACACTAACAGTGAAAATGTACTTAATTCATTAGACGAAAAATTGCAGGCAGCTGGTATATTTTGTTATCTGTCAAATGAATCTGACTGTGTAAATCACAATCTCCTTTTAAGTCAATTAGAATATTAAGTGTAACAGAAAAAGCTGCTAAGTGGTTCCAATCTTGTATCTCTGGCAGGAAACAAAGGGTGTTATTAGAAAATAGACATGTAATAAGCTATCAGGCATCATCCAACTGGGAACTAATTACATGTGGATAAGATAATAAATGATCCACAACACTTAGCAAACTATGTAAACAAGCATTTATCAAATACTTCAGATAAGTTACAGCAAAAATTCCCCAAAACAAATATACCACCTGTAAAAAAATGTTGCACTAGATACAATGATGTTACTTCCAACCACAGAGAATGAAGTCAATAAAACTGTTCAAAAACTAAAAAATAAAAAGTCAGTAGGCTTAGATGAAGTACCAATGTGTGTACTCTAACAATGCATAGGAATTATACAAGGCCACTTAACAAATATAATAAATGAATCCACATCAGGGACATTTCCAGAGCAGTTAAAACAGGCAACCTTTGCTTAAGAAAGGTAATGCAGAAGACATAGAAAATTACCAGCCCGTGTTCCTGCTGTCAGCATTCTCAAAAATAATAGAAGCAATTATGAAAGATAGATTAATGAATTACCTGAATAAATACAATGTTTTAAGGAAATCACAGTTTGGTTTCCAAAGTGGCAAAAATATGGAGTCAGCCATAGTAGCATTCACAAAAGTTGTACTTGATGCTCCTGATAAAGATGAGTGCGTCACAGTCATATTTTTGGATCTTTCTAAGGCGTTTGAAACAGTTGGCCTCAAGATTCTATTGAATAAATTAGAAGCATTAGGAAAAAGAGGGGTACCTAATGACTGGTTTTGATCATACCTAACAGATAGGGTACAAAGAATAGAGATAATACATACTTCAAGTAGGTCTAAACATTTAGTAAAACACTTATCAGAATCAAAATACATTAATATAGTGGTTCTGCAAGGTAGTATATTAGGGCCAATACTGTTTCTGATATACATCAAAAATAGTTCAAATGGCTCTGAGCACTATGGGACTCAACATCTTAGGTCAAAAGTCCCCTATAACTTAGAACTACTTAAACCTAACTAACCTAAGGACATCACACACACCCATGCCCGAGGCAGGATTCGAACCTGCGACCGTAGCAGTCCCGCGGTTCCGGACTGCAGCGCCAGAACTGCTAGACCACTGCGGCCGGCTGATATACATCAATGACTTTTTGGTAGTGTTACTCGTGGTGAAAAATTTGTCTTTGCTGATGACAGCAATATTATAGTCACTGAGGAAACAAGAGAACTCCTTGCTGAGAAAGCAAATGTAACTCTCAAGGAAGATTATGATTGGTCAATAAACAAAAAAGTGACATTGAACATAAAGAAAGCTAATGCCACGAATTTCAGTTTGAAGAGGAAAAATGACAATGTTAAATTAAATGTAGATGGGACCTCTATAGACTGTGTAACAAATGCAAAATTTCTAGGAATGAATATTGATTCTGAGTTGAAGTAGTGTGAACACACAAAGGTACTTGCAAACAGAATGTCATCAGCATGTTATGCCCTTAGAATCCTATCATCAGTGTGTAACATACAGTGTCTTTTAGTTACATATTATTCATATGTACAAGTTCTTCGTTATGGCATTCGTTTTTGGGGAACAAACGCTCAAAATATGAACACAATTTTCAAACTCCAGAAAAGAGCCAGAAGAATAATAACCAAAAATACTAGTTGAGCTCATTGTAAAGATCTGTTCAAAACACTGGGGACTTTAACTGCTCCATGTGAATACATTTACCTCTCAATTGTATACATCAAAAAGAACGTTGATAATTGCTGCACAAACAGCTCTGTCCATGACCATGCAACAAGAGATAGACTCATCTTACATATACCAGAACAAATAAACATAAAACTCAAAAGAGCATTTTCTACCAAGGAATAAAACTTTACAATAAATTACCAAAAGAAATTAAAGAAATTGAAATAATACACTTATTTAAAAAGGCAGCTAAAAGTACCTGTTATGCAATACATTTTATACATTGAAAGATTACTTAGATAAAAAAGATTATGGATTTGATAAAAAATGTTATACAAATAAATAATAAAATGATGATTATATAACATCCAGCATTCCACAGAACACCTTCACTTTATGTTTTTTTTCCTTCTTTTTTCCTTTCTAGAAATACTTACCCCCAAGCTATGCATAACACAATACTAACACCTCTTCCTCTTTCTGAGCTCAACATCTCAGTCATTATGGAAGGATGCTGACTCAGTTTTTCAGGAAAGCAAATGGGAAGTTGCGGTACAGAAAATGGCTCAGAGACTGCCAGTGTGTGTGTGTGTGGGTATGTGTGTGTGTGTGTGTGTGTGTGTGTGGGTGTGTGTGGGTGTAGTGAGTGAAGTGATATGAGACAAAGTGTGTATAGTGTGTGCAGTGACTAATAGTGAGATATGAGTGAACAGTGTGACATTACATTATTTAATAAGTTATTTGTAAAATAAGAATTCTATACTAGGAGTAAATCTAACTAGAAGGCTATAAATATATGTGTATATGAATTAGCTTATTTTAAATTGATCTAAACTTGTAAATTCTTTGACATGTCCTATATCCTTGTAAAAAGAGAAATACGGATGAGTAAAGCTACTACTACTAATACATCTGCTCCAGAAGTCAATAACAAGTCCTCTAGAACTTCCGCATTCCACAGTGCTGTGAGACAGACAGTTACAGCTTTTCTGTTGCACTGCACAACGTTTTCAACAAACAGATAGCGCAATAGAGTAGCTCAAGTGGAAAGGAACACTTCCTATTTAAATTTCTGCATCCTACACTGTTGGCAGTTCTATGTAGGTGGCAGTTACATGATTTTATTTCGGTGATTACAAAATAGAGTCGAATGTATGCACTGGGTAGTGGAGGCAGCTAGTTCATGGCGATTCGGCTAACCAAGTAAATGAACGAACTGAACATGCTGCAAACCACTACAAGGACCCTGTGTCTCAGAATTCTCATCCAGTGTGGTGCAATGGTGTTATGATAGAAAAATGAGTCGCAGAGAAGGGGATTTGGTGGTCTGTTGGATTGATGGTTGGTTCATATAGTTATGGTCTGGGTTCCATTTCAACTTCTGCTGATGATTTTTGATAGGGAGAGACAGATTCTATTCCCTTCTGGCTATACCAAGTGAAGAAGGTATAATGGCATTGTGGTCTGAAATTCACATTAATCATGATATTCCTTTTCAACGAAGTAGATGTTAGGTTGAACCACACCAAAGACAGAAGTGGTGACATGTAGAAACTCTATCACGTAGGGTCACAGGTCACTTATTCCATCTTTTATTTGAGCTTCTGTATGACGATAAAATTGGTTCTGAACTGGGAATGCAACTCAGACCGCCCTTAACGCGGAATTTGATCGATTCGTGACAATACAGGTCGATTATAATTTGTTGTTTCTTCAAAACTGCAGATTCCTCAACATCTCCACATATTGCACGTGAATGGTTTCGAATCCTGGCCCGGCACTAAAGTTTTCATGATGTATTATCAAGCTCTAGCATGAAAACACCTATCTGCGGGTGGATAATAATTTTAATTTTTAATGTATTTTAATTCGTTGTCAACACTAACGATATCTGACGTGTTTTAATCCCAGTGAGATACAGAACTATTTGCGAGATCACTTTAAGTTAAATGATGTTATTCCGAGCTGTTGGTGGAGAAAAATTCGGTAGCTGACCTCTCTTTGTGTGTCGTCAACAACGATATGTGTGGGGTTCGATTACCAGTCAGCACTGAACTCTTCGTCATATTATTTCTAGTTCAAACATGCTCACATGTCGCTGATGCTGTAACAAACCCAAATTTAACGTTAGTTTTGTCTAGAATATAGCAGCGATAGGTGCCGGTTTGGAGTCCTGAGAAGGAAAAAATTAATGTTTCGTTTCGTGATTTCAGTTAAAACATCTTGCTACTGCAGAGAAAATCCGATATGTCACAATTGATTGTGCTTCGATAACAATCCGACTAGGTTCTGGGTTCGAATCCGTGTCCAACACAAAGCTTTATCTCACACCATTTCAAGTAAGTTACTTGTGAAGAAGCAATATTTAACATCTCTCGTAGTTCGTTAACAGGGAAACAGATGCTGGGTAGGAATTTGCGTCCGTTAAAAATGTTTATGTTATGTAATTTAAAGTTGAAATTTGCTAACTGATACTGTCTATAATCAAAGTATGTCACTCTCTGTATGCCTAGTCTGGAATGACTGTTAGTTTCCGTCAGTCACGAAATCTTTGCTTAGTCCGCATGACCTGGGTTTGAATCCATATGCAGAACGAGACGGTTCGTCGTGTCATTTGAAGTTCATACATATTCTCAACTAGCTGCTCGTGAATAACTTAAATTTTTAATGTCATTTTGTGTTAAATAATAAGTACAGTATGTTTCTTTGAAGAGGAAATCATGAATATGACGAACCTACTGTGTGCATTACCCTTCTGACGTAATACAGTCTTATCTGTGATAAGGTGTTCCCCGATATTTGTAGTATCGTGGTATTACTTTACATCTTGAGTTATTGCGATACAGAGCAGTGTTTACCAGTGATGACTTGTTGGAACCATTTTCAATAGTCAAACAACTGTACCGAGGAGCACACCAGTGACAGTTTCATGCACTGAGACGCCACATGCATAGCATTGATTCAGTTACCTCATGTAAAATGGATTACATCGCTGCAGTCACACCCATTGTCCTGAGTTTAACAAATGTGCTATGTTTAAAACAACTCCAGGGACTAGGATAGTAACAGAAGTCCACCCACCGCCGCTAAGATACATGTCACCATACACCACTGAATATGTCAGAATACAGGGCCGCTGCTTGTTCTTTAAGACAAGTGACAGGTAAGAGGTAACAGTAGTGGAAAAGATAGAGGAATGCTGTGATTGAGAAGCACCAGAAATTTGCTCCAGCCAAGCCTGCTCAACGTCGAATGAGACAGGAATGCTGGGATTTTAAGTGAGAAACACCAAAAATCTTTTCCCACACATACATATGAACATTATGGATAGAAACTGAAAAATCAAGAGATGCATATTCATCCTCCAAGGCACTGGACCATCCCATTTGGACCCTGTTTGAGTGCAGTGCCATATTATACCATCTGCTTAATGTGCTGCTGGACCTCATGGTGAACACACTGGATGGAGCTACTGCCTATCACAACTCAAATTGTTTGAATAAACGGCCATTCTATCCAGCAGCCCAGCACAGACTGAGACCTTTTACCACCAATTCCAAGGAAAAAGTGGTGGTGGTTAGATGACTTAGGTCAGTGGAGGTAGCCCAAGTGACTACTTTCCTGCCATTTTTTCACGCCAAAATTTTTCCTCCATTTCCTTGGGGAGGGTAAGAGAAGGGAGGGGGGGAGGGGAGGGTTTAGGTTAGTGGTGGTAACCCAATTGTCCTATTTTCCCGCCAAAATGTGAACTTCCCAACATGATGTCATTGCGACGTTACCACATCTATCGCCGCCATCTTGGATCCCTCATCTTGAATAAATTTGGCAACAGTGCAACGTGGGGCCATAGCCCTGTTGCCCCATTTGTCAGGCGGACTGCATTGCACCAGTTCATACATCGTCCAACAACAGATAATCTTCGAGCCTTTCGGTTAGCGAGGACCAAAGCCCGATGCACAGTGAAGGTGAGCAAGAAGAAATCATGGCACAAGTTTCTAAAGTCCATTAATCGGTCAACTTCCACCAATGCAGTATGGGAATCTGTAAGGTAGATATCTGGGAAAAGGATGTCATGTCCATTAGCTTTTGTGGAGGGCAATAGAGTCCTGAAAGTAACGCCTGTAGATATCACTATCATCATGTCATGGTACTTGCAAGATGTAACTTGTCCATGAGTTCAGTTCCAGGTTTCCACACCTATCACGAAGTTTGGGAGAGGAGAAGTCTTGTTTTTGCCTTCAGCAATGATGAGGCCTATAACCTCCCATTCTCCATGTGAGAATTGGACGCAGCATTAGCTGCAGCTCGTGAGACCGCCTCTGGGCCAGACTTTATAAATTATGGTATGCTATTGCACTTTAACCGTGAATCTAAAAAATTTAACTTGCCCTCTTTAATAAGATATGGAGAGGTAGGGAATATTCTATCCCTTGGAGGGAATCCATGATGGTCCCCATTCTTAAACCAGGAAGAGACCCTACACTCCGAAGCAGCTATTGGAGTGTCGCTGTTGCCAGCTGTGTACGAAACACACTAGAGTGGATGATCAATTCCCATGTAGTCTGGACTCTGGATCTCTAAATCTCCTCAGGTGTTTGCAGTGTGGATTTATAAGATATCGTTCTGCTCTTCATAACCTCACCCTACCAGAGGTGGCTATACAGGAGGCATTCCTATGGAAACTCATTTTAGTATCCATCTTTTTTTATGTTGAAAAGGCATACAACAGTACATGGAGACACAATATACATTGTTAGCTACATGAATGGGACTTTCGTCGCCGCTTCCCCATTTCCTGCAGTCCTTTCTTGATGAACGGTGTTTCCGGTACAAAGTCAGGACTACTCTTTACGACAGATTTCCTCGATTTCATATTAGTAGCAGAACAATGAGAGCATGGCCCCACATTGCATTGTAGCCAAATTTATTTAAGATGGCGGATCCAAGATGGTGGTAATAGATGTAACAACGTAGCAACGACATAATGGCGGGAAGTTCAAATTTTGGTGGGAAGACAGACAATTGGGCCACCTCCACTATCCTAACACCAACACCCCTTCCCTCTCCCCCTCCCCAACCCATAAAATGGTGGGTAGTTCTAATTTTGTGGAAAAAGGTCACTTGGGCTACCTCCACTAACATAAGAAAATGGTGGGAAAATAGGTCAATTGTGCTGCCTCTACCAACCTAAGTCATCCGACCACCACCTCTTCCTTGGAATTGGTGGGAAAGACATCAGCCTGTGCTGGGCTGCTGGATAGGATTGATGTAAGTCTTTATATGCAGGCAGTCTTTATTTAAACCATTTGAGACAGTAGCTCCATCCACTGTGTTCACCATGAGGTTTGGAGTCCAACTGACCTGGTAAACAGTAACAGTACTGCAACCAGAGGGCGCCGTCGTTCCATGGCGGTCTGGAGGGGGGGGGGGGGATAAGCCGGGACAAGGTCTCAGCCTGTTCTGGACTACTGGATAGGAAGGGGTGTCCTTTATTTATTTTGGAACAATTCATTTAAAGACGGATTTTATGTAGTTCATTTATTACACTGATACGAAACACTCGCCTACAGGCCTGCAAACTACTCGAAGATCAACGAAATAATGCATGTAAAACACTCTGCAGACACGTTCAATAATTGTAAACTATCGAAATAAAGCAGTATACATCATACAGACCTGCAAACTCCCTTTAAATTACCGAAATAATTTATTATCATTTGTTGTTATTTATTATTATTGACCTGCCTCCACTAGAAAATTCCCTCCAAATTCAAATTCCAACACGATAATGGCTGCAAAACCTTACTTTTGTTTATTATTATTCATTATCATTTATTAACATTCATTATAATTCATTGTCATTTATTATCATTCATTGTCATTTATTATCATTTATTATTATTATCATTATTTATTATTATAGGCCTACCTCCACTAGAAAATTGCGCCAAATTCGAATTCCAACACGATTATGTCTCGAAAACTGTACTTCTATTTATTATTATCATTTATTATTTATTCAAGATGTCCGATTTTCTCGGCGAGAAAGCCATTTTCCTTACATCGATAGCAAAAATCTACCACAAATTCAAATCCCAACACCATAATCGGTCACACGTACGAACTTTCTCCGTCACTTACGTTTTTTCACTGGTAACCTATCAGAATCGCATCAAATAATAAACTACACCTATAGTAACGTAAGTCACGTCCTTTGATTTTGCAGGGGGGAAGGGACTGAAGACTTTATTTCAAGCAGTACGGTCATCACTTGCTCTCCAACACAATCAGCACGCCGGCCGTTGTGCCCGAGCGGTTCTAGGCGCTTCAGTCGGGAACCGTGCGATCGCTACAGTCACAGGTTCGAATCCTGCCTCGGGCATGGACGTCTGTGATGTGCTTAGGTTAGCTAGGTTTAAGTAGTTCTAAGTTCTAGGGGACCGATGATGTTAAGTCCCATAGTGCTTAGAGCCATTTGAACAATCCGAACACATTTTTGATATCGCAGTGCAGTCACCACGACGTCCGCGCTCCAGCTGAATTAGTTCAAATCCTCGCCACCCCCTGGCCCCGCTGGCCAGCGAGCGGAGCCATTGCCGACGCATGTTACGTGAGGCGGCCTCTCGCGCTGGGTTGCCGGTACGCTGGGGGCGCGGGCACAGCGATCGCTCCCACGTCGTAAACATGTTTTCGCTGGACACTCTGGAATTTGCCGAGTTTGACGTCACAGCGGTCCCTTGTCCGCTCACCATGTGTATTCGTCGCCTCCGCACGTTTCCCGCCAAAATTGTTTGCCTCGGAGCTGAATCACCACACTTTTGGCGCCAAAGTTGTTTTCCTGGGCACGTTCAAAGCTGTCGACGCCGACGGCTCACTGTCCACCACGTGTCCTTGTGCGAACGAGAAGCAGTGCTACACTTTTGGCGGCAAAGTTTGCTCGACAGTGGAATCCGCCATGACTGTATAACAGCACGTTTGGTCGGCACTAGAACGCTCGCTAATTGACTCTCTCTCGCGCGCACGTTATAACTGGATAATCGCTGCGCTGCCTCCCCGCTTACGTCACACACCTTCCATACAAGCGAAATATGCTAACCCCCACATCGCTCATCTAACCTATCAATTACCTAAGTACTTAATTCCATTTCAGTTTTAATCATGTTAAATAATTCAGTTTACAGTTTCATATACGTATGCAAAGATGTTCAACTACCTAATTTCAACTACTTTTCGAGGACCAGACAGCCACCTCTTCCTAGGAAGCAGCGCCGAGTTTGAATTCCGGCAGTAAAGAAAGGTCACTTCCGCTTTCTCTACCAACCTAACAAAATTGTTGGAAAGAAAGTGCACTTGTTCTAACCTCAGCCACCCGAGCGCCACTTCCTCCTAGGAACCAGCGCCAAATTTGAAATCTGCCAGTAAACAAAGCTCACTTGTGCTTCCGCCACCAACCTAAGAAAATTGTTGCAAACGAAGCTCATCACCACTAAACTAAGCCACCAGCACTCAACCTCTTCTTACATGTTTCGGGTAAAAGGATTCACCCCGCACTAGTCCCATGGATGGAGGAACCAATTTACTTTATTTAGGAATGGAGTATATGTATCACACCGACATGTTCCACACCATACAGACCTACAAAACACTCCTACATAACTCATTTATAATGCTCTAGACACACGCTTGCTAATTGTTAACAGTTAAAAATAACTCATTGCACAGCCTACAGACATGCGAACCGCTCGTAAATAATGCAAAACATTTACGTCCAAATAGCCAAACAACTCCTAATTTTCGGAAATAATTTCAGTCCATAGGGTGATGGAAGGAGGAAGGAGTGTAATTTATTTATTTGGGACATATTTTTTTTAAACTTTTGCATCTCATAGGTTTCGATATGTAAGGCTGACATAAGGGAGGTTCTGAACTCCAGTAGTGCACTACACGTGACAACACAACCACACCCATCAAGATATTCATTCCAATCCAGACCTGTAACTCCTCTACAGACAAATTTGTCCAGTTATTTGTCGACTCACTCACCGTCTGACCAGATTGCAGTTTTTGCGCAAAAACCGCTCAGACTGCGCTGTGCTGCTCGGGGAGGTAAGGAAGGACTGCACTCTATTTATTTGGAGCCCTTTTATTTAGTCGTGGAGTATATTTGTCACAAAATACCCGCACTGTTCCGACTGTAGTCATGTGACACAGGCCACAAACACGTAAACAACTCCTAATGTCACCACACAATAGCAGACAGCTCTTAAATAATGCAGTACATAATATCAGCAGACGAGCTCTGTACTCTTAAACTCTCCAAATAAAGCACAGCACAGTGCACAGACACGCTCGCAAAATAGTGCAACAGACGCGCCCAAACACCCTTAGCTGCCAAACCGACCAAAAGACTCTGCTCGGCCTCCCCAAAACATGACCTCAACACAGTCGCATTCGCGCGTAACACCGGAGAAATTGATATCGCCTATGCGCCTTAGATTACGCTCCAAGGCAGGCTGCGCGCGCGTTCCATCGGCGGGGGAGGGTCTTCCAGAGCCTCCAGCCAAGTTCAGCTTCCGAGCGCTCGTGACAGCCGACCAGAAAGGGCACTCCCCTCTGACACATGTGAAAGCTGCATTGTTCTTCTCATGTATACCGCCGGCGTCCCAGCTCTGGACCTGCCTTCACGTCTATTGTCAGAATAGCCCATAGCTCGTTGACACACACGATTAACGCGGCTGGGAAAACATTTACTACTCGCATGCAACCTCGGTGACAGAAAACCAATCACTCTGATCTGCACTGCAGGCGCGTGTAATCATTGAGAACACTCTATTTATTTTTTCGAAGAACTTATTTAACCAAACAGTATATCTATCACGCTATCACAAAACACTCACCCAGATGTGCCCTGGGCCATGTTGCACAGTCCACAGACACGCACCCAATCATAATTTCAGAACAAACTATAGCAAACTGCTACTAAATAATTCTTCACACAGATGTGTAGATACGCTCAGTACTCGTAAATTATCCTAATAACGCATAGCAGAGCCTGCAGATCCGCTCACAAAATAACTCAGCAGACGTGCGCAGGTACACCCCCCCCCCCCCCCCCCCCCGCACCCTGCCCACAGGATCGTGAAGTCACCCATCCGTCTGATTTCAGACCTCGCACAGCCCCTGCTCGGCTTCCGCAAGCGTGAGTTTATATCAACGTAGCATAATTCCAAAGCGCAGCCTCCATACGCTAGACACATCATAACAGCAGCACATGTCTTTACCGCCGGCCGGAGTGGCCGAGCGGTTCTAGGCGCTACAGCCTGGAATCGCGCGACCGCTACGGTCGCAGGTTCGAATCCTGGCTCGGGCATGGATGTTTGTGATGTCCTTAGGTTAGTTAGGTTTAAGTAGTTCTAAGTTCTAGGGGACTGATGACCTCAGCAGTTAAGTCCCATAGTGCTCAGAGCCATTTGAACCATTTTTTGTCTTTACCTCCTATGACCCTGTAGCACACTGCGCATTGCTCCTCACACGACATTACACGGCCCTTTAACTAAACATACTACACATCCCTGCTCTCGCCTCGTCGCGTGACCAGCCATCTAGAACCTTCTCAATATTATTCTTACTTTACAACATTTTGTTAAAAAATAAGATCTAATTTACTCCTCCCACCGCACCTAACCTCACACCCGTCCCACTATCAACGTACACAAACGTCCTCAACCCTATCTTGATGCTCATATATCACCCCACAAACCATGTCCATCAATCAATTTACCATTCTCATACCCTCTTTTCGAATTACAAACGTAGCCTCTATCTAAACACCAATCAAGTCATCTTTCTCGCACTTTCAGCAGTAAAATTAATTTTACACACACCCAGAAATACCAAACGCAATTAAAGAGTCAACCTTTTATACAGAGCATCAAGCACATATGACACTCACACCACTATTCAAAGCCTGGTCCATATTTAGCACCTCCACCTTTAATTAAATATTATTACCATTGCCTCAACATTCTGCGAGCGCTCGATTTGGACCTTTTTTTCCGCTCTTAACTGTTGTCACTAGCAGTCGAATATCACTATCTATAGATTGCATAAATTTACACATAAAAAATCTTGCAAATAAATCTTTACTGTATTCGGATGTCAATTGATTGTAACGGTAACATTTTACTATCAGTCAAACACCGGTAAATTAATACCTGCATTTTTATATACGCTGGACATAGAATCTTCTTGGTTTTTTTGTACTTAATTTGGTAGGCTATATTAAAAAACAAGTAAGCTTCCCTTATTCTGCTTAAGGCCGGCCGCTGGTGGCCGAGCGGTTCTGGCGCTACAGTCTGGAACCGCGCGACCGCTACGGTCGCAGGTTCGAATCCTGCCTCGGGCATGGATGTGTGTGTTGTCCTTAGGTTAGTTAGGTTTAAGTAGTTCTAAGTTCTAGGGGACTTATGACCTCATCAGTTGAGTCCCATAGTGCTCAGAGCCATTTGAACCATTTGAACCTTATTCTTCAGTGCCTCTCGTTTCCTCATCGGCAAATTTCAAACTTAATAAAATTATATTTCTCCTTCTTAATATTCTACAGTTACTAAACAGTAGTATTGTGTCCCGTTAGCCCACAACGACCGGCAAAGAAACAACAACACAAAAGAAACACAGGAACCGCGAAACCACAACACATTATACAGCACTCCAACAACAAGAAGGCAACCTTCATTCTAAACCAGGGTTTCGCAAAATTGGTTCCCCGGAACACTGGTTTTCCGCAGGAAGTGAATAAGTACTCCGTGAAAAACTATGAATAGCATGGCTTTTGTTTTGCATTTTAATTACACTAACTATTTTTTTAAAATTTTGTTGTGACTCCTGTGTTATTTATTATAATTTAAAACTGAAGTAATCACCGGATAATACAAGTTATTCTCTTTCTTAAAAATTTATGAACCTTCAAAGAAAACAAGGTGTTCCATCAAAGTACCACGATTCTCGAAGCATTCCGTCAGAGAAAAAGTTTGGAAACCCACGCTCTAGACGGCTCGTATCAAAAGCACTCTAAGAAAAGTAAATTCTCTATAGACGAAATGAACTACTGTAAGAGTAGACTTACAAGAATAAATACGTTACCGGTATGTATTAATCAGTTTCTTACTGATAATCAATAGAACGCTATTCTAATTGATCGAATTATTACGACTAGCGTGAGCAACATTAGGGAATTCTCCTGTAAGTTTTGCGGTACTGTCAGCTTACGATACATAATGTATTTCACTGGATGGTAGGCAGAATACCATTCATCTCTAACTTGACAGATTTTTTTTTTTATATCCAGGCGCGGAGCCCCATAACGCGTGGGGCCACAACATTTGCTAACTCTTACTATGCGGCTTATCCGGCACTCGTCAAACCCCTGTTATCTTCTGCTCATTTCGGGTGGTTGCATCAGCGTAATTTTCGTTCTTTCTATTTGCTGTTACATTATCTTGCGTGTCGTATGCGGGTCTCTGCATGTCTTTCCTCTCTGACCCGTTACACTTTGTTTTTATTCTAATTCCTTGACCTAAGCTCGTTTAACTCCTCGTCTATTTGTTTCCCTCCTGCTGTCTTTGGCCTTTGAGGTACTTGTATCGACTGCTCTTTTCTACTTTGGTAGTGCATTTCCCCTTGCGCTTGCGTACCAGTTTCTCTTGTGTGGCCGGCCGCGGTGGTCTCGCGGTTCTAGGCGCGCAGTCCGGAACCGCGCGACTGCTACGGTCGCAGGTTCGAATCCTGCCTCGGGCATGGATGTGTGTGATGTCCTTAGGTTAGTTAGGTTTAACTAGTTCTAAGTTCTAGGGGACTGATGACCTCAGATGTTAAGTCCCATAGTGCTCAGAGCCATTTGAACCATTTTTTTCTCTTGTGTGCTAGCACTTTCTAGCTTGCCCTTTGTGAATGTAACGCTCTTTCAGCTTCTGACTCCTTTACCTTAGGTATAACGTTAACTTCGCTACGGGCTTCCAATTGAACTTTTCCCAGCAGGGGTTGTGTTTCCTGTTGCATCTTTGCTATACACTGCGAGCTTGTCTCCTACATTCCATGCTTAAATTCGATACCCTGCATTCTTTCCTCCTTTACTAATACTTCCGCGATAAACTGATTAAAATGAGCACTATTCTTATTATGCCCAGTGCACTTGACGCCTTATCGTCTTGTACCCTTGTATAACAGTATTAGTGTAGGTTCCTCTGTGTTAGCGTAATTGTTGTCTTCCCTGGGTTAATCTACTGGATGCTTTATGTATTGTGTTGCCGCTTTCAAATGTTCCAGTGGAACCACAGACAGCGCAGGTAAAGGCTGCCCTTTGTAAATACACTACTGGCCATTAAAATTGCTACACCACGAGGATGACGTGCTACAGACGCGAAATTTAACCGACAGGAAGAAGATTCTGTAATATGCAAATGATTAGTTTTTTCAGAGCATTCACACGAGGTTGGCGCCGGTGGCGACACTTACAAGGTGCTGACATGAGGAAAGTTTCCAACCGATTTCTCATACACAAACAGCAGTTGGCCGGCGTTGCCTGGTGAAAGGTTGTTGTGATGCCTCGTGTAAGGAGGAGAAATGCGTACCATCACGTTTCCGACTTTGATAAACGTCGGATTGTAGCCTATCGCGACTGCGGTTTATCATATCGCGACATTGCTGCTCACGTTGGTCGAGATCCAATGACTGTTTGCAGAATATGGAATCGGTGGGTTCAGGGAGGTAATACGGAACGCCGTGCTGGATCCCAACGGCCTCGTATCACTAGCAGTCGAGATGACAGGCATCTTATCCGCATGGCTGTAACGGGTCGTGCAGCCCCGTCTCGATCCCTGAGTCAACAGATGGGGACGTTTGCAAAACAACAACCATCTGCACGAACAGTTCGACGACGTTTGCAGCAGCATGGACTATCAGCTCGGAGACCATGGCTGCGGTTACCCCTGACGCTGCATCACAGAGAGGAGCGCCTGCGATGGTGTACTCAAAGACGAACCTGGGTGCACGAATGGCAAAACGTCATTTTTTCGGATGAATCCAGGTTCTGTTTACAGCATCATGATGGTCGCATCCGTGTTTGGCGACATAGCGGTGAACACACATTGGAAGCGTGTATCCGTCATCGCCATACTGGCGTATCACCCGGCGTGATGATATGGGGTGCCATTGGTTACACGTCTCGGTCACCTCTTGTTCGCATTGACGGCAGTTTGAACGGTGGACGTTACATTTCAGATGTGTTACGACCCGTGGCTCTACCCTTCATTCGATCCGTGCGAAACCCTACATTTCAGCAGGATAATGCACGGCCGCATGTTGCAGGTCCTGTACACACCTATCTGGATACAAAAAATGTTCGACTGCTGCCCTGGACAGCACATTTTCCAGATCTCTCAATAATTGAAAATGTCTGGTCTATGGTGGCCGAGCAACTGCCTCGTCACAATACGCCAGTCACTACTCTTGATGAACTGTGGTATCGTGTTGAAGCTGCATGGGCAGCTGTACCTGTACACGCCATCCAAGCTCTGTTTGACTCAATGCCCAGGCGTATCAAGGCCGTTATTACGGCCAGAGGTGGTTGTTCTGGGTACTGATTTCTCAGGATCTATGCACCCAAATTGTGTGAAAATGTAATCACATGTCAGTTCTAGTATAATATATTTGTCCAATGAACACCCGTTTATCATCTGCATTTCTTCTTGGTGTAGCAATTTTAATGGTCAGTAGTGTAATAAGGACCCTGAACCCTTATACCATGACGTACGTTGGGATGTGTCACGTACATTTCTTAAAAAAAAAAAAAAATGCACTCTACGTCGTTATCTACGTTAAAATATCTATTATTTATCTACTATTATTTAGTATGTGAATTATTTTTCTGTGAAGGAATTATTCAGTTTTGTACGATTCTGTTTCTACTGGGAAGTTAACTCGTACGGAACGCAGTACTAATTCAACATATGTAACCACCACTTTAAAACTCCACCACATAATAATATGAATTTTGCTTCCCCTCTGGTTCCTTCAGTAAGTTTTGTACACAATTAAATCTTTAAGTTCCACATACAGCGCGAAAGCCATGAAATCATACTGTATATACAACATTTCATTATCTCTCAGCTTTATTTTCTCAAGCAGCCAAAGATCTACATCTGTAATTTTTGGTCGCATTGAAACAAAGGGAAAAGCAAACATCAGCGTAGGTTTTTCTCACTCTCTGCTCCATTCGTGCGACGAAACAGTTCTGTTCACAATAGATAACGATATTATCTATTGTCTGCTGGCCCAGGAAGAACTTCCTGCTACGCCGACACACTCGCCGCTGCGCTGAAAAGGGGACTAACCGTTAGGTTATTTGAGCATGCATCCAGGCGTGACTCGAACTTTTATTGTCAGTAACATTTTCACCTATGATTTCCGAACACTAGTGCCAGATGTTTGCCATGGCGTATGTAGGTACAGCGCTACTGGGAATAAAATCAGTGAATATGCACTGATATGAAATGATATCAGTGCAAATGGTTCAGATATTTTGAACACTCAATGTGATTAATTTGAACAAGACCAGAACACAAAGCTAGATTTTCTGCTTTTCGTGACCAGTTATAGTAACGATTTCTCCCCTCCCCTCTCTTCTTTCACAGCCAGTTGTTGCTCTCGCTATCGATCACTTTCGTCGCCGTAAGCTCTTTGACTTTAATACTTTTCTTTCATTAGCGTTAACAGTGCTGCTGTCATCCATTTGATGTGTCCTCATGAATGTTGAAAATAGGAACATAAACTGAAAAATACCTCTTGAGATCTTGCTTCCTCTCGGAACTAAAACGCAGCAGTAGATAAACTAAAGAATCGTGATGAACTGAAACTTCCCTCCTTGTTGTTGTGATATCTGTAAGTAAATGTCAAAATAAAAGCATGATTCCTTAGTAAACAATGTAGGGGCATCAAAAGGTAATTCATACATCGTATCCCACGCTAAGACAACCTCGCAACAAGAGTGGCGCATGGTTACAAGAGAGTATGTGTTACCGATTTCCTGCAGCTACTGTTCTGCTGCGGTCCGGATAACAGAAGCATCACGGTTTGCGATCGATATGGCGGGGCAACTGAAAACGCATTCTCAAGTTGAAGTACGCGGGACGATACGGTTATTGTGAACAAAACGCCTGAATTGCACACAAATTCACACATGTGCGTGGTAGAAATCTTCTCAGTGACAAATCTAAAGTGTTCAGTGAGAACAATTTACGTGTGCAACAATAAGAATGCAGTTGTCCTAATATTCTTCCACTTCTGCTGTAGAGATTTGCCTGCAAATGCATCTGTTGGACGAATGTTATGAAAACAAACACTCCAAACCGACGTTTCGCGACAATTAATCTGTAAAAAACACACCACATGTCATAAAGAAAGCGTGTAAACCGTCTGAGGATGAATCACAACGATTCGAAACCGGTAACGATACCCTTTGAATAAAGGAACTGAAAGTAAATTTGTGGCTGGTTGCTGTCCTAACACCATCAAAATTGTTGATTACTTTGAGGTGAGTTCAAAAACAAATATGATAGTTCATTTTTAATAATATTTGAAAATAATTGGCCAGGGGTTAAAACGATAAGTCACAATTTACTTATTTCTTTTTAGAGAAAAAAAATAGTACTTGACCTTTCCAAATTCTGCTTCAACTATCAACACCAAAGATTTATGTCGCTGACTAATAATGGTCTAACAAAGATTTATGTCGCTGACTAATAATGGTCTCTCGTATTAGAAAATGTACAATTAAAAAACTTCAAAGCAGTAAAACGCCAAATTTGTGTGAAAAATTATTGAATTATCATCGGTTTCTCCCCTGGCCCTTCGATTATAATGTTACCAATTTGAAGGAACTGAAAACGGACGAAGTCAGAAAACAGAAGTAATAGTTTGAAAATAATACAACAAGTATGATGATGTGACTTCATTATTTTAATTTTATATGCTAAATTATAACAACATTTGGAAAGAATATTAAAGTAGTTGTAGTACTGATGACTGGAACAGATCAAGTATTTCAGAATTCTGAGTTGACACAGTAATCAGTGGGCGATGACAGCTCATCGTATTCGGCGGCAGTGTCCTGTCCGTATGTAATAGGCGTAGAATAATCACGGTGACTTTCCTTCTGCCCTCTGCTGAAGTCTGCTCGAGAATCATTTGGCTGTAGTACGCATCTATGCTGAAACTGCAGTCAACTCGGGGCTTCTGGTTCATACCTACGGCTATATGCTCCAGCCACTGTTGTTTCTGACGCATAATCAGAATAGCCTGGGTGGTGAGTCCACAGTGGAAGCATTTGTGCTCTTTTTATAACGTCAGTAATTTCCATTGTGGTAGTAAGTTTGCGTTGTTCCGGAATCTTTTTCATGTCTTCTAGTAACGAAAGCAGAAATAGTCTATCTGAATCAGATTCTTGGTTCCTTTCACGCTCCTCCCTCAGTACCATACTCTGTTGTAGTACATCAGTCAATCTCTCGCCATTACTTTTCTGCTTCTTTCTGGGAAGAAGTGAAGGACTTTGTACGCTACATCCCACATAGTTACTTTCAGCAACGTCAGTTGCATCCAGGCTACTTTGAGTTGTATTATCTACAACAATTTCCTTAAGAAACTGTAATTGCTCGAAATACACGTAAGGGCTTTTACGCAAAGCTGCTGGATCCACTTTTGGCCCCTGCTCTGCGTTTTAATTCCCTGCTGAAATTTGTCCTAATATTCTTCCACTTCTGCTGTAGAGATTTGCCTGCAAACAAAGTCTCTGTTAGCGGCGCCGATGGGATGAAATTAGGGATGTTAATATGACTAACCTATTATAATAATGTAATAAAATTCCTGGCAGAAGTACGTGGGTTTCATTTTTTCATATGAACATATATTTCGTTTCAGATATCTGGCTAGAGGATGTACTATGGCAGCATTGAGTCACAATTTTCGGGTCGGAAGTACTACTGTCCGAGAAGTCATATATGAAACTTGCTTGGCGATTTGGGACAAAATTAAATGAGGAAAGATGGATTGAAATAGCAAATGGATTTAATAGATATGCAAACTTTCCCAACTGCATCGGTGCCATCGACGGGAAAAATATCAGAGTAATGAAACCCCGTCATTCAGGTTCACTGTACTATAATTCCAAAAATTATTTTTCGATCGTTTTACTTGCTTTATGTGATGCAGATTATAAATTCACTTACATTGATGTTGTAGCATATGGAAAATGTAGACACACATCTATTTTTAAGAAATCAATTCTGTATGAAAAACTTCTAAATAAAAATTTACAAATACCAGAGGAAAGTTCAATATCAAACAATGGAACACCGATGCCATGGGTCAATGTCGGAGATGAGGCGTTTGGTATGTCTGAAAATTTAATGCGTCCTAATGGAGGAAGGAGTTTAACAGACAAAAAAAGAATCTTCAACTACTGACTGTCTCGGGCTATGCGATTTATAGAATGCACGTTTGGCATTCTGGCAAATAAATGGAGAATTTTTCATCGCCCTATGGATGATCTGGAAGAATTTGGAATTGCCATAAGAAAGTGTGCTGTGTTTTACATAATTATGAGCTAGAAAGAGATGGCTACAAATTTGAAGACACACTGTACGTCCCTCCAGAACTGGAAATTTCCCCAGGTCCTACAAGAGCAGCGTGCCGTTCATCAGCATCAGCATACAGAGATTTATTTGCGGATTATTCTACAAATGGAAATCCGCTGTAATGGCAAAACAGAATTGCATTGGGGTAATAATTATATGTGTTAATTGAATTGTGGGTGTGACTATTACTGCTTTCGTGTGAATTATTGTGTATTATTGTTAAGTGTACAATAATACCCTCTCCTTGATTATTGTACCTATAACCATTTTTAATATGTAACAAATAATAAATGACTTACCGAATTCGTTCTTTTCATTTTCCGTCATATTCTCCTCACACATTATATTTGTGATTTCCTCCCATCTTCTTCTCTTCACCTCACGGTCACTGTACTCCCCACAAGATACGTCCCAGACTGCTGTTCGTCTTTCAATTTCTTGAATAAATTTCTCGGTGTCGAAAGCCATCGCGACTTTTGGCTCGAGGTGCAGACTGAGGCAGCCACACGCGCTCTTTGCGGGACCCGCAGCTTGCCACCGGCTGCCCGTGTTCTGTTGGCTGCCGCTGCCTGCAATCAAATGTCATTGTTTTATTGGCTGCCTAGTGCGTTACCGGCCTAAGGCCTTATATACGTAGATGATGTTGATCGAGAAGTCCAGATCTTGCACCACGTGATTTCTATCTTTTCGGCAAGTTGAAAGAACTCGTCGAAGGAAAACCATTTTCCAGCGATGAGAAGTTTACTCAACAGGTCTCGAATAGCCCCATACCAAGTAGCAGATTCTTATCGTCGAGCAACTGAATGATTGGTAGAAAGTTGCGACCCTTGTTTACAGAGTTAGTAGCTATTTCGAAAAATAATATTATGTATACGAGTCACTTTGACATGTAGTGTAACATTCAATAAAAGTTACTTGACCTGCCATAATAATATGTAACTTAATTCTTGAATTCCTCTTGTAAATAGTTTGAACATTGATAAGGTCTTATCTCCTATTTGTGCTACATTTGTAAATCAACTACATTACTGTGGTTTGGTTACAGACTAAATGACTGATAATAATAATAAAAATTCCTTCCAAATAATTTCAGAAACTTAAACCATTTCCTGAGTTAGTGTTATTATTAGGAAATTAGGAACTTCTCTTTGTAATTTTTGTATGTCGTAAGAACTATTAGAGAATCTGTGATTAACTGCCCATTTCACTCAAACTTTCACTGCCACTGTTGTTTCCACATATGATTTCTAACTACTACTCCCACGGGTTCTTTTATCCATTTCATTGACTGTACAGCATACCTGACGGTTCATACTGCTATCGTATCATGTCACTGCATCTTCATTAATTTCATCTCCATCGATCCAGTCATTTCACTATGTTTAACTTATTTTGTACCTCTCCGTTGTGCCACTGTCCTCCACTGACTCTGTCCCCTTCATTCCCCATGGGGGAACATCTCGCAGTAATGTTCGAAAATCATACATGGAAACATCAATGAAAGTTTGAGGCAAGCGCAGACACGTGCTCAGATAGCCTAATGGTTATGGCAAGTGCTCCTTACATGAAGGAAATCGAGGTTCGAGTGCCAGTTTTGCTCAAATTTTCAACTGTCAGCATAGGTTTATTGCAATACAGGACCAGCATATCTGCACAGTTCGTACTGGTATCGTTTCACGTCATCACACTTTCATCAATTTCATCTCCATCGATCCACTCATTTAATTTCAGTGCATGTATCATTTCACATCCAACCAAGTATTTCACAATATAGATATTACTAACAAGGGAACCTCCCCATCGCACCCCCCCCCCCCCCCCCTCAGATTTAGTTATAAGTTGGCACAGTGGATAGGCCTTGAAAAACTGAACACAGATCAATCGAGAAAACAGGAAGAAGTTGTGTGGAAGTATGAAAAGAATAAGCAAAATATACAAACTGAGTAGTCCATGCGTAACATAGGCAACATCAAGGAGAACGTAAGACGAGGAGCGCTGTGGTCCCGTGGTTAGGGTGAGCAGCTCCGCAACGAGAGCACGTTGGTTCAAGTCTTCCCTCCAGAGAAAATTTTAATTTTTTATTTTCAGACAATTATTATCTGTCCGTTCGTCCGTCCGATGCGATCACTTTTTTGGGAGTGATTATCACATCTAAAAGAAAACCTAAATCGGGCAAGGTACAAGAATCTTTTTACCCATTCGCCAAGTGTACAAGTTAGGTGGGTCGACAACATATTCCTGTGACGCACATGCCGTCACCAGTGTCGTATCGAATATAGCAGACGTGTTTTCCTGTGGAGGAATCGGTTGACCTATGACCTTGCGATCAAATGTTTTCGGTTGCCATTGGAGAGGCACGTCCTTTCGTCCACTAATCGCACGGTTTTGCGGTGCGGTCGCAAAATACAGACACTAAACTTATTACAGTGAACAGAGACGTCAATGAACGAACGGACAGATAATAGTTTTGCGAAAATAAGGAAAGTTAACTTTTCACTTGAGGGGAGACTTGAACCAAGGACCCCTCGTTCCGCAGCTGCTCACGCTAACCACGGGACCACGGCGCTCCTCAGCTCAGTGTCTCCTTGATGTTGCTTATGTTGTGCATGGACTACTCAGTTTGTACGTTTTGCTTATTTTTTCATAGTTCCACAAAACTTCTTCCTGTTTTCTCGATTGATCTGTGTTCAGTTTTTCAAGGCCTATCCACTGTGCCAACTTATAACTAAATCTGAGGGGGGTGCGATGGGGAGGTTCCCTTGTAAGAAGAGTGGAGTTTTAGTGAACCAACACTGCAATGGTAAGGAAGTGGATGATCAGCAGAGCAGCCGACTGTTTTTTCTCTCTCAGTGTCACAACAACACCACAGCCTTGGCGGAAAACATTACAAATATCATTCACTATCCTGCTGATCCCTCAATACCAAAATAGTCAACCCATCCTGGAACGTGGTCCTTGGTAGATTGTCTCTGGATAATCAGGGAAAGACGAGCTGTACATACACTCTAAGGAAAAAATAAAAAAAGAATAAACACATTACGAAGGAATAATACGCAAATGGGATGGAAATCAGAGATGTGACGTACATGTACAAACAAGCAAATTACTGCAATTTCAGAAAAATCGGACTATTTACTGAAGAGAAAGCTTCACAAATTGAGCAAGTAAATAATACGCTGATCCTCCTCTGGCTCTGATGTAGGCAATTATTCAGCTTGGCATTGATTGACAGAGATTTTGGATGTCCTCCCGTGGGATATGTTGCCAAATTCTGTCCACTTGGCACATTAGATTGCCAAAACACCAAGAAAGTTGGAGGGCCCTCCTCATAACGTTTCAAACATTCTCACTTCAGGAGAGATCCAGCAACCTCGCTGGCCAAGACAGAGTGTAGCTAGCACGAAGACAAGCAGCACAACACAGACTCTCCCAAGGCATTATCTTCCTGAAATATATGACCAAGATGGCTTGCCATGAAGGACAATTAAAAAGGGTGCAGAATATCATTCACATACCACTGTGCAGTAAGGGCACCGCAAATGACAACCAGAGAGGTCCTGCCATGAAAAGAAATCCCGCGACAGACCATCAATGCTGGTTGTCAGGCCATATGCTGGGTGCCAGTGAGGTGTCTCCAGACTGGAAGTCACTGTCTGGTGTAGAACTGTGCTCAGTGACGAGCCCCACTTCGAAATGAGCCCCGATGACCAGTAGAGATATGTCTGGAGACGCCCTGTACAGTGTTGAGGTACCAACCCGACCGTCGCCCACCATACAGCCCAACAACCAGGTTTGATGGTGGGTAACACATTCGTGACTTTCTCAATTTGCGAAGCTCTTTCTTTTGAAATAAATATCCAGTTTTGCTGAAATTGTAATCATTTGTTTGTACACATACATCGCATCTACCGATTTTCATCACATTTGGCTAATTCCTTCTTGGTGTGTCTTTTTTTGTCTTAGAGTGTATATTGAGGGATGGGCCATGTGCAAAGAACCTTGCAACTTTTCGAAAAGCAAGGGCTAAAATATATGCATCATTAAGGAGAATAATAGGACACTGTGAAGAGGACTGATATTGTGGAGAGAATTCCTAAAATCCATCTCCCATCCAATACCATCAATAAAGGTATGTAGTTCAAACAGGACGATATTTGGGAATAAATAATAGCTGATGCATAATATGTACCATATTGGCCAATGGTTCCCTAAAAGCAACACATAGGAATGTAATGCACGTTATGGCAAACCACTTTTACGAATTGCCATCCACTTGTTATGTAAATCCACTGTTCTGTCAGCATTGAGAACACAGTGAGAAAAGCAGACTGGACTTTTCGTCTTACAGCTAAACACTATTAAACTACTGTATCTGCATATATGAACTACCATTTCCATTAATTTCTGTGAATGACATAGCTCCTGTAACAGACTGGGTACAGTAGGTCACGCTACACTATCTAAGATTGGAGGCATAAAAAGTCCTCTTACGCCTGTGCAACAAAAATTAGGCTGAACGCTGCAATAGTGGATCTGTTCCGATACAGGACCAGATAACAATCTTATGTCAAGGCCATGATGTAACCTGACAGCTTGCCCATGCCACAGAAAATTGTCTGTGGTAAATTGAAGGCCATTATATAATCTGATACCTATAAATGTCAAGATAAAGCCCCACCCCATTCCGCTTCCCACACATGTAGAACAATTGTACAACGTAAAAATAGTGGGAAAATGAAAGCCACCTATCCACTGTACGCATATGAGTGCACTTTCAAGGTCATCCTCCTCTCATTGATCAAGATTAGTTGGATGACTTGAAAATGGTGGGAAAATCAAGTTCCCCTCCCCCTTATACTTCATTCTTTATGCCAATGTTATGACATACAAATGATGGGAAATCAAGTTCCCATCATGTATCCTCCCCTCGCCCTTACCACTTTAGTCTGGTTGTGTGAGTCTTGTTATTAGTGGTCTGTACATCATAGTGAGAGGATTATCCTGAAGTTCCAGCAAATACCAGTCACCACCCCCAGACAGAATAAAATGAATAAGAAGATTGTCACATCTGAATGTAAGTATAAGTCCAGCCATCTCTCTTATTAGTATTCATTTATCAATAATCTATGTGTGTCTCTTTTTTGCATGTACACATAGCTTTTTCATTTTTTCCAACAGTGCAACGCTGTTTGGTGCACTTGAGTGCTAGCAGCAGTAGCCGATATGTTGGATCAGGACACACAGCTGTTACAGTTTCAGTCATCTGCACTACAGCAGCAGGACATACTTGAATCATTGTATCAGGAAATGCAGCTGCAAATACACTTTAGCAGCAGCAGCAGTAGTAGTAGCAGCAGCAGTTGTAGCAGCAGCACTGCAAAAGGATATCTGATATACATCAGCTGTTCCCTGACACTGGATTCCCATTATCACCATCAGTGGCACCATTACCATGGCATACATCACCTATTAAAGTGACGTTCTCTATAACGTACAGTCTAAATATAAGTGTTAGTAATCGTTTGATTGTAGGTTTGTTCTTACATAATGGGTTAAACGTAGTGATAATGTTTGTAAATCCTCAATATAGTGGTATGAATGTAATGCTGCAACACTTGACTGGCGTGTAATGTCAGAAGTTTCAGATATATCTCAAATGTTCAGTACTCAAGACCTACTGTGTTACTACAGGAACACACAAAATGTGTTGATGACTACCTGAGAACAGTGAAAATATATAACAATGTGAATGCCAAGGGATGCACTCAGTTTCAGGGATCAATATCCAAAAACTTGATGTTTGCTGGTTCACCCATCCAGTGTGGTGCAAGAATGTGTATGGATGTTTTATGAAATGTATCGTATGAGCTTACAAAGCTTTACCACCAGAACATTTCAGAGGACGTTTTTGCAAACAATTTTGATGAGAGTTATGTTTACGTAGGCACTATGTATAGTGCATTGTCACTGCCTGATATAGCTAAAAAATTACATGCATAGTTGTACATATATGTGTGCCCTACAATATTACCCGAAATTACAAAAAAATAAATAAATGAATATCTCTAATCTGCAGCACATTATTTACACAATTGAACTCTTTCTTGCACCAAGTCTATGTTTCACTGTAAGGAACGTGTCTCTGGATGATTGATGTGAGATGTCACAGTGTGTTAAAACCAGTGGCATTTTCTGTTAGCACTCCAAAGTTTGTCCACCTCCGATTGCTGTTTATCATTATAGGGTAATTCGTTACATTTTTGACCTATTTTCTCCCACTTTTTAAGATCATCAACCAAAGACACATGTAAATACGAGATTTTTAGTGATTAATCATTCCCACAGTGCATTATTTAAACAAAGAAATGTTTGCTATGTACTAAGTCTAAGTTACACTATAAGTAACTTCTTCTTGCATTGTTAATATGCGATGTGAGGGGAGTCTGACACTATAGGGTTATAGAAGGCTTGTAAACGGTGGTGGAAAATCCTAGTATGCACACACACACACACACACAACATCACCAAATTTGAAATGTAGGCCTTACTCTCAACCCACATGTGCTGCTAACCACCATCACCAGTTTCAAAATCATTTTATAGTTGGTTATAAACAATGACATCTGTAACAGGATGCTTTAGAGGACTCTCCACTCCTCCTTCCCATTCTCTGATATCATATGTCAATTGTCCTATGTACCAAATGGCGGGAAATTCAAAATAGCCCAATTGTGCTAAGTGTAAAATGGCAGGAAATTCAAAAATCCAAGATGATGGACCTAACCCAATTATCCTAAATATAAAATCCAAGATGGGGACCTGAGGACAGCCTCTATGGCGTCAGAAGATGTTGGACATGGGCATATGGAGACAATCTGCATAGTTCCCATGATGCTTGTGCTTAGCATAGAATCCAAGCTGGGACAGTTGTCGTGTCATTTGTTGTAAGTACAGAGTTCAAGATGGGCAGTGGGTTTCCCCCGGATGTCACAGTGGAACTAGACCATTTCTCCTAAGTATAAAATCTAAGTGTACTTTTCAAACTGGCAGTAAATTCAAAAACTCACTTGTGCTGTAAACAGTTACTCCACCCCATTTGTGCTGTTTAAACAGTTACTGAATGGTTGCAGTAGAGCAGGCTAGGAAGAGTTGTATCTTCAAATAAACAAATTTCACACTCGGAGAGCCCCCACCACCACCAGTGCCCTTGCATTCTGCAATTTCTTAAACCATAAATCACTTCTAAATAAAGATGGGATGTTAGTTTGCGTTGTGCTCCAGAATGCTAATTGTCTTGAGGTGAGATAAATCAGAAAGGCTGCAGCAGAAGTGAAAATTATTATGTTTAGTTTCAATTTAAGATAGGATTTAAGCAAAATTCCACACTGCAGCTGATTCTGTGCATTGTTACCATTATTTTCCCTATTATGATGAAACCAGGTCCAGAAATTGTCATATGAGAGCAATAAATTGGGTGATGGTTGACTGTTAAAAAGCGGCACAATGTGATGAAATACGCTGAAGCGCCAAAGAAAGTGGTGTAACCAGTGTATTCAAAAACAGAGATATGTAAACAAGCAGAATACGGCGTTGCGGTCGGCAACGCCTATATAACACAACAAATGTCTGGCGCAGTTGTTAGACCGGCAAGTGTATCGTGATCGACCGACATCTCTAGGGATGCTGAAAGACAACATCCGACGCCAATGCCTCACCATAACTCCGGACATGCTTTATAGTGCTGTTAACAACATTATTCCTTGACTACAGCTATTATTGAGGAATGATGGTGGACATATGGAGCATTTCCTGTAAGGAACATCATCTTTGCTTTGTCTTACTTTGTTATGCTAATTATTGCTATTCTGATCAGATGAAGCGCCATCTGTCGGACATTTTTTGAACGTTGTATTTTCTTGGTTCTAATAAAACTCCATGTCATTCCAAGCATGTGTGTCAATTTGTACCTCTTTATCTACGTTATTCCGTGATTTATTCAGTTTTCAAATTTATACTGACTTTTTGATCACCTGGTACATGAAAGTATACCAGACAGCAATCTATATATTTCTAGCCCTTCGACCATAGCGCACAATTTACGATCTTTCTCTATGTGGATGTAAGTCAAGGACATTCTCGCATTATTAGGATAAAGTTAGAGATTGAAAGATCTCCTTGCGTTGTCTTTGACCAACCCACCCTGCAGCACTGTCATCAAATTTCATGTGTAACTGACCAGAAGTACACCGGTACATTCTACGTCTACATCTACATCTACATCCATACTCCGCAAGCCACCTGAAGGTGTGCGGCGGAGGGTACCTTGAGTACCTCTGTCGGTTCTCCCTTCTATTCCAGTCTCGTATTGTTCGTGGAAAGAAGGATTGTCGGTATGCTTCTGTGTGGGCTCTAATGTCTCTGATTTTATCCTCATGGTCTCTTCGCGAGATGTACGTAGGAGGGAACAATATACTGCTTGACTCTTCGGTGAAGGTATGTTCTCGAAACTTCAACAAAAGCCCGTACCGAGCTACTGAGCGTCTCTCCTGCAGAGTCTTCCACTGGAGTTTATCTATCATCTCCGTAACGCTTTCGCAATTACTAAATGATCCTGTAACGAAGCGCGCTGCCTTCCATTGGATCTTCTCTATCTTTTCTATCAACCCTATCTGGTACGGATCCCACACTGCTGAGCAGTATTCAAGCAGTGCGTCTCATGAAGGAATGCAGTGTGCCGAGTTATAACAGGTGTTCCGCACTCATCCAAGTCCACAAGATTTCTCCAGATGCGCACATGTCGAGGAAGTTAGCACTCCTCATCGTTGTATAGTAGTAGATATAAAAGTGTTGTGATGTAATAGCAGACGGCTAAGAAGAACAAAAAACGGGACTTCCAGACAGATGAAGTTCGAAGCATTTTACGTAAATCAACTGCGCTGTATATTCTAAAGTATTGTTCTAGTGTCTGGGATCAGTACCAAAAACGTATTGGTAAGAGAAAACATAAACACATGCACTCCTAAGGCTACACGGTTCTGCACTTGAAACAGGGTATAATGTTAGATATAATGTTAGATCATTTACAGTTTCCGACCTATTAGTCATGTGGAATACAACGCTGTTAATATTGCAACGAAAAAAATGCAGCGCATGACATACATCCTTGTTGCAGAGTTCTCTACGATAAATTATGGTGACAAACCGTAAAATGAAAAAACTATTTCCTTGAAACTTCGATTCTGTGTGATACATGCAAAATATACATGGGATTGGCAAAGTAATGTGAACAGTGGTAGTATGTGATGGTTGTGTTTGACGGTCAACAACGCAGGTAAGGCATGTGTCACGCTGGACAGTACGTGTTCAGGTGCAGGTTGTTTACGAGTAGTGCACACTACGTATGTGCATACAGAGCCAAGGTCGACGTGCAGTGAAAGACCTAACAGAATTCCAAAGTGGGCAGTTTGTTAGGGAAAATCAGGTAGAGCATCAGTAACGAAGGCTGCTAACTTACTGAATGTTTCAAGAGCAATTGTTTCAACAGTCTTGGCAGCTTACACAGAACATGGAAAGACATCATCGTGTGGACGTAATAGTGGGCGCAAATCAAAACTAAATGACAGAGATCGTCATACACTGACATCAGTTGTATCAAAACAATACAAAACTATGGTGGCTAAAGTGACTGCAGAGCTCAATAGCCATCCTCCGGACTCCGTACCTGCCGATACTATCCACCAAGAACTCCATAAAGCGAATATTCATGGGCGAGGTGCTGTACCGAAATTATTACTGACGACAACCAATGTAAAGGAGCGTAAAACATGGTGTCAGGAGCATAAATCCTGGATGGCTGATCAGTGGAAGCACGTCATATGGTCCGACGAGCCAACGTTTACGTTATTTCCAATATCAAAAGAAGCCTACAATTCTGATTGCTTGATTCCAACGGCTAAGCGTGGAGGTGTCGTCAGTAGTGGGACTAAGTATGTGCCAGGCCACGCTGCATTGTTGCCAAATTTAATCAAGATGGCTGCCACGACATCATCCAAGATGGTGGCATGTAGACTTGGCAACAGCGCATCACGTCATCCAAGATGGCGGCTTTTGGTGGGAAAATAGGCCAATTGTGCTACGTCCACTAACCTAACCTCAAGAAAAAATGGCGGGAATTTTGAATTTTGGCGGGAAAATAGCCCAATTGTACTATGTCCACTAACCTAAGCCACCAGAAGAAAAAATTGCGGGAAGTTTGAATTCCAACCGGATAATGCATGCAAAAACCGTACTTGTCTTTATTATTGATTGTCATTTATTAACATTCATTATCATTCATTCTCATTTATTATCATTCATTATCATTTATTACTATAGGCCTACCTCCACTAGAAAACGGCGCCAAATTCAAATTCCAACACGATATTGTCTCGAAAACTGTACTTCTATTTATTATTATCATTTATTATTTATTCAAGATGCCCGATTTTCTCGGTGAGAAAGCCATTTTCCTTACATGCATAGCAAAAATCTATCACAAGTTCAAATCCCAACACCATAATTGATCACACGTACGAGCTTTCTCCGTCACTTATCTTTTTTCACTGGTAGCCTATCATAATAGCGTCAATTAATAAACTGCACTTATAGTAGCATAAGTCACGTCCTTTGATATTGCAGAGGGGAAGGGACTGAAGACCTTATTTCAAGCAGTACGGTCATCACTTGTTCTCCAACACAGTCAGCACACACATCTTTGATATTGTAGTGCAGTCACCATGACATCCGCGCTCCAACTGAACTAGTTCAAATCCTCACCACCCCCTGTCCAGCACGCGGAGACAGTGCCGACGCCTGTCACGTGAGACGGCCGGCCACTTGCAATGGGGGCGAGCCCAGTGATCTCTCCCACGCCGTAATCATGTTTTCGCTGGACACGCTGGAACTTGCCGAGTTTGACGTCACAGCGGCATCTTGTCCACTCACCACGTGTATTCGTCATATCCTCACGTTTCCCGCCAAAATTGTTTGCCTTGGAGCTGAATCACACAACGGTCGGTCGTTCGCTGCCACACTTTCGACGCCAAAGTTGTTTTCCTGGGCACGTTCAAACCTGTCGATGCCAACCGCTCACCGTCCACCACGTGTCCCTGTATGATCGAGAACGCAGTGCTACACTTTTGGCGGCAAAGTTTGCTCGATAGTGGAATCCGCCATGACTATATAACAGCACGTTGGTCCGCACAAGAGCGCTCGCTAATTGACTCACTCTTGCACGCGTGTAATAACTGTACAATCGCTGCGCCGCCGCCCTGCTTACGTGACACACGCTCCATACACGCGACGGACATAGTCTTCTGTAAATACCTAAGTACTTAATTCCATTTAGATTTTAATCGTATTAAAGAGTTCAATTTGCAATTTCATATACGTATGCAAAGGTGTTCAACTACCTAATTTCAACTACTTTTCGAGGACCAGACAGCCACCTGTTCCTAGGAACCAGCACCGAGTTTGAATTCTGGCAGTAAAGAAAGGGCATTTGTACCAACCTCCTAGGAACCAGCGCCAAGTTTGAAATCTGTCAGTAAACAAAGCTCACTTGCGCTCCCGCCACCAACCTAAGAAAATTGTTGCAAACGAAGCTCATCACCACTAAACTAAGCCACCAGCACTCAACCTCTTCCTACACGTTTCAGCTGAAAGGACTCACCCTGCACTAGTCCCATGGATGGAGGAACCAATTTACTTTATTTAGGAATGGAGTGTATTTATCACACCGACATGTTCCACACCATACAGACCTGCAAAACACTCCTACATAACTCATATAATGCTCTAGACACACGCTTCCTAATTGTTAACAGTTAAAAATAACTCATTGCACAGCCTACAGACATGCGAACCGCTCGTAAATAATGCAAAACATTTACGTCCAAATAGCCAAACAACTCCTAATTTTCGGAAATAATTTCAGTCCATAGGGTGATGGAAGGAGGAAGGAGTGTAATTTATTTATTTGGGACATATTTTTTTTAAACTTTTGAATCTCATAGGTTTCGATATGTAAGGCTGACATAAGGCAGGTTCTGAACTCCGGTAGTGCACTACACGTGGCAACACAACCACACCCATCAAGATATTCATTCCAATCCAGACCTGTAACTCCTCTACAGACAAATTTGTCCAGTTATTTGTCGACTCACTCACCGTCTGACCAGATTACCGTTATTGCGCAAAAACAGCTCAGACTGCGCTGTGCTGCTCGGGGAAGTAAGGAATGGCTGCACTCTATTTATTTGGAGCCCTTTTATTTAGTCGTGGAGTATATTTGTCACAAAACACCCGCACTGATCCGAAAAAAATGGTTCAAATGGCTCTGAGCACTATGGGACTTAACATCTATGGTCATCAGTTCCCTAGAACTTAGAACTACTTAAACCTAACTAACCTAAGGACAGCACACAACACCCAGCCATCACGAGGCAGAGAAAATCCCTGACCCCGCCTGGAATCGAACCCGGGAACCCGGGGGTCGGAAGCGAGAACGCTACCGCACGACCACGAGATGCGGGCACTGATCGAACTGTGGTCGTGTGACACAGACCACAAACACGTAAACAACTCCTAATTTCACCACACAATAGCAAACAGCTCTTAAATAATGCAGTACACAACATCAGCCGACGACCTCTGTACCCTTAAACTCTCCAAATAAAGCACCGCACAGTGCACAGACATGCTCGCAAAATAATACAACAGACGCGCCCAAACACCCCCAGCTGCGAAACCGACCAAAAGTCTCTGCTTGGCCTCCCCAAAATATGACCTCAACACAGTCGCATTCGCACCTAACACCGGATAAATTGATATCGCCTATGCGCCTTAGAAACGCTCCAAGGCAGAATGCGCGCGCGTGCGGTCGGCGGAGAAGGGGGTTCCCGAGTCTCCAGCCAAGTTCAGCTTCCGAGCGCTCGTGACAGCCGACACATGTAAAAGCTGCATTGTTCTTCTCATGTATACCGCCGGCGTCTCAGGTCGGGACCTGCCTTCACGTCTATTGTCAGAATAGTCCATAGCTCGTTGACACACACGATTAACGCCGCCGGGAAAACATTTACTACTCGCATGCAACCGAGATGGTGACGGAAAACCAATCACTCTGATCTGCGCTGCAGGCGTGTGTAATCATTGAGAACACTCTATTTATTTTTTCGAAGAACTTATTTAACCATACAGTGTATCTATTACGCTATCACAAAACACTCACCCAGATGTGCCCTGGGCCATGTTGCACAGTCCACAGACACGCACCCAATCATAATTTCAGTACACACTACAGCAAACTGCTACTAAATAATTCTTCACACAGATGTGTAGATACGCTCAGTACTCGTAAACTATCCTAATAATGCATAGCAGAGCCTGCAGATCCGCTCGCAAAATAACTCAGCAGACGTGCGCAGATACCCCCCCTCCGCACCCTGCCCACAGGATCGTGAAGTCACCCATCCGTCTGATTTCAAACCTCGCACAGCCCCTGCTCGGCTTCCGCAAGCGTAAGTTAGCGAGGTCAACGCGCTCGTCAGCGGTCAAAGCACACACATACGTCCGTCCAGGACCGCGATCCATCACAACCCCGAGCCACTACCACCGAACGCTGGTAAAAGTCAACTTCATATCAACGTAGCATAATTATCAAAGCGCAGCCTCCATACGCTAGATACGTCATAGCAGCACATGTCTTTACCTCCTATGACCCTGTAGCACACTGCGCATTGCTCCTCACACGACATTACACGGCCCTTTAACTAAATATAACTACACATTCCTGCGCTCGCCTCGTCGCGTGACCAGCCATCTAAAACCTTCTCAATATTATTCTTACTTTACAACATTTTTTTAAAAATAATATCTAATTTACACCTCCCACCGCACCTAACCTCACACCCATCCCACAATCAACATACGCAAGCGACCTCAACTAATCCCATAGTGCCTTACAAAGCGAGTGTCCGAGCGCCGCCGGCGGCATGTCAAAGCCACATACACCTACATCTACATCTACATGATTACTCTGCAATTCACATTTAAGTGCTTGGCAGACGGTTCATCGAACCACAATCATACTATCTCCCTGCCATTCCACTCCCGAACAGCGCGCGGGAAAAACGAACAAAAAAATGGTTCAAATGGCTCTGAGCACTATGGGACTCAACTGCTGAGGTCATTAGTCCCCTAGAACTTAGAACTACTTAAACCTAACTAACCTAAGGACATCACAAACATCCATGCCCGAGGCAGGATTCGAACCTGCGACCGTAGCGGTCTTGCGGTTCCAGGCTGCAGCGCCTTTAACCGCACGGCCACTTCGGCCGGCAAAAACGAACACTTAAACCTTTCTGTTCGAGCTCTGATTTCTCTTATTTTATTTTGATGATCATTCCTACCTATGTAGGTTGGGCTCAACAAAATATTTTCGCATTCGGAAGAGAAAGTTGGTGAATGAAATTTCATAAATAGATCTCGCCGCCACGAAAAACGTCTTTGCTTTAATGACTTCCATCCCAACTCGCGTATCATATCTGCCACACTCTCTCCCCTATTACGTGATAATACAAAACGAGCTGCCCTTTTTTGCACCCTTTCGATGTCCTCCGTCAACCCCATCTGGTAAGGATCCCACACCGCGCAGCAATATTCTAACAGAGGACGAACGAGTGTAGTGTAAGCTGTCTCTTTAGTGGACTTGTTGCATCTTCTAAGTGTCCTGCCAATGAAACGCAACCTTTGGCTCGCCTTCCCCACAATATTATCTATGTGGTCTTTCCAACTGAAGTTGTCCGTAATTTTTACACCCAAGCACTTAGTTGAATTGACAGCCTTGAGAATTGTACTATTTATCGAGTAATCAAATTCCAACGGATTTCTTTTGGAACTCATGTGGATCACCTCACACTTTTCGTTATTTAGCGTCAACTGCCACCTGCCACATCATACAGCAATCTTTTCTAAACCGCTTTGCAACTGATACTGGTCTTCGGATGACCTTACTAGATGGTAAATTACAGCATCATCTGTGAACAACCTAAGAGAACTGCTCAGATTGTCACCCAGGTCATTTATATAGATCAGGAACAGCAGAGGTCCCAGGACGCTTCCCTGGAGAACACCTGATATCACTTCAGTTTTACTCGATGATTTGCCATCTATTACTACGAACTGCGTCCTTCCTGACAGGAAATCACGAATCCAGTCGCACAACTGAGACGATACCCCATAGGCCCGCATCTTGATTAGAAGTCGCTTGTGAGGAACGGTGTTAACAGCTTTCCGGAAATCTAGAAATACGGAATCAACTTGAGATCCCCTGTCGATAGCGGCCATTACTTCGTGCAAATAAAGAGCTAGCTGCGTTGCACAAGAACGATATTTTCTGAAACCATGCTGATTACGTATCAATAGATCGTTCCCTTCGAGGTGATTCATAATGTTTGAATACAGTATATGCTCCAAAACCCTACTGCAAACCGACGTCAACGATATAGGTCTGTAGTTCGATGGATTACTCCTACTACCCTTCTTAAACACTGGTGCGACCTGCGCAATTTTCCAATCTGCAGGTACAGATCTATCGGTGAGCGAGCGGTTGTATATGATTGCTAAGTAGGGAGCTATTGTATCAGCGTAATCTGAAAGGAACCAAATCGGCATTCAATCTGGACCTGAAGACTTGCCCGTATCAAGCGATTTGAGTTGCTTCGCAACCCCTAAGGTATCTACTTCTAAGAAACTCATGCTAGCAGCTGTTTGTGTTTCAAATTCTGGAATATTCCATTCGTCTTCCCTGGTGAAGGAATTTCGGAAAACTGCGTTTAATAACTCCCCTTTAGCGGCACAGTCGTCTTTAACAATACCATCAGCACTGCACAGCGAAGGTATTGACTGCGTCTTGCCGCTTTTTAAGTGCTTAACGTTACAGTCTTAGGAGCATGTGAGCGAGTGTGTTTATGTTCTCTCTCTCTCTCTTTCTCTCTCTCTCTTTCTCTCTCTCTCTTTCTCTCTCTCTCTTTCTCTCTCCTACCAGAACCTTCGATGCACCGATAATGGACTCTAGAACAATACCTTACACATGATAGATTGGATGATTTACTTACAAATGTATCGAACTACGTTGTGTATAAATATCGCTCCGTTCTTGTTCTTCTTAACTGTATGCTACTTAATTAAGGCACTTTGAGATCTGTTACTATAGATCGATATGGTGTGCTAAGCTCCAAGACTTGGTTACATTTCGAGAAATGTGGTGCACTTGGGCGGGTTAGTACTAGGAAAGCTCTATTCAGTCAAGAGAGGTGGAGTGTAGCTGTATTCGTATGCTCGGTTTAGAGATGGGGGATCCGCTCTTGAACTAATTCATAGAGTTCAATCTTTCAAAGGAGTGAACAATCAGTGATTCAGAAAAAAAGAACGGTAGCTCCAAACGTTTCCCAGGCAGAGAGAGAGAGAGAGAGAGAGAGAGAGAGAGAGACGGAGCATATCAGCAGCGCCTCTGCTGGTCAGAGCACAGTGCACGCCACACAACACAGCCAGCGCCGGCCTCTGCCCTGCTTCTACCTTGGCTGCCTGCATTGTGCAGTGCCCCATTGGATTTTGTGTTTCACATATGCCGGGCCGTCTCTGTGCGTCGTCTGCCGTGTGCACTGTGCAGTGTCTGGCGCAGCTTAACTTCGCATCGCACTCTGTCGGCGATCGTTTCAGTCGCACGTCCTGCCCTCTGGGCAGTTGATGCCAGCAACAGGACAGAGAGCCACCTAGCGGATAACATAGGAACTACTTGCAAAAACCTGCTCGCAAGGGAGCGGACGATTTGTCTCGGAGCGGGTGAGCTCCCCCCACCCTCGGAACTCGCCCGCTCAACGCTCACCCCACCGTCTCGACTCTAGCCAGAGCGTCGAGCAAAGCGACTCTGGTGTCACTCTGGTCTCTGCGGTCTCAGCTCACGCAGTAATACAGCTCGCGGCTCGACCTGCTCGACTCAGCGCCTCTGCATCGGAGTTTGTCCCCACTGGATATTGTTCTTCGTAGTAATACCGCTATGTATATTACATTATTATGTTATGTATACATCAATTGCTTTTATTTTATTTTTATTTGTTTAAACTGATTAGATTACGTTCCTGATGACTACTCTTACTATAGGATTTTTATTATGGACACTCGAATTTACGCTTTAATTACGAGCGAACCGATAAACGTATCGCAAAATGTGATACACCAATATTTTCCTTGTTTTATTCTGCGTAAGGCTATATGCAGCACTTTCGTTTTACAGTCAAATTTATATTTTTTTTTCTTATTCTGGTACGGATTTTGCGATTTTAGGCGTCTTCGAAAGGAAAAATATATGGCTTGCGATGTATTTGTATGAGGTTAATGAAATTTTAATACATTATAGCCAAATATATTGTTAATGTAAATCTCAAGCTACAACATTTTCCGATCACCCAAAAAACCACGCTAGTGCAAAATAAATCAATAATCAAAAACTTTGTCATATCGTGGAAATTTCAATAAACAATACAAAATTCTTACTCATTATCTATGTTACTTCAAAATAGGATCAAATAAGATCAAAATACAGGTATAGTACTGGAATAAACCAAGTTTAAAGGGCAATGTGCCTTTCATTTATTTTCTTTTGTAAATGAGTGGTGAGTCATGAAAAACAGCTAATTCATTTCAGGGAGTGAACAGTTCTGATCCAATCTCTGAAAAGAACAGTTTTGCCCATCTCTAGCTCGGTTGAGGAATAATTGGGTAGCGATGTTGCGGGGTAGGTTGGTCAATGCCGAGGTGAGGATGATATTTTAACGTAACAGGACTGGATAGCTCTGTGACCGCCATATGCATAGAGATTGATCGAGTACTATGCGTGAGGTTTTAGAAATATGTATAGCGTTACAGGTCTGGACTGGAATGAATATCTTGATGGGTGTGGTTGTGTTGCCAAGTGTAGTGAACTACTGGAGTTCAGAACATGCCTTAGGTCAACCTTACATATCGAAACCTATGAGAAGCAAAAGTTTCAAAAAAATATATCGCAAATAAATAAAGTACACTCGTTCCTCCTTCCATCGGCCTATGCACGGAAATTATTGCAGAAAATTATCAGTTGTTTGGCTATTTGGACATAAATGTTTTGCCTTATTTACGAGCGGCTCGCATGTCTGTAGGCTGTACTATGAGTTATTTCTAACTGTTTACAATTAGCAAGCATGTGTCTAGAGCATTATAAATGAATTATGTAGGAGTGTTTTGCAGGTCTGTATGGTGTGGAACATGTCGGTGTGATAAATACACTCCATTCCTAAATAAAGTAAATTGGTTCCTCCATCCATGGTCCTAGTGCAGGGTGAGTCCTTTCAGCTGAAACGTGTAGGAAGAGGCTGAGTGCTGGTGGCTTAGTTTAGTGGTGATGAGCTTCGTTTGCAACAATTTTCTTAGGTTGGTGGCGGGAGCGGAAGTGAGCTTTGTTTACTGACAGATTTCAAACTTGGCGCTGGTTCCTAGGAGGTTGGTACAAATGCCCTTTCTTTACTGCCAGAATTCAAACTCGGTGCTGGTTCCTAGGAACAGGTGGCTGTCTGGTCCTCGAAAAGTAGTTGAAATTAGGTAGTTGAACACCTTTGCATACGTATATGAAATTGTAAATTGAATTCTTTAATATGATTAAAATCGAAATGGAATTAAGTACTTAGGTATTTACAGAAGACTATGTCCGTCGCGTGTATGGAGGGTGTGTGACGTAAAGTTATTACGCGCATGCAAGAACGAGTCAGTTAGCGAGTGTTCTTCTGCGGACCAAACGTGCTGTTATATAGTCATGGCGGATTCCACTGTCGAGCAAACTTTGCCACCAAAAGTGTAGCATTGCGTTCTCGATCGTACAAGGACACGTGGTGGACAGTGAATGGTTGGCATCGACAAGTTTGGAAGTGCCCAGGCGAACAGCTTTGGCGCCGAAAGTGTGGCAGCGAACGACCGATCATTGTGTGATTCAGCTCCGAGGCAAACAATTTTGGCGGGAAACGTGCGGAGGTGACGAATACACGTGGTGAGTGGACAATATGCCGCTGTGACGTCAAACTCAACAAGTACCAGCGTGTCCAGCGAAAACATGTTTACGACATGGGAGCGATCACTGGGCTCGCCCCCATTGCAAGTGGCCGGCCGTCTCACGTGACAGGCGTCGGCACTGTCTCCGCGTGCTGGACAGGGGGTGGTGAGGATTTGAACTAGTTCAGTTGGAGCGCGGATGTTGTGGTGACTGCACTTTCAATATCAAAGAAGTGTGTGCTGACTGTGTTGGAGAACAAGTGATGACCGTACTGCTTGAAATAAGGTCTTCAGTCCCTTCCCCCCTGCAATATCAAAGGACGTGACTTATGTTACTATGAGTGCAGTTTATTATTTGACACTATTATGATAAGCTACCAGTGAAAAAAGATAAGTGACGGAGATAGCTCGTTCGTGTGATCAATTGTGGTGTTGGGATTTGAACTTGTGATAGATTTTTGTTATGGATGTAAGGAAAATGGCTTTCTCGCCGAGAAAATCGGACATCTTGAATAAATAATAAATGATAATAATAAATAGAAGTACAGTTTTCGAGACATAATCGTGTTGGAATTTGAATTTGGAGCAATTTTCTAGTGGAGGTAGGCCTATCATAATAAATAATAATAATAATAATAATAATGAATGATAATAAATGAGAAGGAATGATAATGAATGTTAATAAATGATAATGAATAATAATAAACAAAAGTAAGGTTTTGCAGCCATTGTCGTGTTGGAATTTGAATTTGGATGGAAGTTTCTACTGGAGGCAGGTCAATAATAATAAATAATAGTAAAAGATAATAAATAATAATAAATGATAATAAATAATAATTAATGATAATGAATGTTAATAAATGATAATCAATAATAATAAAGACAAGTACGGTTTTTGCATGTGTTATCCTGTTGGAATTCAAACTTCCCGCCATTTTTTCTTCTGGTGGCTTGGGTAAGTGGACATAGCACAATTGGGCTATTTTCCAGCCAAAATTCAAAACTCCCTCCATTTTTTCTTGATGTTAGGTTAGTGGACATTACACAATTGGCCTATTTTCTCTGCAAAATCCGCCATCTTGGATGACGTCATGCGGTGTTGCCAAGTATACATGCCGCCATTTTGGATGACGTCATCGCCGCCATATTGAATAAATTTGGCAACATTGCAGCTTGACCTGGCACATACTTTGTCCCACTACTGTCGTCAGAACTGCCGTCTGCTTCACATCTCCTGTGCAGCAAGCTACATAAATTTAAGTATTAACTTGGTTTTTCTTACTTGTCACTTCTTTTTCCGTGTGTTTTTTCTTTTAGGAAGCTTAATTTTCGAGTACTTGTAATAGAGTTCCATAGATATCGTGTTTGTTTTGAATATAGTCCAGAGACAGTTAGTGCTTATTTCATTGTTTCCAACAAGAAGTGTCTAGTAACCACAGTTTAGTCAGCTACCAGCCGCCTTTAGTGCATTAGCAGTCTAGTTAAAAGTTGATTACTTAACTCTCTACAGTAAGCTGTTGATTTCTTAGAATGGATAGGATGTGTGACTGCTGTGTACGGACTCAGGAGGAGCTAGCCACTGTTCACGAACAGCTGAACGTGTTGATGGCCACCGTCAGCAGTCTTCAGGCTGCTGCCTCGGAGTGAAGCGGCAGTGGGGAGTCTGGCGCGTCGCATGGTACACCCCAGGTGTTACATGCTTCACCCACGGTCCCTGCTGTCGAGACATTTTCGCGGGTACCGGGCGCTGTTGGGCCACCCCCTCCCCAAGGGGAGTGGCGGGTTCAGCGGCGTTCGCGTCGCACTAGGCGGAGGGTCAATGACGAGGTCGGGGAAGGAGGCCAGTGTTCACTCTGTCTGCTTGCCGGGGTCTCATCCGAGATGTGGAGGAGGCACTGCCGGTGGCGATAGAGAGCACTGGGTGCACCTGACTGCAAATTGTTGCTCATGTCGACACCAATGACTCCTGCCGTCTGGGCTCAGAGGTCATCCTCAGTTCATACAGGCGGTTGACGGAGTTGGTGAAGGCGGAAAACCTCGCTCGCGGAGTGGAATCTGAACTAACTATTTGTAGTGTCGTTCCAAGAACCGATCGCGGTCCTCTGGTTTGGAACCGAGTGGAAGGCTTAAACCAGAGGCTCAAAAGATTCTGCGAAGATCTGTTGTGCAAATTTCTCGACCTCCGCTATCGGGTGGAGAAATGTAGGGTCCCCCTGAATAGGTCAGGTGTGCAATATATGCAAGAAGTGGCTACAAGGCTTGCGGAGTACGTGTGGAGTGCACATACGGGTTTTTTAGGTTAGAGAATTCCTTCCCTAGGCCCGACAAGGCGCCTCATGAGACGCGACAAGGTAGCAGTAGGCAGAATGCAACAGGGAGTGACAATATTAATGTGGTAATAGTAAACTGCAGGAGTGTCTATAGAAAGGTCCCAGAAGTGCTCTCATTAATAAACGGTCACAATGCCCACATCGTACTAGGAACGGAAAGTTGGCTGAAACCAGACGTAAACAGTAATGAAATCCTAGAATCAGATTGGAATGTATACCGCAGAGACAGGCTGGACGGTGAAGGGGAAGGAGTGTTTATAGCGATAAAAAGAGCAATAGTATCGAAGGAAATTGACGGAGATCCGAAATGTGAAATAATTTGGGTGAAGGTCACGGTTAAAGCAGGCTCAAACATGGTAATTGGATGTCTCTGCAGGCCCCTGGCTCAGCAGCTGTTGTGGCAGAACACCTGAAGGAAAATTTGGAAAATATTTCGAGTAGATTTCCCGACCATGTTATAGTTTTGGGTGGAGATTTTAATTTACCAGATATAAACTGGGAGACTCAAACGTTTATAATGGGTGGCAGGGACAAAGAATCCAGTGCAATTTTTTAAGTGCATTATCTGAAAACTACCTAGGACAGCTAAACAGAGAACCGACTCCTGGTGATAACATATTAGACCTTCTGGTGACAAACAGACCCGAACTATTTGAAAAAGTTAACGCAGAACAGGGAATCAGAGATCATAAAGTGGTTACAGCATCGGTGATTTCAGCCGTAAATAGAAATATTAAAACAGGTAGGAAGATTGTTCTGTTTAGCAAAAGTGACAAAAAGCAGATTTAAGAGTGCTTGACGGCTCAACACAAAAGTTTGAACTCAAGTACAGATAGTGTTGAGGATCGGTGGACAACAAAACCATCGTTGAATGTGCATTAGATGAGTATGTGCCAAGCAAGATCGTAAGAGATGGAAAAGACCCATCGTAGTACAACAACTGAGTTAGAAAACTGCTACGGAGGCAAAGGAAACTTCACAGCAAACATAAACATAGCCAAAGCCTTGCAGACAAACAAAAATTACACGAAGCGAAATGCAGTGTGAAGAGGGCTATGCGAGAGGCGTTCAACGGATTCGAAAGTAAAGTTCTAAGTTCTATGTACTGACTTGGCGGAAAATCCTAAGAAATTTTGGTCTTATGTTAAAGCGGTAGATGGATCAAAACAAAAAGTCCAGACACTCTGTGACCAAAATGGTACTGAAACAGAGGACAAGAGACTAAAGGCCGAAATACTAAATGTCTTTTTCCAAAGTTGTTTCACAGAGGAAGACTGCACTGTAGTTCCTTCTCTAGATTGTCGCACAGGTGACAAATTGGTAGATATCGAAACAGATGACAGAGGGATAGAGAAACAATTAAAATCGCTCAAAAGAGGAAAGGCCACTGGACCTGATGGGATACCAGTTCGATTTTACACAGAGTACGCGAAGGACCTTGCCCGCCCCCCACCCCCCTCCCCTTCTTGCAGTGGTGTACCGTAGGTCTCTAGAAGAACGTAGCGTTCCAAAAGATTGGAAAAGGGCACAGGTCTTCCCCGTTTTCCAGAAGGGACCTCGAACAGATGTGCAGAACTTTAGACCTATATCTCCAACGTCGATCAGTTGTAGAATTTTGGAACACATATTATGTTCGAGTATAATGACTTTTCTGGAGACTAGAAATCTACTCTGTAGGAATCAGCATGGGTTTTGAAAAAGATGATCGTGTGAAACCCAGCTCGTGCTATTCGTCCACGAGACTCAGAGGGCCATAGACACGGGTTCCTAGGTAGATGCCGTGTTTCTTGTAAGAGTGATTTCAGGTGTGCCGCAGGGGAGTGTCGTAGGACCGGTGCTATTCACAATATGTATAAATGACCTTGTGGATAACATCGGAAGTTCACTGAGGCTTTTTGCGGATGATGCTGTAGTATATCGAGAGGTTGTAACAACGGAAAATTGTACTGAAATGCAGGAGGATCTGCAACGAATTGACGCATGGTGCAGAGAATGACAAATAAATCTCAATGTAGACAAGTGTAATGTGTTGCGAATACATAGAAAGAAAGATCCTTTATCATTTAGCTACAATATAGCAGGTCAGCAACTGGAAGCAGTTAATTCCATAAATTATCTGGGAGTAGGCATTAGGAGTGATTTAAAATGGAATGACCATATAAAATTAATCATCGGGAAAGCAGATGCCAGACTGAGATTCATCTGAAGAATCCAAATGATATGCAGTCCGAAAACAAAGGAGGTAGGTTACAGTACACTTGTTCGCCTGCTGCTTGAATACTGCTCACCGGTGTGGGATCCGTACCAGATAGGGATGATAGAAGAGATAGAGAAGATCCAACGGAGAGCAACGCGCTTCTTTACAGGATCATTTAGTAATTGCGAAAGCATTACGGAGATGATAGATAAACTCCAGTGGAAGACTCTGCAAGAGAGACGCTCAGTAGCTCGGTACGGGCTTTTGTTGAAGTTTCGATAACATACCTTCACCGAGGAGTCAAGCAGTATATTGCTCCCTCCTACGTATATCTCGCGAAGAGAGCCTGAGGATAAAATCAGAGAGATTAGAGTCCACACAGAGGCATACCGACAATCTTTCTTTCCACGAACAATACGAGACTGGAATAGAAGGGAGAACCGATAGAGCTACTGAAGGTACCCTCCGCCACACAGCTTCAGGTGGCTTGCGGAGTATGGATGTAGATGTAGATGTAGAGGTGGAAGTGTGATGGTGTGGGCAGCCATATTATGGTATTCTGCTGGTCCAATCACTGCTCTCAAAGGCCGTGTTACAGCCAACGATTATGTGAACATTTTAGGTGATCAGGTGCACCCCATGTTTCAAATGTTGTTCCCCATCAATGATGCCGTATTTCAGGTCGACAGTGCACCCATTCACACAGCCTGGACAATGCAATCGTGGTATGAGGTGTATGCAACTGAACTGCAGCACAGTCCCCAGAGTTGAACGTTATCGAACCATTGTGGACGGTATTTGAGCGCAGACTCCGGAGCAGATTTCCGCCTCCCTCGTCACTACAAGACTTAGAAGACATTCTGATCGAAGAATGGCATAACATTCCACTGGAGACTATACAGTAATTATATGCCAGCATTCCAAAGAGAATCACTGCTATATTACGGAGAAATGGGGGTCGAACCCCTTGTTAATAAACCATTCCAAAGTAAGTACAGGTATTCATATTATCTTGCCTATCTCCTGTAGCTTTCCAGAGGTGTATGGCGTCCACTGTTCAAATCCGATCACGGTTCAGAAATACTACGCTCGCATCACTGCCATAAAATGATCGTTAGTAACTCAGAATACCTGTTACAAGGAAACAGATAAACGCATAGCAGCGTTGTTTGACATATGAAATTACACGTCATGCCGCCACTAACTCTGTAAACAGAACAACTGCCAAGCAGATAAACACACAGGGATTGCAGTGCCTCAGAACCACCTTTCGCTAACTTAGAATCACCTTAGTTATGAAACTGAAGTCTCGATCTTATATCCAAGATGCGACAGGGGAATGGATGGTTCAAATGGCTCTGAGCACTATGGGACTCAACATCTTAGTTCATTAGTCCCCTAGAACTTAGAACTACTTAAACCTAACTAACCTAAGGACATCACACACACCCATGCCCGAGGCAGGATTCGAACCTGCGACCGTAGCAGTCCCGCGGTTCCGGACTGCAGCGCCAGAACCGAGGGGAATGGAATACGTAGCATAAATCTTCGTTCGTTTAGAGGAATGTGTCGAAACAGGATAGTCACGTTTCATCACACATGAGATGGAAGTCCTCTGATGACCGAGAGGTTTGCTGTTAACGATCAAAAGTAGACAGAGCTCTAAGTCACACACAGAACAAGCGGTTTTATATGAGTCAAACGCAGGCTGTGTCACACAACGGATGCATCCTGACAGAACAACGGAAAAACTGGTCAAATGACCTGCAGCAACATTCCCTCTCTCTCTAGATTGCATCATCCGTCAACCATTAAATCGTACCTCGTTACAGCTCCATCTCAACCGATCGCGCAATCCACTCTCTGTCATCCTTTAACGCAGATGCAAGTAAGTTTAGAGGCCTAGGGTTCTCTCTTTTTCCAGGAAAGCATCAAAGACAGCAGTCAACTCGTGTGTATCACTATTACCTCAATAGACATACAGTAGAATGCTGCCTCGACGAAAAAGATGAGTATTTCCCTGGTTCCCGGTGCTTCCATGTCAACGTTTTTCCGTTTTTTGTGTTGCTGTCGAATACTTCTTCCCATGTGCAAGAATTTTTCTGCGCCAACCAGAAGACACGCAAGTACTTCCTCAATTTCCTCACATTTCCGTGGAATTTTGGAAATTTGTGGTAAGTTACTATGGGATCAAACTTCTGTTGTCATCGGTCCCCATGCCTACACACTACTTAATCTAACCTAAACTAACTCACGCTAAGGACTACACAGACACCATTGCCCGAGGGAGGACTCGAACCTCCGACGGTGGAGGCCGCGCGAACCATGGCAAGACCGCGCAGCTGCTCCGCACCATTTGCGTGTATTTTCCTTCAATTCATACATATTTTCCGTAATTTTTCGTGATTCTATCGATTTTATGTCACTTTTACCAGTGCGATCACGACATCATTTCTCGTTTCGTGCTCTAAAATTCCCTGTAAATGTAATACATCTGCCAACACTTAGCGTAAATGCACTACTTTTCTGGTCGGGCGGCGTAGTATAAAACTGTGCTAGAATGCAGCCAGTCACCTCCACCCACATATTCTACAGTTACAGCACGTTTGCTCTGTGTTCTGTATATAGGAAAATTCAACAGGATTGCTACTAGGTTTCTCAAAGGAGAAAATTTTGCAGAAGGCTCAGAATAAATTTTATGAGGCAGCTCAATCAGTGGATATATTACTGGTTAGTACAATTTACAGTGAGTGCAATACTACAACGAATTCATATATCAGTGACAAACTGATTCACACAATCTATGGATTCTGCCCTACAAACAGACAGATTATACACTGAGGTGTTTCCGTTATAAAGCGATGTGCTAGTTCTATACTTTCTGATCGTCTTGCTTCTAATGAAGCTGTATTACGATTTCTTCACTCTGAATCTATATGAAATGCCCATCTTGGTTCCCAAACTTCAGCTCAACATGATCTAATGCCTGAACAGTCCTTGGGGGAACATGACCGGTTTCGTGATTTCGAGTCACATCTTCAGGTGTACGTCTACAAGACATGAAACGTACAATACCACAGAACCATCAATTACTTAAATTGCTGGGCTTGATAACATGCAAGAATAATGATGTCCTCTGCCTCGTGATGACTGGGTGCTGTGTGCTGTCCTTAGGTTAGTTAGGTTTAAGTAGTTCTACGTTCTAGGGGACTCATAACCATTGATGTTAAGTCCCATAGTGCTCAGAGCCATTTGAACCATTTGAACCAATAATGATGTCACTCAACATAAACACCCTAATTAAATATGAAGATTACATCATTCATCAGGAATACTTCTGACACAAACCTGTTACTTTCTTGACGTTCACTAACAATGACAAGTTCTGGATTGTGGTCCATCACCAAGATCTTTTTACCATTCCAAGAAACAGTTTCCTAAACTTTCGAAATTTGGGGAGAAAGTGGATGGAAAGCATGCTGTTTCAGCAAACAAGATACGAGCTGAATAGGGTTGAAACTGGCCTCACTCAGAATGTAGATATTACGTCAACCCTAAAAACGTGTTTGAGAGACAAAATCGTACTTGAATGGTTTACAAAGTTCAGGATGGTTTATGAAGAAACTTGCACTAAAAATAGAGTGGCTCATTACGAGATGGTTAAGCTATAATGACCACGCATTTTTATATGACATAAAAAGAACGTGTATGTATGATTTATTTTATTTCTTCCCCTTTACAGCCTTCACAGTGAAATTTGATAGGAGGTGGTCCATCAAACTGACTTTTTTCGACCAACTGAAAATGCTTATCACACTATTCATACTTGGAAATAAACTCATCACTCTGAAACAATGGTGGTTACTTATCAGATCTGTGTGCGATGTTGCACAGAACAGGTATTGGTTTTTCCAGAAACAAATAATAGTCAACTACGATCAAATGATAGCACTCTTCCATAAGTTTTTTTATAAATTTCGGGAAACATCTTACACACCTTTCTACTTTCTGAAATAAACCGCTTTCAGCTGTAAATGAACCTCTACAGGAACCTGTTTCATGATTTAAAGTCAAATCTTCAGGTGTACATCAACAAGATAGGAAATCTAATCTAAAAGAAAAAACCCTAGTGTTAACCCCAGACACAGTCAGCTACTTGGATAGCTGGTAGCTGTCTCTGACATGTAGTGCTTACCTGACCCATTTAGGGGGACCCTACAACTCTTAACACTTTGGTACAAGTCTGGGAAGTCACAGCCTAAGTTGTCACAGAACCTTAAGAGTCTCTGGTTAAAGCCTTCGACTCAACTCAGAACCAGGGGGCCACGATCAGTGCTGAGGAAAATGCTGCAGACTGTGAGCTTCGTTGAAACTCTGAGCAAGGCTGGTATTCCCAACCCCTCTGCTAGTCGCTGGAATGATCGCAATATGATCTCAGAGTCCAGACGACAGGCATCGTTTGTTCCAACATGTGCCATAATCTGTAGTTGGTTGCACGATGTTCCCTCAATGACATCCCGAATTGCCTCTTCAACTTGCTGAATGAGGCCTCCAGCCACACACATTGAATGTAGCTGTTGTTCCTTCTGAAACGTCCCCTTAGAAAAATTTTATGAATTACTGTGCTGATAAACCTCTTACACTGTTTGCTTTTCAAACAGCTGAGCAAAACTGAACGTACTCAAACATTCACTAAAGTGACACACAATACTTTTAGCGCAACGCAATCTGACTTTCAATAATCCCTACAAAAGAATGGCCCTGACTAACATTAACCTATACCTTTCACAAATCACTTACCTCACAAAGATCTTCGTTACTCAAGCTACTGCAATACAGCGAGCGCCACTACTGCCAGCTAAATAAAAGATTCAAACTACTGAAGGCACTAACTACTGATAGGCATAGTTAGCAAATGAAAGATTTTAATAGAGAACAAACAATGTATTTACCTTAATAGTCATCAAAAGTCATAATATATAGAGCAGTTCATGACATCCAGTCTTACAAATTTCAAAACTCCGCCATTTCTCTCCCCACATCCACCACTGCTGGCGGCTCACCTCCAACTGCTCAACGCTACGCGCTGTTAACATCCAGCTGCCCAACACTACACTGGCAGACAACAATGCAAACTAGCCACAGACTGCACACAGCACAGCCAGTGATTTTCATACAGAGCGCTACGTAACGTTGCCAATTAGAAAACATAAACAGCCTACTTACACTTCTCACCGCTTGTTACCATTTCTGTAAGGGGTATCATTGTTCGCCATACGTTCGAACTGCCAATGATTAATAGACCCCAGCCCCTTGCTTGCTCTAACCCTTGACACAGGACACAGCAGGTTTCTCGACAGATGAAACTAGTCTCACTGGCTCAGTTTCGGTTTCGGTGGAAGACAACATCTCTAACGTGTTGGTTAATTGGATAGGTGCAAGATGCTGAGTTGTTCCTGATCTCTGTCTCCCATGTACACGACACCGAGGCCCACCATTGCCATGCCACTCGAGTAATGAGGGGGCTAGCATTTCCTGCAGGAGAAACAGTGTCCGCAAGAGAGGATAGTACAAATTTGTTGCTTTCTGAGAATTGACAACTATGACTATAGCCTGTTCCATAAATTACTTGTATGCAGCATATGTAACAAATTCACCTTTGGCTGGTATCCGCTGAACAGTGAACTCAGATATCCATTTCATTTTCTTGGGTCTCATTTCTTGTACGGCTGTAAATTTACAATAGAAACTGACGAGCCTGTGCCAGTTTGAAGGTTTAATGGCACTTGTTAACATGAAGTGTTAGACATAAAGCCTTGTCATTCACAGAAAAGGTCGCTTTCACCTTGCGTTTTGATCGTGAAAGTTTATTAATTTTACATGTTCATTCTGAATATCCTTTGAATGTTTATTCTGATTTCCTTTGGTACACCTGATTGTCTTATTCCGTTGCCTGATATGTTTAGTATTATACACATCCGATTTATGTCCTGGTTGTTTACAATATCATGGCACAGTTCGTTTCGAAAAGAACAATTTTTTTGCTTGTGGTTAATTACTGACTGTGTGCAAAAGATTTTAATCTAGCATTAAAGAATGTAGATTCCATGATTGTCTCTTGATGTACTGTGGCTTTGTACTGTGGCCACCTTAACTACGATGCCACACCGGACGCTGATTTGTCATTACAGTGTGAGCTTCGGCGCATTCTATCATGTCTGCTAATACCTGCGTCTGTTCATACGCCCAAATTAACGACAGGCAGTTTTTCGAAGATGGATTAGTTAAGCTAAGCTGACCTTTCCTGTCAGGCGAGTGCATAGTTATCAAATCTTGTATGACAGACTCTGCGTATGACGTTTTACTCGTATTTTCTTACTCTGTAGTTAAGCCTTATAATTGCGCTATTCATTCTTTATAACCTCAATTCAGATTGTTAAAAGATCGAATAAATTTATGCCTGGCGGCTGCAACATCTGTCTGGACCTCAGAATAAAATTCCAACCTATTTTTAATTTCTGAATAGGACATCTGGAGATAATTTTTGAATTACGGGAACTTTAACGCGTCAGGACCAGCATTAACAATAAGAAAAGCGTTGTGCTCAACATCATATGATACTCGATGTGTGATGAATGTTGTTCCCGTCAGGAGATATAATTTGGCCAGGCTTCAAGTTTCCCGTCGAATATGGGAAATGGTGGGAGGCAGCATTTTAGGGGTATCATGGCCACGTTTCTCCTTATCTTGTGGTAAAGCCAACCGCGCAACAGGCAGCTCTTTGATGAAGAAAGTTTCTGTAAAAGTAGTATCATCGGCTGCAACAGTTCCGGTTGAGCTATGTCTGAAAAATGCAACTCAGAACAGTATAAAAAATTCTCTGAAATCTTCTTGAAAAGAAACGGGATTAGCGGTCTATAGACAGTTTTAAACAGTCATACATCAATGTGAAGGCCACACAGTATGAGTGTTGCCACATAACACTCGCCCAAAATTTTTCTTTGCCAGTTGTGTTTCACTGATGGAAATCCTTTCGTGAATGCTCTTGAAATTTCATCGCCAATTATGGTGTTTTTTCTTTATCGCCAGTTTATGTCATTTATGGGTTGTAGGACTTTACCTTGTCACCAGTTAATGTAAAATTCCCTACGTTTTTCCTTTTTCTTCATCGTCAGTTTATGTTGTATTCACCAGTGACTTAGGTGCCCTACGTAAAGATAGCCGGACGTGAATACTCAGCTGTGGAATGCTGTGCCTATAGGAAAATGGCCTCCACAGGACAATACATCTAAACCAAATATAACTGCAGCAACACATGAGAAGCTAAACAACGCATTATTAAAAATATGCACATCAGAAAAACACTCAACTTTATTTGTAAAGATACTGATTAGATGAAATTAGATGTACTTTACGTTCCGATAGCCCTATAGTGAGGAGATCCTCCAGGATGTGGAACATGTCAGAAAAACAAGAATGCTCAATAAATATTTGCAAAGAAAAACAAATATATTAATTTACCTTCCACAGATCCCAAGTGAAATGATCCCCTTGGATGTGGAATAAGTCAAAAAATCTTAATCATACTTTCATTTAACAGATAATAAATAACTAGTCAGAAAACATCTGAATGTTCAGTACAGTGAGGTGCATATCATTATTCTTAGGCTATAAATAGACATGTATCATCAAACAGAAATATTATTTTACAACAAACATCATTTTACAACACGAAATATCCTTTTACAACTGAACCCAATGTAACCAAACGCAGTAGATGATGACTAAGTAATGTGAATTTCAGTTTGGACTGCAGTTAGAGAATTTATAAGTTCAGGTTCTCAATAGGTAAATTCTTTGAAAATCCTTCCATTAATCTGATGACTGGAACTGCTCGGCAACTGTAGGTAAATTGTAGGCAGCTGTTGGGCAATAACTGTGGAGAACTGTAGGCAAACTGGAACTGGTCGAGAACTGGAATTGACTGAGTGTCTGCGTGAGGCCGTTCAGTCCATTAATGTGCTACTACTGCCTGTTTGGTGGATGCATCAAATAACTCTGGGTTTCGGGTTTCAGCAGTCTCTGTCGTGGCAGATCACTACCGCCTACGAAGAAGGCCGCTACATTGTCTTTGGAATAGACCGTAAAGTAAGCTCTAGGGGTCATAAGAAAGAGATATATACACTATCTGTTGTTGCTTGCCTGTAGTTGATTGAAGACTGTGAACTGACATGTGGAGAAGAAATTTTAATTGTTATTGTTAATACTGCTTTAACATTTAAATATGGTATGCCTGTTTGTAGAGCCAATCCACTGTTCAAGAAAGGGTCAGTAAAGTAATTGTAATTAAAATGCGAGGAGAGAATGAATGAGAGCCATTCCTCGACATAATTCGGCAACTATAGATCACTCTGTGATAAATAGCACCTTTAGAAAATAAAACCATTAAATATCTTTATTTGCTTTGTGCATTAATTGTAATATATAGCCGGCCGGAGTGGCCGAGCGGTTAAAGGCGCTACAGTCTAGAACCGCACGACCGCTACGGTCGCAGGTTCGAATCCTGCCTCGGGCATGGATGTGTGTGATGTCCTTAGGTTAGTTAGGTTTAAGTAGTTCTAAGTTCTAGGGGACTTATGACCACAGCAGTTTAGTCCCATAGTGCTCAGAGCCATTTGAACCATTTGTAATATATAAACATACAGAAACCTATACATGAAGACTTCTACTGTCAAACTTCATCAGTAAATTGTCGAAGTATACGTAACAAAGTTCCCGAATTTACAGCCCTCCGGGAAAGTTCTCACGTTCAAATCATTCTTGGAACCGAGAGCTGGCTGAAACCTGAAGCAGAAAGCTCCGAGATATTTGGCGAGTTATTGAACGTATATCAGGAAAACAGATTAGATGCCATAGTAGTGGGAGTGTTCATTGCAGTTGACAAAAATATTTCCTATATTGAGGTCGAGTTTGAGCGTGACAGTGAAGTTATCTGGTCGCGTATAACAGAGCTAGGTGAAGTCAACTTAATTATTGGAAGTAAGTTTTTACTGGCCATCTGATTCCGCTGTGACAGCTCTAGAGCCATTCAAAGAAAGTCTACTGTTAGTAGCACGTAGATACCTAAATCATGCGTAACTAGTTGGAGGCGACATTAACCTACCGAGTATAAACAGGGCCGCTTACGGATTCATCGCGAGGGGTACAGACAGACAGTCTTGCGCAGTACTTTTGATCATGTTTTCTGAATACTGTCTTGAGCAGCTAGTTCGACAGCCCACAGGCTGTAGAAATATCTCAGACCTTCTAGCTGCAAACAGGCCGAACCTTATCGACGCCGTCAGTATAGAGACGGGAATTAGTGATCATAATGTCATCATAGCGACTATGGTTACAAAAGTTAGCAAATGTAGCAACAAGTAGAATCCATATTTCCAGATTTCCGAAAAGTGTTTGACATGGTGCCCCATTGCAGACTTGTAATGAATGTACGAGTACATATGGAACATTTTCCCGGATATTTGAGGGGCTTGAAGAATTCTAAAGCAATAGAGTCCAGTGAGTGTTCATCAGAGACAAGGGTATCGTTAGGAATGTCTCAGGAAAGTGTGATAGGACCGCTACTGTTTCCTACTTAGGTAACTGACCTTGTGGAGAGCAGCAATATACTGTTGTTTTCTGACAATGCTGTGGTGTGTGGGAAGCTGTCAAAGCTGAGTGACTGAAAGAGGATACAAGACGACTTAGACAAAATTTTTTGTTGGCATGATGAACGGCAGCTGCCTGTAAATGAAGAAAAATGTGAGTTAATGAGGAAGTGTATGAAAAGAAAATCTGTAATGTTTGGATATAGCTTTAGTAGTGTCCTGCTTGGCAAAGTCACGTTGTTTAAATATAGTTTAATGGGAGAAGTTTGAGAAAGTTTGGTTCATCTGTAAAGGTAACCACATATATTACGCTAGTGTGAACTGTTGTTGAGTACTGTTCGAGCGTTTGGGATCCAAACTTGGTCGAATTAAAGGAAGACCAAGGCCTGGTGCAAGTCTGTTTATAGGACGCCACTTCAGTAATTTGCGTGTCCTTAAAACCAACAACACCCAGTTTTCCTCTGAGGTCAACCATCCAAGTACTAAATGTGCCCAAGTTTAGTCATCAGATGGGAACCAAGGTTATCAATGTGGCAAGGCAGTTGGCTTTCAGTTTTGAAATAAAAGGTTTCCTTGCTAAAATGTAAGCACAAATAGAATATGATAAACTATTTAAAAGTGAATGCTAATTCGTTGCTTATTGAATATCCAAACGTTTCCTTCATTTCCCCAAATAGATATTTGTACAGGTAGTTCACGATTTCACTTAATTCCAAATTAAGTTTCAAGGTGACTTTATGAAAGAAGGAAAGAAAGTGTGTCTTAAAAATAAGAAAACAAATATTCATTATTTAAAGTATCAGAATTTCCCTTTATTTTAGATAAAATGAGAATTTGATGAATGTAAAGTTCAATATAGGTTAAGAGCTCTCATAGCAGTATGACCTCCACTGCTGAGTCATAAACGGTGTGTAGCAATCTTTTTTCTATGTTTCATTGTGTAGATGTAACTCCTGGTGGAAGACTAGACTGTTTGAATGTTTTGCAGCAGAAGCATAAAATAGTTCCTCATATGTATGCCATCTAGGAGGTGACTGACAATATTATGCGTGACAACACAATGATATTGGCTGGAGTGTGGCGCCATCTGAAGACTATTTCTATACATATACCACGTCTGACCGAGACACAGCAGATACATACTCTGCCACATGCAGAAAACTTAACTCCTGAAGTACACTACCTGAAAAACAGGTTCTGAAGTATTCAATATACCAGCCAACAAATTCGTCGCACTCTCTGACCGGCAATTGTGTCAGATAGTGGAACAACAACAGAGGAAGTGGTATTTATGCCACAAATGACCACTGTTGTTACATAAACTGGCATTACATGCAGCAGCAGTCACTTAATGGGGAAGCAACATTGATTGTTACAAATGCTTGTGCTGGAAATGTGACACTGTATTTCTCTCAACAAGCTATTAAATGTCAATTTATTAGGTACATAATCTGCACTTCTGGTACAACATGTGATCTATTTTTACAAAAGAGATGTGTGTTTAAAGAGACAGATAATGGCTCTCGAGAATAGTGTACAAATGATTGTCAACTACCTGCAATCACAGGCGACAACTCCAAGGGGCCTGAGGGGCCCGAGCCTCCTCAAAAATTCGTTTGGGGAGTGGAGCCTCCCCAATAATTTAAGAAAATTATTAATTATATCATGCTTCGTAAAATCACAATATTATGTTGGAATTTTTTATCTTCCTTTTGAAATATATTCAGTGATGAATTAAAACAAATAATTATTACGGTAGTAAGCAGGTTAACTGAAAGCGGGTGGTGTGAATAATGATAGTGTTACAGTGCTGATGGCACACATAGAATTTGTCCCGGTGCGCGAACCTTTGGGTTAAGTCTGGGGCCGGTAGGCCAGCACTACGGCTGTGACGACATCAAAAGGACTGGTGCAGAAATGCCTGGAACCCTCCGCCTCGCAGCGCCTTGATGCTTCGACACATTACGATGCAGCGGCTATGTAAAGCCCACACTGCTATCGCAGTCATTCAGTGTGGATAGTTTCATTCAGCGCATGCGGCAGACATGTTTAGTGTTCCGACTTTAGTGTCTAGTGGACTATTTTATATGACTACATTTTATTCATTTACTTTAGTCTCTTAGTGTATTGTGAATTAATTTTGCAATGGATAAATTTGTTACCGAAAAGGCGTCCCTGGAAGTTGATGATAGTGCAAGTCAACCTCCAACAATTATTGTGTCGTTAATTGCTTCGTCGTCTTTAGGCGAGAACCGTTCACAGCCGAAACCTGGAAAATCCAGTAAGGGAAGATCATTTCAGAAGTCTTGGATGACCAAATATATGTGGCTAGAATATGAAGCATCTACCAAAAAAGTTTTATGCAAAAGCTGCAAAGAGGCAGATGCTAAAAATATATTACAATTTTCTTCAAAAAAGGAAGGTGCATCTACTTCCACAGGGTTTTCTAACTGGAAAAAGGCTTTGGAAAAACTTCATCTTCATGAAAATGCGTTTATGCGTAAAGAAGGTGTTCTGTAACTAAATTTTATCACTAACCGAAGTGTGGACTCCCAATCGAATGAACAGTTAGATAGTGATATGAAGAAAGGCCTTTTAGCTCTTGAGACAATTTTTACTACTGTGCAATTTCTATGCCGACAAGGACTAGCAATTAGAGGGCACAAAGATGTAAACTCAAATTTTTAAAATTGTTGGAACTCCAAAAGAATGACATACCTGATTTTAAAATTGGTTAGGGCGTTTGGGGTATAACTCGACATCCCACGAAATTCAAAACGAGATCATTGATCTACTAGGAAAGTCTGTGTTAAGAAAAGGATTGGCTTCAATCAAGAAGATTGAACATTTTTGTAATATGGTTGATGAAACAAGTGATTCTTCGATTCACAAACAAGTGTCATTTTGTATTCGTGTGGTTGATGATTCCTTAATCATCAACAAAGAATTTATTGGCTTAAATGAGACCCCAAACACTTAATCACAAACTCTGATTAATGTTTTAAAAGACGTTTTTGCTCGACTTGATTTGTCAACGGATAACTGAAGAAGACAGTGCTATGATGATGCCTGCAATATGAGAGGTAAGTTCAAAGGACGAAAGAAGTTAGTTTTAGATATACAACTAAAAGCGAATTATATGCACTGCACTACACACAGTTTAGACATGGAATTTGTAGACAGTATACGCCATCTTATGTCTATGAGGGATATTATGGCTTTCGCCAAGGACTTAAAACACACCATAAGGGAATCCAACAAAAGGGTGGGACTTTTCAGAAGCATACATTGTGAGAACGCCAACGACCAAGCTGGTCTATGACCCCTTTGCCCGACTTGATGGACTATGCGAGCTTCTAGTATCTTGAGAATATTGTAAGACTTTGAAGAACTTCTAGAGTTTTTTGAAGCATTTTCTGCAGAGGACAAAACAGAGGCAGGTTTCAAATGTGCATGCTACCTTGAGTCAATATTACAATTCAAGAGTTATTTCTTTTTACATCTTTATTCCCGTGCAGTGAAGCCAGTAGACTAGTAGAGGATGTCAATGATAAAATTCAATGCCTTCATCTAAGTGTTGTTGATCTGGAAACAATATATGTGGGCTTGATTTGTATATTGAACAGAAGGTGTGACAGTTTTGAACACTTTTGGGACTTGTGTTTAAAAGAAAAACCTTCACAAGTTGATGATCCTTCGCTTCCAACAACGAAGCCAGCTCACTGCACTCTTTCAAAACCCCATAATGAATCCTACAAAGCTTTTTACATTGAAGTTTGTGAAACGGCGCAATCTTTCATTACTGCTCGGTTTACTTTAACTGGACTCACACAGGTCTTTGGAGCTGAACAGGAGCACTTGCTTTTAGTTGACAGAGGTGAAACAAATTTGTAAAAATCAACTGAGTTTTTCAAAAATAACGTAGACATTGAGAGACTGCGCTTACACTTGAATTTGTTAGCTGATATGGGTAATAAAAAACAACTGTAGTTAAAAAACATCGGTGATGTAAGAAAGTACATTACACAAGAGCCTGCAGTTGGATAAATGTTATGTGAAGTAGTGAAGTGCATTAAGCTTCTCCAAGTAGTTCCAATCACGACAGCAACAGCAGAAGGGTCATTTAGCCCCCTTAGACATCTGAAGCCATATCTCCGATCAACGATGGGACAGAAGCGACTGAACAACTTGGATGTTCTTCATGCCTACCGAGATGTTTTAGATGAACTGGATATCTGACCAGCATCAGCGACTTTGTATTCAGTAATCCAGTCAGACGGTCGTTATTTGCACCTTCCTAAAGACACTCTAGCCCTAATAATGGCATTTAGATCTATATTAAAATATTTTTAAATTAGAGAATTAAATACATACATAATGTTAAATTTTCAGTTTCGAAATATTGGTACTAGTTTAGTACTGTATTATTATATTACTATAGTACTGTATTAGTTATTTTCAGATACTTAAATATTTTTAGGGTGTAAGACCCAATTAAAACCCGCTATTTACATACTTTTTGACTCAAAGTATTAGGTGTACTTTATTAACTTCATTTACTGTATTAAAGCATTAACTTTGAGATATTGTTTTTATTTAATGAACCCTGAGCCTTATTCAAAGTAAACTTAAATTAGCTATTTCACCCATTAATCAAAGTGCTATTACTGTGGGACAGCAATATTTTATGTTTTATTCTTTTAATGATAGTTTAGGATTTATTTAAATATAATTTCAGTCTTTTTCAGAGCTATATATTCACTGCTCTGTAATAGTCTATAAGCATGATTATTACTGTAAATTAAATTAGTTTTTTATGAAAGTACTGTGCGTGTTTATGTTTTTTTTATTTTTTCAGGGGCAATAAATGTGTCAGGCTTGTCGAGTTTCCCGGAGTGTCGAGTTATCAAGAGTCCAGTTTTCCGGGTTCTAATGTTGATCATATGATTCTAAAATGCTAAAAAGAACTTCAAAACTCATTATTTTTCATCCAAAATTTATAAAATTTCCTGGGGCAAGACCCACAATATGAACCCCCCCCCCCCTTCATGTTTTTTATAAGTCGGCGCCCCTGCCTGCAAGATACATACAATAAAGTCACAAAGCACACTTAATATTCAGGCATACTGAAGTTCTATGGTTCCTGCTGGTCCAGATCTCTAACTATTTGGACCTGAGAATATTAATCCATTGATATTATAACTGTCGGTAACCATATTAACAATGGGTCGCAGTCTCATGAAAGGCTGGATCATGACTGACAACTGCTTAATGAAGAGTGGAGGCTATGAACAGACTTCAACATTACGAACGTCAAGTATAAACTAACAACAAAATTGATCTAAGAATACAGAGGATACTGCACGAAGTAATAATAAGCTGGGCGCAATGTTAATGTACAAAACTAGAAAAGGATACCTTGACTGCCACCAGAATGTATGGTGGGAGTGGGTAACATTCACATACATAAACTGAGACCGTTCCATCTCTCTGTCATTAATCTTTCAGCGCACCCTTAAATGGTAAATCGCTGTGGTGTCTGAAAATCCGGCTCTTCTTCCTAGAATTATTCTTACAACATATACTCCGCGATACTGTGCCTGAAAAATTACTGTACATACTATTATATCACAACCTAATTCTGTGTGACTTTAAAGCGCTATGCTATTTCTTTTGAACAAGTTAATGTTTTTTTGTACTCTGCCTGCCTTCCTTTCGCTTCGGGCCCGGACTTCGCCAATGCCTTCTACTTAGAAGCAGTGCGTACTTTCTCCATTCCAGTACAAATTTTCGTGTAGAGTCTCGCAATCACTCCTTAAGTTAAGTGTTTCCTATGCATAGTTCTAGAAGAGGATCTTCTCTATCAAACGTTTGTGCGTGGACAAAACGATTTACAGTAGCGTTTCCAACATCGATTTGTCTCATCGTGTTAGGATCGGATTGTACAGTACTAAATGTGCATCATCTGGTATAGATTTCCCCTGCAAGTTATATTTCTCGCAGATTTATTGACGGTCGTTATTCTATGATTATCCTTATTGGTCGATGAAATTATAAAATATTTTTATACAGTTTTTCCCTATCTTTCCGCCATCTCGCGAAACGCTTTGGGTAGAAGTGAAGAGTATTTTTGGCTACATTGATTTGGGTAGCTTGCTTCAAAGATCACAATACGTAACAGTAAACAATTATCTCTGAGGTTGTGTGATTGTCATGAAGTTGTCACTGGTGTATTAAATTAACGTTTTCTGAGTGACAGTGGTCTAGTACGTGAAATATTTGCTGATGGGTGCTGATTAGTGATTTGTTGAGAAGAAAAGGAAATGGAATGGTGCTTAAAATGACTTGCGCTTGGAAATAACAGCGGAAGATTCATTTGAGACTGCCGGTGTGACGCCATGACTGAGAACCCAACCCCTGTTTTGCAGAATTTGTTTGGAATACTTGTTTACATATTCACAGTGACTGTGCTGCCTGCATGTGCCGAAGGTGAGTGAAAATTAAATTGGTTCAGAGTATATTTATTCTTTATTATTCGCACAGTCGAAGGCTTTTGACTGGTCGATTCGTCTGAATCGCGTATTTTATTTATGTTTAAATTGATACTGCTTTAGATGGAAACAGGAGCTCCAGCTCTATCTAGAGAAATATGTTAAAAACTACAGGAATTAACGAGAAATTGGTATAAAATAATATGTCTCTCACTGTTAATAGGAATAGTTTAGGAACATTTACATCGAGATACGAATACCGACGTGATGTACTAGCTTGTTTCTGAACTGTACTCGATTTATGTGAAGTGCCCTTATGACATTATGTGTGAATGTAAACTGCACTCAGGATACCGATGAGGGTCGTAATAACTTCTGTCTTAATTATAATTGCCTAATTAGCTATGTGTACACTTTTAAAGTCCATCTCAGCTTTCTCAGAACAAGAAGTTTAGTCTTTAGTAACTGAAACTAGATTGTTGATACAGTGTTTTGAGGTTGCATCATGGTAGTTTGGGTCATGTTTGTATAGAATAAATACCGTGTCCTTTAAGTTCATGTTACAGGATAGGCATATATCATCTTAGCAACTCAGCATAATTCGTGTAATGTGTTGTTGAGAGACGTGTAAAACGTAGAGCTGTGAGAAACCTGCAAAGTAAGGTTTCCATCCTTCAAAGAGGGAGAAGAGTACGTAGTGGCCTGCTGTCATATTTTTCTTGTTTGGTGTTTAATATATGCACCCAAATACTCGTTGGATATTTGTTGTGTAATTTAACGTGGTCGTTTAGTTATTTATTAAGAATATTGCGTTAAATATCGACGTTGGTCGACGCTACTGATTGAACTGTTAACACTGCATTGTGTATTAGCATTCGTTGACATTCACAACAACATTGTCACTTAGAACTAAATTTTCACATTCCAACCCGACTAGTCCTTGAGCTACTCTACAGACCAGTCTGTCAACACTAACAAGATTTCTATTGTTGTCAATTCAAAGGGGCACTAATATTAATTTATTTTAATTCTTAACAGTACTCCATATGTATGGAATAGTAGGTGCTACCTGCAGGCCTGTTGTTGTCACGAGACTAGTTGTAAACATTGTGGCAGTGTTCCCAAATTATTAAGTTCTTTCTCTGTTGACTTTAAATTAGTATTTGTGACAAGCTGTTAATTAAAAATATTACTTTGTTTCCCACCATCTCTTACTGATTATACTAACTTTATCTTTACTCCTCCAATTAATTCTTGAGTTTGTGTATTTATTTATACCATGAACATTTACTATTTCAAAATTTTCGTGTCTCATTTTATTTTCTAACTCTTCCCTAGAAATATTTTGCAGTATTGCATCACAAGTGACTTCTATTTTATTACATCTGTAAAGACAGAGGAAAATGCCTATTGCAGTTAGTGTCGGAACATGGGAATCGAGGGGGTTTAGTTGGTATAAGTTAAGAGAGAGATCTTCTGTTGACATATTGTGGTAAATTGTACCTCTTCTCTATAGCTTGAACTGGTTGCTAATTAAATATTTTACTTGTTTGTTGAGAAAATTAGCAATGAGAAGTCATCCAGTTACTGAGAAGCATTGAAATTACATCAGTATTCTGTTTGGTACCATACTAGGGCCAAGAGGAATGTTTGCCACGAGTTGTCTGCTTTGGCCAGTAATTTAATGTTAATGGCTGCTGTCAATTTTTCATGGATGTATTCACAGTATGATGTGGGCTGGGCAAATGACCAGTGGGCAAGACGTTTATAAATGGGCATTTGACTGGTATGCATTTCTTGATAATAAATGTATTCTTAAATGTTAAACTGTTTTCAGTGAAAAAAATCCTTTGTCAGATGTGGTGACGTTTGACACTGACTATAGTTTTCTATTGTACTCTTTTGTTTATCTACTTTCATATGACTGCACTGCTGTGAAGATAAAATGAGAACACTAACACGAAAAAAGATTTAATAACAAAGAATTGATGCCAAAAATGCTGAAATCATTAGATTCCCAGAGAATCGGCGATTCTTTGACTCATGGAAATGGAATTGGCACATGACTCATCCCTAATTAAAATCATTATGGATAAACTTTTTTTTACTCTAATATTTTTGCAGTAGTATAGTGTAAGTAAAAACTCACCAGGGTAGCCGAGAGCCCAAATGTGCTGCTTCCTGGACTCGGGTAGGTGCGCCGGCCCTGAATCGAATCCACCTGGCAGATTAACTACAAGGGCCAGTATGCCAGCCAGCCTGGATGTGGTTTTTAGGCAGTTTTCTACATCCAACTAGGTGAATACTGGGCTTGCCCACACATTCCGCCTCAGCTACACCACTTGCAGACATTTGAAAATGTTCACACTGTTTCATGGCTTACACTAGACCCAGACAGCTGGGGTACACTACGTATGTCCCTGGGGGTTCGGGGTGGCGGAGGCAAGGGCATCCGACCAGCCACTGCAACTAACACTGCCGAATCCGTAATAACACGTCTGACCCTGCATTGAAGTGGGACAAAGGCCCGAAGAAAGAAGTATAGTGTAAGTAAAAATACAACCTACAGCCTGTCTACTTAATGTAAACTACACTTTATTTCCAAGAATTACTTTTAAACTTGAATTTTGTTTTCTGTCCAATTTATTTTCCGCACTAACTCTGCCCTAACTCTCAAGTTCCTTGTTTCAACTTGGTTACCCAATGACTACAGAAACAATGTTGCAAATATCTTTTCCATTACAAAATATCAGTTTAAATTTTTTTTATAATTGCCGCTTATCAGTTAATCTTTAAAATGCGTAAATGTCTATATGTTTATAAATTGTGGCCATTTGTCCTGGGCATTTGCCCCCAACTTATAAATTCCCATGCATTTTACAGCACTAATTAACAGGTTTGTTGTTGGTTGGCAAAGCCAGTGAATATATAGCAAACAAACTGGTTGTGGTCAATGCCTGAGGTCGAGGTTAGGTTGGAAGATGACAGTTTGGTTGTGCATTGACAAAGCTAATGAATGTGATACTAAAGAAACCTAGTTGTGGTGACGTATTGATCTGTAGCTTAGCCTGTTTGAAAGAATTGCCAATAACTTCCCAGTACTGTTGCCGTATTGTTTACGGGTGTTTGTTGCATGTTCCCTGTGTCACTGCTTGGTTGGTTGATTTTGGGGATGGGACTATACAGTGAGGTCATCAGTCCCATTGGATTAGTGAAGGATGGGAAAGGAAGTCAGCTGCGCCCTTTCAAAGCAACCATCATGGCATTTGCCTGAAGCAGTTTATGGAAGTCACGGAAAACCTAAATCAGCCTGGCCGAATGTGTGTTTGAACCGTCTTCCTCATGAATGCCAGTCCAGTGTATGTCACTGGTGAAACCTGACAACTTGTATCAAACATTTCTCTGTACCTCCATACTGTCTATCAGAAAGAGTTGTAAGTGAGGGATTCGTATGGTGGGTCATTTTTGAACACTATTTCTGATAAGACAGTAACTTAGCATGTTTCACGTAATGCCCGCAGACAGAATAATCTCAGACTGGACAAGAATAAGGAAGGTGTGGTGCTGGACCCTCCCGGAATCTTGGTTGTGGTGACAGGGTGATCTGTAGAGCAGCACGAGGTCCAGTTTACGTTGAAAGGTGACAGTTTGGTTGAGAGTTGGTGAGGCCAACAAATGTGAAAGTCAAATAAAGGTTCTGGGTAAAAAATTGAACGGTAGCTCAGTCTAATGTTTACGATGACGCCATATCAAAAAATATAAGGGTGGGAGGGACAGTATGCAACTTTAACCAAGGGTGTTAGTCATGGCGTTCAAAGTTGGTTAGTTTCATGTTCCTTGGATCATTGAAACTTTTTTTTTTTTTTCTTCAAATTTTACTTTGCTGTCTGTCAGACATTTTATATCTCTGAGTAAGTGATCAAAAGTTTTGGTTGCAGCATTGTGCACTAACTTTGTGCTAAAGACATCCTTTATGCTGAATGGTGATGACAGAAATGACCTTTGTCTGAATATGCTGACTAGAAAACTTATTGAAATGGTGCTTTAAGGCAAGTGTGTTGTTTATTGGCCAGTGAACTAAGAAGTTTCATGTGTGAAATGCACTGACAAAACCTGCTTTCTCATATATCATCCAAATGTTCATCTCAGGGCACTACATTTGGGGGGGGGGGCTAGTGCGTGACAGTGCCGCCCCCCCCCCCCCTCGCTCCTCATTCCTCATCCTGAAATCACGTTTGTGGTAACAGGCTGACTGTAGTGCTGTGGTATTGTTCGATTATTTAACTATTATTCACATAATGTAATGGCATGTTCTGTGATTGTGTGACAATATTACAGTGATTGTATGGAGATGTTATGAACAGCACATACTTCACACAAAATACAATAATCGTGAAATTGCTGTACCGTGGTGCATGCACTTCGTCAGTGTTGTACTTGAGCCGCACTGCGGTTTTGGTAGTGCGTTGTTTCTTGAGGTAGTGCTCTCTTTTTTTGGTAAATTGCAATGTGAGGAAAGTGAATCGATGGGTTATTTGCAAAAGGCCATTACATTTGGTGCTGGGTGGTGGATCCAACAGTGAAGTTTAACAGCTGTATGTTAGAGGAGGAGATGTGTGACATGCTGTGAGTGCCATAACTTTCCTTTAGAAGTATGGCATGTTGGTGTAACATGTTAAAGTTCAGAATATGGAGAGGCTATGAAAATAGTCGGAATGTCTGCGTCCCTTCCGGTAACACTGCTCCCCACCCCCCCTTCCTCCTCCCTTCCCCCCTACACACACACACACACACACACACACACACACACACACACACACACACACACACACACACACACACACACACAAAATTGCAGTCTTTCAATCTCAAATTATTTTTAATTGGAGATTAGTGCTGTTTATTTATTATTTTTGGTATCCGTTCTTTTAATTTTGTGGCCACGAGACAGGTTGGTGATTGTTCAGTTATTGATTCGTTGCAAAGGGGAAGTATAGGAAGTTTAATGTTTTTAAGTATTTCCTCTTATTGTTTATTTCAAAATGATTTTCCTTCAGTTTTTAGCTTCAAAAGAGTTTGTATGGTATTTGTTGTAAGGAAAATGGATGTTTGTTTGTGGGAGTGGTTTTACTTTTAGTTGGGGGGGGGGGGATGTAGGAGGCAATAAGCAGGGCGATGTTCATGGAAAAAGTAGGGGGAATAGGTATTTTATTGGATTATGTTAATTTTAGCTATAGTTAGTTTGTGCGTTGAATGGAGCTGTATTTTTTGTTTCTTTGACTATGAGGAAGTTACACTCATGTACAGAAAAAAATAGAACACCTTGAACAACTAGATATAAGAAGTTCATATTCACAGGACTTGTACCTTAGTGTGTTCCGCAGAAATGATTAGCATTTGAACTGTGTGAGCGCGCAGGTTTAAGGTCAATATCGATATCGTGATGCCTCACCACGTAGTAAGAAAATTTGCCTGAGGCTCTCATTGTCGCTATAGACCGAAAGTAATGGATCAGTGTGACTTGAGCAGATGTGCAGGATGCCTGACAGATGCATATGCTAACTGTACCATCAACTTAGTGAGTGTGAAAGAGGGCATAGTGTTGGCATGAGAGAATGTGGTGCTTCCATCTGGGAAATTGCTGCTCGTGTGTTACTAAGTGGTTCGGCAGTGCTGTGGGTGTGTGCAGAATGCTCCATGGAAGGCTTAGAACACAAAGAGATGGGTCAGATCACCCCACCCCTCCGAGAAGATTGACACTTGATCAGAATGGCACTGCAGGACAGATCGGAGTCTTCCTTGGCTCTAATGCAACAACAGTGTAACACATCGTACACTATCAGGGGTGACAGTCCTTTGGTGCTTATTATGGCATGGGCTACATGTGTGTTGTCCACTTCTCAGCCTACCTTTGATGATGAACTTGCAGAAATGTGCCAGACAGCAAAGGAGTTGGAACGACATCACTGGGGACAGGAAATGTCATCAGATAATGTTTTTGAATGAATCCAGGTTGTGTGTGCATTTGAAAATGCTAGCCGCATTTTGCTTTGCCACAGACGGGGTGGGGGGTGGCATCACTGTGACTGCATTCGCTCAAGACATACAGCGCCAACTCGAGGTCTTACGGTACGGGGTGCTATTGGGTACAACTACAAATCATGGTTGGTGCATGTCCAGGGCATTGTGAGCTACTTGAATGATGCCCTGCAACCCATAGCCATACTCTTTCTGCGCATCACCCTAGATGCTGTTTTTTTCTATAAGACAATGCATGACCACATGTTACTGCATGAACACATGCCTTCTTGGTGTCACAGGATGTCAGCATTTTGCCATGACCTGCCAAATCACCAGACTTGTCACCAATTGAAAATGTGTGGGATATGGTGAAATGACCAGACTGGATTCTCCACTCACAAGAAACTTCATGTGTGTATGATCGAATATTTTGGAAGGGTACATCTCAGTTGTTGCACGATTGTGTGGAATGGTGTTAATTATGTGGAGTTAGCATTATAACCAAGTACCGTTACTGATTCTAAATGGAGGAGTTGATTGGCTTCAAGCAATCATATTGAGGCTCAACATTGTTCCACAATTCTACATGAACTGGCATTGATGGGCAGGCCTTTTATTTTGTTTATTGATATTTTGAACCTTCAAGAAAATGAGTTATGTGGTCGGTCTCTCTCCCCCACCCCCCCTCCCCTTCCCCCTCTGCCTCCCCCTCTCGTGTCATTTGGAGATGAATAATATGTTTGGGTGTTGGTGAACATCTCTGCTATGAACTTGGTAGTATAGAATTTCTCTGAATATCAGTCATGCCCTGGTGTTTCACTTTTATCTAGAGATTTTCTGTTCTGTCATAGTAATTACTGTCAGTTCCATTTTAATATCCATGCAACAGTGGGAAAAACGTAGTATGATTTTAATCAGTGGAAGAATTCCATGAAACTATTTTAAGACTTACAGCATTCATTTTACTGCCAGTTATTTAAACCTCAGTTTGAGGAACAAGCATCAGAGTTGATGATTTGGCTCCATAGACTAATCTTTGAAACTTGCTGGGAGATTAAAACTATGTGCCAGCAGGACTCAAGCCCAAAACTTCACCTTTTGCGGGCCATGCTTTTGCTGACATGAGTTTTCCCACCACTTGATAGCTCTCTCAGAGAGAGCTTGCCGTTGAAAGGCAAGGTACTGGTTTGAGTACTTGTCCGGTATACATTTTTTATTTACCAGCAAGTTTCATGTGATGTGCATTTTTTGTCTTGAATCTCCGCTAAGACCTGGACATCAGCCTTTCACAAGCAGTATTCTTCCGGCTACATAACCAGGCATACCTCATGGACCATCACATAGTTTCAGTCTGCCATCTTCTCATTCCTCCCGCAGCAAATTCTGCATATGCTCTTCTCCTGACTGAAGGAATATGAATTAATTGAAATACATGAATTTAAAGGGACCTGCTACTCCATAGCCTTTGTATCTATAATGATAAAAACTGTTTCACCTTCACATACACCAAATACTTGCTTTTTTCATTGGTGTGTAGACAGACACTTGATTCGTAATTCATCATTCATGTATGAGGGTAATCCCAAAAGTAAGGTCTCCTAGTTTTTTATAAGTGCATAGACCTATTTATTTCTACAATGGTTTACAGCTTGAACATTTAGCTATTTTTCGACATAATCACTATTTCTGTCAATGCATTTTTGTAGATGCTGTGGCAGTTTTTGCATGCCCATGTCATACCAGCTCGCCGCCAAGCTGTTTAGAAAGTTATGAACCTCTTCTTTCACCTCATCGTCGGTGCTGAATCGCTGGGACCACAATTAACACTGACAAGTAGCCTACTGTGAGACTCTGAAAAATCTCAAACGGGCAATTCAGAACTGGAGAAGAGGAATGTTCAGCAAGGGTGTACACATTCTCCATGACAATACTTGCCCACACATCGCTCGGCAAACCATTGCTCTCCTGCAACAGTTTCAGTGGAACATAACCACCCACCCACCCACCCTATAGTCCTGACTTGGTGCCCAGTGACTATCACCTGTTTGCTAGGTTAAAAGAACATTTTGCCGGAAAACGATTCAGCTCCGATGACGGGGAAAAAAGAAGAGATTCATAACTTTCTGAACAGCATGGTGGCGAGCCGGTATGACATGGGCACACAAAAACTGCCACAGCGTCTACAAAAATGCACACTGGACTCGCATTCGGGAGGACGACGGTTCAATCCCGTCTCCAGTCATCTTGATTTAGGTTTTCCGTGATTTCCCTAAATCGTTTCAGGCAAATGCCGCGATGGTTCCTTTGAAAGGGCACGGCCGATTTCCTTCCCAGTCCTTCCCTAACCCGAGCTTGCGCTCAGTCTCTAATGACCTCGTTGTCGACGGGATGTTAAACACTAACCACCACCATCTACAAAAATGCATTGACAGAAATGGTGATTATGTCGAAAAATAGCTAAATGTTCAAGCTGTAACCTGATGTAAACCATTGTAGAAATAAACAGGACCAAGCAAGGCAGCACAGTGGTTAGACACTGGACTCTGTCCGCAGCTCGTGGTCGTGCGGTAGCGTTCTCGCTTCCCGTGCCCGGGTTTCCGGGTTCGATTCCCGGCAGGGTCGGGGATTTTCTCTGCCTCGTGATGACTGGGTGTTGTGTGCTGTCCTTAGGTTAGTTAAGTTTAAGTAGTTCTAAGTTCTAGGGGACTGATGACGGTTCAATCCCTCGTCCGGCCATCCTGATTTAGGTTTTCCGTGATTTCCCTAAATTGCTCCAGGCAAATGCAGGGATGGTTCCTTTCAAAGGGCACGGCCGACTTCCTTCCCCATCCTTCCCTAATCCGATGAGACTGATGACCTCGATGTCTGGTCTCCTTCCCCAAAGCAACCAACCAAAGAAACAGGGCTATGTACTTATAAAAAAAAAAATAGGAGACCTTACTTTTGGGGTAACCCCGTATTTAGTAATTCTCCTTGCAGTCATTTGTATTTTACTTAATTTCTATTTGTTAACAGTCCTGCCTGTTATTTGAACGTCCTTTGCAATTATATTTTCAACCTTGACAGCTTCATAATGTTATTAACCTGTGGTGGATCTTAAGTATCCCTCACTACCTCAGTTAGTACTGACACATCAGGTATACACCAAACACTCCAAACAAAGTGGTACCATTATAATGGCAGTAGACTCATATCTGAGAGGTACAAGGCTCGTATTTCTGTCCAAATTTCCTGTTTTGGGTTTCACGTGGTTCCCTTAAATCAGTTCATTGTGATTTCGTAAACAAGGTTAAGAATGATATCCTGCCTGAAGCTCGCTAATGAACTTGACATTGACAATATGTTAAGGTGCAAATTATTTTGTGAGTAATAGATATCAATTTAAGTCAAAGAACCTTCACAAGTGCTTCCTCAGTATTACATGTTTAGGACTGATTATGCAGTAAACTATGATTTTTGTTTATTAGGATTTTCCAAACAAATAAACTTGCTAAACAACTACAGTTGAGGAGAAGAAGAAAGAGCAAATTCAACTTGACCCGGTGTGATACATTCTCACTTCCTGTGTTGTTCTGTTGTTGTTGTTGTTGTTGTTGTTGTTGTTGTTGTCACCAGTCCTGGGAATGATTGATACAGATGTCTACGCTAGTTTTATGTGAGTATTTTCATATCTCCATAAGTTCTGCAACCTACATTCATTTGAAACTACTTACTGTACTCAATTCATGGTATCTCTCCACTACTTTTACTCCGCTCACTTTCTTCCATTATGAAATCAACTAGCCGGCCGGAGTGGCCGAGTGGTTCTAGGCGCTACAGTCTGGAACTGCGCAACCGCTACGGTCGCAGGTTCAAATCCTGCCTCAGGCATGGATGTGAGTGATGTCCTTAGGTTAGTTAGGTTTAAGTAGTTCTAAGTTCTAGGGGACTGATGACCTCAGAAGTTAAGTCCCATAGTGCTCAGAGCCATTTGAACCATTTGAAATCAACTACACCTTCATATGTCAGGGTGTGCCTGTCCTACAAATGTGTCCTTCATTTAGTCAAGTTGTTTCATAAAGCTCTTTTCTCTCCAATCTGATTCAATAGCCCATTATTAAATCCACCCATAATCTTAATCATTCTTTAGTTGCATCTCACTTCAAAAGTTTCTATTCTCTTCTGTATAAGGCTGTGCTCCATTCCTAACACTTTTATGTTTAGTGTTAGTACATTTCTTTCTTCTTTTAGGAAATCTTTTTGTGCTGTTGTCAGTTAACGTCTTATGTACACTCTACTCCGATGATCATCTGCTATTTTCCTACCAAATACCAAAACTTGTTTACCATTTAGTACCTTATTTCCTAATCTTTCCCTCAGCAACACCTGATTTAATTTGGCTACACTCCATTACCATTGTTTTCCTTTAATATATGTTCATATTATGATTTCTTTTTTGAGATTATATCTATTCTGTTCAATTCTTTGAAGTCCTTTGCCATCTCTGACAGAATTACAATCTCACTGGCAAACCTTAAAGTTTTTATTTTATCTCCCAGAACTTTAATTCCTTTTCAAAATCTTAAATAACATGGGAAATACCCTGCGACTCTGTCTCACTCCCTTGTCATTTACTGCTTCCCTTTCATGTCTTTGGCCTTTATAACCGCAGTCTAGTTTCTTTACAGTTTGTAGATTATCTGTAACTCCTGGTATTTCATTTCTGATAACTTCAGAATTACGTAGTGTTTTATTTAGTCAGTATTTTCAAATACCAACTAAGTAAAATCATAGGGTCAGTATTGCTTCATGCGCTCCTAAGTTTTCAGGAAGTCCGACTGATCTTCCAGGTCGGTTTCTACCAGTTGTTCTGTCCTCTAGATAATTTGTTAGTATTTTAGAACAGTGGTCTGTTAAACTGATGATGATCCAGTAGTAATCATCTTCAGAACCCATCTTCTTTGATATTTGTGGTATTAGATTCTTCTTGAAGGATGAGGGTATTTTGCCTGTCTTCTACATCCTGCTTACCAGATGTAATAGTGTTATTGTTGTTGGTTCTCCCAATGAGGATCATAATTATGAAGGAATGTCATCTGCTTTGGGTACCTTGTTTCAACTGAGGCCTTTCAGTACTTCAACAAATTTTTCTTGGCATTTCAAAACTCCCATTTTGTCTTTATCTGCTTTCTTTATTCTTCCCACAATATTATCAAGTTCCTTACAGAGTATTTACACTTGGTGAGGGCCTGGATGTTGACCCTCAAAATTAACAAATGTTAAGTATTATGCATAAATAGGCACACACACACAGTATCGTTCTGTTGCGTGATTGGTGCTCATTCACTAGAAATCACAACTGTGAACTATGTAGGTGTATGTGTCCGCTTTGCTTTAAAGCAGAATAATAATATAAAAAACAGTTACAGAAAAGGCAGAGAGCCTGCCTGAGATTCATTGTCAGAACCCTAAGGCAGTACGAGGCACCTTTGTTGGAGATAGCTTACAAAAGCCTCGTTCAACTGATTCTTGAATATGGTTCAGCAGTCTGGGAACCTTAACTGGTAGGATTAATAAGGGGCTGTGGAAGATTCAAAGAGCAGCAGCCTATTTACTCCTGAATTCATTTAGCAAGTGCAAAAGCATCTGGAAAATCCTTATCCTATTTGAATAGCTGATGCTGCAAGAGGGGGATTGGGCTTCATAGTGTGATTTATTGTTAGAATTCTGATTGTGTATGATTCTAGAAGAGTAGGGTCCATTAGTTGGTGAAAGCAATGAATATGAAAGCAAACCAACCTTGTTGTGGTTACAAATTGATCTGTAGCTATGCCCAAGGTCTAGGTTGGTTGGGTTGGAAAGTGATAGTTTAGTTGTAAGTTGTCAGTCCAATGAATGTTAAAAAAACTGGTTGTCGTGACAGACTGGTTTGTAGCTTAACCCATTTGAAAAAATTATCACTGTTATCCTGTTATAGTCAACATGTTGTTTACAGCATGTTTCTTATGTCACTGGTCAAAGCTGATGACTCATACCAAATAGTCCACTTTAGCCAAAGAATGAAATAATATATTACTTTGCTAATCATATGACTTGCAAAGTGTCCACAATTTGAGAAATTTGAGGCCATACAGCCGGCCGGGGTGGCCGAGCGGTTCTAGGCACTACAGCCTGGAGCCGCGTGACCGCTACGGTCACAGGTTCGAATCCTGCCTCGGGCATGGATGTGTGTGATGTCCTTAGGTTAGTTAGGTTTAAGTAGTTCTAAGTTCTAGGGGACTGATGACATCAGAAGTTAAGTCCCATAGTGCTCAGAGCCATTTTTTTAGGCCATACAGACATTTACCAACGCCATTTGTGACTGTAACAAAAAAGTGAGGAAAACGATGTTGCTATGCTATGTCCCCTCTGTCACATGCTGTAAGGTAGCTTGTGGAGTATAGATTTACTTTTTTTTTATCTCCTGATTAATTTTCAACTTAAGTGTCATTTACTGTGCAATGCATCGTGATCTACATCTACATACTCTCTGCAAGTCACCGCAAGGTGCATGGCGGAGGGTGCCTTGTACCACTACTTTACTGTTCCACATGCAGATGGACCGAGGGAAAAATGACCATCTGTATGCCTCTGTAAGAACCCTAATTTCTCTTATCTTCATGGTCCTTAAGCAAAATGTGTGGTATTGGCAGTAGAATCGTTTCACAGTCAGCCTCAGAAACCAGCTCTAAGTTTTCTCAATGGTGTCTCACGAAAAGAATGTTGTCTTCCCTCCAGGGATTCCCATTTGATTTCATGCTAATTATGAACAGAGGGCAGTTGTTTCAGTTGTCTTGATTTGGGAATCAGTACAATTTCAAATGGGTTTTGTAATTATTTATAAGAAACAGTTTTCTGATCATACACTCATAATGATTCTTACAGAAATCTTTGTCTCTGGGAACAGTAGTACTGTATGACTCTGTCAATAGCTGAAAAATTGATACAACCTTCCATTACTGTACTATGAGCAGAAAATTTGCTTGCTGTGTTAACCTCAAATGCTTGAACTGCTGAACCTAACTGCCAATCAGAATATCTGACAAAGATTTTAAATCTAGTTTTTGTAATTACGTTCTCCTATGCCCTGAATAAAATAACTTTGTGATAATGTTCCAGCAAACTGATGGTAAGAACAAAGCACCAGCCAATCATAGTTTTTTCTCGGGCACCACATGCTTGCCATGTTGCCTGTTCAGAAGGTATCTGCAGAGTCTTGACTAATGGCCTTTTCTGGCTTTGAGGAATGACATTATAGCTGGCAGTATAGAAAACCTCATACCTGATTCTAAAAAGGAACTCTCAGAAAGTTTTATAATACATCATCATTTGTACCACTGTTACAAAATAATTTTTCTTCCATTCAATGGATACCTTTATTCTAACATTTGATAATCGATTTAATTCATCACCCGTGTGTCTTCCAGCAGCGGTATACATTTATTATATCGTGTGTGAAACAGTCGTGCATCTGCAGAAAACAGTAACCTATTCAGCAGCCATCACTTACGAAAACCATAATAGTGTCACATGATGTAAGGTATGTCTACATGGAGTGTGCTCATGACTTACGAAGTATGCTACAGCAAAACATTCAGTTCAAGTATTTTTCTGACATACTGTGCTGTGGTAAATGAACTGTAATAATGCATTGTTGGAAGGTGTGGGCAAGCTGGAAGTGGGTGGAGGAGTTGATGTTGAATGCAGCTAATCAGCTGATATAACACTCTGACAGCCTTAGTCAGATATAGTTCAGCATATCTGAAACAGACACACTGCGGATGGCAGGAGATGATCCTTGAACCCAAGGATGCCGGTATAGATGCACTGATGCAGGGTTCACAGTCGAGGGTAGCAGGTGGCCCTGCTATCCTTGCATGGCACCACTGCAGGAGACAGGATGGAGGTGCAGCAGTGAGACAGAAGCTGGCATCGGTCACTCAGGCAGCTGTTGTTGGGTCATGGCACGGTGAAGAAAATGTCATTGAGGCACCAATGACTGGTATAGATTGTGGGTCATTGGATGGCCTGGCTGTGGCAAATGATGATGGGCTGGACCTAGGGGCTTCAATCCTGATTTCTGGTGCTAATGACTGCAGAAGAGCAGTGTTTCTGGGTCATATTGAAACTTCGGTAGTGGGGCCAATGTCAGAGACTGGCATAACTGGCAGTAGATCAGTCAGGCTGCCTCGGATATCTGACAACCCTACGCACTGACTTGTGGGAGCTTTGATTGCGGAAGTGGCTGCTCAACTGATGCTGCTGTGTTAGAAGGGCACTGACTGATAAACTGTGTCCTGATTCTGATGCTGGGCTACTTTCCAAGCTGCTGGGTTCTCAGTCAGGACAGATCCAAATGCTGCAGTTTAATAATCTTGGACAGATGGTTTTAAGCATCTCTGCAACTCGCAGTACACATCTTTCTACGTCCATTTGTCAGTGAATGTTTCATGAGACTTGAGCATCGCATTGTTGTAACAACCCCTTTAAAGTAAAGTTAAAATGCAGAATTTCATTACTAAACAATGGAAAATTCAGGATGGAATGTAACAATATTGTGAAAAGGAAAGTTGCTACTCACACACCTTGTGACTTGCGTTTGCATGTGTGTGTATGTGTATGTTTGTTGTCTAATTTTGATGAAGGTCTTACTGGCCGAAAGCTATATTTGTGACAGGCTTTTTGTTGTGCCTATCTGCTACTCGGCATCTCTGCTATATGGTGAGTAACAACTTTCCTTTTCACAATAGAATTCCATTATTGATAGACTAGAATTCTTGGACTCAACAAGTGCAGTCTCATTTTCAAACACCAGCTTGATGATCATTGTTGGAACACTGTAGTAACTGAACAAAAATTTTATCACGTGTAACAGTACTATCCCCACAGTACTGTTGCACTGAGACAAATCTTTTTACATTAAACTTTAATACATTGTTCTACAAAACCTCTTTTTCTTTTTAACAATTGCACATCATAAATACAGCTTCCAACTTGGGAAAAGGCCTCTTTTTTTGCATCAGTGTGGCGAAGTTAACCTATAACTGCCTCTTTCAATAACACTAGGGCAGATAGGTTGTGGGTGGGAACTCCCTTGTGTCTTTTCTTTAATACATTTGTCTCTTATTATTGCTGGTTAAAAGAACAGCTAGATAAAGGAAGCAGATGACTGGTTTCAAATATTTGTTAGAGGCCTTCATGTCACGTTCTTCTAACCTTAGAGTTGGATATTAGCATATATTTTGTCTTGTGTTCCATTGAAGAAAGTGCAATTTTTGCTCCTTGTGCTTCCACTATTTCACACGTATCTCTAAAGGTGTTTACATTTCTTAACACAGTTGCAATATCATCTGCATATGGCTGTATCCTACAGGATTACATCATTATTGCACCTTGTATCACAGGTTCATACAATTTTACTGTTCCTACCCCCTAATTTTCTGTGATTATCATTTAGTCATTATCATGTCAAATGGTTCAAGATGTTCTAAATTCTGAGAATAATAAGAGTAAGCTATAGGGGATAATGTACAATATGTACAAGAACCAAGAGGGAACATTAAAAATGCAATACAGATGACAAAGTGCTTGAATTAAAAAGGGTATAAGACAGGGGTGTAGTCTTTCATGTCTATTGTTCATTCTCTGCATCGAAGAAGCAATGATGGAAATAAAAGAAAGTACAAGATGAGATTAAAGTAGGAATATCGATTATAAGATTTACTGAGGGCAACCTGTCCTCAGTGAAAGTGAAAAATTACAAGATGTATTGAATGGCATGAACAGTTTAAAGGATCCAGAATATGAATTGAGAATAAACTGAAGAAAAGTGGTGAAAGTAATGAGGATTAACTGAAATGAGATTAGTGATAAACTTAACATAAAAATTCAGGACCACGAAGTACACATAGAAAAGAATTCTACTACCTTGGAAGCAAAATGACCTAAGGCAAATGAAGCAATGATGACATAAAAAGCATGTTAGTACAAGCTAAAAGGGTGTTGTGGGGCAATAGAAGTCTGCTATCAGACATCTACCTTAACCTGAGAAAGAAATTTCTGAGAATGTATGTTTGGAGCACAACAATCTATGGTAGTGAATAATGGACTGCAGAAAAACTGGAACTATGTAGAATCGATTAGTTTGAGTCCTGGTGGTATAGAAGGATGTTGAATGTTAGGTGGACTGATAAAATATAGAATGAAGTAGTTCTCCACAGAATCAAGGAAAAAAGGAACCTATAGAAAACAGTGACAAGGAGGAGGAAGAGGATGATAGGACATGTGGTAAGACATTGGAGAGTAACTTATTTGATACTAGAGGTCACTATAGAGAGTAAAAACTATAAGGGAAGGCAGAGGTTGAAGTACAACCAACAAATAATTAAGACTGAAGGGTACAAGTGGGACACTGAGTTGAAGAGGTTAGCACAAGAGGAATTCCTTCCAGGCCATATTGAACCAGTCAGAAGACTGGTGATTAGATAAAATAAACAAATAATTAATTTTTTGTATCTTCCTGAGTTCATTCTCTTGGCATTAATGATTTCTTCATCTATGTTTGTGTATATTTCTGTCTGTTGGAGGAAACCCTGCGTCTGTTGGCCGAAATCCTGTCTTGTCATTAAATAATAAAATATGAAGATTTCTAAGTGAAAAAGGATGAGGAAAGGATACAAGAAATAAATGTGGATCATCACCAATTTTAGCCTTGTAACTGCTCACAGGCTTAAAGCTATATCCCATTAACATATTGTTTCCTTGCCGTCATCTAAATGTTATATGTATACAAATTTCTGATTGCTTGGTGTAGGCTGGGCTAGTCCTCAGCATCAACCCTCTACAGTTGTAAACTGTGTATGTATGGTACTTAAGTGATCTTCACTTAACTGCCTGGATTGTGAAAAAAGTACAAGGCTCTAAAAGAAAGGACCCTCAACTTCAAGCAGCCAACTTCAGAGTCATGTGCTGCAGCTCAAGAGTAGTAGAGTTACTCTCAGGTATAGAGGCTTCTGCCTTAGTCAGCACAACATTGTATTTTCCTTCATTGTCCTTGAAAAGGTGAGATGTGCTACTTAAAAAATAACATGGTGGGGGTATCCCATTACTGTAGAACAATACAACACTTTTGATTTTGGATCTGTTAATGTAATACACACACCCCAAAATTAGAACTGAATGCGAAATGGAAAGGAGAAGTAATATCAGACCTATGCAATGTTATTTAAAGACAAATGGAATGTTGAGAAATAGCTGTGACTTACCTTTCTTATGTTTGACACATCAACCTTAAGACATCAGAGCATGATTTTCAATCACAGGGTATGCCTTGTATCCCAAATACCCTGTATTGCTATAATTTTTAATGCTTGGATAGTTAGTGATTGCATGTGGATGCAAAGGAATATTTGGATCAGCTGGAAAGTGTGGGTTAACTAAGGACATAGTATATATCCCCTTCATTTTGTTTCGATTTCTCTGATGACCATCCAATTTAGAGAAATACTGTATCTGCCAAGGAGAAAGAGCTCAAAGTGAAGGTCACCAAATGGGCACCTTATGCTAAAACAGTACAGCTGACAAACTTAGCTACTCAATTTGCTTCAGACCTCAAGAAAAACCTTCCAAACCTGCATGTTTCTACACGTGTATAGAGAGATACTACCACAAATACCTACTGTACTTGTAAATATTCTTGCAAAGTAACACACACAATTACCAGAGGTGAATTTCAGATACCACCATGAGTGAAACAAAAATAAACTGTAAGTATAATGCATCTGACTTGGAGTCTCCGTCAAATCCCAATAGTGTGTTTCCACCTCAACTTATATCCCCTTCTCTAATAAAAGTAGATTAATGCAGGAAAGGAAAATATGAACTGAGTAAATAAATCTGAAAACATGAGAAGAGAAATCTCTGGACCTGAAACACAGTTCAACACATCTACAGTGGAACAAGCAAGACCGAAGACACTATTCTTTGGTATCTTGGTTTCATCACAAAGATGGGAGCATTAAGACAAACATCGCCACTAAAATGCATCCCATAACTCTGTGGAATATGAATGGCTTCAGGACTTCTGTCAAAGATTTGAAGTTCCTTGTCGAGGGAATTCTTCTTGTGTTCCCAGGAGACGATGCAACACACTTGTGCTAAGTTATTGTTAAAGAAGCTAAAGCTGCCATTAACCTGAAGATTAGTTTGAATACCACAGTGCTTTGCTTGTCATGATCCTATTAGAGGTTGTATGCCCTTGCCTTCCTCTGACCTTTGAAGTGACTTACCCAGGCAGTTGTAGGGAGACCTACAGTTTAATGTGGGTTCTGAACCATATTGAACTTATCTGTTATCTGATCAAATGAACCTTTGATTTTCTACCACCTCATCTCAGGTAACTAGAGCGATGTTCCAAAGGTCATACAGGTTCTTTGAATGGGGTTAGGCCAATTTTCTCGAATGTTCTATTTCATCTCAGGCCTTAAGATTTAAATGGGTTGCTAGGGTTGACATTGCAAAGGTCATATGTTCCTTGCTTGAGGTGTGGCCAGTTTTCTCAAATGGTCCATTTCATGTCAGCCCATACGATTTCATTGGGGCAGAGGTCCTGTGGAGAAGCAGGCCTGTCAAGAAGAGATCTCATTCAGTTCTGTAAACCATTCCTGCATCATAGCTGACTTGTGTATTGGAGAGTGATCCTACTAGAATAGATTACTACTCAGAATATAGTGGTCGCACTTACGGAATCTGAACATTAATCGTAATATGAGTGTGCTAGGCAGCATCAATTTGGCCATTTATCCTGTGAACCATCCTTTGTCTACTGGGACACAAACAGCCTCAAACTACCAGAAACATTGCCACTGGAAAATGACTTAGTGGTTCGTCTGGAGATGGAAACGGCCACCATGCAGCCTCAGTAGAGCTCCAGTAATAGAGTAGAGAGGACGCCAGCAACAGCTTACAATTTTTACATAGATTTTATACATTTTTGTTTAGTGGTGTTCCTACATGCTTCTGACTAGGAATGAACAGTAGTAGATATTTATTTCTCTACTTTTAGTTGTGCTGTTTATTTTGTTGTAAGAATTCACTTATTTTTTTATCTTTTGTGTAGAGTGAGTTAACGTTGCTACATTAGTTACCAGTGCCACTTTATTTATTTAATCTTCCAACCTATTTGCATTTGCTTGTGTGCCAGTGTGCAGGAGACTAGTGTCAGTGACAAGCTTGGTGTTCTGTAGTTACTTGCATCTGTGTTTGGTAGGAAAATCCTTGTCTAAAAGACAGAATTTCTTTCCCATATGAATTTTAGCAGTAGAATGGGTAGGGAGTGGGCATGCCATACGTGAACTCTGGAAATGGTGTCTGCATGGGAAACGTCAGGTGTCACTCGATTTGCCCAGAAATTCTGCTGCTGAGGCACCGTCAAGTGTGCCCAATGCAGGGGAACTGCACTCACTGCAGAGTGCGAGGCAGGTTTAATGTTTTGACGTTATTCGAGGTGGGGAGAGAATGTGGGGCTGGCCATCTGGCCTCACCAATTCATCCTGTGATTGGACAAGTGGCCAATCCTTCAGCAGGGTCTGAGCAGGCAAATTGAAGGAGGTGTTCTACCGATTATCGAGACCACCAATGTTAGACATATTCTGGAACCCCTTAAAGAAATAGCATATAGGGCTGGAAAGAAGTTCAGTGTGCACTCAGTACTTCTGTCCAGCAAGGGGCTCATCCAAGATATGGAAGAGGCTGTGGGTGCAGGTTGCAGTCATCTTCAAGTTTTGACTTGTGTCAGCACCAGTAAGGCCTGTCCCTTGGTTTCTGAGGCCATCCTTACTTCATACGTGCAGCTGGCAGAAGTGGTGAAGACTGCTGGCCTCACTCATAGGGTGCAAGCAGATCTTACAGTTTGAAGAATTGATCAGAATCTGGTGGCTAGACACGAGTGAACAATTGCAACCAGAGGCTCTGTTGATTTTGTTATAGGCCTGGTTGCAGATTTCTGTCCTGCGTTTGGGATGAGGCATTGTAGGATTTGCATTGATAGGTCAGGGGTGCACTACGCAGAGGAGACAGCTACTCAGCTAACAGAGTACTTGCCTGGGCAATAGTTTGAGGTCCTCTGATGAACATTCACTAGTCGATAAGCAGAGTGTGAATTCAGATTATGTACAAAGTCCCTGAATTCACCAGCCTTTGTCACATTCAAATTGTACTCAGAACCAAGAAAAGAAAGTAGAAAGCTCTGAAATATTTAATAAGGAGTGGAAAGTATACTATAAAGACAGCTTAGATGCCATAGGAGGGGGAGTGTTCATCACAACTGACAGAAATATTGTCTGTCAAGGTCTAAATAGCGTCTGACTAAGAAGTTATCTGGATTTGAGTAACCAGCCTAAGTGTATTCAAGTTAATCATCGAATGTTTTTATCAGCCACCCACTCGGGAGCACAGTAGTACCAATCGTGCAGTATTAGTTGGAGGCAACTTAAACGTACCAAGTTAAACTGGGATGTATATGGATTCATTGCAGATTGTATGGACAGACTGTCGTGTAAAGTTATTCTGAGCACATTGTCCATAAACTGTCTTCAGCAGCTAGTTTGACAACTGACGTGTAATAGAAATACTTCAGACTTGGTACCTACTAATAGTCCTGACCTTACCAACAGTGTTAATTTAGACAGAGAGAATAGTGATTGTGGTATCATCATAGCAACAATGCTTGCTTAAGTTCATAAATCAATCCATCAAGAATGGTTGGAGAGCTTTTATGCTGGAAAATTCTGAGGAAACAGATTGTTGCATTTTCAATTAAAAAAAAAAAGAGATAGAGAGAGATGCGGGAAGTGCCGAAGAAACTGGTACAGTAGGCATGCATATTCAAATACAGAGATATGTAAACAGGCAAAATACAGCGCGGCGTAAACATGGTGCTCTGAGTCATAATCAATTTTAGTTTACATGGAGTGGGATGAGGGGTGAAGAAACACTATTCATACTGTAAAGAAGAAGAAAAACAGCACCACCTATATAAGATAACAAGTGTCTAGTGCAGTTGTTAGATTGGTTATTGCTGCTACAATGGCAGTTTATCAAGATTTAAGAGAGTTTGCACAAGTCGGTGTACAAGCGATGGGACACAGCATCTCTGAGGTAGAGATAAAGTAGGGATTTTCCCATACGACCATTTCAGGAGTGTACTGCAAATATCAGGAATCTGGTAAAACATCAAATCCCTGACATCGCTACGGCCGGAAAAAATCCTGCAAGAATGGGACCAACGATGACTGAAAAGAATCGTTCAACATGACAGAACTGCAACCCTTCCACAAATTGCTACAGATTTCAGTGCTGGGCCATCAACAAGTGTCAGCATGTGAATCATTCAACGAAACATCATCGATATGGGCTTTTGGAACCAAAGGCCCACATGTGTATCCTTGAGACTGCCTGACACAAAGTTTTATGCCTCGCCTGGGCCCGTCAACACCGACCTTGGACTGTTGATGACAAACATGTTGCCTGGTTGATGCAGTCTCGTGTCAAATTGTATCAAGCGGATGGACGTGTACGGGTGTGGAGACAACCTCATGAATCCATGGACCCTGCACGTCAGCAGGGGACTGTTCAAGCTGGTGGCGGCTCTGTAATGGTGCCGGCGTGTGCAGTTGGAGTGATATGGGACTCCTGATATGTCTAGATATGACTGACAGGTGACACGTATGTAAGCATCCTGTCTGATCACATGTAGCCATTGTGCATTTCGACATACTTCGGCAATTCCAGCAAGACGATGCAGCACCCCACACGTCCAGAATTGCTACAGAGTGGCTCCAGGAACACTCTTCTGTTGCCCACCAAACTCCCCAGACATGAACATTATTGAGCATATCTGGGATGCCTTTCAACATGCTGTTTAGAAGAGATCTCTGCCTCCTCTTACTGTTATGTATTTATGGACAACCCTTGCATGATTCACAATATAAATTTGCTCCAGCACTACTTCAAGCATTAGTCACGTCCATGCCACGTCGTGTTGCGGCACTTCTGCGTGCTCGCGGGTGCCCTAAACAATATTAGGCAGGTGTACCAGTTTCTTTGGCTCTTCAGTGTATAAAAAGATGATATGCAGAGCACATAGTAACTTTCACCACAATACATTAGCGAAAGATTTTACTAAGAACCCAAGAAAATTCTGCTCCTACATAAAATCACCAAATTAGTCAAAAGGTAGGAATTTTAATATTTTCAACATTTTGCAGCCGTCACCAACTGTATTAATATTAATTTTAAATTAACAACAGCCTCAGTTGCAATGTTCACCTAGATTTACCTAGGTTTCAGATGGGATAACCTAACCTTCTTCAAAATAAAAGGAACTAAGATTTGTCCATATGGACAATGTCAAAAACTAAAAACTATAATATGGTAATACATCGTCATATTTCAATAACTTAGCCAGGAAACAGCCTCGGCCCCACTTCGCGACCGCAGTACGGCAGCAACAGATGTTGTACTGGAACTGGCTATAGCCTCGAGAGTGCTTGCGCAATAGTGTGTCATGCGTACTTGTTAACACTGGTACCAACATGTACTCCTAAACTTTAAATTTTATGAATAACCAGGTGTGGCTAACAAATTGACATATATGTTATCCTGTAAGGAACAAAGATATATCAACTGTCTTAACATTTGTAATAATTTGTTGGATGTCAAAAGTGATGGGAGCAATGCGTTAACTATTTTAAGCCAACTTAGCATATTCGGGCTAATCATCGAACTTGACCGCATGAGGATAACTACGGGTTTGAAATACTAGATAATCCCATCTGTTCAGCAAATGGGAGTGCTAAAACCATGTTGGTAAGGGTATAGTGATAACTCCCTAAAATTATGGCAGATGGAATAACGATTGAAAACCTTCAAAAAAGTTTTTGTTTCGCAGCTGTAGCTGGTCGTTAAGGAGGTTAATTTTTTCATATAATAAGTGTTAAAAAATTTGCATTTCTTCCAAAATATCCAACCTCGCACCCTTCACTTCGCAATACAAGAGCTGAGTATTATTCGGAGTGTTGGGTGCGTGAGCCGTTTGCACTAAGTGTTCAGCGAATGTCGAACCACGCGTGACATCTCCAACTTTAATAGGGATATGTTCCTTGTGTCTTGTTAGTAAGGCTCTTCCTGTTTGGCTACTATAATATGCAGTTACAGATAATCTTAGTATGTGTTGTTTTATATTATCATTCAGGCAGCCTCTTACCATTAACTAATTATTTACTGACTCGTCCTCATGACTGTAATCCATGTTTTGTTTTTGGTGACTATTGTATGAGCCAAAATGTACTTTTATTCACAGTGCAGAAGATTTGTGTGTGTTGAGTTTTTCACTTGTCATATTGCCAAGACAAAGTTTAGAAAGAGACTTTTTTCTAATGTTAATATGAAACAATATGCATTACATGTATCTGTTCCCCCCCCCCCCTCCCAAAACTAAGGCCTATTGACTTGAACACTATTAAAAGAATTAAGTTATTATTATTATTTCTTTCTTTTCTCAGACGTTATGTCTGGTCAAAAATGGAAAGTGACGCGGACCTTGATCAAGCGTGACTTCCTTTTAACTGTACGGTATATGTTATATTGCATTTAGGAACTTTCGGGTAATTGAACATGTATCAATAATTACGGATTTCTGTAGTTGTATATATAAGTTTGGATGTAGCTGTATTGCATTGATGTACTGGTGGATATTGTGTGGTATGACTCCTGTAGTTGATAGTATAATTGGTATAATGTCAACTTTATCCTGATGCCACATGTCCTTGACTTCCTCAGCCAGATGGATGTATTTTTCAATTTTTTCTCCTGTTTTCTTTTGTATATTTGTTGTATTGGGTATGGGTATTTCGATTAGTTGTGTTAATTTCTTCTTTTTATTGGTGAGTATGATGTCAGGTTTGTTATGTGGTGTTGTTTTATCTGTTATAATGGTTCTGTTCCAGTATAATTTGTATTCATCATTCTCCAGTACATTTTGTGGTGCATACTTGTATGTGGGAACGTGTTGTTTTATAAGTTTATGTTGTAAGGCAAGCTGTTGATGTATTATTTTTGCTACATTGTCATGTCTTCTGGGGTATTCTGTATTTGCTAGTATTGTACATCCGCTTGTGATGTGATCTACTGTTTCTATTTGTTGTTTGCAAAGTCTGCATTTATCTGTTGTGGTATTGGGATCTTTAATAATATGCTTGCTGTAATATCTGGTGTTTATTGTTTGATCCTGTATTGCAATCATGAATCCTTCCATCTCACTGTATATATTGCCTTTTCTTAGCCATGTGTTGGATGCGTCTTGATCGATGTGTGGCTGTGTTAGATGATATGGGTGCTTGCCATGTAGTGTTTTCTTTTTCCAATTTACTTTCTTCGTATCTGTTGATGTTATGTGATCTAAGGGGTTGTAGAATTGGTTATGAAATTGCAGTGGTGTAGCTGATGTATTTATATGAGTGATTGCTTTGTGTATTTTGCTAGTTTCTGCTCGTTCTATAAAGAATTTTCTTAAATTGTCTACCTGTCCATAATGTAGGTTTTTTATATCGATAAATCCCCTTCCTCTTTCCTTTCTGCTTAATGTGAATCTTTCTGTTGCTAAATGTATGTGATGTATTCTATATTTGTGGCATTGTGATCGTGTAAGTGTATTGAGTGCTTCTAGGTCTGTGTTACTCCATTTCACTACTCCAAATGAGTAGGTCAATATTGGTATAGCATAAGTATTTATAGCTTTTGTCTTGTTTCTTGCTGTCAATTCTGTTTTCAGTATTTTTGTTAGTCTTTGTCTATATTTTTCTTTTAGTTCTTCTTTAATATTTGTATTATCTATTCCTATTTTTTGTCTGTATCCTAGATATTTATAGGCATCTGTTTTTTCCATCGCTTCTATGCAGTCGCTGTGGTTATCCAATACGTAATCTTCTTGTTTAGTGTGTTTTCCCTTGACTATGCTATTTTTCTTACATTTGTCTGTTCCAAAAGCCATATTTATATCATTGCTGAATACTTCTGTTATCTTTAGTAATTGGTTGAGTTGTTGATTTGTTGCTGCCAGTAGTTTTAGATCATCCATGTATAGCAAATGTGTGATTTTGTGTGGGTATGTTCCAGTAATATTGTATCCATAATTTGTATTATTTAGCATGTTGGGTAGTGGGTTCAGAGCAAGGCAGAACCAGAAAGGACTTAATGAGTCTCCTTGGTATATTCCACGCTTAATCTGTATTGGCTGTGATGTGATATTATTTGAATTTGTTTGGATATTAAGTGTGGTTTTCCAATTTTTCATTATTATTATTATTATTATTATTATTATTACTATTATTATTATTATTACATCATCGTCATCTGCTGAAGTCAGAGCAATCTCTTCTTGTGTGGGTGGACTAACAGCAGATGTTGCCACTACAGATGATCTTCATTGACCTGAAGCCTAAAACCTATGCCATCTATTATGGAAAACTAACTGCTTACCATCAGAAAAGAGGGATGTTTTCTATGTAGTATGTCTCTCATACAACAAGGAAGGAAAACATAAAACAGAAAAAAGTGCCTCTAAACATGGAATCAAACTACTGCCTATTTTTGTAGAAAGCCTACTAAGTTGACTGCTCACCTGTAGTGATTAGCAGCAAAACTTTGCCAGTTAAGGCTTCACATGAGCCAAGCCACTGCAGCGTATTTTATCATCATCTTCTGCAATATGTATAGAATTCAGACAGAAGTTATGCTTAATATTTCAAGTAATAATTCCGCTTCTGCATGGTCTCAGCATAATCCTGAAAAATACAATGTTGCATTTTATTCCTATCAGTGCTTTACCATATTTCGACTCTGGCTGCGATTTTATGCCGTCACTTTTTGTGCTGTCAATTGTAAGTCTGGGGCTGTCTCAGCTGGGTTTATCTTAGTATTTTGGCAAATTTCTGTAGTTAGCAACAAAAATGTGATACAAAAGTACAGTTCTAACAAGCTATCTTCTATGTAATACCTAAAATTCAGTGCCATTTTCCTTTCTAGTTTTTCCTTTCCTTAGTTTTTCCTTTCCTTAGTTTTTCCTTTCCTTAGTTTTTCCTTTCCTTAGTTTTTCCTTTCCTTAGTTTTTCCTTTCCTTAGTTTTTCCTTTCCTTAGTTTTTCCTTTCCTTAGTTTTTCCTTTCCTTAGTTTTTCCTTTCCTTAGTTTTTCCTTTCCTTAGTTTTTCCTTTCTCTGGTTTTTCCCCTTTCCTCGGTTTTTCCCCTTTCCTCGGTTTTTCCCCTTTCCTCGGTTTTTCCCCTTTCCTCGGTTTTTCCCCTTTCCTCGGTTTTTCCCCTTTCCTCGGTTTTTCCCCTTTCCTCGGTTTTTCCCCTTTCCTCGGTTTTTCCCCTTTCCTCGGTTTTTCCCCTTTCCTCGGTTTTTCCCCTTTCCTCGGTTTTTCCCCTTTCCTCGGTTTTTCCCCTTTCCTCGGTTTTTCCCCTTTCCTCGGTTTTTCCCCTTTCCTCGGTTTTTTCCCTTCTCACTATCCATACTAATTTCTGTTTTCCGTACAATCTAACCTGCCAGTATCAGTTTTGAGATTATTTCAGCTTCAATTCTCTTCAAAATATTTAACTATCATTACTTCCATATTGCATTCTAGAGACAGTTAAACATCATGTTACTCCTTGTATGGTGCGTGTATCTGCTTTCTAGTGTAGAATTGCACCCAATATGTTTTGGTTCCTAGTACCTGAATGCTTGATACTACTTAAGGCTGTAGTAGTCAGCCTGATCCCTACTGCCCACTAGTGGTCATTCAAGCTTTCATGATGGGTGGCAGGTGGTTGGGATTTAAGACATTTTCACTATGTTTCCATGAAATTTTGACATGAAGTATTTGTTAAGTAACTATTATTATTATATGCTTTAGCTTGCTGTAATTGCTTTATAAATTTTGTAAATTAAAGTCATTTCCTTACTTTCTAAATTACCATTACTGTGCAGCTGGTAGGTGGTTAAAAAATTGTACTACTAAAACACATACAAATGTGGACAGTAGGTAAAAAAGGTTGACTATCAGTGTCTTAAGGTATGCCTTTCATCTCTTTCCTTGTATGATTCTTCTTTAATTATGTACTGAGTCAACATTAACAATATAGAAATGATGCATGGCATACCTTTGTTTGTTCACTGTATACGGTCCTGTTGTGTGAAGTTTTGAGGTCCTGAAGCCTTTGTCATTATATTCAGTGCAATATACTTATTTACGCAGGGTTTGTTGTGTGGACATGGTAATACTGTGATGATATGTATTCCATACAACTGATCAGTTTTTACAAATGTGACTGATAAATTATGTTAAAAGAAATTTGTTTGTGTGTGTTGCAGATTTAAAGAAGGTTGAAATTACTGATATACACTTAACTTCCAAACGGGTTAGCGCTTGTGACAATGCAACGTTCTTATGCAAGGTGCATCCCTCAAACAGCAGTGTATGGTGGGAATTTGAAGATGTTAACATCAGCATTTCAGATGATAGGTAAGTCATAAATTGTGTCCTGAAATAAAGTAACATAAAGGTATATGTGAAAAACTATTTTTATAGTTTGATGAGTTCTCCAGTCCATGCTTGGTAGAACAATTTCAAACTTATGAAAAAAGAAAACTGTTATCGTCAAGTGCTTATGTTTTCATTCATAAGTTTTTCATAGTTGTTTTATGTACCATACATTAATTAACTTATTAGACTGAAACAAAGCTTAAAACATCTAGTTTAGTTGAAATGAACTTCAGAACACACTTATTCTGTGCTTTCTCTTGATTTGTGTGAGTGTACAATACATACTCTGTGGTGTGAATGGATCACAAATAATAGCTCGAGTTACAGTGATAATGTTAGTCATGTCCATTATTGTGCCAATAACATACAAGATTATATTCGTCTGTGATGTTAAGTGCCACTAAAATTTTGCATTATTTTAATCCCTGTTTCATGAAGTGTAATGTCAGGCTGATACAAATAAAAAGAATCACGAAAAAGAAGTGTTTCAAAGAAGAATCACAAAAAAATTGAGTCTTTTATGGAGAAATTGAATAAAATCATAGCTGATAATGATCAGCATGTTACTTGGAATGAAATATAGATAGATACTATTGTATGCACCAATGAGATGATAGAGGAGAAACAAATATAACCAAGAGACTGATGGGTAACAGAATAAATAAAAAACGTAAGGCAGAAAAGGAATATATTGAGAAAAGGAAAGTCAGAAAATGAGGAAACAGAGCGTATATGAAGGTTAGAGCTGTCCTGTACAAATGAAGTACAAAGTCTGTATTAATTGGAAATATAGATAGAAAATTATTGACTGATAGTTATCATATGAGGTATCAGACAATATGTGACTGGATTGAGAATTTATTGGTTGGGAGGATGCAGCATGTTGCCCTGGATGGAGTGTCATCGACAAACGTAGAAGTAACTTTGAGTGTACCCCAGGGAAGGTTGTTGGGACCCTTGCTGTGCATGTTGTATAGTAATGATCTTGCAGACAATATTAACAGTAATCTCAAACTTTTTACAGATGATGCGGTTATCTACGATGAAGCACAGCCTTAACAAAGCTGTACAGATATTCCGTTTGACCTTGGTAAGAGTTCGACTTGGTGAAATGATCGGCAACTCGCTTTCAGTGTTCAAAAATGCAAAATTTTTGGACAATCTGTGTTAATTCACCACAAATAAGGCAACTTTATTCATGGTTCAGTCCTTGGAAATTGGCAAATATGATGGCTCCTTTCTGCCATTCTGTCATGCATCCATGTTGACCCATCCTATGAATATAATATTGGTGTTTCTTCAGAACAGTGTTTTGTCCTCCAAATAAAACTCGTGCGCTGGTGGGGAGCGCCAAAGATGACCTTGGTTTGAGGAAGGCCGGTGTGTACCAGATTCCGTGTCAATGTGGCAAGTCGTATATTGGTCAGACGATGCGTACCGTCGAGGATCGATGCCGTGAACACCAGAGGCACACTCGACTGATGTATCCGAGCAAGTCGGCGGTCGCTGAGCATTGTTTGTCGGAAAATCACGCCATGGAGTATGACCGCACGAGGATTCTGGTACAGACGTCGAGATACTGGGACAGCGTTGTTAGAGAGGCCATCGAAATTTGCACCAATGACGACCTCATAAACCGTGACTGTGGCTATAATCTTAGCAAGGCTTGGGAACCAGCGATCGGGTTAATCAAGAGTAAATTGAGCAAACGTTTAGTTGTGACGAGCACGGCGGACAGAGCCATCACACCGACGTCATCTCAGACGCCGTCGCAATCTGTTCCACCGCGCGACCGTGGCACGGGGCGCGGAGGGCCGAGGGAGCGCGCCGCGGGCGGAGGGTATTTAAATCGGCCGCCGCTGCGACCGAACCCAGTTCCCTCTGAGCAGCCATAGCGTACGGATCTCCGTGCCAGCACGTTCACAGGAGCTCAGTCCGTCAGTTCACCTGATGATGGCGACATGTATGATCGCCGAAATATTGTGCCCGTTGGACACTATAGACCGGCAGCATACCCGTGGATATTTTGACTAAAGAGCAATCTAATCTGGAGTGTTTTGAAGGTGTGGTTCGTTGGAGGTGGTTTGGTGATGGTTTGGGTGTGTTTTGCTTATCATGATGTGGACCTACTCATTGAGATTACCATGAAGATGAACTAGGATGTTTATTTCAGCACTTAGTGGCTAAGTGTTGCCCTTTCTTATAAATCTTCGTGGTCAGTACGTTCTGTGCTCTCTAGTCTTCCAAGATGACAACCACGTCCACAGGGCTACACACATACATTATTGGTTTGGTGAATACACAAGCACCCTGTTGCATGTTGGCTGTCTTTTTAAATTGTCCAATCTTAATCCCATAGAAAATATCTGGGACATAGTAGTACTGCAGGGTAAACAGAGCAATCAACATCCCCTCATTTTGATAGCCTTACAGGATCTAATCATCAGTGAATGGGAAACTTGCTGGCAGATTAAAACTGTGCACTGGACTGGGACTTGTACCCAGGACCTTTGTCTTTCAAAGGCAAGTGCTGTACCAAGAGAGCACTTGTCTGCAAAAAGCAAAGGTCCCGGGTTTGAGTCCTAGTCCGGTGTACAGTTTTAATCTGCCAGCAAGTTTCATATTAGTGCACACTACACTGCTGAGTGAAAAATTCATTCTGGGATCAATGAGTGGGCTCAGCTAGATATGACATACCTGAAGAAAGGCAAAAGTAAGGGTTACATATTGTCAGCGCGCCATCTCCTGGGGATGAAATTTTTTTCTGGTGTGTTTATTTTTCGCCTTTTCTCTCCGTTCATCAGGGAGAGAAGGGGACTGATAATCAATGATTTGCAGGAGAAGTAAGAATAGAAGAAGAATAAATTTTGAATTACACATATAATTTTTTTATGGCTCTGAAATTAGTTAAAGTTGTTTGTAAATACATTTTGTTTTTCAGACATATTGTTGATAGAGTTGAAGATGAGTCTAGACTGACAGTAATTTGCGTCAATATGAGTGATGCCGGCAACTACACATGTTTTGCATCAGCAGGAGAGGATGAGGTGTCTCAAGCTATATATTTAAATGTTACAAGTAAGTGATGACTAATTAATTACTTCTCTTTCATCAATGATGCCATGACACAATAACTTATCATATGTTGTTACTATTTAAAATATGATTGAAATGATTAACTTGACATTATTAACATTCAAGTGGCGGTGGAGTAGTAGTAGTAGTAGTAGTAGTAGTAGTAGTAGTTGTTGTTGTTGTTGTTGTTGTTGTTGTTGTTTTGTACGAATACATGCTTCACGGCGATATACATTAATAAAATACTCTTGGGTTCCAAGCTGTGTCAAGTGGTTAACTGCCCACAAGCTTTTGGCAGAAATTGGTTGACTGTCATCTGAATGCCATTGCTGTGCTTGTATAGCTGCATTGCCACCAGTGATGTCACTCCATATAAGGCGATGTTTTGGTGGCAGGACCGCTGTGCATGCTTCAGCTCCCTAATCACAGGATGCAAGGCCACACTCAGCTGCAGTCCACCGTGTTTATTGAGGCTGTTGTCCGATATTTTAATTTATGTTGCTTCATGTACTACACTACCTCAGAAGCTGTTGGTCCATTTAATAATAGTAGTATTGTAAAATGCTATTCGGTGTCTGTTTTCCAGTGCATGCTCAGCTAAAGCTGATGTTTCGGAGTAGCATAGGTGGTAACACCTTTCATGTTCTGTGCGATACAGTTCAATAGTGTGGACAGTCTGACCAACATAAAACTACCCACAGCCACACATTATTTTGTATATTCTACCTGTTCTGAGGCCTACATCAACTTTCACAGGCTTCAATAGTTGCCAAATCTTTACTGGAGTCCTGAAGACTGTATCGAATTTGTTTCTTCAGGGGCTGTCTAATCTTCCCTGTTATTGAGCCACAAAACAGTAAAAATGCAGTCTTGTTTGTGTCTTCTTCAGAGGTCTTAGATGAAACAGCTCACAAAATTTGTCTGTTGTTGTAACTGTTTTCCTTGAAAACTTTACACAAGTGGCTCAGTTCCCTCAACAGCTTTTCTGCATCTGAGATGGTATTTTGTACATTCCAAGTGTTCTGAGGCCTACATCAACCTTCACATGTTTCATTAATTGCCGGATCTTTGCTAAAGACTGTGTCAATTTTATGTTTCTTCAGGAGCCGGCTAATCTTCCCAACTATTGAACACAAAACGATAAAAATCAAGTCTTCCTTGTGTCTTCTCCTGCTTTTGCAGTTTAGATGAAACTACTTGTGAAGTTTATCTGTTGTTGTAAAGTTTTTGTAAGTGGCTCAGTTCCCTTGGAAGGTTTTCGGCATCTGAGATGGTTTCAGCTCGATGTCCCAAGGTCCTCGGAACAGACTGTTTGGTGCTGGGTGGTGGTAGTTGGTGGCGTGCAGATACCGATCCGTGTGGATGGACTTACGGTAAATTCTGTGACCGAGACACCCATTGGCTTTTTGGCAGACACGAATGTCCAGGAATGGCAAGGAACCCTCCTTCTCTTCTTACGTCATGAACTTTATGTGGTTGTAGATGTTGTCGTGTTCCATGAATTCTTTGAGCTTTTCATGTCCATGAGACCATATGATGAAGTTACTGTTGACATAGCGAAAATAATAATAATAATAATAATAATAATAATAATAATAATAATAATAATAATAATAATAATAATAATTCCCGTGGAGGCCCGGGAAAAGAATAGGCCTCCGGTATGTTCTGCCAGTCGTAAAAGGCGACGAAAAGAACAAACCACTAATAGGGCTAACCCCCCTTTTAGTGTGATTACTCGGTTCAGGACAGAACTAAAGAAGCCTCGGACAAGCGCCGTCATGGTCGGGGACGACGCTTGAACCCTATGCCCGCCCACAATAGTAACGACACTGCTAGCCAACTAGAAAATGATTCAAATCCAAATAGAGGTGTTTTGCAGGATATGCTTCCTGCAACCACCCTAGAAGGAAAACAAAGACAGAGGATGAGATGGTCAGATGAAGTTAATCGACACCTCATGTTCTGTTATTACCAAGCAACAAACCTAGGAACCAACACAACTGGATACAGATCACAAGTATACACAACATTTATTACCAGATACCCAGAATTAAAATTTTTAACAGAACAACGACTAGCTGATCAGATCCGTGTAATAATCAAAAATAACAGGATACCCCAGTCAGAATTAGAAAACATCAAACAACAAGTACAACAAATACTAGAACAAAATAATGTGCAATCAGAAGAAGAAGAAAATACAGTAATGGACTCAAACATCCCAGAGCAAACAAACAAAGAACAACACACATCAATTAAACAATCAGAGGAAAACGACATCTTAAGACAGCCACCAGAACAAGCACAAATAGAACACGAAGTGACACACATGTTAGATATAGAAGAGAAATTTCAGCTGACATATATAGAATACAAAGACACAAATACAGACATTAGACCATTCTTGCATAGACCACCAAATAACCCACAAGTCGAAACAACAATAACAACTATCAACACAATCATACACAACAAAATAAATGAAAATACAACAATGGAAGAGTTACAACTACTGGTTTATGTAGGAGCACTCACTACAGTAAATATACACACTAGGCAGAGATCAGAACCAACCAACACACAGAAGAAACACACAAAACCAGCATGGCAACACAGGCTACAGATCAGAATAGAAAAACTGAGAAAAGACATCGGACAGCTAACACAATTTATAAGAAATGAAATATCAGACAAAAAACGAAAACGGTTAGGTAAAATCTCACAACAAGAAGCAATAGAGCAATTAGATGAAAAGAAGCAGAAATTACAAGCTTTGGCCAAACGATTTAGAAGATACAAAAAAAGTGAAAATAGAAGGAAACAAAACCAAACATTCAACACAAACCAAAAGAAATTTTACCAGACAATAGATAACACACACATTAAAATAGGCAATCCACCAAACATAACAGACATGGAACACTTCTGGAGCAACATATGGTCAAACCCGGTACAACATAACAGGCATGCACGGTGGATACAAGCAGAAACAGACTCATACAAGATGATACCACAAATGCCTGACGTGATAATTTTGCAACATGAAGTCACCCGAGCAATTAATTCTACGCACAATTGGAAAGCCCCTGGAAATGATAAAATAGCAAATTTCTGGCTAAAGAAGTTCACCTCAACACATTCACATCTAACTAAATTATTTAACAGTTACATTGCAGACCCATACACATTCCCTGATACACTTACACATGGAATAACCTATCTGAAACCTAAAGATCAAGCAGACACAGCAAACCCAGCTAAATATCGTCCCATAACATGCCTACCAACAATCTATAAAATATTAACTTCAGTCATTACACAGAAATTAATGACACATACAACACAGAACAAAATTATAAATGAAGAACAAAAAGGCTGTTGCAAAGGAGCAAGAGGATGTAAAGAGCAACTGATAATAGATACAGAGGTGACATATCAAGCTAAAACCAAACAAAGATCACTACACTACGCATACATTGATTACCAAAAAGCTTTTGATAGTGTACCCCACTCATGGTTACTACAGATACTGGAAATATACAAAGTAGATCCTAAATTGATACAGTTCCTAAACATAGTAATGAAAAACTGGAAAACCACACTTAATATCCAAACAAACTCTAATAATATCACATCACAGCCAATACAGATTAAGCGTGGAATATACCAAGGAGACTCATTAAGTCCTTTCTGGTTCTGCCTTGCTCTGAACCCACTATCCAACATGCTAAATAATACAAATTATGGATACAATATTACTGGAACATACCCACACAAAATCACACATTTGCTATACATGGATGATCTAAAACTACTGGCAGCAACCAATCAACAACTCAACCAATTATTAAAGATAACTGAAGTATTCAGCAATGATATAAATATGGCTTTTGGAACAGACAAATGTAAGAAAAATAGCATAGTCAAGGGAAAACACACTAAACAAGAAGATTACATATTGGTTAACCACAGCGACTGCATAGAAGCGATGGAAAAAACAGATGCCTATAAATATCTAGGATACAGACAAAAAATAGGAATAGATAATACAAATATTAAAGAAGAACTAAAAGAAAAATATAGACAAAGACTAACAAAAATACTGAAAACAGAATTGACAGCAAGAAACAAGACAAAAGCTATAAATACTTATGCCATACCAGTATTGACCTACTCATTTGGAGTAGTGAAATGGAGTAACACAGACCTAGAAGCACTCAATACACTTACACGATCACAATGCCACAAATATAGAATACATCACATACATTCAGCAACAGAAAGATTCACATTAAGCAGAAAGGAAGGAGGAAGGGGATTTATCGACATAAAAAACCTACACTATGGGCAGGTAGACAATTTAAGAAAATTCTTTCTAGAACGAGCAGAAACTAGCAAAATACACAAGGCAATCACTCATATAAATACATCGGCTACACCACTGCAACTTCATAACCACTTCTACAACCCTTTAGATCACATAACATCAACAAATACGAAGAAAGTAAATTGGAAAAAGAAAACACTACATGGCAAGCACCCGTATCATCTAACACAGCCACACATCGATCAAGACGCATCCAACACATGGCTAAGAAAAGGCAATATATACAGTGAGACAGAAGGATTCATGATTGCAATACAGGATCAAACAATAAACACCAGGTATTACAGCAAGCATATTATTAAAGATCCCAATACCACAACAGATAAATGCAGACTTTGTAAACAACAAATAGAAACAGTAGATCACATCACAAGCGGATGTACAATACTAGCAAATACAGAATACCCCAGAAGACATGACAATGTCGCAAAAATAATACATCAACAGCTTGCCTTACAACATAAACTTATAAAACAACACGTTCCTACATACAAGTATGCACCACAAAATGTACTGGAGAATGATGAATACAAATTATACTGGAACAGAACCATTATAACAGATAAAACAACGCCACATAACAAACCTGACATCATACTCACCAATAAAAAGAAGAAATTAACACAATTAATCGAAATATCCATACCCAATACAACAAATATACAAAAGAAAACAGGAGAAAAAATTGAAAAATACATCCAACTGGCTGAGGAAGTCAAAGACATGTGGCATCAGGATAAAGTTGACATCATACCAATTATACTATCAACTACAGGAGTCATACCACACAATATCCACCAATACATCAATGCAATACAGCTACATCCAAACATATATATACAATTACAGAAATCCGTAATTATTGATACATGTTCAATTACCCGAAAGTTCCTAAATGCAATATAACATGTACCGTACAGCAGAAAGGAAGTGACGCTTGATAAAGGTCCGCGTCACTCCATTCTTAACCAGACTTCTAAAAAGTGTGAGAAAGTAATCAAATAATAATAATAATAATAATAATAAAAGTGAAAATAGAAGGAAACAAAACCAAACATTCAACACAAACCAAAAGAAATTTTACCAAACAATAGATAACACACACATAAAAATAGACAATCCACCAAACATAAGAGACATGGAACACTTCTGGAGCAGCATATGGTCAAACCCGGTACAACATAACAGGCATGCACGGTGGATACAAGCAGAAACAGATACATACAAGATGATACCACAAATGCCTGAAGTGATAATTTTGCAACATGAAGTCACCCGAGCAATTAATTCTACGCACAATTGGAAAGCCCCTGGAAATGATAAAATAGCAAATTTCTGGTTAAAGAAGTTCACCTCAACACATTCACATCTAACTAAATTATTTAACAGTTACATTGCAGACCCATACATATTCCCTGATACACTTACACATGGAATAACTTATCTGAAACCTAAAGATCAAGCAGACACAGCAAACCCAGCTAAATATCGCCCCATAACATGCCTACCAACAATCTACAAAATATTAACTTCAGTCATTACACAGAAATTAATGACACATACAACACAGAACAAAATTATAAATGAAGAACAAAAAGGCTGCTGCAAAGGAGCGCGAGGATGTAAGGAGCAACTGATAATAGATGCAGAGGTGACATATCAAGCTAAAACTAAACAAAGGTCTCTACACTACGCATACATTGATTACCAAAAAGCTTTTGATAGTGTACCCCACTCATGGTTACTACAAATATTGGAAATATACAAAGTAGATCCTAAATTGATACAGTTCCTAAACATAGTAATGAAAAACTGGAAAACCACACTTAATATCCAAACAAATTCAGATAATATCACATCACAGCCAATACAGATTAAGCGTGGAATATACCAAGGAGACTCATTAAGTCCTTTCTGGTTCTGCCTTGCTCTGAACCCACTATCCAACATGCTAAATAATACAAATTATGGATACAATATTACTGGAACATACCCACACAAAATCACACATTTGCTATACATGGATGATCTAAAACTACTGGCAGCAACAAATCAACAACTCAACCAATTACTAAAGATAACAGAAGTATTCAGCAATGATATAAGTATGGCGTTTGGAACAGACAAATGTAAGAAAAATAGCATAGTCAAGGGGAAACACACTAAACAAGAAGATTACATATTGGATAACCACAGCGACTGCATAGAAGCGATGGAAAAAACGGATGCCTATAAATATCTAGGATACAGACAAAAAATAGGAATAGATAATACAAATATTAAAGAAGAACTAAAAGAAAAATATAGACAAAGACTAACAAAAATACTGAAAACAGAATTGACAGCAAGAAACAAGACCAAAGCTATAAATACTTATGCCATACCAATATTGACCTACTCATTTGGAGTAGTGAAATGGAGTAACACAGACCTAGAAGCACTCAATACACTTACACGATCACAATGCCATAAATATAGAATACATCACATACATTCAGCAACAGAAAGATTCACATTAAGCAGAAAGGAAGGAGGAAGGGGATTTATCGATATAAAAAACCTACATTATGGACAGGTAGACAATTTAAGAAAATTCTTTATAGAACGAGCAGAAACTAGCAAAATACACAAAGCAATCACTCATATAAATACATCGGCTACACCACTACAATTTCATAACCACCTCTACAACCCGTTAGACCACATAACATCAACAGATACGAAGAAAGTAAATTGGAAAAAGAAAACACTTCATGGCAAGCACCCGTATCATCTAACACAGCCACACATCGATCAAGACGCATCCAACACATGGCTAAGAAAAGGCAATATATACAGTGAGACAGAAGGATTCATGATTGCAATACAGGATCAAACAATAAACACCAGGTATTACAGCAAGCATATTATTAAAGATCCCAATACCACAACAGATAAATGCAGACTTTGTAAACAACAAATAGAAACAGTAGATCACATCACAAGCGGATGTACAATACTAGCAAATACAGAATACCCCAGAAGACATGACAATGTCGCAAAAATAATACATCAACAGCTTGCCTTACAACATAAACTTTTAAAACAACAAGTTCCTACATACAAGTATGCACCACAAAATGTACTGGAGAATGATGAATACAAATTATACTGGAACAGAACCATTATAACAGATAAAACAACGCCACATAACAAACCTGACATCATACTCACCAATAAAAAGAAGAAATTAACACAACTAATCGAAATATCCATACCCAATACAACAAATATACAAAAGAAAACAGGAGAAAAAATTGAAAAATATATCCAACTGGCTGAGGAAGTCAAAGACATGTGGCATCAGGATAAAGTTGACATCATACCAATTATACTATCAACTACAGGAGTCATACCACACAATATCCACCAGTACATCAATGCAATAGAGCTACATCCAAACGTATATATACAACTACAGAAATCAGTAATTATTGATACATGTTCAATTACCCGAAAGTTCCTAAATGCAATATAACACATACCATACAGTTAAAAGGAAGTGACGCCTGATCAAGGTCCGCGTCACTTTTCATTTTTAACCAGACTTAAAAACATCTGAGAAAGTAAAGAATAATAATAATAATAATAATAATAATAATAATAATAATAATAATAATTATACCACACAATATCCACCAATACATCAATGCAATACAGCTACATCCAAACATATATATACAATTACAGAAATCCGTAATTATTGATACATGTTCAATTACCCGAAAGTTCCTAAATGCAATATAACATGTACCGTACAGCAAAAAGGAAGTGACGCTTGATAAAGGTCCGCGTCACTCCATTCTTAACCAGACTTAACGTCTGAGAAAGTAAAGAAATAATAATAATAACTAGGCTTTGCAGGAGCTGTGTCCAAGGCAATGTCCTCAAAATGCTCCACAAAGAGGTTCACGACAAGTGGAGCTAATAGTTCCCCTATCACAAACCTGTCCGTCAGGTTGAAATACTCTCCACCACTTAAAAAACGTGATGATGTCAGTGTATGTTTAAAAAATCCTCAATGGTGTCGTCAAAGAGGTAGGTCAGCAGTTTTATAGAGTCTGTGATGGGCACACATGTGAATTAGGGAACTACATCAAAACTAACCAAAATATCCCCTTCACCAAGGCATAGATGTTTAATTTGATTGATTAAATCCGCCATATTTTGTATAAACATATATATTTTGTATAAACATCCAGCTTGCATCAGCAGGAGAGTGGCCAAATGCGATGGGTGGGCCATTGGCCCCAATTGTAGCAAACCTATTAATGGTGAGCATTTTGAGGACATCATCAAGGACATGGCTCCTGCAAAGCTTAGTTTTTTTTATCGCTACACCAACTATACCTTTCTCATGTGGCCTCATTGACATGAAAAGATCAGAGTTCCTGGAACACATCAGCATTATCCATAGCCACATTAAGTTCAGAACGGAAGTAGAGAATGACAGTTCCTTGCAGTTCCTGCACATTCTTCTCTGCCAAAAACCAAATGGGGACCTCGGCCACAGTGTTGACTGCAAGCCCACTCGCATGGATCGGTATCTGCATGCCTCCTCTACCACCACTCAGCACAGAAATGGTTTGTTCTGAGAACCTTGGTACATCGAGCTGAAATTACCTCAGATGCAAAAAGCCTGTTGAGGGAACTGAGCCACTTACGTAAAGTTTTCACGGAACAGTTACAACAACAGAAACATTTTGCAAGCTGTTTCATTTAAGCTGCAAAAGCAGAAGACCGCTGAAGGAGACACAAAGAAGATGGCATTTTTGCTATTTTGTGGCTCAATAACAGGGGAGATTAGCCAGCTCCTGAAGAAAGAAAATCAATACAGTCTTCAGGCCCCCAGCAAACGTCTGGCAACAAATGTAGCCTGTGAAGGTGATGTAGGGCTCAGAACACATAGGAAATAAAAATGGTTATGGGCAGTTTTATGTTGTATGACTGTCCACACTATTGAATAGCATCACATAGAATGTGAAAGGTATTTCCACCTACGCTATCCCGAAAATTCAGCTGTAGGGTAGTATGCACTGGAAAACAACACTGAATTGCATTTGATGATCCTTCTATTATTAAATGGGCCAACAGCTTCTGGGATATCATAATACATGAAGCAATAGAGATCAAAATATCGGACAACACCCTCAATAAAGACAGTGGTTTGCAGCTGAGTAAGGCTTGATACCCGTGGTCTAGGGGTAGCGTCTTTGATTCTTAATCAAAACGTCTTCGGTCCCGGGTTCGATCCCCGCCACTGCCTAAATTTTGATAAATAATCAGCATTGGCGGCCGAAGACTTCCGGCATAAGAAGTCAGCCTCATTCTGCCAACGGCCTTGTCAAAGAGGGCGGAGGAGTGGATAGAGGTTCAGTGCACTCTCTTGTCCTAGGGGTGGGAAATTGCCCCTAAAGGCGGAAGAATCAGCAATGATCAACGACATGAGGATGCAGAAGGCAATGGAAACCACTGCATTAAAGACACATAATGTGTATCCACAGGACATGTGGCCTGTACTCGAAGAAGTGTCATGATGATCTCTCCATTGGCAAAAGATTCCGGAATAGTCCCCCATTCGGATCTCTGGGAGGGGACTGCCAAGGGGGAGGTTACCATGAGAAAAAGATTGAATAATCAACGAAAGGATAACGTTCTAAGAGTCGGGGCGTGGAATGTCAGAAGCTTGAACGTGGTAGGGAAACTAGAAAATCTGAAAAGGGAAATGCAAAGGCTCAATCTAGATATAGTAGGTGCAGTGAAGTGAAGTGGAAGGAAGACAAGGATTTCTGGTCAGATGAGTATCGGGTAATATCAACAGCAGCAGAAAATGGTATAACAGGTGTAGGATTCGTTATGAATAGGAAGGTAGGGCAGAGGGTGTGTTACTGTGAACAATTCAGTGACCAGGTTGTTCTAATCAGAATCGACAGCAGACCAACACCGACAACGATAGTTCAGGTATACATGCCAACGTTGCAAGCTGAAGATGAACAGATAGAGAAAGTGTATGAGGATATTGAAAGGGTAATGCAGTATGTAAAGGGGGACGAAAATCTAATAGTCATGGGCGACTGGAATGCAGTTGTAGGGGAAGGAGTAGAAGAAAAGTTTACAGGAGAATATGGGCTTGGGACAAGGAATGAAAGAGGAGAAAGACTAACTGAGTTCTGTAACAAGTTTCAGCTAGTAATAGTGAATACCCTGTTCAAGAATCACAAGAGGAGGAGGTATACTTGGAAAAGGCCGGGAGATACGGGAAGATTTCAATTAGATTACATCATGGTCAGACAGAGATTCCGAAATCAGATACTGGACTGTAAGGCGTACCCAGGAGCAGATATAGACTCAGATCACAATATAGTAGTGATGAAGAGTAGGCTGAAGTTCCTGACATTAGTCAGGAAGAATCAATACGCAAAGAAGTGGGATACGGAAGTACTAAGGAATGACGAGATACGTTTGAAGTTCTCTAACGCTATAGATACAGCAATAAGGAATAGCGCAGTAGGCAGTACAGTTGAAGAGTAATGGACATCTCTAAAAAGGGCCATCACAGAAGTTGGGAAGGAAAACATAGGTACAAAGAAGGTAGCTGTGAAGAAACCATGGGTAACAGAAGAAATACTTCAGTTGATTGGTGAAAGGAGAAAGTACAAACGTGTTCCGGGAGAATCAGGAATACAGAAATACAAGTCGCTGAGGAATGAAATAAATAGGAAGTGCAGGGAAGCTAAGATGAAATGGCTGCAGGAAAAATGTGAAGACATCGAATAAGATATGATTGTCGGAAGGACAGACTCAGCATGCAGGAAAGTCAAAACAACCTTTGGTGACATTAAAAGCAACGGTGGTAACATTAAGAGTGCAATGGGAATTCCACTGTTAAATGCAGAGGAGAGAGCAGATAGGTGGAAAGAATACATTGAAAGCCTCTATGAGGGTGAAGATGTGTCTGATGTGATAGAAGAAGAAACAGGAGTCGATTTAGAAAAGATAGGGGATCCAGTATTAGAATCGGAATTTAAAAGAGCTTTGGAGGACTTACGGTCAAATAAGGCAGAGGGGATAGATAACATTCCATCAGAATTTCTAAAATCATTGGGGGAAGTGGCAACAAAACGACTATTCACGTTGGTGTGCAGAATATATGAGTCTGACGACATACCATCTGACTTTCGGAAAAGCATCATCCACACAATTCCGAAGACGGCAGGAGCTGACAAGTGCGAGAATTATCGCACAATCAGCTTAACAACTCATGCATTGAAGCTGCTTACAAGAATAATATACAGAAGAATGGAAAAGAAAATTGAGAATGCGCTAGGTGACGATCAGTTTGGCTTTAGGAGAAGTAAAGGGACGAGAGAGGCAATTCTGACGTTACGGCTAATAATGGAAGCAAGGCTAAAGAAAAATCAAGACACTTTCATAGGATTTTTCGACCTGGAAAAAGCGGTCAACAATATAAAAAAAAGCTGTTCGAGATTCTGAAAAAAGTAGGGGTAAGCTATAGGGAGAGACGGGTCATATACAATATGTACAACAACCAGGAGGGAATAATAAGAGTGGACGATCAAGAACGAAGTGCTCGTATTAAGAAGGGTGTAAGACAAAGCTGTAGCCTTTCGCCCCTACTTCAATCTGTACATTGAGGAAGCAATGATGGAAATAAAAGAAAGGTTCAGGAGTGGAATTAAAATACAAGGTGAAAGGATATCAATGATACGATTCGCTGATGACATTGCTATCCTGAGTGAAAGTGAAGAAGAATTAAATGATCTGCTGATTGGAATGAACAGTCTAATGAGTACACAGTATGGTTTGAGAGTAAATCAGAGAAAGACGAAGGTAGTGAGAAGTAGTAGAAATGAGAACAGCAAGAAACTTAACATCAGGATTGATGGTCACGAAGTCAATGAAGTTAAGGAATTCTGCTACCTAGGCAGTAAAATAACCAATGACAGATGGAGCAAGGAGGACATCAAAAGCAGACTCGCTATGGCAAAAAAGACATTTCTGGCCAAGAGAAGTCTACTAATATCAAATACCAGCCTTAATTTGAGGAAGAAATTTCTGAGGATGTACGTCTGGAGTACAGCATTGTATGGTAGTGAAACATGGACTGTGGGAAAACCGGAACAGAAGAGAATCGAAGCATTTGAGATGTGGTGCTATAGACGAATGTTGAAAATTAGGTGGACTGATAAGGTAAGGAATGAGGAGGTTCTATGCAGAATCTGAGAGGAAAGGAATATGTGGAAAACACTGATAAGGAGAAGGGAAAGGATGATAGGACATCTGCTAAGACATGAGGGAATGACTTCCATGGTACTAGAGGGAGCTGTAGAGGGCAAAAACTCTAGAGGAAGACAGAGATTGGAATACGTCAAGCAAATAATTGAGGACGTAGATTGCAAGTGCTACTCTGAGATGAATAGGTTAGCACAGGAAAGGAATTCGTGGAGGGCCGCATCAAACCAGTCAGTAGACTGAGGGGGGGGGGGGGGGGGGGAAGGCATGGGATCCTATGATTGGGGATTTGAAGCCGGCGCGGTGGTCACTTCACGAAAACATTGCCATATATGGGGTGGGAATTGGCCCAGTGATGTCACTGGCGCCGATGCGGCTATATAAGCACGGCAGTGGAATTCAGATGACTGTCAACCACTTGACAAAGGCAGAGGGGATCTCTGCCGTAAGTTTGTGGACAGTTAACCATTTGACGCGGATTGAAACCCGAGAATATTTTATTCATAGTGTCATCGTCGTCGTAGTCGTCGTCATCATCGTCGTCGTCATCTCAAGTCCGAAGACTCATTGAATGTAGCTCTCTGTGTCTGTCTATTTTGTGTAATCCTCTTCATCTCTGCATAGGTACTGCACTGCAACCTATGTCCATTTGAATGTGTTTACTGTGGTCAAGCCTTGGCTGCCTTCTACCAATTCAATCCCCCCCCCCACCCCCACCCCCACACACACACCCCTCTCCTCTCCTCTCGTCTCCATTCCTCTCCCCTCTTCTCGCCACATTACCAAATTGACATTTCCTTGATTCATTGCCCTTCTTTTGGGTAAGTTGTGCCATATATATATTTTTTTCTCTCTCCAGTCTAATTCAATACCTCTTCATTAGTTATCCTGTCTATCCAGCTCATCTTGAGCATTCTGTTGTAGCTCTGCATATCAGAAGCTGCTAGTTTCTTCTTATCTCTACCATTTTATCGGCCATTTTTCATTCCTCTATAAGGCCGATCTTCAGGCAAATACCTTAAGAAAGTTCGTCGTACCACTTAAATTTATTTTCGTTAGTAACAATGTTTTTCTTCAGATGCATATTTCTTACTATTCCCAGTCCGCATTTTATTTCTACTGTGCTTCAAACAAGAACAGATATTTACCTGTATCCTCAACAGAACTCACGTACTACTTATAGTGCCTTATTTCCTAATCGAATTCTCTCTGTGTTGCCTGATTTGATTACATTCCATTACTGTCATTATTTTTGTTGATGTTCATCATATAAACTCCTTTCAAGGCACTATCTACGAAGTTCTACTGTTCAAAATGCTTTACTATCTCTGATAAAATTACAAATTATCAGCAAACCCCAAAGTTTTTCTTCTACCTGAACTTGAATTTACACATTGAATAAAACTGCAGAAAGGCTACAACTGTACCTCACTCACTTCTCAACTATTGCTTTCGTTTCATGTTCTTCAACTCTTACACGTACACTGTTGTTTCTGTACAGGATGTAGATAACCTTTCACTCCCAATATTTTATCTCTGCTACCTTCAAAGTTTGGGAGCACATATCCTAGTCAACATAGTAAAAAGATACCACTAAATCTACAAGTGCTATTAATATAAGCTTGCCGTTTCTATATTTTAAGGTAAGACATCAGATCACCACTACCTCGAGTGTTTCATCATTTGACCTGACACCAAACTGATCTAATGATCTCCACCAGGTTGATTCTTCCTGGTCTTCTGTAAACAATTCATGTCAGCATTTTGCAACCATGGCTGATTAAACTGACGTTTTGTTAATATTTCCACATGGCATCACCTGCCTTTTTTGGAAATTGAATTATGAATTAGTATCAGACGTCAATCAAAACGTAATGTGGAATACTTGGGCCTTGTATGTTCTTCCAAGGGTATCAGTAAGTCTGAGAGAATATTGTTTGTTTCATGGGCCTTACTTCAATGTAGATCATACATATTTCTGTGCTCTGTCAAATTATTTTTGCAGTATATCATTTCCCATCTCATCATCACCTGCCACCTCTTCCCTTTCCATATCATCATCTTCAAGGCCATTTCTTTTTTAATAGCCCTTCTGTGTATTCTTATCACCTTCCAGCCATCCTATCTTTGCTTAGTGCTGGCTTGTCATCTCAGCTCTTGATATTCATGCTGCTGCTTCTCTTTTCTCCAGCAGTTTCTGTAGTTCTTGTACAGGTAGTAAGTATTAGCAATGATTAAATTGTTTTCAGTACAAAATTCTACCATACAGCTTCCCCTGTCCCCCTCCCCCCCCCCTCCCAACCCTCCCTGGTGTCTATCTTGGCTATGATAATGTATTCACTATCTGTTCACAGGCGTCAGTCACATTCCTGTTTTCTTATTAGACCTGCATTACACATGTTTGAATTTGTATTGTAATTCTTTACTCACCTGACCAGTAGTCTGTCATCCAGCCACTACACTTCCCTTATTCACATTGTAACTAACTTAAACCCATCTATTTATTTTTATAAATTTTCTAACATACCTACCAAATTAAGGAATCTAACATTCCACTCAGATCCATAAAATGCCAGTTTGTTTTTTCTGACCGCATCATCCTGAGCAGTCCCCACGCCTGGAGATCCAATTTAGGGACAATTTTACCTCCAAAGTATTTTATCCAAGAGGATGCCATCTTAAACCATACAAGAACTGCATACCCTCAGAAAACATAACAGCTGTAGTTTTCTTTCAGATGTCCACAGTACCAAACTAACGAGCATATTTGTCAAGGTCATGTCAGTTAATTATCCAGACTGTTGGTCCTATAACTAGTGAAAATGCTGCTGTCCATCTTCAGAAACCATGATTTAGTCTTGTCTTTCCACAGATTCCTACAGAATGTGGTTTCACAGATGTATGGTATTTCTGTCTGGATTGTTAAAGAATGCTGGCCATTCCACTGCGGCAAGTTTGTAGCAGTAGTAGTAGTAGTAGTAGTAGTAATAGTAATGATATAATAATGATGATGGTGATAACAACAACAACAACAACAACAACAACAAGCTTCTCACGATGTTACAATATGATGAGAAGTGAACAGGGCATGGGCCATTGTTTTTTGTGTTAATTTGAGAGAGAATATTTTACACGTACAGTCAGCAGTAGGCAAATGATGGAACATTTATGGATAGTTGGCTACTGAAAGTTCATGTTATTAAAAGTGAAACTGCAAGGTCAACCTTAGAAAATAAATGAAGCTCAAATTTGTGAAGAGAAACACTGTGTAAAAATTGCAGATTCAGCAGAATATTTCACCTAAAAATATTCTATACAGCTCGATGCTTTGATACATGGTGCCATACAGAGAAAAAATTGCCAGTTTCTGACATTTTCAAAATGATGTAAGTCTTCATATTAGCAAGATAGTATTGTCATTGCCCAAAGAAAATAGGATATGGTTGTGAGACAATGTTGTGTGTTTTAAAGGCTACCAAGGGCTACTTTGATGGCATCACCGCTGTGGCTACTAAAAGAACATATTGGATACCAACTTTTTTTAAATGTATTATGTGCAAAGTCTTTGTCACTGTGAGGATGGGCCATAGTGATTTCTTGATGCAAAGTTTGCACCAGCTTCCAGACACCTCTGCATTCCTCAGAAATCCCACACTAAAGCTCAGTACAGTATTTTAAATCTATTGGGCAATCCCAAAACTTTTCGTCTGATAGTGTATATGGCATTTTCTAGTTAAAAAATTCATTTTGTAACCTTACCAGTGCGTTCTGTAATCTTCACAAATATTTAATAAAAATACAAAGACTAATGGGACATTGTAAATGTATAATTATACACTCATAGGAAAAAAAGGGACCATGAAGGAATTACCCGACTAAGATGGAGATCAGTAGATGTGGTGTACATGTACAGAGGAACAAATAATTAAAATTTTAGAAAAATTGGACAGTTTATTCAAGAGAAGGTGGTTCACAAATTGAGCAAGTCAATAACACATTGGTCAACTCATGACCCATATGCAAGCAGTTATTCATCATGACATTGATTGATAGAGCTGTTGAAGTCCTCTTGAGGATATCATGCCAAATTTTGTCCAGTTGGTGTGTTAGATCATAAAAATCCCGAGCTGGTTGGAGGGCTGTGCCCACGATGCTCCAATCGTTCTCCGTTGGGATAAGATCCAGCGAGCTTGCTGGCCCCATCACTGGCTGGGGCATCTCCAGACTTGTCTTCACTGCCAGTCATGGATCAGTTCAAAGCGGGACTCATCGCTGAAAACGATTCTACCCAGTCAATGAAATTACAGACCAAAGACATGTCCGGAGACACCCCAGACAGTTGTGTGATAACCTGACTGTCACCTACAATACATCTCAACACCCAGAAGTGATAGTGTGGGGGTGGTATCTCTTTTTGTAGCAGGACCCCTTTGGTTGTCATCCAGGGCACTCTTACAAAACAGTGGTACGTCGATGATATTCTACGCCTCGTTTTGTTACTCTTCATGGAAAGCCATCCTGGGCTCACATTTCACCAAGATGATGCCCGCCTGCACACAGCAAGAGTTTCTACTGCTTGTCTTCATGCTTGGCAAATCCTACATTGACCAGCAAGGTCGCTGGATCTCTAACTTAATTGAGAATATTTGGAGTATTATAGGCAGGGTCCTCCAACTGGCTTGGGATTTTGGTCATCTGATGTGCCAATTGGACAGCGTTTGGTACAATATCCATCAGGAGGATATCCAGCAGCTCTGTCAATCAATGCCAAGCTGAATAACTGCTTGCATGTTACTTACTGACTTACTGAATTTGTGAACTCTTTCTCTTGCACAAGTCATCCAATTCTTCTGAAATTGTAATTACTTGTTGTTCTGTACATATACATGACATCTACCAATTTCTGTCCCATTTGGATAATTCCTTCATGGTGCATGGTTTTTTATTGCAAAACTTTCTATTTAATAACTTAAAAACAGTAAAATGTCACCATGTTTTACACCCGAGTCTTTCAGTTACCAGCAAAGTGAAAGGAATGAGACATCACTGAGACCTGAACTGGGGCAAAAATTCATTTTTGTTATTTCTCTTTCATGTTTACTGTGAATACAGAAAGATCTTTCTAGTAACTTGAAATTTACTCAACAGTTTGCTGCAATTTTGTAGGTGATGGTATTGTTCCTTACTAATTCTTTCACTTTTATGATTCCAGTGCCCGTTGTAGTTTTTCCTGGAGGATCGGGACGTATTAATGTGACTAGTTCAGGGAATGTATCGTGCATTTTCTGTGGCTATCCTATGACCGATGTCAGATGGTTCAGAATGGATGAAACATCATATGCTGAAATGTGAGTTGTTGCTCTTTCATTTACAAAAGTTTATCAGTTTTGTGTGTAGAAAGTTATATTTCTGATATAGGGCAACTGTGTACAAACCTATTGAATCCAAATAAGAGAGATGATAGAATGATCTTAACATAATACTGTCGAGACATCTAGCAGTGTAACACCGTGATGAATATCATGAAAGAGGTAATAAAATTCCTGTATCTCTTATTACATGCAGAGAGTCAGTCATTCAAAAAAAAGTAAGTCCAGAGAAGTTTTCAAGCAGGTATAATTCTAATTAGAAGAGTGTCCTTTTTTTTTTTTAGTCGATAGTAACTTTAGACTGTGGTGGATCCACCACTGATGCCAATGGGATATGGCCGGAGTACTGGATGGTAAACTGTTCACGCACGCCAGAATTAGAGGTGAATGATTTTAGATAATGGGAAAGAATTTCCAGCAATAGATACCCTTCAAATTACTCTAGTCACATAGATTTCAAATAGTAGTGTATGGTGTATACTTAACTATAACCACATCCGCGTCAGCAACTTTGAATGTCCATATTACTCAGCTGCTGGTGTTAACACTCACTCTTATTGGTAACATTTTCTTTGTGTTTTACATTTTAAAATGACTTTTCTATGCAGGGGAATGAACCATTGAATGAAACTTGTGGTCAGGAAATTCTAGAACCCTCACCTTTTACAGAGAACATTTTTAGTTGTGTTGCACCTTGAACTACACATGTTTAGCCTTTGATTTCCTATCTAAAAATATTAATTTTGAGCTCTTAACTTCTGTTCATTTTTACCAAAGTTGTTGTGGTAACCTCGGTATTAGAATTATATTTTGTGATATCCATGCAGTTTAGTAGGTTTGGAATCTTGATGTGAAGACAGTAGTGCCTCTTCCAGATAAAAAAATCACTGCTTCCAGGTTGCTATAGATTATTCATTTTTCCTTGTATGCCATAATATTTAAGACTCTATTAAGTTATAGTACAGTTACACGTATGCAGGCACAATCACTAAGAGTGCTGACAGTCCGTTTTAACATATAAATTTCCTTAATGTAACTGTTTTAAAGTGTAGCTGCCCCCTACCCCTTCCCTCCATATGCTGTGCTTCCAGTGAACTTAATTCACAGGCTTCCTCTCAAATTATATAAACATCATTTGAGCTGCTGTGCATAATGACTGATTCGGCCATGAGAAACAGTACATGTGGATTCGCGATGTTGGAAGTCCCAGCAACCACTGACAAAGTTAATGTTGAATCAACAACAACAGCAAAAGTTATGACAAAAGATCGTGTTGAGAAAATTCTGATGCTACATAAATTCACTAAGTGGATCGAACAAAGGCTTCTGTTCAGTCACTTGTTGACCAGTCCGGTGTGGCAGTAGAAGACAGCAGAAAAAAAAACTGGCATTTTAAATTTCACGTTTAAATAATCATGGACACAGGAGAATCGTACAGACGTTCCATCGTTTGACCATTGCACAGACTCCATTATGGAGAGGAGGGCATAGAAATAGGTATTCCTGGAGTTGAGAAGCAGCTGAAGGAGTCGAAAACAAGTAAGTCACCAGGTCTGGACAGAATCCCAATTTGGTTTTACAGAGTACTCTTCAGCATTGGCTCCTTACTTAGTTTGCATTTATCACAAATCTTACACCCAGCACAAAGTTCCAAGCAACTAGAAAAAAGTGCAGATGAATCTTGTGCATAAGAAGGGCAAATGTGAATGGACCTGCAGAATTACAGGCAAGTATCCTTGCTGTCAGTTTACTGCAGAATTCTGGAGAATATTCTAAGTTGGAAAATAATACGAGGGTTGGAACTTTAATAGTGGCAACTATTTATTTACAGCTCGTACAAAATAGATATGTGTTTCAAAGTTTTACTGACCTTCAAAGTAGTCACCAGCATTGTGTATATCCCGTTGCCAGCGATGTGGAAGTCGTAGGATACTCTTAGCAGTGCTAGTTGTGTTGACAGTTCGAGCGGTGCAGTCTATTGCTCGACGAATTTGTAGCAGTTCTGAAGCGAATACCATGAAGTGTTTCCTTCAGTTTAGAAATCGAGTTGAACTCACGAGGGCTTAAGTCAGGGGAGTGCAATAGGTGGTATAGCACTTAGCAGCCCCAACAGTCAAACAAATCAGTAACAGCTTGCACTGGACATGCTTGAACGTTGTCTTGCAAAATGATGTTCAGGTGCTGCAGAAAGTGTCTCTATGCTGTTCATTTTTGGAACACAACCTATAACCAGCTTAGAGATGGAAGTGATGACACCTTCTGCAGGACCTGACCATCGTTTTGCAGGACAATGCTCAAGTACGTACAGTGCAAGCTGTTACTGATTTGTTTGACTGATGGGGCTGCTAAGTGCTATACCGCCTACTGCACTCCCCTGACTTAAGCCCTCGTGAGTTCAACTCGATTTCTAAACTGAGGGAAACACTTCTCGGCATTCGCTCCAGAACTGCTACAAATTTGTTGGGCCATAGACAGCACCGCTCATTCTGTCAACACAACTGGCACTGCTAAGAGTATCCTAAGACTTCCACATTGCTGGCAACGGGTTCTACACAATGCTGGTGACTACTTTGAAGGTCAGTAAAACTTTGAACATGTATCTATTTTGTAAAAGCTGTAAATAAATAGTTACCACTATTAAAGTTCCAATCCTCATAAACTTCCTTTAGACAGAAAAGCTTCTGTCAGCTGTTAGTTCATATCTGTAGATTTCCGGAAAACATTTGACACTGCAGGATGTTAACAAAAGGTCTGAGCATATGGTATAGGTTCTCAGATATGTGAATGGTTCGAAGACTTCTTAATTAATACAACCCAGTATGTTGCCCTGGATGGAAAGTGCCCTAGGGAAGTGTAGCAGGACTGATGTTGTTCTCTATAAACAATATGACAGATAGGGTTGTGGTGGGCAACTATTTGCTGATGACACTTACGTGTACAGTACAGCATCATCATTGTGTAACTTTAGGAGGCTGCAGCATGACTTAGACAGAAATTCTATTTCGTGTGATGAATGGAGAACAGTGTTAGTTGTTACAGATGAGTAGGAAAAACAATTCTTTACTGTTCGAATATAACATTAGTGGTGTGATGCTTAGCATGGTCACATCGATTAAATATCTAGGAGAAATGTTTCAAAGCTATATTAGATGGAACGAGCACAAAAGACAGTAACAGGGAAGGTGATTGATATATTGGGAGAATTTTAGGAAAGTGAAGCTCATCTATAAAGGAGACTGTGTATAAAATCTTTGCATAACCCATTCTACACTGGACTCACATTCGGGAGGATGACGGCTCAATCTCATGTCTGGCCATCCTGATTTAGGTTTTCCCTGATTTCCCTAAATCGCTCCAGGCAAATGCCGGGATGGTTCCTTTGAAAGGGCACGGCCGACTTCTTTCCCCGCCCTTCCTTAATCCGATGAGACGGATGACTTGGCTGTCTGGTCCCCTCCCCCCAAAACAATCCAAGCCATAACCCATTCTTGAGTACTGCTCCATGTTTGGGCTTCCCATCAGGTTGGATTAAAGGAAGTCATGAAAGGCATTCAGAGATATGAGAATAGGTTTGGTACTGGTAGGATCGATTTCAGCACACAAGTATTACGGAAATGAAACTTCCTGGCAGATTAAAACTGTGTGCCAGACCAAGACTCAAACTCGGGACCTTTGCCTTTCACAGGCAAGTGCTCTACCATCTGAGCTACCCAAGCACGACTCACACCTTGTCTTCACAGCTTTACTTCTGCCAGTATCTCGTCTCCTACCTTCCAAACTTCACAGAAGCTCTCCTGCAAACCTTGCAGAACTAGCACTCCTGGAAGAAAGGATACATATGTCTCTGCAATATCCTTTCTTCCAGGAGTGCTAGTTCTGCAAGGTTCACAGGAGAGCTTCTGTGAAGTTTGGAAGGTAGGAGACGAGATACTGGCAGAAGTAAAGCTATGAGGATGGGGTGTGAGTTGTGCTTGGGTAGATCAGATGGTAGAGCATTTGCCGCGAAAGGCAAAAGTCCCGAGTTCGAGTCTCGGTCCGGCACACGGTTTTAATCTGCCAGGAAGTTTCATATCAGCACACACTTTGCTGCAGAGTGAAAATATCAGTACGGAAATGCTCTGTAAACTCAAATGGGAATCCCTGGAGGGAACATGGCATTCTTTCAAGAAACACTATTTAGAGAGCCGGCATTTGCAACTGAATGCAGAACAGTTATACTACCACCAACATAAATATCCCACAAGGATCACAGAGACAAAATAAGAGGATCAATTTCAGCACTCAAGTATTACGGAAATGAAACTTCCTGGCAGACTAAAACTGTGTGCCAGGCTGAGACTCGAACTCACATGGAGGCATATGGCTGATCATTTTTCCCTTGCTCTATTTGCAAGTGAAAGAGGAAAGGGAATGACTAACAGTACTACAAGGTCCCTCCACCATGCACTGTTGTATGTGGTGTTCAAAAAGTTTCTCCGCAGTGCCATATGATTGTTAGCCGCGTGTGCCATATGGTTGTTTGCCTGCCTGGGTTACTTCCCTTCAAGTGGACTCTCTCAACATTCCACTGTTTCGTTTATCTCTGCCTGCATCAGTAGTATCATTGGTGTGTGTCATTACATGTTGACGTGAATATTTAAGTTTAGTTCCTTTGTTAGTTTGTTTCGTTTTTGTCACTGTTAAAATGCTAACTATTGAAGAACATGCGTTTTTAGTCGAACAAGTGTTCAAAGCTGGAGGTAAATACACAGTTTCAGTTCGTCAAACATTTAATTCAGTTTTCCCGAAAACAACACTCCCACACCGCGATACTGTGCGAGATTTGATTAACAAATTTCAAATTACGGGTTCATTGACAGGTGCACCAAGAAGTGGTCATCCTATCATTTTGTCTGAGGATAAACTACTCAATATTTTCGATAAAATGTCCACGAATCTGAACAAGTCAGTAACGAAACTGACCCAGGAAATTGATGTTAGTGTCGGAACGGCCCACACAGCTGTAAGGAAAAAATTTGAACTTTTCTCATACAAAGTGACAGTCGTGCAAGAACTGAAAAATACTGATCATGGCAAGAGACTGCATTATTATCAATGGTTCAGAAATTTCATTCAACAAAATGGAAGGGATATTCTTAATGAAACGTTTTTCCACTGATGAGTAGTAGTTTCATTTATCCGGGTACATGAACTCGAAAAATTCTCGTATGTGGAGTACTGTAAATCCATTGTGTATTCGTGAGGAACCACTTCATTCTGTGAAAACAGGAGTTTGGATTGCAATTTCTAGATGTCGGATTGTGGGTCCCATATTTTTCAATGAAACAATAAATGCACAACAATACTGCAGTGATATTCTGTACCCATTCATAGGAGAACTTGTGTTACATGAAATAATGAACGATTATTGTCAGCAAGATTGGGCAACCACATATACAGCTCACATTTCAATGTCACTGCTTGCTGATGTTTTTTGTGATCGCATAATTTCACAGGGACTTTGGCCTCCATGATTGCCTGACCTAACACCACCTGCCTTTTTCTTCTGGGGTGCAGCAAAATTAACTGTCTATAAAAACCATCCAAAATCCATCGATGAATTGAAAACTGCAATATCCACTTTCACTGCTTCTGTTACAGAAGAAATGTTACAGCTTGTGTTTGGAAACATGATTAGACGAATTGATTTGTGTATTCAACAAAGGGGGGGGGGGGACATTTTCAACATTTAATGTGAAAATCTGTAAGTAAAAATGAATATTCAATAAATTAATAACTTGTATTTCACCGAGTTTCATTTTGGTATATCCACTGCAGCATACGGCACACGCGGTTAACAATCATACAGCACTGCAGAGAGACTTTTTGAACACTCCATATATTCTTTGCAAAGTATGTACGCAGATCTAGATGCTCATACTACATTAAGAGTTTGTGTTTCATGATATGATACGAATTGTAAAATTATGGTGGGTCTGAATGACTGGCAAATGTTTACTTTCAGAAGGCAATAGTCCACAACTGCCACTCGATACATAACATTATAAGCCTACCAGTAACGTCTACATTTATATTCGTAAACCACTTTGAAGTGCATGGCAGATGGTATCTCCTATTGTTCCAGTTACTGGGCTTTCTTCCCATTCCATTCACATATGGAGCACGGGAAGAATCTACATCTACATCTACATGTATACTCTTCAAATCACACTTAAGTGTCTGGCAGAGGGTTCATCGAACCACATACACAATAATTCTCTATTATTCCAATCTCAAGCAGTGCACAGAAAAAATGAACACCTATATCTTTCTGTGCCAGCTCTGATTTCCCTTATTTTATTATGATGATTGTTTCGCCCCACATAGGTCAGTGTCAACAAAATATTTCCATATTTGGAGGAGAAAGTTGGTGATTGAAATTTCATGAGAAGATTCTGCCGCAATGAAAAATGCTTCCGTTTTAATGGTTTCCACCCAAAATCCTGCATCATGTCAGTGACACTCTCTCCCCTATTTCGCGATAATACAAAATGTGCTGCTCTTTGAACTTTTTTGGTATACTATGTTAATCCTATCAGGTAAGGATCCCAGACCAGACAGCAGTACTCCAAAAGAGAATAGATAAGTAGAGTGTAGGCAGTCTCTTTAGTACATCTGTTATACTTTCTAAGTATTCAGCCATTAAAAGTCAGTCTCTGGTTTGTCTTCCTCACATTTTCTATGCATTCTTTCCAATTTAAATTGTTTGTAATTGTAATTCCTAGGTATTTAGTTGAATTTACGGCATTTCAATTTGGCTGATTTATCATGTAACCGAAGTTTAACTGATTCCTTTTAGCACTGATGTGGATGACCTCACCTTCTTCATTATTTACAGTCAATTTGCAATTTTTGTGCAATGCAGATAGCTTTTCTAATTTGTTTTGCAATTTGTCTTGATCTCCTGATGACTTTTCTAGATGATAAACGACAACATCATCTGCAAACAACCTTAGATGGCTGCTCAGATTGTCTCCTAAATCATTTATATAGATAAGGAACAGCAGATGGCCTATAGCACTATCTTGGGGAACGCCAGAAATCACTTCTGTGTACTCGGTGACGTTCCATCAGTTACTACGAACTATGAGCTCTCTGATAGGAAAGCAAGAATCCAATCTCATAACTGATACGATATTCCATAAGCGAGCAATTTCACTAAAAGCCGCGTGTGTGGTACAGTGTCATCAGTCTTTAGAGAATCTAGAAATACAGAATCAATTTGAAATCCCTTGTCAGTAGCACTTGACTGTGTGTCAATAGACAGTTCTTTTTTAGTTAATTCATAATGTTATAACACAATATGTGTTCTAAAATTAATGATACGGGCCTGTAATTTAGCAGATTACTCCTACTGCCTTTCTTGAATATTGATGTAACCTGTGCAACTTTCCAGTCTTTGGGTACTGATCTTTTGCCGAGTGAATGGTTGTATGTTATTGTTAAGTATGGAGCGATTGCATCAGCATACTCTGAAAGAAACCTAATTGGTAAACAGTCTGCACCAGAAGACTTGCTTTTCTTAAGTAACTTAAGTTGCTTCACTACTCTGACGATATCTACTGTTATTCATTTTGTCAGCTGTTCTTGATTCGAATTCTGGAATATTTACTTCATCTTTGCTGAAGGAATTTCGAAAGGCTGTGTTTAGTAACTCTGCTTTCGCAGCACTGTTGTCGATAGTGTTTCCATTGCTATCATGCAGAGAAGGTATTGACTGTGTCTTGCCCCTAGAACCCTTTACATGCGGCCAGAATCTCCTTGGATTTCTGCCAGGTTTTGAGACAAAGTTTAATTGTGGAAACTATTATATGCATCTTGCATTGATGTCCATGCTAAATTTTGAGCTTCAGTATAAGATTGCCAATCTTTGATATTTTGTATTCATTTAAATTTGGCATGCTTTCTTCATTGTTTCTGCAACAGTGTTCTGACCTGTTTTGTGTACCAATGGGGATCAGCTCTGCCATGTGTTAATTTATTGAGTATAAATATCTCAATTGCTGTTGATACTGTTAAGAATGATTGTTTAAATGCCTGTGTGTGTGCTGTAACACAATCCAAGTGTGAACAATATGTAGGGAGTTGCAATACATTCCTATAGTATTCATTACAGCTGATTCTTGAAACTTCATAAGCAGGCTTTCTCAGGTAGTTCACGTCTTACCTTTTAGAGCCCGCTAGTTTCTTCAGCATCTCTGTGATATGGGGCGAACAAACCTGTGATCTCCATGCTGCCCTTCTCTGTATATGTTAGTACTGGGACTACAGGGTTTCTACGCCAAGTACCGTTATCGAAGATGGCGACGATGATGTCATCCAAGATGGCAGCCATGACGTCAGCTGATTACGCAAGTACGGTCATCCAAGATGGTGGGAAGTTTGAACTTTGGCAGGAAAGTGCCACACCCCCCTCATCCAGAAAAATGGCGGGAAGTTCAAATTCCAAGAGGATAATGCACCACACCCCGGTTATCTCTACTAAGCAAAGAAAATCGCGGGTGGATAAGTCACTTGGCCTACCTCCACTAACTTGTCACCCGACCATCACCTCCTCCTACGAACTGGCGCCATGTTCAAATTCCAAGAGGATAATGCACCATACCCTGGTTATCTGTACTAAGTGAACAAAAACATGAGAAGATAGATCACTTGGCCTACCTCCACTAATTTAAGTCATCCGACCGCCACCTCCTACGAACTGGCGCCAAGTTCGAATTTTGGTGGTAAACAAAGGTCAATTCACGTATCTCTACTAAGATAAGAAAATTGTAGAAGAAAGCACACTTGTACTAACCTCAGTTGCCCGACTGCCACCTCCTCCTATGGATTTGTGGGAGAAAAGGACTTGTCTTTATTAGTTAAACAATTCGATGCAGGTGTGTTCACCACTGAGTCCAGAGCCCAACTGTCGTAGCACACATCGCCACCCACAGAGGGCACTCTCATGACTTCAGATGATGACACAAGTACCATAATCCAAGATGGCAGCACCCAGTGTGTTCACCACGAGGTCCAGAGCCCAACTGACTTAGTTCATATTGTCGCCGCCAGAGGGCGCTACCGTGACGTCAGCTGATGATGCAAGTACCGTTATTCAAGATGGCGGCATACAATGTGTTCACCAGAGGGTGCTGCTGTCCGTTTCGTGACATAATCGAAGATGGTGGGGGGGAAATGGCGGGAAAACAACTCTGGACCTAAGTCTTCATTTTGCAGGCAGTTTCTCCACCACGAGATCTAGATTGCAACCGACCTAGTGCAAAGCACTACCACCAGATGGTGCTGTCTTCCCTCATGTGACGTAACTCAAGATGGTGGTCTGGAGGGGGAAAATGGCGCGAAAATGACTCAGCCTGCTCTGGGTTGCTATACAGAGTAAGGAATGACTGCTCTCTATTTATTTTGAAACACTTTATTTAGGGATGCAGTATATTTATCACACTGACACAAAACACATGCTCTGACATGCTTGGGGCCATCTCACACAGCCCACAGACCTGTAAACTACTTCTAAATAACGCTCTCCAGACACACAATCAACTCCTAATTTTCCGAAATAATTTCAGCACAGACCTGCAAACTGCTCCTAAATAATGCAGCACAGTGATGTGTAGACACGCTTAGTACTCGTAAACTGTCCAAATAGCGCATGGCACAGCCTACAGGCCTTCTTGCAAAATAGTGCAATCAACATGCACAAGCACCACCACGCCCCCACACCCTGCCAACTAGAGCGCAAAGTGATGGGGCCTTCAGCTGTCAAACAGCACACTGGCCCCCACCCGGGTCCCGCAAGCATGAGATGGCGACGTCTTATTCATTCTTGGCACCTGAGAAATTCCTATCTAAATACGTATTCGCCTAGACACCATGGGTGATGTGAAAGCGCAGGAGCGGAGACGCTCCAAGGGGTGCGCACAGCTACAAGCCGCCACCAAAAGGGGGTTGAAAGTCGCCTGCCTCTATTTACATGTATACAGTCATGCTTATACTGACATCACAGTACTCCAACACGTGCTCACACGAGACACCTCCGAGCAGCAAATGTCTTTACCGCCGACGACAGAATAGACAGAATAGCACAGGGCGCATTGCTCCTAGTGCGACATGACACACCCCTTTAAGCGTACTTAACTACCCAGCGTGGCTCTCACCTTGCTGCGAAACATCTGCATGATGTCTCGCCATCTAAAACATTCTCATTGTTATTTTTATGTCACACGGCTTTGGAGAGAGAGAGAGAGAGAGAGAGAGAGAGAGAGAGAGAGAAAGTCGGCCTCTCGGGAATTGTTTACTGTCCCAGTTAGCACTCGCTTTCTTGATGTCTCAGTTCTATGCACGGAAATTCTTGCCCTAATAGAACCTGTTTACGAAAATAACATCCAATTCACTCGCCCCAGCACACCTAACGTGATACCCTTCCTGCTCTCAACATGCAAACATCCTCAATGCTATGTAGAGGCTCCTATATCCCAGCACAAAGGATGTGAATGAATCGAGCATTATCATTGGTTCTTATCGAATTTATGCATCAAATTACTGATACCACCTATATCGAAGCACTGTCTGCCTTTTCTTTTTCCTTCTGAAGACGAGACTTTCAGCGGTTATTTTACACAGATCGCTGTAGTGTACTGACAATTAAATTATACAAACTACCGTACATATCCTCAAGTACAGAAACACTCTTACGATAGGACACACGGTCATCCTTTCTACTCATGCCATAACATAAACCATACTAACTTTACAATGCAATATATACACCACTGTGTCTTGGGAAGAGGGACTTGATTGGGCAGATGTTAAAGAAAAAAACCCGATCGAAACAACTACTGCATGTTACTGTTACAAGCGATCTTGATTCTATCCTGCCTCGGGCATGGATGTGTGTGATATCCTTAGGTTAGTTAGGTTTAAGTAGTTCTGATGACATCAGATGTTAAGTCCCATAGTGCTCAGAGCCATTTGAACTATTTGATCTTGATTCTACAAGTGCACACAACCCCCCAGGGGGTCCATAACTCTTTTGTTTATACGTGCGTGGCCCTCCTTCCTTTCCGGGCTGCATACCATCCTTTCCCACATCCTTCCCCATACCCCATCTCCCCCCCCCCCCTGCCCCCCAACCTCACCTCCTCCCCCCTCACCTCCGCCTCTTCCCTTCCCTTTCTCCCCCTCTGGGAGTATGTTTAGTGCCTACATCCGGAGACGGACACTTGAAACTGTAACACAGTCTCTCTTCTTCACTTTCTCTGCTGGCAAGTCTTTGTCCTTTCTTTGTCCTCCTCTTTTCCTTACCTCTTCTCTTTACCATTTTCTCCGCTGCGGCGTTTCAGACCTCTCTTCTTTCCTTTCCTTTTCTTTGTTCCTCCCTTCCTCTTTTTTCCTTCCTGTGCGTGTCTGAAGGCCAACCCACGCATTCCCACGCGTAGCTGGTGATGGGATAACGCTTAATTCCCCATCCCAGGTAGACTTGATTACCCGAGCTGATACCTTCCGAAAGTGCCGATTGGTCCCTCAGTCCGTTTCTTGGGAGTTGTGACATGAGGTGTGGACAATCACCTAAGGCGGGAGTGCCCTCAGAGAGGGCCCTCACGAGGAAGGAGTGCGCCATCGGAGATGCCGGTAATCATGGGGGATACTTCCGCAATGGTTTCCTCATCATCTACTATGTCCGCTCACAAGCAAAAGTTAAATGAGTCTCAGCCACAGACAATTCTTCCATCGTTGCCATAGTTCCTCGGTCGGACGAAGGTCAAGACTTCTCCACAGTCAACCCTTTCATTATTCAGAAAGGTGTCGACACAGTTGCTGGTCCTGTAAAGTCTTGTTCGCGATTACGAAATGGCACCTTGTTGTTAGAAACAGTCAGTGCCCTGCAGGCACAAAAATTGCTGTGTACTTCACTGCTACACACCTTCCCTGTCCGGGTGGAGGCGCACCACACTTTAAATTCATCATGTGGGGTCGTTTATACACGCTCCCTCGACGGATTGTCCGACGAGGAAGTTCAACACTACCTGTCTGACCAGGGGGTAACAGCTGTTCATAGTCATGAAAAGGGTTGACAAGAACATCGTTCCAACCAGTACTGTCTTCTTGACATTTGACAGAGTTCAACTTCCATCGAACATAAAAGCGGGCTGTGAGATAATTTCCGTTCGCCCTTACATCCCAAACCCTACACGTTGCTATCGGTGTCAGCGGTTCATACCAGCCAGTCATGTTCCAATCCGGCCAAATGTGTTAGATGTGGCAAGGATGCCTGTGAGGGTGCTTGTCCACCTCCATCCCCTTGTTGCATCAACTGTATGGGTGACCACGCTGCTTCCTCTAGAGATTGCCCCATTTTTAAAGACGAATGGCTCATTCAGGAAATCAGAGCGAAGGAAGAGGTGTCGACCTTTGCTGCTCGAAAGTTATTCGCCAGTCGAAAGCCCACTGTGCCTCCCGCAGGTAAATACAGCACTGTTCTTGCCTCTCCTCGGTCAACAAAGGAGGCAGCCACGCAGACTTGTGATCTCACCTTTAGTGCCGCGGTCGTCAGATCGGCCAGCACAAAGATCGCCCATTCAACCTCCCCACTCTCCCGTGCTCACTCTATGGCTCACCCTTCATCGGGTTCTGCTAAATCCCGAGCCCCAAAATCATACACCCAGACTTCCAAAAAAGAGCCTACTCGTGAAGATTTTTTACGTACCCCGACTTCACAACCATCGTTCCTCCTTCATCTCAATGTCCTGTTTCCAAGAAGGCTAATAAGAAACCCAGTTCCTCTCCTTCTCCGCCATGGCGTCTCATCTACAGCACCACCTGGCGGTAATCGCACTCGGCCATCTTCTGTGTCACCAAGGTGCACTGCTGGCAGCCAATCAACCAGCCAATCGCTGGTGGCAGGAGCTGCTCCTGAACAACCTATGGATCAGGATTTTCTGCCTTCGGCTGAATGCCGTTCCACGCTGTCAGTCGCCGGCTCTGAGCAGGCATTGAGTTAAGGGCAACCTTGGTCACATTCTTCCCTTTTCTGTCCACGCTATGTCCATTATCCATTGGAATATCCGCAGCATTCGAGCCAATTGGGATGAATTGTCGATCCTCTTGTGATCCTACTCGCTGTTCATCTTCTGTCTTCAGGAAACAAAGCTGCGTCCCCATGATCGCTTTGTTTTCCCCCATTTTCAGTCAGTCCAATTTGATCTCCCCTCTGAAGGCACTCCACCACATTGAGGACTCATGATTCTTCTTCATGATACTCTCCATTATCACCCAATCCCCTTAAACAGTCCCATCCAAGCTGTCGCTGTCCGTCTTTCCCTTTGTGGATACACCTTATCTCTTTGTACTGTATACATTCCATCGTCCACACCAATGGCAAGAGCTGATCTCCTTCATCTTCTTGGTCAGCTTCCGCCCCCCTGTTTGCTGGTTGGGGACTTCAATGCCCACCACCCGCTTTGGGGATCTCCGCGTCCTTGTCTGCGCGGCTCACTGTTGATAGACATCTTCCACCAAGCGGATCTTGTTTGCCTCAACACTGGGGACCCTACATTTTTGTCTGCCTCCACGACAAATTTCTCTCATTTGGACCTTTCCGTCGGTACTGTTCCGCTAGCTCGGTGCTTCGAATGGTTCGCTCTTGCTGATAGACACTCGGGTGTCCACTTTCCATGTGTCCTCAGATTGCAGCCACAACTGCGATATATGCGCCAGAGACGCTGGAAGTTTGCCCAAGCCGATTGGACACTTTTTTCGTCTCTATCGACATTCGATGACCATCACTTTCCTAGCGTCGATGATGAGGTCACTCTTATTACAGAAGTTATTCTTACAGCTGCGGAACGTTCAATACCTCGCACCTCCGATTTGCCCCGGCGCCCCCCAGTTCCTTGGTGGAACGAGGCATGCTGTGATTCAATACACGAGTGGCGACGTGCTCTTCGCGTTTTCTGCCACCATCCTACTTTGGCCAACTGTACCCGCTATAAGCAGTTCCGTGCGCGATGCTGTCGCGTCATCCGCGATAGCAAGAAGGCAAGCTGGGACTCCTTATTAGCTCATTTAACACCTTCACTCCCTTTTCGGAAGTTTGGAGTCGGATTTGACAGTTATCTGGCGCCCCTAGTTTCTCCCCGGTCTCTGGGCTCACTGTCGTGCATGATACTTTGGGTCAACACTTTGCTGAGATTTCAAGCTCTTCAAATTACCCACCAGCTTTTCTCCTGAAGAAACGTGCAGTGGAAGTGCAACCTCTTGCTTTCTCCTCTCAAAGTCACGAAAGCTATAATACTGTTTTCTCCATGCGGGAACTCCAACACACACTCTCTTCTTCTCGCTCTTCCGCCCCAGGACCGGATGTTATCCACATCCAAATGTTGCTGCATTTATCATACCATAGTCTGTGTTACCTCCTTCGCCTTTATAATCGAATTTGGACAGACAGTACTTTTCCCAGGAGATGGCGGGAAGCTCTCGTCATACCTGTTCCAAAACCTGGAAAGGACAAACATATCCCCTCTAGCTATCGCCCCATTTCTCTCACGAGTAGTGTATGTAAGGTTTTGGAGCGTATGGTGAAGTTTGTTGAGCCTGGTGGCTGGAGTCCTGAAGTCTTTTAACTCAAGCCAAATTCGGTTTCCGAAAGCATCGTTCTGCAGTTGACCATCTTGTTGCTCTCAACAGTTATATCATGAACAATTTTCTCAGTAAACTCCAAACAGCAGCAATATTTTTTGATCTGGAGAAAGCTTACGATACCTGTTGGAGGACAGGCATCCTCCGCACACTGTTCTCTTGGGGCTTTCGAGGTCGGCTGCCCCTTTTTCTTCATGAATTTATGGCAGAGCGCACGTTTAAAGTGCGGGTGAACACTGCTTTCTCCCGTACTTTCTCCCAAGAAAACGGGGTACCGCAGGGCTCCGTGCTAAGTGTTGTACTGTTTGCCATTGCCATAAATCCAATTATAAATTGTCTCCTTCCTGATGTCTCGGGCTCCCTCTTTGTGGATGATTTTGCGATCTACTACAGCTCTCAACGGACCAGCCTTCTTGAACGACGTCTTCAAGGATGTCTCGATCGCCTCCACTCTTGGAGCATCCAAACCGGCTTCCGCCTTTCTCCCAGTAAGACCGTTTGTGTTAATTTTTGGCATCATAACGGAGTTTCTTCAGCTTTCCTTACATCTAGGCCCTGTCAACCTTCCGTTCGCCGACGTCGCTAAATTCTTGGGTCTTATGTTTGACAGAAAGCTGTGCTGGTCCTCCCATGTATCATATCTTTAGGCTACCTGTCTGTGATCCCTCAACACCTTCCATGTCCTGAATGGTACCTCCTGGGGAGCGGACCGAGTGGTCCTTCTCCGCCTCTGTCGCGCCTTAGTGTACTCGAAATTGGACTATAGAAGCATAGTTTACTCTTCTGCTCGGCCATCTATTCTTTGGCGTCTAGACTCTGTCCACCACCGTGGATTACGTTTAGTGTGTGGAGCTTTTTACACCAGCCCTGTGGAAAGCCTTTATCCTGAGACTGCTGAACCTCCGCTGTCCAATCGGCGAGCTGTCGTTCTGAGTCGTTATACTAGCCATCTGCCTTCCAATCCTGCTAATCCAGCCTATGACGTTTTTTTCGACGCCTCCTTGGATTTAGGGTATGCTAGCTGCCCTCCCTCCCTCCTACCACCGGGAGTCTGCTTCCGTCAACTGCTACATTCTCTTTCCTTCGACTTTCCTAAGACTTTCTTGACAACTTGGGGTACAGCACCGCCTTGGCCCCGGACCTGCCTGCTCCGTGACCTTTGTCAGTTTCCCAAGGAGTGTACCCCTTCTCGTGTTTATCATCGGGCATTTATTTACACTGATGGCTCAAAAACATCGTTTGGTGTTGGGAGTGCCTATATTGTTGGCGACACCCCAAATCGATTTCGGCTTCCCAACCAGTGTTCGGTTTTTACTGCGGAGCTTGATGCTGTTCTCCAGGCTGTCCAATACATCCGTCGCCATCAGTGGATACAGTATGTTATCTGCTCAGATTCGCTCAGCTCTCCCCTCAGTCTCCAAGCTCTCTACCCTGTCCACCCTCTGGTCCACCAGATTCAGGATTGCCTCCAATTGCTCCACTTGGGGGGCGTCTCTGTGGCGTTCCTCTGGATCCCAGGACATGTTGGTATCTCTGGAAATGAGGCGGCCGATATAGCGACCAAGGCTGCAGTCTCTCTTCTTCAGCCTGCTATTCACATGATTCCCTTCACCGATCTACGGAGTGTTTTATGTCGTTGTGTTGCTCTTTTATGGCACGCACATTGGTTGACACTTCCCAATAATAAATTGCGGGACGTGAAAGCTCTTCCCTGTGCTTGGACCTCTTCCTCCTGAACTCGTCGTCGGGAGGAGGTAATTTTAACTAGACTCCAGATAGGGCACTGTCTTATTAGCCATCGACATCTTTTAAGTGGCGATCCTCCCCCACTCTGTCCCCACTGCTCTCAACTGTGGACGGTGAGACACCTTTTACTTGCGTGCCCCTATTTTGCTCCTGTTACGCGCCCGTCTACAGCTGTCGCCTGGTATATCTTCCATTTTAGCAGATGACACGCGCTCAGCCGATCGCGTTCTCGAGTTTATTAGTGCCAGTGAGATGACGTCAGTCATTTGAAGCTCTTTTTGGGGGCAAACAACCCACCTTCTATAGTGGTTTTTTAAGCTTTCCTTCTGTTTTTAGTTTCCCCACTTTTTGAGTTTCGCTCCCATTGCTGCTGGTTTCCAGTTTCGTTTTTTTACCTTTTCCTAAGTCTCAGACATAGCGCTAATGACCGTAGCAGTTTTGCGCCATAAAACCACAAAAAAAAAAGTGCACACAAGTATCCATGTTAAAAGCTATACTCACTTTACGAATTGAGGTATGAAATTACCTCTGAATGATGTCCTTTTTTCCAGACAAATACCGCAACAGTGATTATAGGAATGTGTATTATCAGCCCACGATGCAACCTCATGATAAAATTACCCCCTTTTGAAAGTGATTCGACTAAGGAATGTGGTATGTAAGCGGTATTTGCGACTCCCTCACACCACCCAAGCTAGATAATTCTACAGTACTTCTAGCGCATTGTGTCTTGATACCCTATTAGAGGTTCTGCGATATATCCACTGAGTTACAGGCAACGACTGATGAAGTAGGAACACAAACAGTAGTAGTAGTAGTAGTAGTAGTAGTAGTAGAAAACACAAACAACAGTAGTAGTAGTAGTAGTAGTAGTAGTAGTAGATGATGTGCCGATTGAGGTTGTAAGAAGACAAATGTACAGTAGCTTCTCAGATCTCTAGTGTTACGCAATCCGCTAGAAATGATGTCAATCATGTGGAATCAGGTCTCTCCATTCAAGCACATACCTTTATCGTATCACACCCACAAGTGAATCCTATTTATGGAACTCCCGTATCTTGAAACGAGTCACCTTTCCCGAACCTAGCTGCTACAGTAAAATTGCAATGTGGATTTAGTCACTCCCTACGCATCTTGCAACTGCTCCCATTTCTACAGCTTTCCGCATGTGATCGTTCCAATTTAAGTCAGAACTGAGCAGAAGTCGGAGAAAGACACACCCACTATCTTCTGCGATCAGTATAGAAACAGAACAACCTGAGTTAATGCAACAGGACAGTGTTTTGACCATTCGGCGGAAATGCGCGCAATGTTGTACGTCCCCAAATTACATACAGGTACTACAGATCCACGTCCATTCAAATCAATCAGCCCAACATGGTATCATCATTATTCTATAAACACCCCCCCCCCCCCACCCCCCAAACAGAGAAAAGTTCTGAACTATAAAAGCTCGTCTAATTTAGAAGTCACATAGGCACCGATGCTGGTGCAATGACGCAAAGCTGCGGTGCGGTCCACCGCGGAGAAAGAGATTTCGCAATGCTTCCCCAGAATAGCGAGGTGTGCAGCGCTCCAAGCATTCCTAGCGGTATAACCAGTCCCTCACCGAATTGACACCTCAAACTGCTACTGCTCCTACCGTGTCTGTGGCACGATCCTATTAAATATACAGGCACTGCAGAGGCCACTTTAAAGTTTGATCACCTATACTCTAGGCAAATGATCTTATCCCACAGACAATACTAAATCACATTAGACGCTTCCTCAGGTCCTGCTTCAAACACTGTTTTTGTAACACCCTTTTGCACAATATGAAACATTTAGTTTTCCTGCCTCGACTTCCAGGCTTGTGCGAAGTTCTAAACTGACATTAAGAAGTTCTGATTGATGGCCTTTCACAGGAAACTGCACTTTGCATGGTGTAAATCATATTATTAGGGCGGATAGCATAAAACGCCACACATTGATTGATTTTAAATAAAAGACAATTACAACATAAGCAAACTGGAAGAGTTTTGCCATGTTGGCGAAGGTTACCAAACTACAGTCCAAACGTGATTCACCAGCTCTACATTTAGACTCGTCTCTCACACTGATGGAAAAGCTGATAGCTCTGCGTTCCCTTTCGACTGATTCCTCATATCACACTCATGTACTTGATCAGTGTTTCGTTGCTATGCGCCCCAGAAATTGTCACCTATAAACAAAACTCATCCCCCAACTCAAACAAGCGTTGTCAGTCAGTCATTATGTGGTAACCAGTGCATGGGTAAGATGGAAAAGGCAACATTGATGTACTGTAATAATAAGCATCACAGTTGATAGCGCGAACAGTTTTACAATAACTTCAACACTGGCCAGTGATGTGACAGCATATTCCCCCAATTTCAGTATTATAGCTAAACCACCCTTTCTCCACTTTTCAGGTATCAGTGCAATTATGGATAGATGACTGTGCAGTACATCCATTCAGTGTTAATTCTCGAACACGTAAATCATCAAAGTATACTAGACAGTGCTCCACATATTTCTATCACCTCTAGCATAGTGCTTAATTTACGATCTATCTCTCTGCATATGGGAGTCACAGAGCATTCTCGCTGTCTTAGGGTAAAATTAGAGAGTGAAAGACCCTCATCACATTGTCATTTACCAACCCGCCACGCAACAGCGTTAGCGCCTTAATCTGCAACCGTCCAGAAGAAGACTGCTACACTCCACCTCTCGTGAATGAATGGAGCTTTCAGAGACCTCCCCCATCTCAAGATGCGTCCGTGTCGAGGAGCTTAGCACCCCTTATCGATATATAGTAACAGATTTCAAAGTGCTGTGATGTAATAGCAGACAGTTAAGAAGAACAAGTCACGAATGATTTTTTTATATGCGATGGAGCTCCAGACGGATGGAGTTCGATGTATTTTTACGTAAGTCAACCAAGCTATCAACTCTAAAGTACTGTTCTAGAGTCTAGGATTGGTACCTGAAAGGTACTGGCACGAGAGAACATAAGCACTCGCACTCCTAAGGCTACAACATTCTGCACTTAGAACGGCCTATAATGGTAGATCACGTGCGTTTCCGACCTATCAGACGTATAAAATGTAGCCTTGTTAATATTCCTTTGTGAGAAATATATTTCAAGCGCATGACATACGTCCTCCTTCCCGCTTTCTCTACGAAAAACTATGTTATCGAACCGTAAAACACTTGCTCTGCGTGATACGAGCACAATATAGCTTTCCGGGGACATATAGTGTCCACTGTTCACGTCCAAACACTGTTCAGACACTGTACCATGCCTACATCAGACCTATATAAAATGATCGTTATTGCCCGGGGATACATCCTACAAGGAAACAAATGCATAGCAGCAGCTGATCGTACAGTGTAGGCTTTCATGGCCCATATTGTCTTCACGTAAAACTTCTGGGCTGATAGGCCGTGGTCGAAGTATAAAACTCTCCCACGACTGCGGGAGACATCCTCGGAGGTACAGCGGTGAACTGCATGATGAGTTTTGTTTATGGGTGACAACTTCTGGGGCGGGTAACACCGAAACACTGATCGCATACATGAGTGCGGATATGAGGAATTAGTCGAAAGGGAACGCAGAGCTATCAGCTATTCCGTCAGTGTGAGAGACGAGTCTAAATGTAGAGCTGGTGAATCACGTTTGGACTGTAGTTTGGTAACCTTCGCCAACATGGCAAAACTCTTCCAGTTTGCTTATGTTGTAATTGTCTTGTATTTAAAATCAATCAATGTGTGGCGTTTTATGCTATCCGCCCTAATAATATGATTTACACCGTGCAAAGTGCAGTTTCCTGTGAAAGGCCATCAATCAGAACTTCTTAATGTCAGTTTAGAACTTCGCACAAGCCTGGAAGTCGTGGCAGGAAAACTAAATGTTTCATATTGTGCAAAAGGGTGTTACAAAAACAGTGTTTGAAGCAGGACCTGAGGAAGCGTCTAATGTGATTTAGTATTGTCTGTGGGACAGGATCATTCCCTTAGAGTATAGGTGATCAAACTTTAAAGTGGCCTCTGCAGTGCCTGTATATTTAATAGGATCGTGCTACAGACGCGGTAGTAGCAGCAGCAGTTTGAGGTGTCAATTCGGTGAGGGACTGGTTATACCGCTAGGAATGCTTGGAGCGCTGCACACCTCGCTATTCTGGGGAAACATTGCGAAATCTCTTTCTCCGCGGTGGACCGCACCGCAGCTTTGCGTCATTGCACCAGCATCGGTGCCTATGTGACTTCTAAATTAGACGAGCTTTTATAGTTCAGAACTTTTCTCTGTTTGGGGGGTGGGGGGGGGGGGGGTGTTTATAGAATAATGATGATATACCATGTTGGGCTGATTGATTTGAATGGACGTGGATCTGTAGTACCTGTATGTAATTTGGGGACGTACAACATTGCGCGCATTTCCGCCGAATGGTCAAAACACTGTCCTGTTGCATTAACTCAGGTTGTTCTGTTTCTATACTGATCGCAGAAGATAGTGGGTGTGTCTTTCTCCGACTTCTGCTCAGTTCTGACTTAAATTGGAACGATCACATGCGGAAAGCTGTAGAAATGGGAGCAGTTGCAAGATGCTTAGGTGGTGACTAAAACCACGTTATAATTTCACTGTAGCAGCTAGGTTTGTGAAAGGTGACTCGTTTCAAGATACAGGAATGCCAGAAATATGATTCACTTGTGGGTGTGATCTGATGCAGGTATGTGCTTGAATGGAAAGACCTGATTTTCTAGCAGATAGCTTAACACTAGAGATCTGAGAAGCCAGTGTACAGTTTTCTTCTTACGACCTCAATCGAGACATCTACTACTACTACTACTACTGTTTGTATTCCTTCTCAATCAGTCATCACCTATAACTCAGTGGATATAGTGCAGAACCTCTGATACTGTATAGAGACAGAATGCGCTAGAAGTACTATAGAAGTATCTAGCTTTGGTGGTGTGAGGTAGTGACAAATACCGCTTACGTACCACGTTCCTTAGCGGAATCACTTTCAAAATGCAGTAATTTTATCATGAGTTTGCATCGTGGGCTGATAATACACATTCCAAGATAACCGTCGCGGTATTTGTCCGGAAAAAAAGACCTCATTCAGAGGTAATGTCGCACCTCAATTCGCTTGTGACATTAACATGCAGTAGTTGTTGCGATCGGGTTTTTTCTTTAACATCTGCCTGATTATGTCTCTCTTTCTAAGACACAGTGGTTACACTTGCAAGAAAAACGTGAGACATACCCACCTGTTGTTGATTTTTGGTCAGTCTTATTTCGTATTGTAGGCAATCAGTTATTGACGAAGTATTCTACTTAGTAGTGGTGGGTGCGTGATATGTTCGCATTTGAGCACAGGTTTATAAAGTATGTGTTTGTGGAACGGAAATGAGTATGTCCAGTCGTAAGGAGGGTATAGATTTGGATACTGTGATAGCAAAGGGAATAGTAGGTAAAGTAGTATGGAAGGTATAGATATTTCTATTTCCAGAGCCACAGCCTTCAGCAGGGTGTATTTTCGATACTTCGCTCATTGTCGAGTCCCGTTCAATTGAGGCCACAATCGTAAAATTTAATTGTAAGTATAATGATAAAAGATATATGTGATGGGTTTTCCAGAATGATTCCGTGTATGCATGGCCTGTGGTGGTAATGATTGATGTTTCCTGTTAACGGTGGGAGCCGTCCAAATGCAGCGGCCTGTTGGAGTGTAGGAATGTATCTGAGATAACTCTGCCCTCGTCTAGACGACCGAATAGTGAACTAATACTTGGTACGTGTTGGTCGGCTTTCGTGATAAAGTGGAAATTTGAAAAGATTGTGTATGGAGGTGCGTTTGCACTGGACTGTTTTTCGCTCCCATTTAAAATGTTCGGTTGACTTCTTCTGCACATTGTGTTCCTTTATTTAGTTGAGAGAAGATCGGATGGTGTGTGGAAGACACGTTTGCCTCTTCTCTACACATATGGAAGACCTTAGCTGGCCTGTAAATTATAGGGGTGGTTTGGAATGTTTACATGACCTACTTCGGCATTCGAGAGTGGAAATATAAGCTTCCTATATTTGTTTCTAGTTAGTCAGTGGCTTATAGCAAGCTGCACCTCACTAAAGTTTGAAGTTTGTAGAGAAATAATTTCCTGTCTATATCTTGGGAATTATGTTGAGTTTGTGATCGGTAGGAGGCCGCCTAGTGCTTGATATCAAGAAGTTCCGTGAAAAATGGTATAATATTATGCTGAACCACGCAAAAATACATGTGTTTTTGTAAACCCTGAGTCTGGATGTGTCTGTAGAAAAGCGAGCACATTTGGAACAGAAACAGTAACGCGTTTGTGCCGAGGGGAAACAATCATGAATCTGCAGAAGAGTTCTGACAACAGCTTCGGTCCACTGAGGGTGCTCTGATGTAAAAGGGATGATTTTGTATGGTGCTGCATGTCAAGTCTGTAAAAAGAAAGAAAAGGGTGACGGTGCTTGCCTAGGACTGGGAAGCATTGTGACACATAGCCTGTGTGTGTGTCGGCATATCACAATTTTTTCGGGTACTGTACAGATATAAAAGATAACTGCACTGTTTGTGTAAAATATGTATATGTTGGATTGTAAAGTTACTGTGGCTTACGTTGTGTACAATGTATATATATTGTATTGTAAAGTTACTACAGATTATGTTATGGCATGAGTAGAGAGGACGACTGTTTTTCCTATCTTAAGAGTGTTTCTGTACTTGAGGATATGTATGGTAGTTTGTATGATCTAATTGTCAGTGCCATATGGTGATCTGTGTAAAATAACTGCTGAAAGTCTCGTCTGCAGAAGGGAAAAAAAAACGCCAGACAGTGCTTCGATATCAGCGGTATCAGTAATTCGGCGGGTAAATTTGATAATAGCCAATGATAATGCTCGATTAGCACACAATCTGTGTGTTGGGATATAGGAGGCTCTACATAGCGTGAGGACGTTTGTGTATGTTGAGAGCACAAAGAGTATCACGTTAGGTGCCCTGGGACGAGTGAACGTTTTAGATGGTGAGTCACCATGCAGACGTTTTGCGGCGAGGTGAGCCACGCTGGGTAGTTAAGTATGCTTAAACGGGTGTGTCATGTTGCACAAGGAGCAATGCGCCCTGTGCTATTCTGTCATTGGCGGTAAAGACATCTGCTGCTCGGAGGTGTCTCGTGTGAGCACGTGTTGGAATTCTGTGACGTCAGTATAAGCATGACTGTATACATGTAAATAGAGGCAGGCGACTTTCTACCCCCTTTCGGGTGTGCCTCGCGGCTGTGCACACCCCTTGGAGCGTCTGTGCTCCCACGCCCTCACGTCAGCCACAGTGTCTAGGTGAACACGTATTTAGATAGAAATTTCTCGGGTGCCAAGAATGAATAAGGTGTCGCCGTCTCATGCTTGCGGGATCCGGGCGGGGGCCTGTGCGTGGTTTGACAGCTGATGGCCACATCACTTTGCGCTCTAGTTGGCAGGGTGTCTGGGCTTGGTGGTGCTTGCGCACGTTGATTGCACTATTTTGCAAGCAGGCCTGTAGGCTGTGCCATGCTCTTTGGACAGTTTACGAGTACTGAGCATGTCTACACATCACTGTGCTGCATCATTTAGGAGTAGTTTGCAGGTCTGTACTGAAATTATGTCAGAAAATTAGGAGTTAATTGCGTGTCTGGAGAGCGTTATTTAGAAGTAGTTTACAGGTCTTTGGGCTGTGTGAGATGGCCCCAAGCATGTCAGAGCATGTGTTTTGTGTCAGTGAGATAAATATACTGCATCCCTAAATAAAGTGTTTCAAAATAAACAGAGTGCAGTCATTCCTTACTCTGTATACCAACCAGAACAGGCTGAGTCATTTTCGCGTCAATTTCCCCCTCCAGACCACCATCTTGAGTTACGTCACGTGAGGGAGACAGCACCATCTGGTGGCAGTGCTTTGCACTAGGTCAGTTGCAATCTAGATCTCGTGGTGGAGAAACTGCTTGCAAAATTAAGAGTTGTGTCTAGAGCCATTTCCCCCCACCATCTTCAATTATGTCACGGATGGACGACAGCACCCTCTGCCGGTGGTACTGAGTACTAGTCCTTGTGGTGAACACATTGTGTGCCGACATCTTGAATAACGGTTCTTGCATCATCAGCTGACGTCACAGTAGCGCCCTCTGGCAGCAACAATATGAACTAGGTCATTTGGGCTCTGGACCTCGTGGTGAACACACTGGGTGCCGACATCTTGGATTACTTTACTTGCGTCATCATCCAAAGTCATGAGTGCGCCCTCTGCTGGTGGCAATGTGTACTAAGCCAGTTGGGCTCTGGACTCCGTGGCGAACACACCTGCATCAAATTGTTTAACTAATAAAGACAAGTCCTTTTCTCCCACGAATCCTTAGGAGGACGTGGTGGTCGGCTGACTGAGGTTAGCACAAGTGTGCTTTCTTTTGTGTCATTTTCTTAGCTTAGTAGAGATACGCAAATTAACCTTTATTTACTGCCAAAATTCAAACTTGGCGGCGGTTCGGAGGAAGAAGTGGTGGTCGGGTGACTTAGGTTAGTGGCGGTAGGCCAAGTGAGCTATCTTCCCTCGATTTTCTTTGCGTAGTAGAAATAAATTGGGTATGGCGCATTATCCTCTTGGAATTTGAACTTCCCACCATTTTTCTGGTGGCACTTTCCAGCCAAAATTCAAACTTCCCTTCATCTTGGATAACGGTATTTGCATCATCAGCTGACGTCATCACACTGGACTCGCATTCGGGAGGACGACGGTTCAATCCCGTGTCCGGCCATCCTGATTTAGGTTTTCCGTGATTTCCGTAAATCGCTCCAGGCAAATGCCGGGATGGTTCCTTTCGAAGGGCATGGCCGACTTCCTTCCCCTTCCTTCCCTAGTCCGATGAGACCGATGACCTCGCTGTCTGGTCTTCCCCAAAAACAACAACTGACGCTATCGCTGCCATCTTGGATGACGCCATCGCCGCCATCTTGGATGACACCATCGCCGCCATCTTGGATGACGCCATCGTTGCCAACTTGGATGACGTCATCGTTGCCAACTTGGGTAACGATACTTGGCATAGAAACCCTGTTGTCCCAATACTTATGTTCAGTATCTACTGTTAGTCCTATTTGGTATGGGTCCCATGATTGTATTTCCTGAGAGACAGAGAGAGAGAGAGAGAGAGAGAGAGAGAATGAATATATAGAAGATGATTAACTGAAACTAACATAAAGCTGCTAGCGTCTGGCAGTTTGGTGTTCTATTCGGCGATCTGAGGTTAATGCCTCATATGTCCTGATTAGTCAGTTTCTGGTACACTACATTGATATTTCATCTTTTGCATCTGACGACATTTGCCACTGATCTTCAGTAGTCACTGAAGATTTTGCTATCTAATCTTGTCATTACTCTTTGAATTTTGTGATGTACGGAATTTATTGCTACTACACCCTCAAGTTTTAATAAGTACAATATTTTCCGTTCGCTCTTGTGATAATGGTATTATTCAGAAGAAATTTGTGCACTAGTGCAACACTGACAAATGCAATGATGAATGATATTTTAATTAAAGAAAGAAAGAAATAAAGAAAAAGAAAACAAAGATTCGTCCATTCCATGAATAATGCTGTCCTATTCAATATTTGTCACTACTCTTTCTTCTGAAAAATTGTATGTATGTATATTTTGCTTTGAAATCTTGTTTACCATTTTCAATTTTTAACCATCCATACTTTGGTATTAGATTATCACACACACTTGCTCCTCTCTCCCCTCCCCCCTCCCCCTCCCCGCCACGCGCGCGCACGCGCTCGCACGCGCTCGCACACACACACACACACACACACACACACACACACACACACAATTTAAAGCAAAGAAAATTTATCTGCTTACGGAAGAAATAAAAATTTTTATTTATGAGTTTTGGCGGATATAGTAGAAAAATACCTTACCTTGAAAATAATTAGTCAAAAAACCATATAAAAAGTTTAGGAAAAGGTTGTCTCACATGCTTTGGCATAATACATTGTAAATGCAAAATGGCCAGTTGTTGAAGAGAATGTTTAATTAATAACTACAAGGTATTCCTGACAGCACGTTTCTTTACCTTGTGTAAGTGCCAAATGTGTGTTACTTTCTTTATTTCTGTAGATATGAAATTACAACAGGGTTAGTGAATACAAAAATGTGTGTGCATTAATGTGTGATACTTTGCAAACATGATGTGCCCCACTTGACTTTCATTTCGGTTTTGATTTTGTGGAAGTAACCCGTGCTTCAACTTTAGGTTTGAAAATTGATTCTTTATTATAATGTGATGTGGAAAATGAGGTTGTTAGTGATGCAAAAAATTGTGGCCATGTTAGTATCCAGTGATATTATGCATTTATACCCCTATGGACACTAATTTACAAACATTTGCACAGATTCTTCACATATTATTGTCATAGTTTTTATACAAGTGTAATAGTGGGCAATAACAATATTTATTGCCTTTGTCAATATTTCCTGTGATATTATTTCTGTTTTGCTGTTATTTGTTACAGGGAACAGTTTTCTGTAAACTCTATTAACTATACATGCACAGAAACATTACTAGAGTTTGAATCAGTGACAAGAAAAGACAATGGTACATACAAGTGTATGGCATTGGGTCCCCAGGGTGATGTCAGTGGCAATGTTACTTTGTTTGTACTTGGTAAGTTAAGAGGAGGATACAAAAGTGTATTTATTATGTTATGATGATGATGATGATAAATACTTAAATGAGTACTTGGTTCCAGAGAAGCCACAGGTGAACATTGACTTTGTTAAAGCGGTAGGAGCACGTCGAATCTTTTTGAACTGGACAGTTAATGATGGGAATGAGCCTGTAGAGGAATATTTCATTCAGGTGGGTCACCAAAGCCACAGTAAAAACTTTTGATGTAAACCAAAGTTTACAAGACTTAATATGACAAAATATGATGGCTTGTTTATTACTTTTTAATTTTTCAACTACTGCTGGATGTAATTAATTCTTTAAAGCTAGTTTAAAACTCATATTTTTATGGTGGTAATTTTATGGGGCCAGGCCTTCTGTGTTTCATCAGTTGCAGCACATTCCAAGGTAACTCACTGATCTTGATTTTGGTAGACCACTAAATAACAGATAGTCTTCCTTCTGTTGCCTTAGCTTATGCTCTGTCCTTACTGATTTTGATTTTGACAGAACAATAAATAACAACTTGTGTTCCTTCAGTTGGCTCTTTGTATTGGTCATTTGTTCATGATTAATACTTGGGTGTTGTTCAGTATTGTGTGCAGTGAGTATTTTATGTTGTAAAAAGCATCCATGTTTGAAGATAAGATTTAAATTTTTGAGTGAAGTTATTTTCTGTCATCGTACTCACCACTGTACCCTTTTTAGGCCCACAATGGAGTGAGTCACTTAAAAATATAACAGTAGTAGCATATGAAAGGTATTACTAAGACTTACTTATCTTTACAAACATGGTTTTTATAAGCTGTGTTGCAACCTTTGAAATACATGCCCAGCTAACCTGGATTAAAACTGACATTTTGTAAATATTCACAGTGCCCAGGGACTATATTACCACTAAATGAACTGTGTGTAGTTTAGAAAACAATGTTAACTGTTTTTATAAAATAAACTCATCAGTAATTTGGAAGGCAAACTATTTGTCTTCTTTTCTTCCTAATGGGAAGTAATTTGTTGAATTTCATTTGTTAAAAACAATCAAAACAGATAATTTGCAATAACAGGAATGATTTGCACACAATGAAAATGCGAAATTTATCTTTTGTTTCCTTTGGCCCTTACTTCTCCAGGTCAGCTTCAACAAGCTTTTTCATTATTCTGAAAAATTTCATGTCAGTATTTTACAGCCATGACACATGAAACTGATTGTTCTGTAATATTTGCTCCTGTCAGCACAAACCTTCTTTGGAATTGGAATTATTACCTTTTTCTTGAATGTTGAGGGTATTTTGCCCCTCTTGTATATCTTGCACCCAGGCAGAGTAGTTTTGTCATGGCAGGCTCTCCCAAGGCTCTCAATATTTTTGAGGGAGTGTCGTCTACTCTAGGGGCCTTGGTTCAACTTGAGTCTGTCAAATTCTTCTCACAAAATTATATTTCCCCACTCATCTTCATCCACCACCTCTTCCCTTTCTATAATTCATTTTCTTGTACAGTACTTTTATATATGCAGTCCACCTTTCAACTGTCTGTCCTTTGCTTGGTACATGCTCGCCAGCTGAGCTCTTGATATTCATACAGCTGCTTTTCTTTTTTTCCAGAGCCTACTGTAACTTTGCTATAGACAGCATCTACACTCCTGGAAATTGAAATAAGAACACCGTGAATTCATTGTCCCAGGAAGGGGAAACTTTATTGCCACATTCCTGGGGTCAGATGCATCACATGATCACACTGACAGAACCACAGGCACATAGACACAGGCAACAGAGCATGCACAATGTCGGCACTAGTACAGTGTATATCCACCTTTCGCAGCAATGCAGGCTGCTATTCTCCCATGGAGACGATCGTAGAGATGCTGGATGTAGTCCTGTGGAACGGCTTGCCATGCCATTTCCACCTGGCGCCTCAGTTGGACCAGCGTTCGTGCTGGACGTGCAGACCGCGTGAGACGACGCTTCATCCAGTCCCAAACATGCTCAATGGGGGACAGATCCGGAGATCTTGCTGGCCAGGGTAGTTGACTTACACCTTCTAGAGCACGTTGGGTGGCACGGGATACATGCGGACGTGCATTGTCCTGTTGGAACAGCAAGTTCCCTTGCCGGTCTAGGAATGGTAGAACGATGAGTTCGATGACGGTTTGGATGTACCGTGCACTATTCAGTGTCCCCTCGACGATCACCAGTGGTGTACGGCCAGTGTAGGAGATCGCTCCCCACACCATGATGCCGGGTGTTGGCCCTGTGTGCCTCGGTCGTATGCAGTCCTGATTGTGGCGCTCACCTGCACGGCGCCAAACACGCATACGACCATCATTGGCACCAAGGCAGAAGCGACTCTCATCGCTGAAGACGACACGTCTCCATTCGTCCCTCCATTCACGCCTGTCGCGACACCACTGGAGGCGGGCTGCACGATGTTGGGGCGTGAGCGGAAGATGGCCTAACGGTGTGCGGGACCGTAGCCCAGCTTCATGGAGACGGTTGCGAATGGTCCTCGCCGATACCCCAGGAGCAACAGTGTCCCTAATTTGCTGGGAAGTGGCGGTGCGGTCCCCTACGACACTGCGTAGGATCCTACGGTCTTGGCGTGCATCCGTGCGTCGCTGCGGTCCGGTTCCAGGTCGACGGGCACGTGCACCTTCCGCCGACCACTGGCGACAACATCGATGTACTGTGGAGACCTCACGCCCCACGTGTTGAGCAATTCGGCGGTACGTCCACCCGGCCTCCCGCGTGCCCACTATACGCCCTCGCTCAAAGTCCGTCAACTGCACATACGGTTCACGTCCACGCTGTCGCGGCATGCTACCAGTGTTAAAGACTGCGATGGAGCTCCGTATGCCACGGCAAACTGGCTGACACTGACGGCGGCGGTGCACAAATGCTGCGCAGCTAGCGCCATTCGACGGCCAACACCGCGGTTCCTGGTGTGTCCGCTGTGCCGTGCGTGTGATCATTGCTTGTACAGCCCTCTCGCAGTGTCCAGAGCAAGTATGGTGGGTCTGACACACCGGTGTCAATGTGTTCTTTTTTCCATTTCCAGGAGTGTATTTTTCCTTTAGTTGTGCATGCTTTAGTAGTTATGTATTTGGGCTCTGACCTTACCTTCTTTGCCAATTTGCACTTTCTGTCAATATCATTTTTTGACTCCTGTATTCCCTTCTGTCTGTTTCATTTGATATTTTTTAAAAATATTTTCTTCCTTTGACTATTAAATTCAATATCTCATGTGTTATCCAAGGATTTCTACTGGATTTTGGGTTTATCATATTTAGTCCTCTGCTGTTTTCACTATTTCATTTCGTATTCATCTTTTATTGTACTACTTTTCTCTGTTTCAGTCAAATGTCGCCTAATGCTGCCTTTGAAAATTTCAACAGTCTTTGGTTCTTTCAGTTAATCCAGGTTCTATCCCCTTAATTTCCTACCTTTCTACAATTTCTTCAGTTTTAATCTGCAGTTCATAGTAACTAAAATATGATTGGGGGCTAATCTACCTCTGGAACTGTTTTGCAGTTTAAAATCTGCTTTCAAAATCTGTGTAGTGCCATTACATAATTTATCTGACACTGCCAGATGTCTCCGCATTTCTTTCACGTATAGTTATCTTTCATGAGTTTCAATCAAGTTTTTCACAATCTTTAAATTTCGTTCTGTGCAAAATTCTGCCATATGACTTCTCCTTTCTTTCCTTTCTCGCAGCCCATGTCCTATTATTATTTTTCCTTCTCTTCCTTTTCCTTCTGTCAAATTCCAGTCACTCATTACAATTAAACTTCTGTATTCCTAGGGGATCTGAATAATTTCTTGTGTTGCATCATACATTATTTACTCCCAGTACCACCTTTGTAACTAGTAGGCATATACAGGGTGACAATTATTGAACTATATGAAATAAAATCGTCATAATTTATGAACGGGTTGCATTAGAACTGACCAGTTGGCCCGAGGGCATGATGGGAATTAGTATGCGCATGCATGGTTTGTTTTAGCAATGAAGCTCACTTTCATTTTGGATGGGTTTGTCAATAAGCAAAATTGGTGGATTTGGGGGACTGAGAATCCACATTTCGCAATCAAAAAGTCTCTTCACCCTCAACAGGTGACTGCATGGTGTTCAATGTTCAATGGAATAATCAGTGTGATATTCCTTGATGGCACAGTGACTGCCAAATGGTACGTGAAGGTTTTGGAAGATAGGGTGTATACAACCCAAGACAACCGAGAGATCCAGGAAAAACCCGGGAATTTTTTCATCCGAGTGAAAACTGGGTAAAATCCGGGAATTTATTAGAATTCCAGGAATTTTTCATTGTGTTAGTTTTCAGTTACATTTTTGTAATTTTGACTGGTAAGAACCGATACTCTAACAAAGGATATTACTGTATCCCGCTAATGCAGAATATACTGCAGCATTGAAACGTGAACGAGAGAAAAAACAAAAATAAAACATAAATCGCAAAGTAAATGCACTGTATAAAATAACACAGTGCACGTACAAACGTCTGCCAAAAGCAAAATGTGTCAAAGGCTTTAGGAAGACTATGCAATGCTTCATAACAACAAATTGCCTCCGATGAGCGTAACGTCACAACTGTTTACATTAGATTCATTTAAGCAGTTACGAGCGGACTCGTGCGCACATGCAGTTGAGTCGCATTTGAGTAATACATTCTCCTGCTTCTGGCTACAGAAATGTGGCTGTTGGCTGTGTAAGCAGCAGTAGCAGCAATCAGCCGCATGGTTTCCGGAAAAATTTTACTGGCTCTCCCAAGCTGCTAGATTCATGTGTGTGCTGCAGGCCCGGATCTAGTGTGGGAAGGGGAGAGGGAGGGGAGCAAGTCAGGGTATCTGCACTGGTCCGCATTTTTGGGGGAGGAGGAAAATTCATATTCTTGATGGGGGGAGGAAAACCTTGTTTCACAAAGCATCTAGCATCCAGTGCACGTCGGTCTATCGATTATTCATATGATTTTGAAACTCACCCCTGCTGGGTTTTGGACATTTTTGAACACATTCTAAGTTGATTTCTGAATGAATTATAAGTTGATTTTTGAATGTGTTCATAGTGTACGTGATGTATCTGCCAGGGGAATCCTCATTGCATCTGGAAATGAACTTTCCTGCAGACAAAACGTGACGGGGCTATACGAGCTGAGCAGAATAAAGCCGAAGCGGTGAATGCCAACTGCTGCTTGTTTATGTGGTTAATTTCGTCTGCAAATGTTCAGCATAGTTATAATTACTAGCGAAATCCATAGATTCAGACTACCAGAGTGGAAATAAATGACTAACAGGAATAACAGGTAAGAAAGATGATCTATTACCTTCTTGGCATTTCCAAGAAAGTGAAATTCTGATAGAAAATTTTTGGCCAGATCGCTACACTAGAAGGGTTAGTTGTTGTCCTCTGCTAGGAGCCGCTTAATATCCATTCTGGGAGTAGCACGGAAAACGCATTGTAAGAACACGTAATAACGCCTAACCGGAGAATAATCGCTGGATACCTAAACCGGTGATTGTGGTGGGGTTAGTAAAGTTAACCAGAGAATGAGTTTTGACAGTGGTAGAATTAGTTACAGAATTAGTGATGACAAGATTGTTTGTTATAACGAGGAAGGAGAAGAATCAGGGACATCACACAAATTGTGGAAGAAAATGACGATTCCAAATTTATACAAAAATTTTGTTCTACTACTTTTTGGTCTTGCGCATGAGAAACTGGAGTGTATGAATGAAATGTGAAATTATTACCTAACATAGAGCTTTTTAATTGTAGTAGGCCAAATGATAATTATTGCCAAAACAGTCTCGCTTGTTTCGTGTGTGTTACAATTTATTTTATTTTTAAGAGGGGCAGGATGTCAAACCAGCAGAATGGGAGCAGGAGAGGCACTACAGGACATTTTAATTTCCACTTTTTGATGGCATCCATTACAAAATATACATGTTTGAGTTCCAGAGAGTGAAATACAGTGATGTGCGGTATAAGAATATTGTTTGAAGAGGTGTGGCACTGCACGTCGGTACACTTAAGACCAAACAACATCTCTTACATTTCCTCGAAGATATATGTTTTATGTATCAGACTCTTCAGAAAGATGTGCGCTACAAAATGAACTTATTTTTGAAAAGTTTTTTTTATGTTCTGATGCGCAGAGCAGTCTGAGTTAGAGTGGAGGGGGGGGGGGAAGGGGGGGATAGTCTACAGGTGACTTGTGTTTACATTTAGTGATTTTTCTGTTTCCTCTTTGTTTACTGCTCTCACGTCAAATGAAAACAATACGGGTTTCTGTGGCTGGGAGCTATCAAGCAAATTAAGATACACTTGAAAAGAGAGACAGCATTGGTTGTATATTTTTATTATCGCAAAATCGATTTTCTGTCACTGAGTGACCATCTTCAGTGCTGTATTATATAACTTAAATTAGTAAGCACTGGTGTCAATAAGCTTACGGCAATCACATAGCTATGTGATTGCCGTAAGCTTATTGACACCAGTGCTTACTAATTTAAGTTATATAATACAGCACTGAAGATGGTCACTCAGTGACAGAAAATCGATTTTGCGATAATAAAAATATACAACCAATGCTGTCTCTCTTTTCAAGTATACCCATTATCTGGTCGTAGTGCACAGGACACTATGGAGTCGCCAGTCAATAAAATTAAGATACATTCACATAATTACGGAAGACTAAAATATGTTACTAGTGTCAGATTTTATTTCCACCTTTCTGACAATCAAGCATTAATCGCCTTGCGGAACAAAAAAGTTATTTTTGTTGGCTTGCTAAGGAAATTTGGCTTTTATCAAGCTTTCCTGCAGACAGTAAATTTATTTGAAACAAAGTATTTAATTGCACATTATTGCCTAGTTTCAACTGTTCGCTGCATTTCAAGTGCACATTTTCATCTTCTAACACGTATGTCATTATGCCATAATAAAGAACCAAACATGAGATAATACAGTACTGGTACTCTAAGAAAATTTACGTCCTGAAAACCAGACCGAAAAGCTTAATGTCAGGTCGAGGCCTGGATTGGGAATCTGGACATACGAATGTGCGCTTTAAGGCAAGCTGTGCATGTTAGTATGGTTCACGAAATTCCGACGCTCTTGGAGTATTCTCTGATGTCTTGTTTCTTTTATGACATAATGTAAGTAAGATCTTTTAATGTTTTACACATACGGGCTTCCTACGTCACCATAGCTGAGCAAGCACGGTGACACCTCTTATCTGGCACTGTCTGGCAACTGCTGAAATTAATCTATTTCTAACAGGTCACGGGAAAATATTTCAAATTGTGGTTCGAAAAGCATTATTTACAAAGTAAATTTCCTTTTACGCAAGATGAAATATGTGTGAGAATGTACGATGAATATCTTAAATCACAGAGCGTTTGCTCTCATTTAAAAATCAACTCTTTGATGACGAGCCATTTAGAATAATTTCGAGCCCAGGAGATCAGAGATTTATGTCGATATTAAAAATTTTAAAGCATATTTGTGTGATGTATCGTAAGGTGTAACATGCGCTAAACAGATCTGTTGATCTGTGAAAGTTTAGCTTCTCTTGTAGCTTATTAATCTTAGAGACAAATATATGCGAAAGCTTTGCTTTTCTTGTAGCAACACTATGTATATTAACTTAAACCATTAACTTTTCCTGTTGGTGGAATTCGAATTTATACTTTCGTAATATGAAAATATGCAGCGTACGTGTTGCTGCACATGAAAGATCTTTCCAAAACATGGTTTTCCCCAATGAGTTTCGTTTTCTTAAGTGCCGAGAAATTCCACGCTGCTTTATAAAACCAATTCCATTCAAAGCATTGATAAGTTTTCAGTTCCGACGGAAAGTATACTGTCACTTAACACTAAAAAAAGCGTATTTTCATCCGGGAGAAAATGTGTTTTTAACTGGGAGGTCGGGGATTTTCTTTTTTTTTCGTGTCTGCGTATACACCCTGGAAGATGATTTCATCCCTATTATCCAAAGTGACCCTGATTTCAGCAAGATGCGGTTCACATGAGGTGGGACTCGACTCCATTGAAACAGGACAGTGTTTGATGTCCTGTAGGACCACTTTGGGGACTGCATTCCGGCTCTGGGGTACCCAGAGGCCACTGGCATGAGCCTTGATTGGTCGCCATATTCTCCAGATCTGAACACACGTGACTCCTTTTTGTTGAACTATATTAAAGACAAAGTGTACAACAATAACCTCAAAATCATTGCTGAGCTGAAAACAGCCATTCAGGACGTCATTGACAGCATTGATGTTCAGACACTTCAGCGGGTCTTGCAGAATTTCGCTATTTGTCTGTGTCATATCATTGCCAATGATGGCAGGCATATTGAACATGTTATAACCTAAATCTGAATATTTGTAGTGACGTTTACATGTTGAATAAAGTGTGTGCATGCCGTAGTTTGTAACTAATTTGCATTTTTTAAATTTTTTCATATAATTCAGTAATTGTCGCCCTGTAAATTTGTAGTATAGTAGTAAATGTTGTATTTATGTCTGCCTTGGCTACGATAACACGTTTAGCATGTTGTTTATAATCATTCACCCACATTCCTATTCTCTTATTCATTATTAGATCTACTCCTATTTCACTTAGCATTCATAACAGTATTCACCTGACCAGAAGTCTTAGTCTTTCTTTCCGTGACTCTTCTACACTTGCTACCATATCTAACTCCACCCTATCCATTCCTCGTTACAAATTCTCTAACTTTCCTACCCGATTAAGGAATCTAACATCTCGTGCTTCACTCCATAGAATGCCAGGTTGGTTATTTTCTGATTATGACATCCTGAGCAGACCCCAACCAGAGATGCAGAATATCTTGCCCAAAGGGATGCTGTCATGAAACCATACAGTATAGCTGAATATTCTTGGAAAAAATAACCACTGTGGGTTGCCCTCGATTTCAGCCATTCACAGTATGAACACTGCAAGACCACATTGGTTAACGTATTATGTTAGAGTATAATGACTTTTCTGGAGACTAGAAATCTACTCTGTAGGAATCCGCATGGGTTTCGAAAAAGACAATCGTGTGAAACCCAGCTCGCACTATTCGTCCACGAGACTCAGAGGGCCATAGACACGGGCTCCCAGGTAGATGCCGTGTTTCTTGACTTCCGCAAGGCGTTTGATACAGTTCCCACAGTCTTTTAAGGAGCAAAGTAAGAGCATATGGACTATCAGACCAATTGTGTGATTGGATTGAAGAGTTCCTAGATAACAGAACGCAGCATGTCATGCTCAAAGGAGAGAAGTTTTCCGGTGTAAGAGTGATTTCAGGTGTGCCGCAGGGGAGTGTCGTAGGACCGTTGCTATTCACAATATATATAAATGAGCTTGTGGATAAAATCGGAAGTTCACTGAGGCTTTTTGCGGATGATGCTGTGGTATATCGAGAGGTTGTAACAATGGAAAATTCTACTGAAATGCAAGAGGATCTGCAGCGAATTGACGCATGGTGCAGGGAATGGCAATTGAATCTCAATGTAGACAAGTGTAATGTGCTGTAATGTGCTGTGAATACGTAGAAAGATCCTTTATCATTTAGCTACAATATAGCAGGTCGGCAACTGGAAGCAGTTAATTCCATAAATTATCTGGGAGTACGCATTAGGAGTGATTTAAAATGGAATGATAATATAAAGTTGATTGTAGGTAAAGCAGATGCCAGACTGAGATTCATTGGAAGAATCCTAAGGAAATGCAATCCAAAAACAAAGGAAGTAGGTTACAGTACACTTGTTCGCCCACTGCTTGTATACTGCTCAGCAGTGTGGGATCCGTACCAGATAGGGTCGATAGAAGAGATAGAGAAGATCCAACGGAGAGCAGCGCGCTTCTTTACAGGATCATTTAGTAATCGCGAAAATGTTACGGAGATGATAGATAAACTCCAGTGGAAGACTCTGCAGGAGAGACGATCAGTAGCTCGGTATGGGCTTCTGTCGAAGTTTCGAGAACATGCTTTCACCGAGGAGTCAAGCAGTATATTGCTCCCTCCTACATATATCTCGCGAAGAGACCATGAGGATAAAATCAGAGAGATTAGAGCCCACACAGAGGCATACCGACAATCCTTCTTTCCGCGAACAATACGAGACTGGAATAGAAGGGAGAACCGATAGAGGTACTCAAGGTACCCTCCGCCACACACCGTCAGGTGGCTTGCGGAGTATGGATGTAGATGTAGAGTAGATGTAGATGTTGTTAAGTCAGATGAGCTCAGCCAAACATCCAGACTGTTGGGTCTGCAGCGCGTGGAAAGGCTGCTGTTTCTCTTCAGGAACTGTCTGGTGTCCCCACAGATACCTTTCCTGTATGGTTGCACCTACTGTAAGGCTATCTATTGTTCAGGCATGCAAGCCACTCTACTGTGGTTGTCCCCGTGTAAGATGTAATTTTAAAAGCAGAATTTTACCTTTTCATGGGCTTTGGAAGATATAGCGGCCAGTAAATGTATTTCTCTACTGCATTTATGGGAATATGTCGTACCACATCTGTACACGACTGTCATCTTGTGGTAGTCTGATGAACCAGCTGTATTTTCTGTTTGTCGTGAAACATGTAGCTTTTAGGTCCATGGAAAGTCTACATCCCACCAAATAATGCTGTTGAGACACCCTGGGAAGTTTGCTTTACCACCACAGTCTAAGAGGCATGGAAACTATACTTGCCCCAAAATAAAATTATTTTTGTGGGCTTTGAGAAGCATACTAACCACCAAGTTAATGGTTGTACAAAGGTTTATGGAATATGTCTTACCATCTCTAGATGTGTATAATGCTGTAACAGATGTATAAAAACTGCTACAAAAATCTGTTTCTGTTTGTCGTGAGATTGCTACTATTGTTCTATATGGAGTTGGAACACAGCACTTCATTTTTACAGTGTGGTAAACAAAGTTTCCAAGTTTGGTAAACATTTTTGGAATACAGTGATCAATTAATTGTTATATTTTGATAAAATTCAGTCTTGATCACGTTATGTCTGTTTTAATGAGTAACCGGTTTCGGTTTTTTCTATAAAACCATCAACAGACCCATTGGCTCCCTTGGGTTGGTAGGTGGAGCTCTCCTTGCTGCTGTGCAGTCAACTCTGCAGTCAAGCAGCAAGGAGAGCTCCACCTACCAACCCAAGGGAGCCAATTGGTCTGATGATGGTTTTATAGAAAAAACCGAAACCGATTACTCATTAAAACAGACATAACGTGATCAAGACTGAATTTTATCAAAATATAAAGTTTCCAAGGTTGTTTTGGCATTATGGCAAAAAAAAAAAAAGAAAGAATCATGTGTGATGGCTCACAAGAGAAAAATGGGAACCCACTTAACCACCATACTTTAACAGAAAAAAAAGGGCCATGGGAAACATACGTACCCTTGTAGTGTTTGTTCCTAAATCACAAAAATAAAATTATCAAAAAATAAATATAGTCATCTGATCACAATTCTAATTTTCTAAAAATTAGCTTTGCTGAGTCACTATAAAAAATGTGCCCACCAAAGGAGTAATACTTGGCTTACTGGTTTGACACAAGAATGAACACTGAGGGCCTAGATGGAAGGTGCTAAACCAGGTGTGACTCGTAATTAAAGGCTCTGAGGTGGAGCCACCCCAAAGTATATACTGAAAAAATTTCTCATTAATGTATTATAGGAGTTAAATTATCAGAATGCATTTTGCATATTTCCCATATGAATTTAATTAATGGCAGTCAACATTTTTGGAGCTGTTGATATGTGATATCAAGCAAATTGTTTTAAACAGATAGTAGCTGGTCTGAAGGCTGTGCCTTGAAATGCTGCTTAGCTCTTTCTAGCAGAGGTTTGGGGACATGTCTGCCTTGGAGTTCAGCTCTTATGGGCATCCTGAAAGCTATGGCGTTCCAGCCTAAGGGTGTCCTACCAACCTGCACAAAATTTTCATGTTCCAGTCCTTTTATCAAAAGGGAATGAACAGAGTTGCTGAAACTTCATTATCGAATACCTGTCTCTGTATATCTATGTTCTGCTTAATTGCAACATTAATCGATATTTACTAGTATTGTTTTAGACAGTGTTTATTTCTGCCATTGCCTATTCTATCCACCATTGGAGTAAGTTTGAGAATGTCTCGCCAGAGTGCGCTACAGGACGGTAACATAAGTATCACCACCTAGTGAGAGTTTCACAAGTGATTAGAGGAAAAAGGGCACGAAATATGTCCCTTGAGTGAAATATGTCCTGTTACTTCAGTCTTTGGTTGCTGACCGCAGGTAATGTGTGTTATTAGCAACTTTGTTTTTGCGTGTGTATTATGCATGGGTTTAGTGAGTTTTATGTTCTTATGAATAACAGAAGCATACCACGAGTTCGAGGTATATGTTCAGTGTGCAATTTATCAGGTAAAATTTTGGAACATGTGGTTAGGATGAAAATAAAGGAACTTGGTGTGCCCAGACCCAATGTAAACATCAATTAAGAACAAAAACTCTATAAATCCAGGCAAGGGTACACACGCAATTTTAACAAAGCGATACGCAATCTAGCTGATTGGTTATGTGTACTTTATCACTTAAAATGCATATTTTTGTAACATGCAAGTTAAACACGATGAATATGGTGTGCAAATTACCATGGCGGTTGTTTGTCCTGCTCATATCAGCCAGTCACTGCACAAGATTCTTGACATCATGGAAACATTACTGTTTGTCATGTAAACTCATAAATGCCGCGGTTTGAGGGCATGAATCGCTAAATATTTGAATTTTAGAAATGAAAATACCAAAAACATTAAGCATGTAGCTAACATACCCCGCATTAAACATCTCTCCAGAAAGTGTTGCGGTAAACTATCGGGAAATGTGATGTTGCGGGGTAAATAAGCTACCTATAGATTTTATCTTGCAGTTAGCTTTTGATGTTATTAAATAGTTGATTATGAAACAGGAAGAAGATGCAGTATATAAACATTTGGCTAGACTGTGATCTTGTCCACTCCACCCTCCCTTCCGAAATCGTGGTTGTGATGAGAGACTGATATTCAGTGTAGTCCGAGGTCTAGGTTAGTTAAGATAGGTAAATGTTTCTGCCTTCCCTGGTATGGAAACCATGAGCCACACCTGTTCTAAACCATTTATCAAATTAACATAGGACCGCAACTTTATATGATCTTCTGAAAGGTCCTTCACCAGTGTTTTACTGTGGAAATTTTAGCCCACTTTATAGATGTACAGATTTCTATTTGAAGGATGACGTGCCAGCCTCTTTTCTTCCCAATGATACCATTAAAATGTGCATATTGTATTATGGTGCCTGATACATATTTATATGGAATGCAATTTCCAAAGTTTTTAGCTTTTACTTCACTTCTGTGTCAGTCTTTCAAGTACAGTGTTAGCGATTGCCTGTCTGTTGTACTCAAAACAAATTCCCTTTCAGGTTTCTTGATAAATTTTTTTACTGTTGATGACAACAGTCAGTATAGTATGGTCACAACTGAAGCCCTGATGATGAAACTGTGTTTAAAAGTACATTGAAATAGTAAAAACACTATAAAAAGACAGTAGACAGATTTTATTATTAAGTGTTCCATTCCACACATCTTTGGTGATATTGTTGATGAGGTTGAATTTGTGTGTAGCTAAGAAATCTGAAATATTTATCTAACACTTATGCCTAGGGACTGGTTCTTTGAGACAGTTTTCTGCTAATGTTTTCAGTATTATTTCATCATATTAAATGTTGTGTAGTTACAGTCACCTCCTGCTACTACCAACTGATTTAGGTATTTATATTCTGGTGAAATTTAGATTGTTTTTGAATTACTGTGTGATTTGTGTCTCAAATTAATTATTACAAGTTATTACCATGTGAACGATACTAAAGGCACCAATGCTAATTAATTTTTCTTATTTATGTTAACTGTCAGATTCACTTTTAGCCTCGCTAGATGCAATATTTACGCTTCCCGTTACAAACACAACAGTTTCTGGTCGGTTCTTCTCTGTGTACCTGAAGCACATTCTACATTTTGGTGGAGCGTTTCCTACTTTTTACTTTCAGCTTTAATTAGGTGAAGGTTCCTAGCATCATGTTACAGTGACTGATGTCTTGTTAATTGGCACATAGTTGGCATAACAGTTGAAAAATCTGGATGAAGTTAAGCATTGAAGGTGAGTCAAACATGGTAATTACACGCTTTTATAATCTACCTGTGTTAAGAGCGTAGTGACAGAGTGTTTCGGAAAGAAGTTGCAGAAAATTGTGAATAAGTTTCCTGACCACGTTATTGTTACAGGGGAAGACTTCAGTTTTCCAGCTATTGAATGGATGATACATGTGATCAAAATTGGTGTGACATTCTGAATATCATGTGTGAAAATTACTTTAAGTAGCTTGTTACAGAACCAACTTGTGAGGGTAACGTCTTAGACCTCTTAGCAACAATAAGACATGAGTCAGTTGGTGCAGAGGAGAGCATCAGTGATTGTTAGACTATGATAGCATCATTGACTACAGGTGTTATAAGGAATGTTGGAAAATACACTGCTTGAAAAAAGAATGTAGCACACAGAAGACATGGTCAGATGTCATTGTAACCCTAAGGGGTAGAGTGGCCACCAAAGTGCATTAGTGTTGTTCATGTTTGATGTTGTTAAGAGACGTGTTGGGGGTTATATAAGGAGCAACAGCGTCAGATGTTGAGCAGTCACTTTGAAGAGTGCGGGAAAGCTGTCTACTCATGTGAGAGAGCATTAGCATCACCCGGTAAAGTCTGAAAGGGGACTCATTTGCTGACTCGTTGGTTAATGCAGTATCCAGATTTGTGGGGCATTTGGGTGTGGCCCAATTTTGAACTATGTGGGAATGTGAAGGCAGGCATACTTATTGTCAAGGTTCCAGTAGACCATGTCTCACCACCACAAGAGAGAATAACTGTATTGTGCACCAAGCACATCATAACCCTTCACATCTCTGCCTGCCATCCAATAATAATTAATGGACTTCCTCCAACATTCTCTGTTATCCCACACCATTGACCGGAGATTAGCAGCAGTTGGAGTAGGAAATTGCTATCCCATGTATAGGCTGCCATTAACACAAAAACACAAACATCTGCATTTGGAGTGGTGCCATGACCTGTAACCATGGACTGCTGATTAATGGCATCATACTGTATTCAGTGATGAATCGCAGTTGTAAGATACCCCGGATGACTGACATTGATGTGTATGGTGTAAAGATCCCTTTTTCCCATTGTTTTGGGGAGGCACAGCTGTGTTACTTGTGGTATCATGGGACCATTGGGTACGACTTCAGGCTGTGGCTGGTTGTTATTGAGGTGACTCTGATGGCATCCTGTGTCCTCGTGATTTACGTCTTGTGCGACAGTATCGTGGGGCCTTTTTCCGACAGAACAATGTTCGCCCACAAATGGCGTGTATGTCTGTGTGATGTTGAGCTACTCCTGTGTCCAGCAAGATCCCCAGATCTATTACTGACAGAATGTGTGGGACCAGCTTGGACATTAACTGTTCCCCAGTGTCTGCATCCAGGATATCAAGGACCAGTTGCAGCAGTTTTAGGTCATCTTGCCTCAGGAGGGGACACAACAGCTTTACGAATCCTTCTCAACTTAATCAGTGCATGCATCCAGGCCACATTGGGAGCAAAGATATACTGATAAGTGGGGTATTAACTCGACTTTGTGATCACTGAAATGACATCACATAGCCTCTCTACCCATGAAGTGTCATGTTATTTCCTTCTCTCATTGTGGGTGCTTCACTTCTTGTCTCAGGCAGTGTATTTTCGCATAGCAAGAGTGATGCGATATAGACTGCAGAGAATGTGGATAGTCAGCATCAGATATTTAGGTCTGAGAACGAAGATGTGGAGCACAAATGGGTAAATCTCAAAAGCACGGTTCAGTATGCTGTAGACAAATATGTTCTGAGGAAAGTCTTAAGAGGTGGAAAAGACCCACCATGGTTTAATAGCTGTTTCAGAAAGTTACTAAATAAGCAATAGAGCTTTCAACTCAGATTTAAGAGAAGCCAACATGTAACTGACAAAATCTGAACAAATCAAACATAAGCATAATGAGAACAATGACAGAAGTGTTAAATGGCTTTGAAAGTAAAATTTTGCCATGTGATTTGACTAATAACACGAAGATGTAAAATTGGGAAGAGGATTGAAATTTTCTGTGTATTTGGTCACTCAATGACCAAGCTGCCACTAAAATGAAGGATGACAGAGAGATGGCTGAAATACTGTATTTGTTCTTCCAAAACTATTTCGTTGCCAAAGATCACAGTACAGTCCCTCCTTTCAGTCATCCCATGAGTGCCAAAATGGTAGATATTGAGATAAGTGGCAGGGCATAGAAGAGCAGCTACAGTTGCTTAGCAGTGGAAAGGTATCTGTACCGGATAAGATACCTATAATATTTTACAGAGATTATGCAAAAGAACTTGCTTTCTTTCTAGCAGCATTTTATTGTGAGTCACTAGAATAACAAAGGATACCTACTAACTGGTAAAAACTGCAATTCCCATTTTCAAAACACACTGTAGGACAGAGTCACATAATTATAAGCCTATATCGCTGATGTTGAATTATGGAACATGTTTTGTGCTCCCATATTACAACTTTTCGGAGAGCAAAAATCTCCTCTATAAAACTCAGCATGGATTCTGCAGAGATCTTAGAAGGTCAACTCTCTGTATTTGTCCATCACATGCAGAGCACCATTAACATTGGTGCTTAGAATGATGCCATGTTCCTTGAGTTTAGGAAGGCATTTGATACAGTTCCTCGCTGTTGTTTAATGAAAAAATATGAGCTTACCAAGTATCAGACCAGATTTGTGACTATATTCAAGACTTCATTTCACATAGAACTCAACGTGTAACTCTAGTGGAACAAAATCAACAGGTATAACGGTAATTTAAAGAAGAACCAAAGGAAGTTTGATAGGACCATTACTGTTTACAGTTTATATAAACGATCTTTTGGATCACATCAGAAGCTCCGTGAGGCTGTTTGCAGATGATGTGGTTGTCTATAAGATGAGGGCAATGCTAGAAGGCTTCAGAGAAGTGCAGGAAGACCTGCAGGGGATTGATGAGAGTTGCAGGAACTGGCAGCTGACCCTCAATGTAAATATATGTAACATACTGTGCATACATAGGACAAGAAATTTACTATTGTACAATCACACTATTGGTGACATATCTCTGGAACAGTAACTACCATAAAATACATAGGAACAATGATCCAAAGTGACCTAAAGTGGAATCACCACTTAAAACAAATAGTAGGAGAAGCAGATGCAAGACTAGATTCATAGGTAAAATGTTAATGTATCATACTGTAAGATACAAACAACAGCACGGCCACAACAAACAGAAGTTTTTTCCTCTTCCATGTCCAAGTGAACATCAGTTAACAACATAGAAACAAGCCTGGTACTGATGCAAGCAGTTGCTGACAATAAATATAAACACTATATGAGAGCAGGTGCCTGCTGTGCACAGTGCTTATAAAGAGGAGGGCACCAGTAGATAGTGCAGCGGATGCCATTCTGTGTGCACAAATCGTGTGTCCTACTCCATGCGAGCATCAGGGCAACTGTTGAAACATACATAACAATCGCGGCGGATTCCATAGGCAATGGCGGCAGTGGAAGGAGATTCTGGGCTGGAACCGGAGACGAGGGGCTGAAGTGGTGCGGCTGTAGACACATGTAGTAGCCTCTTCCTCTGCAAAGTACCCTAAGCTTGGACCAGTGATAAGGGCGCTGGTAGCACCTTGATGTCCGGTTCCTCAATGTGGTGCACCTGAACCAACGGTGAAGTGTTGGGTGCCAGTCTTAAAGGGCCCAGGTAGTGGTGGAGTTGCCGATGGCAGTGAAGCATCGCAGGAAGGCTTGACAGCAGGCACAGGGGAGGTGGACCTCAGAGGAAAGGCAAGAGGTGGAGACACCCACAAGGAGGACATTTCTGTCCTCGCAGCAGAGATTCCTCACAAGGCGAGGACGTGCTGAGGGCAGAGGCAGTGGCGGTAGACCCAGGGCCCTTGCCATGGTGAGAGGATGCAGCTGGTTGCAGTGATGCACCATCAGCTCAACACTGGTGTGCACCATATAGAGGCAGTGGCCTCAGCAGCTATAGACCTTGACAAGAATCAACTTTGGTTGGTGGCTAAACCTCTTAGCCCAGACCACAGAGCCAGGAACAAACTGCAATGAGGATCTATGTTGGTGGGGCAGCATCAGCATCAGTATATGCAGAATGATACGTGGCCGGTGGCCGTGGAGTAACTCTACCAGACTCTGTTCACTCCACGAGCGTAAACTTGTAGGAACTCGAGCAGCATGTTAAGGTATCACCTGTGGACGAATCTGTGGCATACTTCATCATTCGAACCTGGAATATGTGGCTGGGACATTCCATCTTACCATTAGATTGAGGGCGAAAAGGAGGAGCAGTTATGTGGTAAATACTTTGAAGGGTGCAAAAATTGTGGAAGACCTGAGACACCCACTGTGGACTGTTTTCCATCACAAGCGTATAAGGCAATCCTTAGACAGAAAAAAATTTGGAGAGAACCTGAATCATAGCCATGACTGATGAAGGACAGCAGATAACATGTGAAAATTTAGAGAAAGCATTGACAACCAGCAACCAGGAAGAATTTAAGATGGGTCCCGCAAAATGGACACAGACGCTGCAGTGAAAGCTGTGGAGGGAGCGTCGCTGCCTGTTGGTTAGCACACTAAGAACAGGCTGCAATAAAGTGTACCATGTTACCATCAGTGCCAGGCCAAATCGTGTACTGACAGGCCAGTAAGCTGATATGCAAGAACCAATGTAGGAGTTGGAGCTGGAGCACATTCCACCATAGGGTGGCTGGGATGACAACCCTAGGCAACATCTCATCCATAGCTAAGAGAGCACCACCATCAAATACCAAAGGTGGTGATGAGGGCAAAGTATTTACTCAGAGGATCAGGAGCCCTGCCTGAAGATTTGTCCTGCCAATCCTGCTGAACAAGGTGGATAACTCGACGCAAAACCATATTGACAGCAACATCAGCTGTGATCCAGGACCCCTTAGTAGAAACCCCTTACACTGGTTGTTCACCTCAACATACTAATTGAAAAACAAAGGAGTTCATTCTGACCGAAAATAGTATCAGGCCCCATTGGAATATGATACAGTGCACTGGCATTGCCATGTTACACAGTAGGCTAAAAATATATTTCATAGTTCTACTGATACAGAGAATAGCCCATCGCTGGAGGCAATTTGCTGCTTTGTCGGGCAACAAAGCAGGAGAACTAAACAGTGAAACCAAGGGCTTGTGGTCAATAATGAGGTGGAACTTAGACCCATACAAGAACATGTGAGTCTTTTTGATGATGTAGATGATAGCAGGCACTTCCTTTTCAATTTGGGAGTAGTGGTACTGAACGGAGTTTAGCATTTTTGACACAGAAGCTATCGGGCCTTTGGAGCCATCCTCATATCAGTGTGCGAGAATGGCTCCAATCCATACAGAGAGGGGTCCGTAGCCAAAAACAGGTGGTAGCAAGTATGGAAAGTAGCCATACAAGGAGCAGAATGTCATTTAGATACTGAAAGTAACTTATGGGGCAACTACTGGAGGGAATGAGCCAGTGTGGTTGCACCTGGAGTATATTTCTAATGGTAAGCAATTTTTACCTGAAAGTACTTGGAGTTATTTGACATTTGTAGGGTGAGACAAAAGCTGTGACTGTGGCAACACGATGATATAAAGGCTTAACACCATCCCGAGAAGCCTCAGACACCAAATACACAATGGATGGCTGAAAAAAAGTGTGACTTAGCCAAGCTGTATTTCAACCCTTCAGTACGTAAGACTGTGAATAAGGTGTGCAAGTTATGTAAATGCTCATCCGTGGATGCAGCCATCACGATGATGTCATCAAGGTAGTTGGTGCACTCCAGAATGGACATAGTCAGTTCTTTTTTTAAAAAAAAAAAAAATTGAGAAACTGCCGGGGCACTAGACTCACTGAAGGGGAGGTGCTGATATTGGTGCAACCCAAATGGCATGTTACTCACTAGCAGCTGTTAAGAATCCTCATCCAGCAGAACCTGTAAATAGGCTTCAGATAAATCAGTTTTGGAGGATAACTGGCTCCCAGCGAGTTTAGCCATAAACTCATCTGGACAGGGCAAAGGATAGCTGTCAATGATAGATTGAGCATTATCTAAAACTTTAAAGTCGTCGCAGAGATGAAACTGACCAGTTGGTTCTGATTCCTCTTGATCACGCAAAGCCAATGGAATAGGATGCATGTGGACATAATGTGGCCATGCTGTAGGTTTCAAGTTAATGTAAGGTGCAAAATTAGTGGTGCAATCTAACTCATCTGAGGAAAACAACGAGAAGTCAGAATTCAGAGAACCTAACTGCTGGTAAGGGCCTGGTTGGATACGAGGAGCACCGTATCCAAAATGAAACAACCAAAAGCATTGAAAGCATCCAGACCAGAGAAATTAGTGGTACCAGCATCATCCATTACCAAAAAAAGTCAAGGAACAGGTCTCAGTTTGTATGTAGAGAGGGCTGTAAATTGCCCTAAAATTCAATTATGCTGCTTTTTGTAACCCACCAAACATTGAGTAACCATAGACAACGCCAGAGATCCCAAATTCATGTAAGTTGGTGAGTTCATTAAAGTCACAGCAGCACCTGTGTGTCCACTTGAAGTCCGAGCGCTTTGTTCATTACTCACAGTTCAGTAAACAGTTTGTTATGATTTGTAAGTACTGTAGACACACAGACTGGGGGCTGGGAACAACACACAGATGCTATATGCCATTTTTTTCAATAGCTGTTGCAAGTTGCCCAGCGCATGAGACAGGGTGTTCTGTGATGTTGCATGTAACAGTTTGGGCAAAATCAGAACACAGATCCCTGCTGTTGTTGTGGTTGTTGTTTGGCACTTTGCTGTCCAGTGCAACACGGAGGCCACATTTATACGGCTGTCATGTTATCCTCTCCCGGCCCCCACCCCTCCCCCACCATGTACTGACTGACGTCTGACGACCAGGAACAGCACCCATCCCACTGATGTCACACCAAGACACAATTTAATCACCAGCAGCACAAGATACTTTGAAAGATTGAGCAGTATTGAACATTTCAGCCAAAGATGGATTCTCACACTGTAGTGTGCATTGACCTGCCCCCTTTTCAGGAGCCAGCTGAATGTTGGTACCTCTGACCGTAGAATCAGCATAGGAATCATGGTAAGCGTTGGTAACAAACTGACATTTGCGGCTGAGGCCATGGATTTCAGCTACCCAAACCCGGTAGGACTGCTAAGGCTGTTTATGACAATGATAAAACTCTACATGCCTGCAATGGCATATCCATGGTGATATGGTAATAATTTGACAACTTAAACATTTCATTGAATGTGATGAAAGTTGCTGGAGCAAGCCTAACTTATCCAACAACTGGTAAATCTGAGGAGAAATCCAAGAAATGTTCAAAGCCTTACACATTTGTATCAGTGATGCCAAAAGCGAGGAAGTGTTTCCCAAGCCATTTTTCGTAAGCCATCCAGTCTTTGGCTGCATTGACATAAAGGGGAAAGGGTGATGGGTATGCTGATGGCATGGAAGCCTGCATAGTCAGTGTGGCTGACAAGTGCGTAATAGCAGCCTTAAGAGCCTGCTGCTGCTGCTCGAGGAGACATTGAAGCACTGCCTCCATGGACAGAACAACTGAGCACATGGAGCTGAACACAGCACTCCTCACCAGTTGTGTCACAGTGTAAGGCATAAACAGCAGCACAGCCACAATGAACCTAAGTTTCTTCTTCTTTCACATAAAAGTGAGCAACTGTTGAGAACATACACACAAACATACAAATAATCCAGGTACTAATGCAAGCAGTTGTTGACAATAAGTATGAAAATAGTATGAGTGCCTGCTGACCTGTGCTTACAAAGAAGAGGGTTCTGGTAGATGGCACGGCAGATGCTGTGCTGTTTGCACAAGTCGTGTGGCTGACCACAGGTGACCTCTGGTGGTCAGCCTGCACAGGTGCTATTGGCAGAATTTTCTAAGTGTAGAACACTGACGGCATGGTGCTGCTGCACATTTCTAAATATTATACAGGGTGTTACAAAAAGGTACGGCCAAACTTTCAGGAAACATTCCTCACACACAAAGAAAGAAAATATGTTATGCGGACATGTGTCCGGAAACGCTTACTTTCCATGTTAGAGCTCATTCTATTACTTCTCTTCAAATCACATTAATCATGGAATGGAAACACACAGCAACAGAACGTACCAGCGTGACTTCAAACACTTTGTTACAGGAAATGTTCAAAATGTCCTCCGTTAGCGAGGATACATGCATCCACCCTCCGTCGCATGGAATCCCTGATGCGCTGATGCAGCCCTGGAGAATGGCGTATTCTATCACAGCCGTCCACAATACGAGCACGAAGAGTCTCTGCATTTGGTACCGGGGTTGCGTAGACAAGAGTTTTCAAATGCCCCCATAAATGAAAGTCCAAGAGGGTTGAGGTCAGGAGAGCGTGGAGGCCATGGAATTGGTCCGCCTCTACCAATCCAACGTGCTCCATTGAGCGTAGGTGGAAGAATGAAATTAAAATGAGCTCTAACATGGGAATTAAGTGTTTCCGGACACATGTCCACATAACATCTTTTCTTTATTTGTGTGTGAGGAATGTTTCCTGAAAGTTTGGCCGTACCTTTTTGTAACACCCTGTATACAGAGTTATAGCAGTTGATATGGTGTAATTCATACAGGAAAGAAGTGGCTTGCAAAACACTTGTTTAACTTATTCTTGAATACTGCCTATCTGTCTGTGGCCAATATGAGGTTGGATTAATAGAAGTAGCCAAGATCCAATGAAGAGTGGCGCATTTCGTCATGGGATCTTCTAGCCAGTGCTATAGTGTTACAGAGATGCTCAACAAATTCCAGTGGCAGATGAGAGAGTCATTGTGTGTCATGGAGAGGTATGTTGTTCAAATTTCAAGGGAGTACATTGCGAGATGAGTCGGCAACATATTATTTCCTCCCACATGCATCTTGCAAAATGACCATTAAATAAAAAAAAAAAAAAAAAAACTGAGAAATAGGAGCTAATACATAGGTTTACTGGTAATCATTCTTTCCATGTGCCATTTGTGAATGGCTCAGTGATGGGGGATCAGATAGTGGTGCCTGAAGTACTCCCTACCACACATTGTAAAATAGAATGCGGATTACAGATGTAGATGTCCTTCAAGAAATCATTCTCAGAATTAGTGCTCTGGCAATGCTGGTGATTTTTTCTTGTTGCCCCACTTCATCTTTACTTTCTGATAATTTCTGGTAAAATTCACCATGACCTCTGTAATACATGGAATTATGATATTCTTCAGTGCTTCTCTTACTGTTTCGTGAAAAGATAATGAGCATGTGTAAATCAGTACTGCGAACACGTACAAGGCCTGTTCAAAAAATTATGGGACTTTGGCCACAAAATTTTTCTACGCTTACCTTTTAGTTATTGTGCATGGTATCCTTCGAAATTCTCTCCTCTGCAATTGATACAAAACTCCCAATGCCATTTCCACTTCTGGACGGTGTCTTGTTATGCCTCTTGCTGGGTCACGTGAAGCGCTATGTGCAAATTTTGTTTTATCTTGTGTATCGTTGCAATTATTCATCCTTTCAGTGGGTTTTTCAACTTGGGAAATAAAAATAATCCATAGAGACCAGGTCTGGACAGTACGGGGTATGAGGCAGAAACTTTTTTTTTTTTTTTTTTTTTTTTTTTTTTTTTTTTTTTCAATAGTCACTCACCAACAAGAATGAATATGCGTGTATGTTATCATGATGCAAGAGCCATGAATTGTCTTGCACATTTCAGGCCATTTCCTTCTCACATTTTCTCGCAGGCATCACAAAATGTCCTTATAGTACCATCGATTAACAGTTTGTCCCTGTGTCATGGAGGATTCATGATAAAGTAATCCTTCAAAGTCAAAGAAAACTGGCAGCATGGCTTTGACATTCGATCTGACCTGACTGCCTTTTTTTGGCCTTGGAGAACCTATCCTAACCCTTGTGAAGATTGAACCTTGTCTCAGAATCATAACTGTAGGCTTCCTTTATCATTTATGTGTCTATATAAAGGTTTTCTTGAGTTTCGCGCAAGATTTAATGCAGATACGTTGCTCCTCTAACTCTGCCATATCAGAATTTGTAAACTGTGTACCACACCATTCGACTCGATACAGCACTGAACAATGTGATTTAACGAGCATTTCGGTCTCATTTAAGTATATGGCCGAAAGAGTTAGCCTTCTGGAATAGTGAAACGAACCCTGTCGTCCAGAACCGCGTGCCACAAAGGGCACAGATTCACCACGAGATGGGGAAACTCACAGGCGTCTGTTGTCTATTGAGGCCTAAGCACTGTAGTGTGCGAGTAAGACAAACGAGACCCTACGTCGTAGGGTAACCCAGTAGAAGGCTTTTTTTGGCCAGAGATGTGTAGCAGTGTTAAATGTGGCAGACCTAAGATCGGCCATAAAGGGAAACATTTATGATAACTATTTAATTCTGTAGAAATGCAGGGAATCGAGCCACAATAATTTTAATCTGCCATTCTCCATAAATTTTCATGGTGATCCCAATAAAACTTGAATAGTGATCATATCTATAATGGTTTAGGATTTACTGTTAAAGTGAAATTCATGAGTTTTGTAACAAAGACTTGAATGCTAAAATCTGAACGCTTTGGTCGATCGTAACGATTGACATTTCATATAGAAGCGAATCATTAAAATGACAAACATTGTAAATATCAACTCTGTGACTTTATTTGTGTAAAGATATAGTAAATTTAAATTATAAGTATTTTCAGTTAAGCATCAGATCATCATTTCATCCTTACAAAACACATTGGACGATGACAGCGTGACGCCTTATTGAATCATTAGGTAATAGAATATTTGTTGTAAAGTTTAGTGAATAATAGTTAGTTTCGTTCTTCATTTATTTATTTATTTATCAGAAAGCACATCGGTGCAAGGCTACTGGCCGTGACGTTCAAAGTTAAGAAGGAAATTGTATTGGTTTTATGTAAAAAAATTTAACATTTATTATGTAATGATTATTATTGTTACTTTATTTAGAACATGAAAGTGGTCAAGCTTTGATTATTTAAATATGTTAAAATGTAAAGTAATGTAGAATAAGCTGTAGCCAATCAGATGGACGGCTTCAGGAAAGGGAACTGCGCTAGTCAGTTGAGCGAAGATGTTCGGCATGCGGGAAACACGGTCGGAGATGGGAGAGTGCAGTTCTGGTCAAGTCAGCAAAGAGGACAGTTCGGATGGAGACGCGAAAACGGACAGTTCGGCTAGGAACACCAAAGGGTACAGTTCGGATTGAGATGCAAAAGCAGACAGTTGGTCTTTAGGCAGCTAGGAAGTGAAATGACTTAGAAAATTTTGCATTGTGTGGTATCGTGGGACTTAGTCACTGAGTGGTGAGCCGCCACGAACCTGGTGTGAACTTTTTGTGTAAATATCAAGGTGGAGTAGTAGTAGTAGTAGTAGTTGTTGTTGTTGTTGTTGTTGTTGTTGTTGTGGTCTTCAGTCCTGAGACTGGTTTGATGCAGCTCTCCATGCTACTCTATCCTGTGCAAGCTTCGTCATCTCCCAGTACTTACTGCAACCTACATCCTTCTGAATCTGCTTAGTGTATTCATCTCTTGGTCTCCCTCCATGATTTTTACCCTCCACGCTGCCCTCCAATGCTAAATTTGTGATCCCTTGATGCCTCCGAACATGTCCTTCTTCTTGTCAAGTTGTACCACAAACTCCTCTTCTCCCCAATTCTATTCAATACCTCCTCATTAGCTATGTGATCTACCCATCTAATCTTCAGCATTCTTCTGTAGCACCACAATTTGAAAGCTTCTATTCTCTTCTTGTCCAAACTATTTATCGTCCATGTTTCACTTCCGTACATGGCTACACTCCATACAAATACTTTCAGAATCAACTTCCTGACACTTCAATCTATACTCGATGTTAACAAATTTCTCTTCTTCAGAAACGCTTTCCTTGCCATTGCCAGTCTACATTTTATATCCTCTCTACTTCGACCATCATCAGTTATTTTGCTGCCCAAATAGCAAAACTCCTTTACTACTTTAAGTGTCTCATTTCCTAACCTAATTCCCTCAACATCACCCGACTTAATTCAACTACAGTCCATTATCCTCATTTTGCTTTTGTTGATGTTCGTCTTATATCCTGCTTTCAAAACACTGTCCATTCCGTTCAACTGCTCTTCCAAGTCCTTTGCTGTCTCTGACAGAATTGCAATGTCATTGGCGAACCTCAAAGTTTTTATTTCTTCTCCATGGAATTTAATACCTATTCCGAATTTTTCTTTTATTTCCTTTACTGCTTGCTCAATATACAGACTGAATGACATCGGGGAGAGGCTACAACGCTGTCTCACTCCCTTCCCAACCACTGCTTCCCTTTCATGCCCCTCGACTCTTATAACTGCCATCTGGTTTCTGTACAAATTGTAAATAGCTTTTCACTCCCTGTATTTTACCCCTGCCACCTTTTGAATTTGAAAGAGAGTATTCCAGTCAACATTGTCAAAAACTTTCTGTAAGTCTACAAATGCTAGAAACGTAGGTTTGCCTTTCCTTAATCTTTCTTCTAAGATAAGTGGTAAGGTCAGTATTGCCTCACGTGTTCCAACATTTCTACAGAATCCAAACTGATCTTCTCCGAGATCGGCTTCTACCACTTTTTCCATTCGTCTGTAAATAATTCGCGTTAGTATTTTGCAGCTGTGACTTATTAAACTGATAGTTCGGTAATTTTCACATCTGTCAACACCTGCTTTCTTTGGGATTGGAATTATTATATTCGTCTTGAAGTCTGAGGGTATTTCGCCTGTCCCATACATCTTGCTCACCAGATGGTAGAGTTTTGTCATGACTGGCTCTCCCAAGGCCATCAGTAGTTCTAATGGAATGTTGTCTACTCCCGGGGCCTTTTTCGACTCGGGTCTTTCAGTGCTCTGTCAAACTCTTCACGCAGTATCTTGTCTCCCATTTTGTCTTCGTCTACATCCTCTTCCATTTCCATAATATTATCCTCAAGTACATCGCCCTTGTATAGACCCTCCATATACTCCTTCCACATTCCTGCTTTCCCTTCTTTGCTTAGAACTGGGTTTCCATCTGAGCTCCTGATATTCATACAAGTGTTTCTCTTTCCTCCAAAGGTCTCTCTAATTTTCCTGTCGGCAGTATCTGTCTTACCCCTAGTGAAATAAGCCTCTACATCCTTACATTTGTCTTCTAGCCATCCCTGCTTAGCCATTTTGCACTTCCTGTCAATCTCATTTTTGAGACGTTTGTATTCCTTTTTGCCTGCTTCATTTACTGCTTTTTTATGTTTTCTCCTTGCATTAATTAAATTCAATATTTCTTCTGTTACCCAAGGATTTCTACTAGTCCTCGTCTTTTTACCTACTTGATCCTCTGCTGCCTTCACTACTTCATCCTTCAGAGCTACCCATTCTTCTTCTACTGTATTTCTTTCCCCCATTCCTGTCAATTGTTACCCTATGCTCTCCCCGGAACTCGGTACAACCTCTGGTTTAGTCATTGTATCCTGGTCCCATCTCCTTAAATTCGTGCCTTTTTGCGGTTTCTTCAGTTTCAATCTACAGTTCATAACCAATAGATTGTGGTCAGAGTCCACATCCTACCCTGGAAATGCCTTACAATTTAAAATCTGATTCCTAAATTTCTGTCTTACCATTAAATAATCTATCTGAAACCTGTCAGTATCTCCAGGATTCTTCCAGGTATACAACCTTCTTTTATGATTCTTGAACCAAGTGTTAGCTATGATTAAGTTATACTCTGTGCAAAATTCTGGCAGACGGCTTCCTCTTTCATTTCTTACCCCCAATCCATATTCACCTACTATGTTTCCTTCTCTCCCTTTTCCTACTATCGAATTACAGTCACCCATGACTATTATATTTTCGTCTCCCTTCACTACCTGAATAATTTCTTTTATCTCATCATACGTTTCATCAATTTCATCATCATCTGCAGTGCTAGTTGGCATATAAGCTTGTACTACTGTAGTAGGCATGAGCTTCGTGTCTATATTGGTCACAATAATGCGTTCACTATGCCGTTTGTAGTAGCTTACCCGCACTCCTATTTTTTTTATTCATTATTAAACCTACTCCTGCATTACCCCTATTTGATTTTGTATTTATAACCCTGTATTCACCTGACCAAAAGTCTTGTTCCTCCTGCCACCGAACTTCACTAATTCCCACTGTATCTAAGTTTAACGTATCCATTTCCCTTTTTAAATTTTCTAACCTACCTTCCCGATTAAGGGATCTGACATTCCATGCTCCGATCCGTAGAACGCCAGTTTTCTTTCTCCTGATAACGACGTCCTCTTGAGTAGTCCCTGCTCGGAGATCCGAATGGGGGACTATTTTACCTCCGGAATATTTTACCCAAGAGGATGCCATCATCATTTAATCATACAGTAAAGCTGTATGCCCTCAGGAAAAATTACGGCTGTAGTTTCCCCTTGCTTTCAGCCGTTTGCAGTACCAGCACAGCAAGGCCATTTTGGTTAGTGTTACAAGGCCAGATCAGTCAATCATCCAGACTGTTGCCCCTGCAACTACTGAAAAGGCTGCTGCCCCTCTTCAGGAACCACACGTTTGTCTGGCCTCTCAACAGATACCCCTCCGTTGTGGTTGCACCTACAGTAGGGCCATCTGTATCGCTGAGACATGCAAGTCTCCCCACCAATGGCGAGGTGGAGTATTGGACTTGTTTTGCGATGCGATTGTGAATGATCGAACTGTGTCAAATGGATATGCGCTCGAGTGTAATAGTAATTCTAAATGTGACCATTTTTTCTATTTGTTATCTTTCTGAATAAACATTATTCTAACCAAATCGCAGCTGTGTGGCCTACATCATTTATGGGTCATTAATTTAGTTCCCGATATTATTACTACGATTATTATATGTTATATTAACTGTGTATTTTGTGAACTTGCCCTCAGCCAGACAATTTAACCAAAGGGTCACAAGTGTCTAATTTAGGGCGTGTAATGTGACACATGCGGTTCAACCCCTAGATGAGTTTGAGCCAAGACATTTCGACAAAGAGGAACCACACAGACGTGCAGGGATGCCAAGTGCATTTTGCACCATTGGCACAAAATTATGAATTTTACAGAATTTTTTGAACAGACATCGTAAATTGTGCAGGTACTGTTCTGTATTGTCATGGGAAGGTAGATACACTTCAGTTGTTGCACTCACACTGTGATACCCCTACAACAGTCACTAATGAGATTGTCATTGTGCCACACTATGTATATATTTAAAATGGGATCGAAGTCTTATTTAATGAGGAATCAAGTTGCTACCATTTCTCTGTCATGATTACTTTTTTAACAGTGGAAAAACTTAATAGAGTTCACTATAATTTTTGATCTAAAATTGACCAATATATCTTTGTTGCTGTTTGTTACTAATTGTACTTCAGCATGGTTCAAGAACCCAGAATCTAATTTATTATAATCTTAAATAGGAAATGCTTTCCTAATGTTCAGCAAAATTAAATTTATTTGGTCACAAACCAGCTTTTGGCTCATTAGGCTATCGTCAGGTGGCAACTGGATATCACAAACGTAGGTGAAATGCCATTCAGACTGGCTGTTGAGGAGCAGAGAAGTGACCTAAGTACCATCAGTGGAGGAATACTGGCACGGTGTCACATAGACATGTGATCGAGCAGATGCAAATGGTTGCCTGCGATTGCAGCTCTGTTTACCGCAACCTACGCACCCTATAGCAGCACAGTTTGCATCTGCAGATGCTGTGGCAACTGCAGGAGACTTGATACTAAACAACTCAGTGACTCTTCTGTTGATGGAAAGGCATGGGCCATACGTGGCCTGCGAAGCATATCTGTGAGTGTGGTGGCCAAATCTACAGGTACCCAGTCCTGCATGTACTACACTGTTTGTTCGTTATTGTTGTCTTATTTCACTTTTGGTGTTACCTCAAAAATGAAAATGTCTGTCAGTTGTGTTATATTTGCGGACATTGCAGATCACATTTATTTACATTATTGGAAAAAAATGCATTCACATTAAACCAAATCTTAAAGAAACCAACCTCTGCGAACATACAGTTTCCATTTTCTTCAAGTAAATTAAAACACAACTAATTTTATGATAAACAGCTTTTTAGCTGTCAAGAGTTACCAGGCAGGAAGGCTACACTCAACACAGTCTCACGTTTAATCAGTGGCAGATTAGATCATAATTGTACGAATATGATACACATAGAAACTTCTACCAGATACACATAGAAACTTCTACCAGATACACAGAGCCATAAATACACGATGTGACTATAGTGCTTAACACCTGCTGCCTGACTGTAATTTTAACTCTATGCTGACCACATTTTCAACTGCTGGTGAAATGGAGATATTAACCACTGCAGACTGACCTGACTGCAACAGCAACAGAGTCGGTGAATAAATGCACGGAAGCTCCAGACTCAAAGTATTTCAGATTTTGGTAATTGATAAAAATACATAAATGTTTGCAGTTGGGCTGTCAGGCACTGACTAACTGAAGCACTGTCATGCCAAACTTTTTATAGATGTGTGTAAGTATAAACCTCAAAAGTTGGTTTTTGTATTTTGATATTAGCGTGAAAGAGAGCAAAATCACTTAATATGAAATGACAAAGAGCGAAGGAGCAAATCTGTGTACTATGAGGTGGATAACAGGAGAATTGACAAAACTGCAGAAACTATGTTGCAAAAACACTTTTTACATTTGCGTTCCACCAAAAATGGCTAAAATTTTTAAATTTTTTGATCGAATATTTAGTAAACCAGCGAGTTCCGCTAGTGAAGGTGGGCATTTTTTTTTTTTTTTTTTTTTATTTAGAAAAATTAGAGCTACAAAACTATGAGACTGAATTTTGGAAGCAATTTCCACTTATGAATGAAACATTCTGGAGAACAAAAACTCTAATTTCTGAAATATGATGTTTTTGAAAAGTAAAATGTTTACAGAAAGGAGGAGGAGGAGAATGGGGGCCGTTTTATGAGCTATATCTAACTGACTCAGAATCATCTACTAGCTCACCCAAAATTTCATCTTGACGTGTTTTTAAGAATTTTAGGTTATGAATATTTATTGATGAAAATGGTTTCCTGGTAAGTTAACTAGAATATTATTGTTAGTGAATGAGAAACTACACTGAAGAGCCAAAGAAACTGGTACACCTGCCTAATATCGTATAGGGCCCCCAGAAGCATGCAGAAGTGCTGCAACATGACATGGAATGTGCTCGACTAATGTCTGAAGTAGTGCTGGAAGGAACTGACAGCATGAATCCTGCATGGCTGTCCATAAATTCATAAGAGTACGAGGGGGTGGCGATCTCTTCTGAACAGCCTGTTGCGCTGCATCCCAGATGTGCACAATAATGTTAATGTCTGGGGTGTTAGGTGGCCAGCAGAAATGTTTAAACTCAGAAGTGTGTTCCTAGAGCCACTCTGTAGTAATTCTGGATGTGTGGGGTGTCGCATTGTCTTGCTGGAATTGCCGAAGTCCGTCGAATGCACAATGGACATGAATGGATGCAGGTGATCAGACAGGATGCTTACGTACATGTCGCCCGACAGTCATATCTAGACGTATCGGGGGCTCCACACCATTGCAGAGCCTCCACCAGCTTGAACAGTCCGCTGCTGACATGCAGGGTTCATGGATTCATAAGGTTGTCTCCATATTCGTACATGCCCATCTGTTCGATACAATTTGAAATGAGACTTGTCCGACCAGGCAACATGTTTCCAGTCATCAACAGTCCGCTGTAGGTGTTGACTGGCCCAGGCGTGGTGTAAAGATTCGTGTTGTGCAGTCATAAAGGTTACCCGAGTGGGCCTTCAGCTCCAAAAGCCCAAATTGATGACATTTCATTGAATGTTTCGCGCTCTTGACACTTGTTGATGGCTCAGCATTGAAATTTGCAGCAATATGTGGAAGGATTGCACTTATGTTGCATTGAATGACTCTCCTCAGTCATCATTGGTCCTGTCTTTGCAGGATCTTTTTCTGGCCACAGCGATGTCAGAGATTTGATGTTTTTCCAGATTCCTGATATTCACAGTACATGCGTGAAATGGTTGGACGGAAAAATCCCAACTTCATTGCTACCTCAGATATCCTGTGTCCCATTGCCCGTGTGCCGACTTCAAACTAACTTAAATCTTTCACATTCAAACTCACTTAACTCTTGATAACGTGCCATTGTAGCAGCAGGAACTGATCTAACAACTGCACCAGACACTTGTTCTCTTATATAGGCATTGTCAACCATGGTGCCATATTCTGCCTGTTTACATATTTCTGCATTTGAATACACATGCCTATACCAGTTTCGTTGGCACTTAATTGTACATCTTGAACAATTAATTTTGAGGAAATAAGGTCTGGATGTGAAATTATTTTTTGTAATTGTATTATTGTGTTCTATACAAAATTTGATCAGTTATATATATGTAAAAAATCAGGAATTATGCAACAGGAAGTGGAAGGTCTGCGTTGTTCTGTGACAAATATATACATTTCCTGCTGGCATGGGATGTTGCTTTGCCATTAAATTATGAAGGAATTTGCATCTCTTTAGCATGACATCCTGTCAAAGACCTGCTATTCCAGGTACTCCAGGCAGACTCTGTGCCACATCAGCATTGTCCCTTATTATATCCCATGGTTAAAACAAGGCTGTGAACACAGACCTGCATGGATATGTGGCAATAAGAGTTGCTAACCTAGTTTGAAGCTCCATTTCAATGTGTCACAGTATTTCCTTCCCTTCTGCTTGATGTACCTGTCCCTGCATGTTTTAAATTAACTTTCTTATTTCATCACCAGAAATTCTGTTTCTCACAATAATAAAGGAATCTTTGAATTGTCATAGTGGTACTTGTTTGATTTGGAGATGTTTCCAGTTACTACAACATATATTCATTTTGGGGGGTTCAGAGTCATAATGACATCTACATAACCCGTGTTTTTAGATGAAGACAAATTTTGCAGTAGTAGAAACTATCACTGCTACCACCAAATTCACATTGCTGATAATTGTGATATCTCATTGTTCTTAGAGTGCATTAACATTCATTCAACAATTCACAGCTTTAACATTAGGGCAGTGGTAAAGTAGATATGTCAAAATGGCCAATTTTGTAGATGCGTCGTTATGACTGTTAACCCCAATTTGAACCTGTCTACTGTTATCATCTCTTTGTTTCCCTCTCAGCCCCCCCCCCCCCCCACACACACACACACACACACACATACACACATTTCCTTCCATTATCAAAATGATAATTCCATGATGCCCCAGGTTGTGTCCTGGAAACCGATCCCTACTTTTAGTCAAGTTGTGTCATAAATTCATTTTCTCACCAATATGATTCAGTATCACCTCATTAGTTATGCAATTTACTCACATAATCTTCAGCACTCTTCTATAGCACTGCATTTCAAAAGGTTTTATTTTCATGTCTGACATGCTTCACTTCCATATAAGGCTACACTACAGCAAAATTTCTTCAGAAAAGACACCCTGCTACTTAAATTTCATTACATGTTAACAGATTCTTCTTTTTCAGAAATGACTTCCTTGTTGTAGCCAGTCTTCATGTTACATCCCCTCTGCTTCAGCCAACATCATTTATTTTGCTGCCTAAATATCAAAATTAATCTAGTTCTAGTGCCTGATTTCCTAATCTAATAACCACTGCAGTGCCTGATTTAATTTGACTGCATTCCATTATCTTTGTTTTGCTTTTGTTGCTACCCACTTCTTTTCAAGACATTATCCATTCAGTTCAACGGCTCTTCCAAGTTCTGTGCTTTCTCTGATGGAATTAAAATACATGAGGAAACCTTAAAGTTTTTATTTCTTTTCCTTGAATGTTAAGTAAGTCCTTTTCCAAATTTCTCCTTCATTTTCTTTACTACTTGATCAACATGCAGATTGAATGTCAGGTATAGGCTATAACCTTGTCACAACCTTCTCAACTGCTGGTTTACTTTCCCTCCTATACCTGTAGTCTTGTTTATGTACAAGGTGTGTGTAACATTTTTCTCCCTGTATTTTATCTCTGCCTTACCATTATACAATCAATCTGAAATCTTCTAGTGCCTCTAGGTCTCTTCCACATGTACAACCTTCTTACATTATTCCTGAACCAAGTGTTAGTAACAATTAAATTACTCTCTGTATGAAATTCCCCTTTCATTCATTTCCCCTTTCATTCATTTCCCCTTTCATTCATTTCCCGTTTCATTCATTTCCCCTTTCATTCATTTCCGCTGGTTTGTATTTTCCTACTGTCTAATTACAGTCCCCATCATTCGTAGTATGCAAATATAAATATGAAAATCACCTAATATGGCACTTCAGCTTTTCAAACACGTGAATCAACATGAACAATTCTGTCTGCCTCCATCAGCAAATTATACATGGTCCAGTCACATTAATGTCACCACTGCCTGTGTTTATCATCAACATGCACTAATGACTCTCGGACAACAGGTGGCAGCACCACCTGTAGAGGGTGTACAAAGTATGTTGGAAGAATGCGGAAAACAGTGTAGTCATTCCCATAATGTAGAAATAGTGATTTATCTGATGTCCAAAAGGGCATGATCATTGACTTCTGGTCCAGGGGTGGAAGCATTTCTGAACTGGCTAAGTTTGTAAACTGTTAATGTGCTGCTATCATTAAAGTATACCATGCACAGCAAAATGGCATTATCCAAAACAGGCACAAAAGCAACTGTGGTGTACCATAGTCCATAAACAGCTGATGAATGGTGGCTGCGGAGATGTGTACAGGCAGGTAGACGTGCAGCTGTTGAGCAATTGACAGCCTGGATGAACCAAGGATCTAGCAACAGTGTCTCCTCAATGACATTTCAGTGAACATTGCTTTGTCTGGGCCTCTGCAGCAGGAACCTGGTTCATGTACCCATGCCAACTGCTGTTCATCGGCACAGAAGGCTGCGATTTGCATGCCAGTACTGCAACTGGACATAAATGAGTGGCAGCTGGTGGCCTTATCAGATTAATTACATTTTATGCTCTATCGGACAGATTGCTATTGGTGTGTACAGCATGAAATGTCTGAAAGCAAACACTATGGAAGCAAGAGGAAGCATTAAAATGTGGTGAATGTCTTGGTGGCCTTATCTCATCATTTTGAAAGGCGCAGTGGATCAACACAAGTATGCATCTATCCTTGGGGACCATGTCCACCCCTACAGCCAGTTGCTTTTTCTCAGCATGATGACAGCTGCCAGCAGGACAGTGGAACATGTCACACTGCTCACAGTGTATGTGCAGGATTTAAGGAACACACGAGGATGAGTTTACCATACTCTCCTGGCCACCCAAGTTGTGTGATTTAAATTCAATAAAGAATTTGTGGGACCATTTCAATCAGACTGTTTGCGCCATTAATCCTCAACTGAGAAACCTACTGCAGCTGGCCATAGCATTGGAATTGGGGTGGCTCCACATCCCTGTTGGTACCATCTAGAATGTCATTGATTCTCTTTCTGCTTGTCTTGTGCTGCAAAAGATGGTTATTCAGGTTTTTGACAGGTGGTCACATTAATGTGAGTGGATAGTTTAGCATTGGACATGTGATGTCATCCAAACTTGTTTCTGCTGGTAAAACAAATCACTGAAAATGTTTATTTCAATATTATTTGTACTATTTTATGAAAGCAGTTTGTTGTGTAGCCTGATCTAGTCTATGGCCCGAGATCTAGATGGGTTCAGATGTGACAGTTTGTCTGTGAGTTTGAAAAACCAGTGACTGTGGTTCTGTAAGAAGTTTTCGGTCACATTACTTATGCAGTTCGCTTTATTTTGTTTCATCTATCATATGCGATGACTGATGTTTGTGTGGTATTACATATCCTGTGCTGTGGTTGGCTGATTTTAGGAATAGTGGGCAGGATCTTGGGTATGATGTCCATGATTTTATAGATAATCAAAGCCCTAAGCAGGATGTGGTTCAATTGTTCCAGTCCAGGGTGATGAGGGGGACGCTACTTTTTAGTTGACTCTTTGGTGTGGTGAGAGGATTGGTGCTGTGTGTAGGTATGGCATGGTAAATCTGTTTATGGACTAGGTTTGTCTCTCTCTTTTTTTTTTTTTTTTTTTTTTTTTTTTTTTTTGAGGGGCGGAGGAGGGGTGGGGGGAAGTTAGTGCCTGTGCTCCTTCCTGTGAAGGCCTTTGTGAGACCTTCATTATACTTAGCAAGTGAGTTCTTGTCACTGCAGATGCGTCGTCCACCAGTGGTCGAGCTATATGGTAGGAGGGGGGAATTTTTTGTTGTAGAAGGGATGGCAGCAGTTGAAATACAGGCATTATTGGTGGTTAGTGTGCTTAATGTGGACAGAGGTATATATGGCACCATCAGTGAGATGGCGGTCAATATCCAGGAAGGAGGCACATTGGGTTGAGGAGGACCAGGTGAAGCGGATGGGAGAGAAGTTGTTGAGGAAGACCAGGTGAAGCATATGGGAGAGAAGGTGTTGAAGTTGTGAAGGAGTGAGGATAGGGTATCTTGGCCCCAAGTCCATATTCTGAAGATATCATCAATGAAATTGAACCACACTAGGGATGGGAAGTTCTATGAGGCTAAGTGGGTTTCATCTAGATGGCCCGTAAATGGGTTGACATAGGAGGGTTCCATGCGAGTGCTCATAGCTGTGCAGCTTTTTACACACACACACACACACACACACACACACACACACACACACACACACACGTTGGGTGAGGTAGTGTCAATCGCGGTAAGGGCTTGAGGGATTTTGATGACTCATCATGACATTGGTGGAGTCCTTGCGTGCAAACCTTCCCCAGGCCCTTTCCTCAGAACACAAACCTTTCAGCAGAAGAAAGGACAGCCAGACACAACTCTAGAACAGATCCTGACCTAATCATCCTCATGCAGATAAAGGATCCACCACTGCCATGGTGAGGTGCAGTGACAACCTGGCAGAAAGCCCCCATCAACTGTTTGACACCTTCACATATGAGCTCTTCCATAATGATTGCATACCAGAAGTCCAACATAACCTGAGATCCCTCCTAAAATCAGTAGGTCCATCCTAGAACCTCTCCCCTGAGTCCACCTCTCCCCGTACTCCAACGACACACCACATACCTGCCCTCTACAAGTAAATATAATTAATGCATTATTTTGAATATTTAGTATTGCCAAGTAATTTCACTGATGTTTGTAAATTCTTTGCTTATTTTTAGCATTATGCACAGCAACATTCTTTGCCAGAAATGTTAGACAGTTGGCTAATTACCCAAAATGCAAGTAACAAAAATAAATATTTAGTTAAACAAATGGCAAATAAGTTTGGTTTTTGCTTCTGTCACTGTACTTTTATCCCCTTATCTAGTTGTTTTCAGTGATTAATCAGAAGTTCAAAACAAAAATAAAAACCAGTAACGTTCATAAATGTAGTACTAGAAGTGGTGATTTACCATGTCCAGCCTTAGTGTCTTGCAGAAAGAAATGTTGTATCTGACAGTAAATCTCTTTGTCCACTCGACAAGTGATTTCAGTCCAGTAGATCATGCACATACACATGATAAATGAGATCCTCATCAAATTTCCATCAGGTGATGTTGTTTTTGCTCACTTAGATTAAGATAAAAGTCCATTTCTAAATGAACATCATACATCCTTATTTTTCACAGAGAAAATATATTTTATACGTAAATCAAGTGACATGTTGCGCAGCATAGTGAGGGATGGCAGTTATGTTCTGTGCAACATACAAATAATGTAACTTGCACATTTTGGTCAGGAGGTATGTTATCAAATGAATGAAGGAAGGCAGGTCGAAAACAAATATGTAATGAAGAAACTGTGTAGTTTATGGTGGGTAGATTTATTAGCTCTTGTGAGTATAAGTAATGATCTCAGGTCAGTGCGATGGTGTTCATTTAGATCGAAAGAATTATCCTTAACACAGATCACTGCATTAGAATAGCTTTTATGTATGCTCACTGGGTATGGTTGTGGTATAATGATCTCAGCATCCTTGAAATAGAAAACTTACCAGGTTGTCTTAGTTGCCATAATGGAGATGTACATAAATTTGGAGCTGTTGGTGCATATTCACTTGCAACAGTGTAACACTGAATTTGTTAACATTGCAATTTAAAATAGTCTGTATTATTGGATTCAAGTGTGATGCAGTTTGTTGGTTACTTAAGCACTGAGCCGTGTGATCAGTGAGCACAGTTAAACGAAATGTTCAGTATATATATAGAAGGATCCCCGATAATATTCAACTGGACATTTAAGTCAAATTCCCATTTTCAGTTGATGCTGACTTCACACACAGTTTTCAAGATACACTTTTTCAATCAGTAACATCTAGAACTGTAATAACTCTAGTTGCTGTGTTGTGCAGATAATTATAAGCTGATCCATGGGCCATTAGAGCAATTTGTTTTCCTTGGCTGTGAAATTTGAGTGATTTGAATACTTGACTTCAGGCTCTTATTGCTAGCGTATCCTATTGCACCTTAAACCAGATTATTTGAGGAATGAAACCTGTGCGCAGACATGTAATACTTGTGCCTTCTGCAAAGTCCTGTGTTTATATAACCTACTCTTTGTATTTGTGTTTGCTCGTGTATTTGTGTATGGTCTTGCCTTGCAAATATAATGTTTTCTACCTTAATTTGATGGTACAAGGTGTAAAAATATGAAATGCGGATTTCAGACAACAGATTTCGCAGTTTGTTCTATAAAGATTTGACACTGCGCATTTCGTTGTGTCATCAACAAACGTCAGACATGGATGAGTGATAAATTGGAAAAGTATACACTGTTGTAGTGTTGTGTCGTGTTGTGGTTGTTGTTGTTGTTGTTGTTCAATATGAGTTAAAATTTACACTGAACAAAGAACATTCACAGACAGCATTAATTTTTTTGTTTTCACTTGAAGAAAATGCTGACGAATCATAGAAATTACTTCAAGAAGCTTATGGTGAACATGCTCTATCACAAGATACACGTGAATGATGGTTTTGGCATTTCAAAAATGGTGTCTTCAATGTTGCAAACAAGGAATGTGGAAAACTGCTAAAAAAAAAGTAAGATGTGGGATTGGAAGCATTGTTGCACGAAGATGATTCGCAAACTCAAAACAACTCTCCGAGCAATTGGGAGTTGGTCAACAAGCTGTTTCCAATTGGCTACGAGAGATGGGAAAGATTCAAAAGACCAGTAGATGGATACCACATGAGTTGAATGACAGGCAAATGGAGAAGCGTAAAAACACAAGATATTTTGCTCGTTCGGTAAGAAAGGAAATAATTTTTGTATCGTATAGTTACAGGGGATGAAGTGGATTTATTTTGAGTATCCCAAATGCAAAAAATCATGGGTAGACCCAGACACATCGACCGCAAGACCAAATCGCTTTGGCAGAAAGACAATGCTGTGTGTTTGGTGGAACCAAAAGGGCGTTGTCTATTACAAGCTGTTAAAATCTGGGTAAATGGTTAATACCAAACATTACAACAGTTGACCGATTTGAACCATTCACTACTTTAAAAAAGGCCACAGTCATTTTTCTTCATGACGATGCTCCTTCACATACAGCAAAACCAGTTCACGACATGTTGGAAGCACTTGGCTGGGAACTTCTACCCCATGCAGCTTGCTCACCAGACTTGGCTTCTTCCAAATACTACTCGTTTGCATCAATGGGTCACGCATTTTCTGAGCAGCGCATTGGTTTATACGAAGACGTAAAAAAATGGCATGATAAATGGTTTGCAGCAAAAAGGGAAAATTTTTACTGGTTTAGCATTAACAAATCGCCCAAAAGGTAGGAAAAATGTATAATAAACTATGGAGCATACTTTGAATAAAACACTATTTGTCATTCTTCTGAATTTAAGTGGTTTTGTAGACAAAAATTCATATTTCATAATTGTGCACCTGGTAATGTGGCAATCACATCTGAACAACGGGTGAATGTCCATCTAATTAAAGAAGTGGATGTGGTATTTTAATAGCAGAGTAGCTGTCCTCAGCTCAATGGTTGGTTTGAACACCAAATTGCTTTACTAGGAATGATTCTACAGAAGGTGTTATTTTCTTAACTTTCTCAGACTATAAATGGACCTACTCAGCCATGTATAGGGGGACCTACAGCTTAACATGACCTCCAAACCATGGTGCACTTTTGACATTTTCCACATGAACAAATCTCTGCCAGATGTGAAAGAAGTTATAAGCAACAGAAGAAATCCTAGGGCCATCTGGGAATCGAACATTAGACGTTAGAACATAAAGTAGTCCCTTACATACTGAACTACCAAACCCTGCAGTATTTTTAATAAAAAAGAATTACATCTACATATATACAACTGCTCTGAAACAAAAAATTGCTGAGACATCAACATGAGTTCAATATAATGTTCCTCAAACCTCTGTAGCGTGGTTCTGGCTCCGAGACATAGACAATTATACTGCTGAAAGATGCCATCACCGTCGGGGACGACATCAAGCATGAAGGGATGAAAGGGGTTCGCAACTGTCAACATGTACCCAGTTATTACCACAGGCCCCATGCAAGCGCAGGAAAATTTTTTATATGGCGTAATACTGCTCCCACTACCCTGCTTCCATGGCGCACTGCACGCACGTATTGAGCTGCTGTTCACATCAGTGACGGCATTTGTGGAGATGATCATTGACATGGTGTAGCAAAAATGTGATTCAACTGAAGAGCTGACTCATTTCCATTGGACGAAAGTTGAATACCAATGGTCTTGAGCCCACTGCAGTCATATTTGATGATGTCGTTGTGTTAAAATGTGAACACGTAAGAAGGGTCTGCTGTGGAGCTCCACGTTCAACGATGTACAATGCAGTGTGTGCTCCAAAACACAAAGTATCAGCATTGTGATCTTTCGGTAGAGATGCCACAGATCAATATCTATCCTACTTTACAGAGCAGACAATCCTCCAAACCCCACATTCTGTGAAGAGTCATGATTGTCCAGCCATTTAGCTCCTAGGGGTAGTTTCACTGTCATTCTACCTGTTTCTGTAGATGTTCACGGCAGTAGCTGAACATTCGATGCCCTTCTCCAATTTTGAGATACTTGTTCACAGACTCTTTGTAATAATAATCTGCCCTTTATTGATGTTGCTTATCTCAATGGATTTCCCCATTTGTAGCCCATATCTTTGTTAGGGTGATCCCCTGTCTGTGTCTGCTCCACTTACATACTTTAGTTACTGCATCACGTGCTCGCAACACCACCAGGTGGCGACCAATGTCACAGTGGGTAGTGGTCATAAAGTTTCAGTTGATCAATATATCTTGTCTAAGTCATTTTCAATTTGGTTATCTTCTGATGACTTTATTAGATGGTAAATGACAGCATCATCTGCTAACAATCTAAGATGGCTGCTCAGATTGTCTCCCTAAATCATTTATATAGATTAGGAGCAGCAGAGGGCTTACAACACTTCCTTGGGAAACACCAGACATCACATCTGTTATACTCAATGACTTTGTCAGTTACTACGAACTGTGATCTTTCTGACAGTAAAGTATGAATCCAGTCATACAACTGAGATGATACTCTATAGGCATGCAGTTGGATTAGAACCTGCTTGTCAGGAACAATGTTCAAATCCTTCTGAAAATCTAGAAATACAGTGTTCTGACCTATTCTGTATACCACGGGGAATCAGATCCATCTCTTATTAATTTGTTTGGTATAAATTTCTCAATTGCCACTGATACCACTTCTTGGAATTTAAGCCACATCTCATCCACACTTCTGTAGTTTTATTTTTGGTGGATTTAGATGTTATGGCATTCAGTCTTGCTACAGTGATCTTGTGGTCACTAAATCATATTTGCTCACGGTTATTTGTTGCTAAGAAGTCTCATATGTTATGGCAACCATGTAAACTTTGAGTGGACTCCTGAACTAATTGCTGGAAATAATTTTCAGAGAAAGTATTTAGTGCAATTTTGGATGATGTTTTATGCTAACCACTGACTTCAAATGTTTATTTTCATCATCATATCAAGGGTAGGTGGAAGTCACCACCAACTATAATTGAATGAGTTGGGTACATATTGTGAATGAGACTAAAGTTATCTTTGAATCTTTCAGCAAATGGATCATCTTACATTAGTGCAGTGTTTGTATTTGACAGTGTTTGTAAGTTCAGTGCAATGACACTGGGACATCTGGAGATTTGGGTCGATCCTGGAAGTGTGCTCAGTTAGCCATAATGGTTAAGGTGACCATTTGCAGCAACCAGGAAATACGGGGTCAAGTTCCAGTGCAGCATAAATTTTCATGTTTCCAGTAAATTGTATAGCTGTTGTGGTACCACATTCACAGTTTACAAATACATTTCAGGTATCATCTTAGTCAGAGGGTCGATGAAGGAACCAACTATTGATGTATTTTGGTTGTCAAGTATAACCTTTACCCGTACTAACTCAAGGGGACTATCTATCTCAATTTGACTAAAAGATAAATATATCTAAAAACAAAGATGATGTGACTTACCGAATGAAAGCGCTGGCAGGTCGATAGACACACAAACAAACACACACACACCACACACACACACACACACACACACACCACACACACACAATTCAAGCTTTCGCAACAAACTGTTGCCTCATCAGGAAAGAGGGGAACGAGAGGGAAACATGAAAGGATGTGGGTTTTAAGGGAGAGGGTAAGGAGTCATTCCAATCCCGGGAGCGGAAAGACTTACCTTAGGGGGAAAAAAGGACAGGTATACACTCGCGCGCGTGCGCGAGTGTATACCTGTCCTTTTTTCCCCCTAAGGTAAGTCTTTCCGCTCCCGGGATTGGAATGACTCCTTACCCTCTCCCTTAAAACCCACATCCTTTCATGTTTCCCTCTCGTTCCCCTCTTTCCTGATGAGGCAACAGTTTATTGCGAAAGCTTGAATATTGTGTGTGTGTGTGTGTGTGTTTTTGTGTTTGTTTGTGTGTCTATCGACCTGCCAGTGCTTTCATTCGGTAAGTCACATCATCTTTGTTTTTAGATATATTTTTCCCACGTGGAATGTTTCCCTCTATTATATTGACTAAAAGATAAACTACATGTGGTACACCTAATAGATAGGCAAAGTAACTGCCCCCCCTCCCTCCCTCCCTCCCTCTCTCTCTCTCTCTCTCTCTCTCTCTCTCTCTCTCTCTCTCTCTCTTTCTTTCCTTTTAATCTGACTGTGTGTGTGGGGGGGGGGGGGGGGGGGAGCTAGGGAATTATTTGGACCTGAAAGATGGAGAGCCAGATGGCTTTGAGCTGCAGTGGCAAAATGTGGATTAATTGTGGTAAGTCGGGTGTAATTCCAGATCAAAAGGAAAGGGTAGTACCTAGCCAGTACTAAAAGAAAGGAAGATATGCTAAGGTAGTGTTTCAAGAGCAAAGGATGTACTAACAGGACAGTTACACCTGCCATCAGCGTGGTTCGGGTTCAGAGGAGGTAGCACTGTTGTGGGAGGTGGGGAGGGGAGGGGGGGGGGGAGCTGCAAATGCCATGGATTTCAAATTAGCTGTTGACGTCACTGGTACTATGGAGTGGAGCATGTTGAGCTACAGTATGGTAGAATCACAGTTAGTTGCAGTTTAGTGGTGGGTATTCGTACAGTTAAACAGTTGTCAGACTCATAAAATACATTCACAGTAAATGCAGCTCATCTGATACATAAGCTGACTGCTTTCCGGCATGGTTCTACTTTCAAATGGGTAGGAAATGCCTGTCACTATACTGCAGAAGATGATGATGGATGGCTGCGTAGAACAGCTCTTACACCTCGTGTATCCGTAGAGTAATGACACTTGATGGGCAGATTTGGGAGCAGGACTTGCATAATGATGGATTTGGATACTATGTAGGTTGGGTGATAAGTGGAATGAGTGTAGCATTTTGTGTAGAATGTCCCTTATCGTAGAGCACAATGAGAGGTGATCAAAGCCTTAGTAAAAGATATAGTTGAGTTTCTCAAGGGTATTATTGCATGATAAGGGGTAGAAAGGAGAAGGAAACTTTTCATAGTGAAGTAAATAGCTGCTGGGCAATTTCTGAAGTGCTAGCCAGTGCACTCAAATGCTTCAGTGGGAAAGGTTTAGCCATGTCACATGATATGTGGAAGAGCAGTCTTCATACTACAAGGGTGTGTTGAAAAATAATGCCCCCAAATTTATGGGAAAACTCATAAGGCTTTTTAAATAAAACAAATGTTATTAACATTCTGCATCTTTGTTTATTATGTCTACATATTTGCAGCCCCCTGCTACTAGAGGGGCTCCGAATTGTAGCTTGCAATATGGCAGTGTGTAACGTAACTATGTTGGAGCACGAGAAACGGCATGCTGTAATCAGGTTTCGAATTTGAAGAGCTCCTCTGCACATGAAGCACCTGTCCTTTAGCATGACAATGCCAGACTACACATAAGCACTGTAACATCAGCAACAGTTTGACATTTGGGTTCACTGTCATTTATCATCCTCCATTCAGGTCCAACTTGGCCCTATCCGATTTTCATCTATTTTCAAAACTTAAAGAACACCTTCGAGAACACCATTTTGATAGTGATGAAGCTATGCAAGCAGAGCTGAGGTTGTGGTTCTGTCAACAAAGTCAAAGTCAGACATTCTACAGTGAGGGCATTAACAAAGTGGTCTTTCATAATTTGGAGGCATTACTTTTCAACATGTCCCTCTGTGGATACAAGGAACAGAGCAAGAGGAGTCCTTTTACTTGGTGAATGTTAATTGCATAGTGTGGACCTTGCTGAAGTGGGGATGTTAGTGTGCCTCAAAGATATAGATTTTAAACTGTAGGCCTTTCCAGGGGCAGATGTGGATTCTGACCACAATGTATTGGTTATGAACTGTAGAATAAAACTTCAGAAATTACAAAAAGGTAGGAAATTAAGGAGATGAGATCTGGATACGTTGAAAGAGCCACAGGTTGTTGAGAGTTTCAGAGGGAGCATTAGTCAACAACTGGCTACAACAGGAGAAAAGAATACTGTACGATACGAATCGATAGCTTTGATAGATGAAATACTGGAGGCAGCAGAGAATTAAATAGGTATAAAGCCAAGGTCTAGTCGAAATTCTTGGGTATAAAAGGAGATATTGTATTTAATTGATGAAAGAACAACATATAAATATACAGCAAATAAAGCGGGCAAAATGGAATACAGATATCTAACAAATGATATAGGAAAATTTAAAGAGACCTTTAGAGAAAAGAGAAGCAACGGTATACATATCAAGAGCTAAGATGGCAAGCCAGTACTAAGCTAAGTATGGAAAGTTGAAAGATGGAGGGATTGTAAAGAGGGTCTATACAAGGGAGACAAACTTGATGACAATGGAATAGAAAGAGAAGAGGAGGTAGATTAAGATGAGATGGTAGGAGATAATCTTGATCATGCTGAGCCCACAGCTGAATTAATAGTAACGATGAATAAAAACTACCTCATTTTGTATTTTTACACATTTATTGTATTACAATTGGTTTTGTTTCTTTGAACACCTTCACGTTGCCTTACACTAAATCCTCCTCCAGCAGAACTCTGGGAGGGTTTAATATAAGGCAACCTGAAGATGATCAAAGAAATGAAACTGGTTGTAATACAGTAAATGTGTAAAAATACAGCAAATGTGTAAAAATACAGCTGAGGTGGTTTTCGTTAATCATTTATATGAGATGGGCGGAGTTTACAGAACACAAAAGGATCTAAATTGAAACAAGCCTTCTGGAATAGATAACATTTCCTCAGAATCATTGAGATTCTTGGAAGAGCCAGCCATGACATAATTATTCTACCTGGTGTGCCAGATATGAGACAGGTGAAATACCCCCATGACATAATTATTCTACCTGGTGTGCCAGATATGAGACAGGTGAAATACCCTCAGACCTGAGGAAGAATCTGATAACAGGTGCAGATACTGAACCACCAGTGTAATAAGACATGGTTGCAAATTATTGATTTGAATAATTTACAGAGGAATGGAAAAATTGATACAAGCTGACTTTGGGGAAGATGCGTTTGGATTCCGGAGAAATGTAGGAACACTCAAAGCAGTTCAGACCCAATGGCTGATCTTAGAAGGTAGGTTGAGGAAAGACAATTATTTATAGCACTTACAGAATTAGAGAAAGCTTTTAACAATATTGACTGGACTACAAACTTGGAAATGGTAAAGATAGTAGGGATAAAGTACAGAGAGTGAAATGTTATTTACAACTTACACAAAAAGCAAATTACAGGTAGAAGAATCAAAAACATGACAGGGAAGCCATAGTTAGAAAGGAGTGAGACAGAGTTGTTGCATATTCCCAATATTCCTCAATCTGTACATTGACAAGCAGTAAATCAAACCAAGAGGAAATTTGGAAAGGGAATTAAAGTTCATGGAAAGGAAATAAATACTTTGAGATTTGTTGATGTCATTGTAATTTAATTGGAGTCTGCAAAGGATTTGGAAAAACATTTGAATTGAATGTATAGTCCTGAAAAGAAACTATAAGATGAACATCAACAAAAGAAAACAATGGTAGTGGAGTGCAGTCACATTAAATCATCTGATTCTGAGAGAATTAGATTAGGAAATGAGGAACTAAAAGTAGAAGATGAATTTTGCTATTTGGGCCACAAAAATAACTGAAGATGTCCCAAGTAGAGAGGATACAAGACACTGAGTAGAAATATTCCTTAAAAAAAAAAGAGATATTTGTTAACATCTAATATCAATTTAAGTGTGTTTTCTAAAGGCATTTATCTGGAGGTGCATTGTGGATGTCAAGCAGTGCAGACAAGAAAATAAAACATTTTGAATAATTAACAGTAGACAGGTAGCAAAAATAGTAAATGAAGTGGTACTGAATCTATTTTTTTGGGGGGTGGGGGTGGGGGGGGGGGGGGGAGGAGGAGGATGGCAAATTATTGCACAACTTGTCTAAAACACAAGGATTAGTTTGTAGGACACATCCTGAGGCATCAATGAGTTGTCATTTTAATAATGGAAGGAAGTAAGGGTGTAAAAATTGTAGTAGTAAACAAAGGGATGAGTACAGCAAGAAGGTATGTTGCAGTAGTTACATAGGGATGGAGAGACTTGCACAGGATATACTAGCATGGAGAGCTGCAGCAAACAAGTCTTGGGATTGAGGACCACAACAACAGATCTGTTGACAGTGAAATGCCAGTTTTCAGTGAATAGTGTTTCCTGGATAACCTAAACTAAAGTTTGTGTACAGAGAGATTAGGCTGTATATTTTTCAGGTAGAAATTATTTTTGCTTCCAGTATCGGAACACAACTAACATCTTGTGATCGGCATATTTCAGTAACATTGATCTATTGTTTACAGCGTGGGCAAATGATACTATGCAGCAAGTATTAAAATAGACAAATTGTTCCTATGAATTATCTCAAAAGACCGACTGTTCAGTCTCCAGGAAAAAGTTGCGACATCCAGTTGTTACCAAAATGCTTCACATGATATGGTTGCTCTTTCTATAAATATTGTATTTATCATAGACAGTTCATTGATGTTCATTACTGGCTTCCCTACACATGGACATGGAGCTGTTGTAGTACATCTGTTAATTCATTTTGTTGCCATTTCTGTGAGTGATTTCCCCCCCCCCCTCCCCCCCTTTCTACACTTTTTTTGTTGTTTTTCAGAGGCAGCTGACTGAAAGAGACCTTGAAGTATTATATTATCTGATGAATACATATTGCTTGTTTTATTGTCAGTTGTAGTTTGTTGTTTGGTAGTAGAAGATATGAAGTATTTTTGTATTATAAGAAAAAACAAATGCCTTCCTTTTTGGGTGGTGTTGTTGCTGGTAAGAAAAAAAACGCTCATTACTTATTTCTTGTGGTATAGCACATGAAGAATGGAACTGTCCAGTGGATGTTCAATCAGGAGAAAATTGGAGGCGGTAACACAAGCTATGTGATAAAAGATCTTGAACCCAATACAGCATATTTTCTACGCCTTTATGCAAAAAACTCCATTGGAACAAGTAATTTTTACACTCATCCGACACCAGTCAGTACGTTAGAAAAAGGTAAGTTTTTTCTTCTGGAAATTAGTTCTAAAATTTCATCGTGAGGATTTGTGTGTCCTGTGTGTTGAAATTGTTGTCTCCATTGCACAGACCTAGTCCTTTCCCATGGTTATAAGCAAGCTTAACACTTTCACCACCATTGTGACATACGTGTCCAACAATAGGTTATCAGAGAACCAGTGGGAATTTGGTGCACAGTATTGCTTTGTACCATGTGTCAAATTTCTTTGTGCAAAAACTGTTTCACATTGTATCACACGTAAGAGAATCATTGTGACTGTCACTTGAAAGACCGAATTTGCATGTAATTATAAAGAGCTTGTCATTGGGAATAATCTACTGAAATAACAAATATTTGTAATCAAAAATATGATCCAAGAGCCTTTCTGAAAATATATATCGTAAATGAAAGTACAGGATTTCATAACCACAGGGACACATAGGATCCATGACAAAACAACAGTGGGAGACACATTTCCCATCCCTCCCCACACTGGAAAATGAAATGGTGGGAAATAAATTTTTTCATACTGTTACTTTTGATAATGACATCAAAATAATCATACATTAACACCTTTCACTCTGAAAAAAATTGGTAGTGAAGGGTTAAATGAAAAAAATTCCATTAATACAATATACCTGTTTAATCTGTTGGGAAGCCAGCATCTGAACAGAACTCTTGCAGGATCAGATGTGTCAGAATTGTCTGATTTTTTCATCACTGACTTTTAAAGTTAAGGGCATGACATAATACTAAGTAAACAAGAGTCATTGAACAGTCTGTGCCTCAACATACCTGGCAGTTTAAAGAAGTTTTTGTCAACTTCGTGCTTAAATATAAGTAAATAGTGTTTGTTTCCTGTTTAAATTTTAAATATCTATTTTGTGATTGGTTTACTGACAGTCTGCAAAGACAGGGAATGAGGAGAAATGAAATTTGTTACTCTAGCTGTATGGCTCTGATTATAATGTTTAATGCAGAAGTTAGTGTGATATAAGAGAGTGTAAAACTGTATAGTTTTTTTTTAAGGAAAGGAAAAAAGTATCGCTTCATCACGTACAGTAGTGAAATCAGTATGAAGGCAGGATTCCTAGGAAAGTAGTGTCTGAAGCATACCTGTATTGAATTTACTGTGGAAGATGGAAGTAGTAGATACATATAAGACATAAACAGTCATGATGGAATTGCATAGTTTCTTTCATAACATGAGTAACAAAATAAGGCATTTGCATTTCCTGGATGGAAAAGGGTATAAAGGTACTCATGTCCTGTTGTGTTAATGCATTGTTAGTGCTTTGTCCAACTCCATTCTTCCTAATTACATCAAAAATTATCAGCATTGATTTTGTTAGTGTTTGTAGTTTTTGCAATGAAATTATCATGTACTCTTCTCGTTTCACTCTTTTCGGCTCACATAAGACCTCAAATTGCCTTTATTGTGATAACACGCTTTGCAAGTATTCCCCAAGGGTTATCCATGGGATTAATATCCAGGCTACCTGGAGGCCAGGGCAAGATATCAATATCTTCATTGTCAAACCATTTTTCTTTGTGCAGAAACCTGCACAATGCATTATCTTGATGAAACATTAGACTTTCGTTCCCTAGGTCCTCATACATTTTGATCCAGTCTGTCTCTAGCATCTCAGTGTACATACAGTATTAGAGTTTGTTCTAGTGTTCACCAAAGCAATGCGTGTTTTATCTCTAGTGCAGAATGCTGGCAAATCATAACACTTTCATCACCAAAATTTCTGATCATTCTTACCTTTGGCTCTATTCTCTGCTCATACCAGTCTTACTGAAATCCATCTGGACCATCTAAATTAAACTATGTGTCATCACTAAAGATCACTTTATCCCATTCTTAATTCCATGACATAAGTTTTTCAACAAACTCCAGTCAAGTCTGTCTGTGTTAGAGTAGGTTTCTACAGTTGTTTCTTGAATGCAAGTTGTTTTCATTTGACAAAATTTGCCACATGTGTCTGGCAGTTACTGGCAACTGTAAATCAGCAACAAGTTGAGAAGAATAACAGTCTGTGGCCCTTGCTCTGTGCAAAAGTAACCATTTCGATGCCTTAAATAATTTTCTACTTTGTTCATATTTTCCATCCTGTCCATATTGTGCACTGAATCTAACAAAATTATAAATCACTGTACTTGAACAGTTCAGCTTCTTGATGATTTGACAATTAGAGAGTCCTATTTCCTTCTACGCACCAATTTTTGCTTTTTTGTCATGCATCAACTGTTTTCTGTGTGGCTATGTCGGAATCATGGTTTATGTACACAGTATGCACTGTCACTAATGGTGTCTGTTTCCTATCTCTAGGAAAGTCGTATACACATACACTAACAGTGCATAGAGCTGACTGCCTTTATACTGAGTTCAGCCTTCTACCACCTGAATCATTGATGTCTACTGACATTATATGCGACACCATTTGACCACATTTGTCATTATCCTGGATCTCATATTGCATATACACTGTGTGCATCTATTCCAACCAACAATGTTAATTTTCCTACTGATTTCCATACCTTTATGCCGTTTCCCACTACTGTATGAGGGCTTGCGGAAATAACGCTTCTGAATTTTTTACGTGAAAACTCTTAAAGCTTTTTAGGTAAAACAGGCGTTGTTGATATTCTACATCTTTATTCTTCTTGTCTACATATTTGCAGCCCTCTTCTTCTAGAGGGCTCTGAATTGTAGTGTGTAATGTGACGGTGTGTAATGTAACTGTGAAGGTGTGTGGAAGCTATGTACTGTAATTGAGTATCGAATGCAAAGAGCTCATCCACATGTGGAGCATCCTCTCCTTGAGAATGACAGTGCCAGACAACACAAGAAAATGGCTTTTATACAAAGATAAGAATTAACATTTGGTTGAGAAGGTAATTAGCTGGTGCACGGATTGATGGTGTAGGATCTCACACTCACCATTTACAGCAACCATATACTAATAGCTTCACAAGAGTGAGTTTTCCATAAATCTGACACCCTCAACAGCTATTTCATGGTGAACAACTATAATGTTTTCAGGTACTAATTAAATTTAACTTTAATTCGTTTTGCATATTTAAAATGTATGAGTAAGAATAGGTAAGAAACAGTAAGGCATGTTATAACATTAGTCAGTATGAGATTACTAGTTAAATTACATTCCTCCAGCCTTTGCTGAGGTGCTAGGATAAATCATGACACATCTCATCATAAGCATATAATTGTACTTTTAATGTGCACACCCAACCAGCTGACTACTGTGACAATCTCCATGAAATCAAAGACGCCTGTAACTGTTTATATTGCCATCCTTTGTGAACACCCAAACCGTAGTGTCGGCAGACTTGCCAACACTACGTACACTAATTGAAAGAGGCGGCCAAGATGCACGCGCTAACTCACGAAGGATGGAGTGAGGTCTGAAACAGGATACGTAATGAATGCTATAAAGAAAAGTACGTAGCTTCTCGAATACTTAACTTTAATCCATCCTTTGTATACATCGTTCTTGATGAGACATCTGGAGATTGTGGCGATACAAGTGAGACTCTTTAGATACAAGCTATCTAAGGCTAATGGCGCCTTGCTAGGTCGTAGACATGGACTTAGCTGAAGGCTATTCTAACTGTCTCTCGGCAAATGAGAGAAAGGCTTCGTCAGTGTAGTCGCTAGCTAAGTCGTCGTACAACTGGGGCGAGTGCTAGTCCGTCTCTCGAGACCTGCCGTGTGGTGGTGCTCGGTCTGCGATCACTGCCAGTGGCGACACACGGGTCCGACATGTACTAATGGACCGCGGCCGATTTAAGCTACCACCTAGCAAGTGTGGTGTCTGGCGGTGACACCACACAAACGTCCCCAGGGAGTCTAACCTGATATGGAAACTTGTGTTGTATTCCAGTCTTAGTTTAATGTTGCTTGTTGGCTCAATGCCAGATTACGTATCCAAAGTGTTAGGACTCTATCTGTCATTTATTGCTTCTTTCAGCTTTTGCAATGATTTGCTGATGTGAAAAATACCAAGTTGCACTGTTGTTTGCAGTCCATGTATACTCCTTATCACAACCTGGGTTGTTTATAGGATATCGATTATGGCTGTTCCACTTCATTTGTTTGTGTATTGTTACTACACTCATGTTGATTAATTTGTGTGTGATACCTTCATCTGGGTCTGACACCTACTTTTTGCAAGCTTTTTACAGAAGTATAGGCCATAAAGTTGCCCAATACCCACCATAGTAGTCAGTTCATGTGGTGGTAGCACCTGGATTGAATGAGGTATTTTTTCTCACTGAATCTATTGTTTCACAACCAGTTTTGTCTTTTTAAGCCATTGTCCTGTGATTATCTAAAAAAGTTATCAGCCATTGGTTGTGACACCCTGCAAGTCTCTCTAGACAGATCTGAATGTTTCAGTGCAGATCATTATGACCTCAAGAACTTTCCTCCTTGGCCACACCATAGGAGGAAAAGAAAACCAAACAACTTGTAGACACTTACTCCCCTCAATTCCTGGTTTGCAATTGAACTGATGGAGGGTCCTTTCTAACAACTAATCCAATATTATTTGTATATAATATCAAAAATGTATTTGGAGAAACCTCCTCCCTCTTAATTGGAACACCAACTCCTACCCACACCAACTCCTATCCAGTCCTGAGCATTACTCTCTTAGAAGAAACTTGTTGACATACTTGTCATTGTAACACCCTATAAGAGTCGGAACATTGTATGACATTTAATTTTTCATTGGGACTTAATACTGCAGGCAGAGGAACGCCACACACACACACACACACACACACACACACACACACACACACAAATCTGGAGAAGAGGAGGGTCCACTCCATTGTCATGTATGCCAAGGCCTACCAGACCACAAGGTTGACAGTTGGGTATTCATCCTCACTTGTGAGGGGGATTTAATGCCTGAAGAAGTTAAAAATTGTGGTCTGCTGTTGTGATATGAAGCTATATTTCCCACCCTCAATGCGGAGCTCTAAATGCTGATGATTTGGGCATGTGTCTTTCAGTTGTACGAACAACTTAATTTAGACTGGTGTGATTGGCCACTTCATGGAAACACCCCATGTGAGCAGCCACCATTCTGTGTCAGTTTTGGAGATGATCTGCCTCCCACCCCACCCCCCTCCCCCTTTGATCACCAAAGTGAGCAACTTAAGATCTCTGATTAATCATGGCCCAGTGGTATTGAATTTTGCCTCAACTGTGGCTATGTCATAGGCAGTACCTCCAGTACTTACTCCCTCCATTCCATTGATATCAACTTCTGGTAGTTGTGCAAATAAATCGGCCTATGGGGGAGATAGCACCCCCCCCCCCCCCCGCCCCCTCCTCTTGTTTCCTACAGCATCATATTTGGGCTCCTTGACTCTCCACACCCAGATGGAGCAGCAGCATCCTCCAGCATCTACTGGTGACAGAGCTCTGTTTATTATTACGATCTCTGAGATCAAATCTATTTGTAGATGAGTTTGGCATATTATGATACCGAATGAGGTGGCGCAGTGGTTAGCACACTGGACTCGCATTCGGGAGGACGACTGTTCAATCCCGCGTCTGGCCATCCTGATTTAGGTTTTCCGTGATTTCCCTAAATCGCTCCAGGCAAATGCCGGGATGGTTCCTTTGAAAGGGCCGGCCGAAGTGGCCGTTCGGTTCTAGTCGCTGCAGTTTGGGACTGTGAGACCGCTACGGTCGCAGGTTTGAATCCTGCCTCGGGCATGGATGTGTGTGATGTCCTTAGGTTGGTTAGATTTAAGTAGTTCTAAGTTCTAGGGGACTAATGACCTCGGAAGTTGAATCCCATAGTGCTCAGAGCCATTTGAACCTTTTTTTTCCTTTGAAAGGGCACGGCCGACTTCCATCCCCGTCCTTCCCTAATCCGCTGAGACCTATGACCTCACTTCTGGTCTCCTCCCTAAACAACCCAACCCCATATTATGATTTTTCAGCTTGTACACATCATACTGTTATGATAGATGTCTATGCAGTGTGACCACAGCATGAGATTTTTGCCATCTTGTCCATATGGCAACAATTGACTGTAGAGCTTTGTCCACAGTTGTTGATTCACCGTGAACAGTGTATCACTCATGGGCTTCTCTCCATCAGTGGTTTAATGTTACTTACTGTGAGCTGGATAGAAGACCTGTGCCATTGCAACTTCGATTATCTAGAAACTACATATGTCCATGACCGCAATGTCCACATGAATGCAGTCTTTGGCATGCTGAGTATCAAAGTATAATGTTTTCAAACAAGTCTTGCATCAACTTGTACTGCAGTGATGGCTTCATAAGTGTTAATGCTACTGTGGGACTGAAAGTGGCAGCAAGTGTTGTTGAGAAGTGAATGGTATCGACACAAAGTGTGATAGTTTGGAGCATTATTGGATACAATGTGATCTTGACTCCTATATATTGAGTGTAGTCGGAACGTGAATCACTACATCAGGAAGGATTTAGTGCCCAAGAGACTGCTCCTGTAAAGATAACTCAACAGGACAATGGCCTAATATATGATGAGGATCGCATAATCCTTCTTTGAAGACTGACAGGTACCATTGCTTTCCTCATCTGTGTGGTCCATCTTGATACATTACTCATAAAATAATCTGGAATGAGATTGCCTGGAAACTTTTTCATCACAGTCCATGGTTAATCACGGCATGTCCAGAAAGTAAGAATACTTCTGAGCCTCCGATGATTGAAGGGTATTTTTTCCCCAAAGCTGGCAGCACTGCATTCAAGGGCAAGATGTTGGTAGTAGAATGCACACTCATTTGTCAAGTCGACTGAAAACTCTTGTTCTAGTGTCATGATGAAATGAGTGTCTGTTCCAAATTCCACAAACTTTGAGATGAGGAGCATTATCCAGTTTTGTCTGGCAGATGGAAATGTAATGTTCCAGATTTTTAACAAAATCAAATCTGTTTATGAGGGTAGTTTCAAGAATTCTGCTAATGCGTACAAGTGACGTAAGTTTAAAGCTGGCAGAACAAAGGAGTGGACATGCTTCAATCATGGCTGATGAGGTGCAGAACAAGATCAAAAAATTATTCGTGGTGACTGTCAGTTGACTTGACAAAAGTGAAAACAATGTTTCCTGAAGTCTCCAGATTGCTTCTGCATGAAATCATTACAGGACCATTTGGTTTTTGAAAACTGTTTCCCAGGTGGGCAGCAAAACAATTCAAAGATAAATACAAAGTTAACAGAATTGCAGCTTCCTGGAAATTTCTCAAGCTCTTTGAAGTGAAAGATGAACAGATCCTCGACCCTGTTGTGACTGGCAATATAACATGAGTGACCCATTACATCCCTGAGGCGAAAATATAATCGATGCAGTGGCGACATACCCCCCACCACTGGATAAAAAATTCAAAACCGTTGTTTCCTTTTGAAAAATCATTGCTCCTGTCTTTTGCGAGCATACAGGAAGTCTTCTTGGATTTTTGCCCCATAGGAAACAATTAATGATGGACAGTGGTATGAAATCCTAAAAAAATCTATGGAGGACAATGCATGACAAAGGAAGGGAGACATTAATGAAGGGCACGTGCTTGTTGCATGATAGTGCGCGTCCCCACAGAGCCAGTGACACCAACTCTTGGATTAATTCAATCGTGGGTCATCACCCGCACCACTGACAGCCTTGATCTGGAACCTTTAAATTTTCGTTTTTTTATCTCTCTAAAGTTGTTTGCGAGTGGCAAGAGGTTTTCCATGGACAATGAGGGCCAGAGTGCTGTCAAACAAGGAGGCAAAGAGGTACAGGAGAAATTTTTGATGAAGGTATCAGAAGGCACATCCCTCGGCTCACAGAGTGCACTGAGAATCAAGATGACTATGTCAAAAAATACTGTTTGATGTGCATCTGTGATTTTATAATTTTTCATAAATGTATTGTCTTATCAATTGTTAACAATGGCCTAAGAGAATTTGGCCAAAAGCCTTTGGAAATTTTATCAGTTGACACAGTTGGAAGCTCCAGAAAAGTTTGTTAATGGATTTCATCACACGGCTATGCATTTCTACATATCTGTGGCCTCTTGGATTCTATTTTACGACGTTCACAGGCCCTGATTGCAGGATGTGAGGGTTCACAGCACACTGAATTCTGAAGTGAGAGTTAATTATAGTTCTTCAATTCTAATGATTCCTATATTGCTGCACACTTAACCTGTGGTATTACTTTAGTCTAGCCTTGCATATCCTTCTCGTTGTTACAATTTTCGTACTACATTAATGTAGGTGTCTGTTAGGGTTACTAAACATTTACATTTAACTCTTGATAGCTGATATAGTGATAATCGTCCATTACATGAAATGCGAGTGAGGGAGTTGTTTTTACAAGGTGAAGAAAACTACTAACACTTGTACAGGAAAATTGTCTCGAAAGAAAATATCAGTATTAAACTTTCTCGTGTATGTGTAAAGGTTTCATTTGTGAGACATCTAATAAAAATAAGTTTTATGGTGTAACGTCAGTCAGTGGCAAGCATTTTTAGTCATATGGGTTAATTTCATATAAAGGGAGAGAAATTCCATGCCATGAGCTGCTTAGTTGATTGTCACTGTATAATCTTTGTATTATTTCAGATCCAGACTTTGTGCCTGAAGTATCTGTTAAAGGTGTCACAATAAATTCAATTACAATTGGGTGGTCTTTACCGCCAGCTGAATTAAAAGATCACATCCATTACTATCATCTTGTTCTGCAAAATAATGGAACAACAACCTACAGGCAAGAGTCAATAAGCTCAGCTGACCAAATGAATGTTTATCTGTTTGTAGATCTTCTTTCAGATACAACGTATCACTTCAAGGTATGTGATATTATTGAAGTGTAGTGAGTGGCATGAAAGTGTATTTGTACAAATAATAGCACAACTGCTTTCTAATACGACATTTAAATTGCTGATTCAAGTGTGCGTGCGTGCGTGCGTGTGTGTGTGTGTGTGTGTGTGTGTGTGTGTGTGTGTGTGTACAGTGGTATTAGGTTTAGTAATCTGTAAACCTTTTTAGATCTCGAGTGATGTATTAGATCAATATTTTTTCACTATTTCTAACCCCTTGAGCCTCTTACATTGGCATGCTGTTGTTACCTTTGCTAATGTATTGCTGCTATTCTTAACAGCAATAAAATTATTCAGGATTTCCGTCTGTCATTTTTTAGAATTCACCTGATGGGTGATTCTTGGACGTATTGGTTGTTATCCACTAACATTTCTTTCTTTTGGTGTTTCACTAATGTGTTTTCCTTGCATTTTTGAGGATCTCCTTGTACTAATTGTTCTACTGGTCTACCCCTCAATCTGTAGGTATATTTTTGCATCACAGTGCATTTCTCTCATTGGTCATTTCCAAAGTGGTTGGATTTTACCCAGTTTGATTGGTTGGTGAAAGAACTGTCCATTGCCATCCCGTATTTAAGTTTTGTCACCATTGTTTTTGCCATTGGTGGAATCCATATATCATTAATTTGTCCCTGTCCACAATTTCTTTTGTGTTATTCATATTAACCAGTCTTTCAGTAATTTCATTGTAGACTTGTTCCAGGAAAGTCACTCTCATTGCTAATGGCTAAACAGCATCTGAAATCTGAAAGACAAAAAAGTTCATATTAGAGAAGCCACTAGAAAATCAAAATCAAAAGATAGTCACAGTTTACCTTTACCTGCTGTTCCTCTCCCAAGTCAATGATAGAACCAAATCTGTAATTACAGGTCATTTATATACCAGGTGGTTATAATTAAACTTTCCCTATTTAACATGTTAAACATGGAAACTAGTTACCGTATGAGTTCAAAACTTGGTAGCATTAATGTACACAGTATGGAGTGCAAGAATTCATTGGGTCACTATGCCACCGTCCAGTTCCATCTATGACCACCAGGTGCCGTGATCAATTATCGTGGTACATAGTCTCAAACACCTGACCAGTCGCAGTGCACTTGTGGATGTGTCAACGTGAGCTTGGACAAAACGAGTAGGGTGTTGTTGGCGAAGCTCTATTATCAAACCAACAGTAATGCTGCAGCTGCACTTCGAGAATATCACCAGCTGAAAGGATTATGGAAGGGTACTCTTTCTCTATCTGCTGTGCTGAGCACAATGAAGTAGTTCAAATTGACGGGAGAACTGGATGTTGCTCGGGGAAGAGGCTGACGATCAGTTGCACCACAGGTGGTTGATGAAATCGCTGTTGCTATGACAGACAATGCTGCACAATTCCTTATCGTTAGGCAGTGCACCTGCTTTTTCATGACAGTTAAACATCCCGTGGTCCACTGTATGGAAGGTGCTTCGTACCATTCTCAAATGGTATCCGTACAAGGCCCATATCGTGCAGCAGCTTGTACCTCATAATGCACAACGGGTGTGATGGCTTCACTTTCCACTTTCTCGCGAGGATTAAAGTTGACGAGGGCTGGCTCTGGACCATCCTATCGACAGACAAAGCTCATTTTTCTCTGATGGTTGAGGTGAACACACAGAATTGCTGAGTGTGAGGATCTTAATTTAGTCACTGTGCATGAAGGTCCTCTGTATGGTGAATGTGTCGCCGTATGGGGTGGCTTCATGGCTGCATACCCGCCCTACAGGTGAGAGACACATTGAAGTCAGCCGTTTTCAAGCAAGATGGTGGGGGCACACTGCACATCGCTCGTAAAGTTCACCAGCTCCTCTGAAACACATTTGGAAATGATCGAATTATCAGCCAATCATTTCCAAATGCTTGGCCAATGTGATCACTTGATCTCACTCCTTGGGATTTCTGGTTTTAGGGCTACCTGAAGGGCAGGTTTTATCAGGGGAAACATTCACACATGTAGTGATCTGAAGCACAGAATATCAAGAGAGGTAGCCAACATACCCAAGGACATGCTTTGTTCTGCTGTGCAGAATGCAATCCAGCACTTTCAGACTCTCCTGGACACTGATGGGCACCATATTGAGCCCCTTTTGTAGCAGTGATAGTACTGGTATTTAATGGTATGATGTACCATAGCAGCACATTAAAAATGTTTCAGTTGAATTGATTCTGCATTATTTCTCTTCCCCCATGTTCGTGACATTAATGCTGCAAAGTCTGGTACATGTACGGTAATTAGTTTCTGTGTTATAATGTGTTAAGCAGGGAAAGTTTAATTATAACCACCCGGTATAACGAGATCAAGAGTGGCCTCAGCATTGATCCCTATAGTATATCTGTAGTGATTATTCTCCATTCTGAAGAGTCTGTTTTGCTGTGTACACACTCTGTGCCTCTGAATGCTATGTTCTGCATCTTCTTAGTTAAATAGTATGAGGAAAAAAAAGTTACCAGCAACATCAGTGATGCCATAATATTTGAGTTTCTATGTAACAGTGTGAATTGCACAATCAAATGCTTTTGACAAGTCACTGAAACTACCAGCTGGAAAAATTTTGTCTTTTAAATTTCATTTGAGCTGATTAATGAATTAGAAAATAACATGACCTGTGGTGAAACCCCTTTGCAATGCAGATTGAAACTAAGTATCATATTTTTAATAAGATGTGTTATGGTTTGTGCATACACGATCTTTTCCAGTACCTTCAAGAAGCAGGTAAGTTATAAGACTAGTCAGTAATTATTAATAACTGCCTTACTGCTTTTATGTAAGGGGGTCTGCCCATAGCATATTTCAGTCTGTCTGAAAATATCTCGTGTGATAGTGATGTATTGCATATGTGACTAAACACACGGCATGCATATGAAGAACAGGATTTTAGTGCCTTACTCGAGATATTATCAAGTACACAAGAGTTTTTGCTTTGAAGGAGGTAATTACATTCTTAAAATATTTGACAGAGCAGGGAGCAATTGTGATTTGCCTTTCTTTATGCGAGATTTCTTCTTGCAAGTATTTTATTGCTTTATCCCGTGAACTTTTCATGCAAGTGTCCTGAGCTGCTTCAAGGGTTTCCTGAGGTGCCTCAAGGAAATGATCATTAAATGCACAGCCGGCCATCAAAATTATGATGTCATGAAGGTGGCATGAAACAAACAATAATTTGAAATTAATTCTTGGCTATGCAAGTGATTATCATTTCAGCACAATAACAAAAGTAGTTACATGTAATTCCATGTTCGTACTGTATATAGGAAAACATTACACAGTGGTTTTCTCATTTAGAAATCACATTTGAATGTTGGTTCGTGAGAAGACAATAGAGTGCTCTGTATAAGAAAGGAAATGTAAAACAGCATGTCAGATTTTGACAGCAGCACGATTGCAGTATATTGTGAGTGCTGTTTATCAATCAATGATTTTACAACAACAATTCCGTGATCTTCTTCAAAGTATGGTATCTTTGGGTTTATGAGGGCTATACTCAATGCCGTACAGAATCTGAACAGCCACACATGCTGGTGCGCAAAAGGACAGAAACAGTGTTTGCTATAGCAAGAACAAATGCAATTTATGGATCATAATACTTTATAGAGCAGTACGTAAAATACAAAAAGAACAGGTTGTGGGTAACATTAAACACACTGACTGGACAACAGTAATACATGTAACGTAATATGCTGAGCACACGTTTCCAATCACTTAAATAATACTGTTTCTTCGACGGTTCACCAGAGCCTGATGATGCTTGATGATGGCAGGAATCCCGTCTGGCCAGCAGCCGAAATCGCGAGCCCAAACAGGTGCACCCAGCTGGAAACATTGTGGAGTCAGTGATGCCAGTGGACGTGGGGTCGGATGCAGCAGGTGGAAGAGGGTCTGTGGTTGGTGTACATGTTGCAGCTCTACCAGGCTCTTGTCTCCCACTGGAGTGAAACTGTACAAACTCAAAAAAACAGTCTAAAGCAGCTTCAGGGGACCTGCCAGATACATACTTCTACGTCTGAGTTTTAAACATCCGAACCGTGTTTTCAGCCTCGACATTAGACATGATGAAATGGGGGAGCTGTGAGATGACTAACACCACTACCCTGACAAAAAGATGTAAATTTTCAAGGAACAAATTGGGGACCATTACCAGTAACCACAGTATACGGAAGTCCCTCAATTGCAAAAATCTTAGACATGCGAATATAGTAGCTGCCGGGACTTCGACGGATAATGCGCCGTGTAGGGAAACTTGGAAGAGTCGCCCACTACAATGAATCAGTACTGATTGATGAAGGACCCAGCAAAATCAGCATGCAGATGCTCCCGTGGGTGCCTGGCATTGACCAGGGAGAAAAAAGACACCTGTGGGCCCACCTTTGCTGAACGTAGTACCCAGCCAATACAGATACTGGCGGGCCAAAGCTTTGGTCAGAGAGGTTCCCCAATGACCGACATGCGTAAGCTATAGTACATTATGGTGTAAGGAAGCAAGAATCACAAACTCTGGGAGCAGCATCCTCTATAGCTAGCAAAAGAACCCCATGAATCACAGAAAGATAGTGCTGGAGGGAAAAATAATTATGCGAGAGAGCCAAAGCACAGCCCGGCACGTTTTTCCAGCCAACCGTGCTGCACAAAAGAGAGAACCCAACTAAGTACATGATCCGTGGTGACAGCTGATGCTATCGTGGCACTAGTGAAGGGACAACCATCAATCGCATTCTGGTTCTGAATATCAAAATAGAAACAAAACAATTCATCCTGATCTAATGCAGAGTCCGGTGTGATTGGAAGGGGAAATTTGGCTTTGGCGTGTTGTGCCGTCGGCCGGTAATGGATCTAATAATGATAGTGGGAGACCAAGAGAGCCCCCTGCTGCAAATGATGCACTGCCTTGTCCAGCATGGAAGCTGAAGGGCTAAAAAAAGCAACCAATGGCTTGTGATCTGTGATTAAATGGAACTTAGAGCCATACAAGAAGATGAGATTTCTTGAGGATGAACACGGTCGCTAAAGCCTTCTTTTCAGCCTGAGAATAGCGCTGCTGGGTGGAAGTTAAAGTCTTAGAAGTGTAAGCAGCGGGTCGTTCAGACCTGTTGGCATATTTGTGCACCAACACCGTGCTGAGAGGCATCTGTAGTCAACACTAGATACTGACTTGGCTGAAAGTGGCCAGATGTGGGGCAGATTTAAGTTCAGATTTAAGCAAAGCAAATGCTCTATCATGAACTGGGGACCAGAAAAAAGGCACAGTTACACACAAAAGTGCACGCAGGGGCTGAGCGACAGTGGATGCGTCTGATAAAAACTTAAGATAGAATGCAACTTTACATAGAAATGCTTGCAGTTCCTTAACAGAGGCTGACCATGGAAAAGCTGCAATTGCATCAGCATGGTGATGCAACAGCATGACCCCTGTGCAAGAAACCTCAAAACCTAGGTACTTAATTGACGGCTGAAAAAAATTAAGATTTGGTAGGATTGCACTTTAGACTTGCAGAATGCAAAACAGAAAACAAAGGTTGGTGGTCTTCGGTGGAAGAACCGGAAACAATGATATCGTCGAGGTAATTGATACAGCCCAGTACAGAGTCTGTCAGCTGTTCTAAAAAATGCTGAAAAATTTTGGGTGCGCTAGCAATGCCAGAAGGCAAGCAATATTGGTACAGGCCGAAAGGTATATTGGCAATGAGAAGGTGCCTAATGGCCTCATCCAATGGGAGCTGAAGGTACACTTCTGACAAACCAATCTTGGAAAAGCAATGGCTACCTTATAATTTTGCAAGCAACTCATCAGGGTGGGGCAAAGGGGATGTATCTATCATTGACTACGCATTAATCATGACACTGAAGTCGCCACAGAGGTGAAGCTTACCCACCGACCCACTGGCTTCTTAACGATGACCAGTGGTGTAGCCCATTCACTGGAAGAAATAGGCTGAATGACATAGAGTAGCATCAGATGGTCTAATTCGGCTTTGGCAGAGTCACGCAGTGCGACAGACGTGCCATGCCCCAAAAAAACGAGGGTGGACGGATTCTTTAATCGTAAAGTGGAACTGAAAACTGGTAGCGCAACTGAGCCCACAGGAAAGCAATGACAAAAACTCAATGCAGAGGGACTCCAATTACCAATACAGAATGTGATTTGATACTAAATTTACCTCTTGGTAATGGAGAAACCAAAAGTGTTAATCGCATCAAAGTCTAACATGTCTTCTGCATGGGAATGATCCACAACAAGGAAGGTGAGAGGGCGAATAACAGATTAGTAAGAGACGGGAGAGGAGAACTGACCTAAGATCGGAATCTGCTGTTTATTGTAGCTAACCATCTTTCGTAAAATCTGTGTGAGGAGAGGGGAACCCAAGCCGCATACATTTGTGTATTTACTAAAGTCACTGCCACTGAATGATGTGACATAGTGGTTAGCACATTGGACTCGCATTTGGGAAGACAGTGGTTCAAACCCGCATCTGGCCATCCTGATTTAGGTTTTCCAGGATTTCCCTAAACGGCTTCAGGCAAATGCTGGGATGGTCCCTTTGAAAGGACATGGGTGACTTCCTTCACCATCATTCCCTAATCCAATGTGACCGATAACCTCACAGTTTGGTCCCCTCCCCCAAATCAATCAGTCAACCAACCAACAAAATTTACTGCTGCTCCTATGTCCACTTGCATTATTAGTGGTTTGTTAAACACGCACAAGTCAACAAACAATTTGTTTGGGGAGACAGTCATTCTAGAGATACAGTTTATGTCCACCGGTACTACTGTGTCCACCATGTTTGAAGAGGAGGTACACACTGATGCAATGTGGCCTTTCTTTCGACACTTGTTGCAAAGGGATGACTGAGCAATTTCCAATAACTCCCCTATGCAGCAATCTGAATGCCTGAGGCCCGTGACGCTTCAAAGGACTGTGCTATATTGAGCACATCTGCAAGTGTCCGATTCTCACATTGAAATGCTTTTGCGATCAGCGTAGGATTCGTGATGGGTACTAGTGACAAATTCACAACAATGGCTCAGTCCACGTAATTCTGCAGCCCAAGTTTTGTAAGACTGGTTTGGGTATTCCTGACAATGGCAAAATTCTACATGTGTTGCAGTGAGATGCATTCTGTCACAGTAATAGGTTGAGAGAAGGTTGCACATTTCATCAAATGGTACTCTGGCCAATTCTTGCAAAGGCGCAAGTTGGCACAACAACTGATAAATGCGTGGTGAAAGCCAGGAAGGAAAGAAAGAAAGACCTACACAGGTTTGCATCACCCAAATAAAAAACCTGCAAATGTTGGCATAACATTTCATTACGAAATATCGTATTCGTGATCCGTGGAACTAGTATTAATCTTATCTAATCTGTAGGAGTCCCAGACTTCAGCCGATTTATCATATGCTGGAAAGGGCGATGGTTGCACTGATGGGAGAGTAACCTGCTGCAAACACACATACGACACTTGATTGAGAGCAGTGGCAAGAACCTGCTGTTATTTTGTGAAAGCTTGCTGCTGGGCAATCAGAATGTTTGTCAGGTGACTGAGCACTGATACTAACACGTGGAGAAAACGTAACCCTCACTTGTCGCCGGGTTTGCTATAGGAAGAACAAACACAATTTGTGGAACATAGTACTTAACAGAGCAACATGTAAGACACAATGTAGTACAGGTTGTTCATAGCACTGAACACACTGAGTGGACAACAATAATACAGATTATACAATGAGCCGAGCACTCGTTTGTGATCACTTAAATAATACTTTTTTTTGGCGGCTCACCAGAGTGCGCCAGGGGGCCAACCCAGGTGGCCTCTGTAAGTGGGCCTGCAAACTGTATGGACGTGCGATCTCTGAAATCGCGTCCATCGTGAGTGAAGATAATATCAGTGTTCATTTGGATGTGCAAGATAATGGAGCCACATCACATACCTTGAGTGAGGAAACTGGCTCATTTGCAGCAAAATAAGAATCCACATGTACAGGGCAACAACTTCTATATCACTGCAGATTGTCAGGATGGAGCTTCTCTTGATGTAGCGCCACAGAGAGCCGTGCTTTCAGTGGTGCACCCAGCGACCATACTGAACACTGAAGTGACACAATGTCATCCTTTTAGAAGAGTCCCAAACTTGCCTACAGCATGACAATGGATGTATGTGTCTGTGGATACTCAGTTACTAGTAATCTTAATAGCATTTGTTACATTTCTGACGTGTTAAGTTGGGTGCTGTGGCCTATTGCTGAGTTATCTTTTAACAAGATAATGTAAGAGTGCGTGTTGCTAATGGTGTCTGGATCTGTCTCAGTCCTGAGTGTATTCAGCTGTTACTGTGGCCAGCATGTTCTACAGATCTCTCACCTAAAATATCCAGTTATAGATTGTCGAGAGACTGGTATGCCCTTGCCCTCCAGCCACAGCCACTATGATTGATGATCTCTGGCCTAGAGTTAAAGCAGCATGAAATGATGTACCTGTCTCAATCATCCAAGTGTAGTTTGACTCAATGCCCAGCCAGATTGGAGCCATTGTTGCTGCCAGAGGTTAGGTGTCCACTCAGTGCACTAAATTTTGCACTCTGTATACCCCTATATCGCTTACAAATTTAATCATATGTTTTTCCTACTATTCTGTGTAAGCACAGTATGTAAAATTTTATTATGTGCTATCTCTCGTGGTTTTGAAATTTTAATGACCATTAGTGTATGTTGGCTACCTGCCTGCTATCATTTATTATTTTCCTGTTTTCTTTAATAGCAAAGTCCTCAATTCCTTAACAGTTCCCAGATTTCTGTTTTAACTATTGCCAATATAGATTTAATTTGATTAACTGAATTAATAATTTCAGGTGTTATACAGAGTTTTTTTTCGTTTTTAATCACTCTCCTTAAGCTAGCTTAGTACAGTCATTGCTGCTAAAGTTTTTTGTGTCATTGAGGCAATGATCATCACATGGCTTACAAGCTGTTGGACTACCTTGTTTGGTAAAATAAAATGAAGCTGAAATTACATTAATGGAAAGAACTTAGGACAGCAAAATTAATGGAGCAGTAAACAGCAGGACTTGGTGAAAAATATCACAAAATTTAGGGGTAGGATGATAATGCCAGAGACGCTTGTAAGTACTCCTTTGGTTTGGAAAAAGGCATTACAAGATAAAAATTTTAGGAGACAGTGGTTTTAGTGACACTTGCATATTAATGGTGATATATTATGCAGACAGACTGGGCAAAATATAAAAAGAGTAATGGTATCGGTAAGTTGAGAGTTTTTTTTTTTTTTTTTTTTTTTTTTTTTTTTTTTTTTTTTTAGTAACAGTTCATTGTAAAAAAAATTGGAATGGTCGTAGTTTTGAGCTGCACCATACAACCATTCCGTCATGTTACTAAATGATGGTCTTACAATTCCCCAATAATAAATGTGTCCTGTACTATTTCGTTATTACTTTTCCTCGTTGCCGTCATAAATATTTGCATGAATTGTTACAGATGTCCGCATGTAGTGAATATACAAAGCAGTGTGGAAACTGGTCGAATGAAGTCTATGGAAAGACACTGGATGGAGGTAACAGCAGCCTGAAGAAAATGTTCAAAACATTTTGCTTGCACTTTATGTAGATGCTTGAGTAGCATATAACTGTGATTGCAAAGTCATTGATGCTCTTCTCTAAGAGACTTAATAATCACACCTGGAATAAAAACCAAGTGAAAATAGTTTACAGTTGCAAGTAAATAAAATTTTACAGTATTTACTGCTAAGCATACTTTCCTCATATTACCTACTATGGTGTAGGATTTTTAAACCATAGAAATCTTTCATTAGATTTGTTATCTCATAGATACATCACTGAATACAATAGCGCATTGCCACTAAATGTCCATACAGTCAGCTGATGGTGTCTAGTTTACATATGGATTCAGTTTCACATAAACTTTACCAGATCTAAGAATAGATGTGACATTCAGTAAGCATGAGTTGATGGAAGATTGTGGGCTTAAATATGAATTCATTGGCTAAAGCAATGAGGGAATTTGTGAGAAACAATTATTTTCATATACCTCATTGTTATGTACAGATAGATTTTCTTTGATTGAATTACTTGTTTGTGTCACAAGGAGCTGGCATCAAGAACTTTGACGTCTTAAAGATAACATGAATTTAAGAACTTTCATCATGTTGTTGTTGCTAGTTTGAAGCATTGTAAATTTCCATTTTCTCAAGTAGTGGAGCAAGTTGTGTATGGTTTAAATATCTAGATAAAAATTGAAGCAGTTGGGCAGTGTTTTGTTATTGAGTAAATGGACTTAAATTCATTTTGTTTTATATTTGAAAATGGCTTTTAATTTTGGAACGGTATTATGGTCAACCTCAACAGAACATGTGAGTCCTTCTTTCGACTAGGACAATGGTTACATCTCTTAGCATTTTATCATTACAGGGGTCACGAGACCCATAAGGATGATGCTATCGTTTATCGCCTAAGGAAGTCATCAGAAGATAAAAACCAATCGCAAAATGGTTTAGATAAGATATCTGTATTCTGTGAAAATTGACAATTAACCCTAAATAATGAAAAGTGTGAGGTCATCCACATAAGTGCGAAAGGAATCCATTAAACTTCAGTTACGTGATAAATCAATCAAATCTAAAGGCCGTAAATTCAACTAAATACGTAGGAATTACAGTTATGAACAACTTAAATTGGAAGGAACACACACAAAATGTTATGGGGAAATGAACCATGACCACATTTTATTGGTGTAGAGGATGCAGCAGATCTACTAGACTGCCTACACTATGCTTGTCCTTAACAGATAACATTAATGGAGTATATCAAGAAAATTCGAAGAAGAGCAGCATGTTTTGTATTATGGAGAAAAAGGGGAGAGTATCATGGACATGATGCAGGATTTGGCGTGGACATCATTAAAACAGGCATTTCTTGTTTTGGCAGGATCTTCTCACCAAGTTTCATCACCAACTTTCTCCTCTGAATGCGAAAATATTTTGTTGATGCTGATCTAAAGAGGGAGAAATGATTGTCATAATACAATAAGGCCAATCAGAGCTCACACACAAGGGTATAGGTGCTCATTTTTTCGCATGCTGTTCGAGAGTGGAATAACAGAGAATTATTGTGAAGGTGGTTCAGTGAACTCTCTGCCAGGCACTTAAGTGTAATTTGCAGAGTATCCATGTAAATGTAGATGAAGGATTTAGACAGTGAAACCAAAACTGCTTCCATGTTTCCTGACTTATCATATATATAGTAATGACATATGCAAACCAGTGTAATCCTTAAAAGGTAATGAGCTTATACACACAGCACTTAAATGGTAACAGTTCAGAAACACGCTGATTGTCTTGTTAATTTATCTGATTAACTCACATTTAAAATATCATCAACTGAATAGAGAGAGTGAACCTACTGCAGCTACTGTTTTCCTTTAGACATGAAATTATACACAGTGGAAATAAGAGCAGTAGGCTGCTTTTGTATCTGATTCCGCCCCAATGTGAGAGAGTGTTTTTAATGAGCAAGCAGTTAAGCTTAATCTCTCAACAGTCTGGAGTACATATTATTCCCTATATAGTTCACAGTGAAGGTGGAACCACAGGAATCTGCTCCCTCTATCTCTTGGTTATTGTATGTCACTGAGAATACCTCTGGTTTTTTAGGACTTGGGAGCTATTGAGTGAAGCTGGTCTTGTTAACCATTTGACTGCTGTTGTCGAGTTAACGTGTCATGCTCCTTTGCTCCCCCAAGGTGCTATTGATGAGAGTGTGGCCTCTGGGTTTTCCTCTAGTGTTAACTTGAGTCTCCTTGCCATCCACTGAACATTAATACCAAACATACTCATACCACCACTCGGGTACCTGCATGTTGTTGACAGGTTTAAGCGTACATCAGATTTTCTGCCCCCATAAATCACTATCTTTTCACAGTTTTGGCTGCTTAGTTGTGTTTGGGTACTTCATTGTTGTTTTGTTTTGCTGCATTCAACGTACATAAGTATCACTGTTCATCAGGATTTGCACCACACTGTTTTTCTCATCAGATGTTCTACTGAGGAAGTTGTTGTATGAAAAGCAACAGTGAGGCTGATTTATTCGATGACATTGTAAGTGATAAGCTCCTCCATAAATTCTGAAAGCAACTATCTTAAGCTTTCTACGTCAGAAGATGTGATGCTACGGTAAACAAGAAGTGTAATTGATAGTTCATCTGATTCTGAAAATGATAGTGACATGATTAGGAAGAAATCACTGTTCAGTGACAGATTTAATTGGAAAGAAAGTGATTTTTGTACGTTTAATCACACATGTAATGATTCACCTTTGGGCCACAACTGTCGACTAGGGAATGATTCAAGCATTCTGTCATTCTTCATGTTGTTGTCAACTATTCATATAGAAACAAAAAAATATTTATACACCTTGATTTCCATTGTAATGAAGATTTAGCCCATCACCCCTTCTGCACTGCAAAATGGTCTGTGGTAATTCCATTAAAATTTGGCAATTCAACAGTTTGTTTTCAAGCTCGTGTTCCAGATTGTTGTGTAACAAATTGCACACTGAATTCATATTGTGTTGCTTTGAGGCTCATGGTATGTCCCAGTTATTTGCAATGAAATAGTATTCACTATAACTCAGGCACTCTACACTCACAAAAAGAAACTTGCTAATAATGGTAATGGGACATTGTTTGTGCGTGTATTTCCTCTGCTAATTTGTGAAACTCTCACTTAGGTTGTGACACTTTTATTACCATACTCTAGTGCGCTCTAGCAATACACTTACAAACTGATTCCTACAGTGGATAGAATTGCTAGAGGAGAAAAAAAAAAAAAAAAAAAAAAAAAAAAAAAAAAAAAACAACAACAACAAACCTATCTATCTAAAAACATTATCAAAATAATATGAATACTAAATTTCAATTAATGACGCTCTAAGCATAATATGGATATTCAGAGACAGAGGTTCGATAACAAGTTTCAGCAACTGTTCTTTCCCATTTGATGTAAGCAGTGGACTGTGAAATAGGACTCCCTCATGCTCTCCCATTTGGACTTGCAGGAGGCCATGCTCCCAAGCCCCTACCACATACAGATAACCAGCACTTCAAGATGCAGAGTTAAGACTATCTACTAGTTGTTTGAGAAACATCACTTTATATCAGAAGTTCCAAAAACATTGACTGCCTTTATTTATGTGACAAATATTTAAAATGCATCCTGATAATTTAAATTTTGTAGTACATTACTGAGAAAAATGTTTTAATAAACATTTTGGGGTGGCTCTTCCTCAGGTTCTGTAACTAC